>NC_139018.1:82257429-82857429 GCF_964374135.1 Grampus griseus
CAAAAACAACAGAATACAAATTTCTCTAAAGTGCTCATGGAATATTCTCCAGGATAGATCATATCTTGGGTCACAAATCAAGCCTTGGTAAATTTAAAAAAACTGAAATTGTATCAAGTACCTTTTCCGACCACAAAGCTATGAGACTAGACATCAATTACAGGAAAAGATCTGTAAAAAATACAAACACATGGAGGCTAAACAATACACTACTTAATAACGAAGTGGTCACTGAAGAAGTCAAAGAGGAAATAAAAAAATACCTAGAAACAAATGACAATGGAGACATGATGACCCAAAACCTATGGGATGCAGCAAAAGCAGTTCTAAGAGGGAAGTTTATAGCAATACAATCCTACCTTAAGAAACAGGAAACATCTCGAATAAACAACCTAACCTTGCACCTAAAGCAATCACAGGAAGAAGAACAAAAAAACTCCAAAGTTAGCAGAAGGAAAGAAATAAAGATCAGATCAGAAATAAATGAAAAAGAAATGAAGGAAACGATAGCAAAGATCAATAAAACTAAAAGCTGGTTCTTTGAGAAGATAAACAAAATTGATAAACCAGTAGCCAGACTCATCAAGAAAAAAAGGGAGAAGACTCAAATCAATAGAATTAGAAATGAAAAAGGAGAAGTAACAACTGACACTGCAGAAATACAAAAGATCATGAGAGATTACTACAAGCAACTCTAAGCCAATAAAATGGACAACCTGGAAGAAACGGACAAATTCTTAGAAATGCACAACTGCCAAGACTGAATCAGGAAGAAATAGAAAATATGAACAGACCAATCACAAGCACTGAAATTGAAACTGTGATTAAAAATCTTCCAACAAACAAAAGCCCAGGACCAGATGGCTTCACAGGCGAATTCTATCAAATATTTAGAGAAGAGCTATCACCTATCCTCCTCCAACTCTTCCAAAATGTAGCAGAGGGAGGAACACTCCCAAACTCATTCTACGAGGCCACCATCACCCTGATACCAAAACCAGACAAGGATGTCACAAAGAAAGAAAACTGCAGGCCAATATCACTGATGAACATAGATGCCAAAATCCTCAACAAAATACTAGCAAACAGAATTCAACAGCACATTAAACGGATCATACACCATGATCAAGTGGGGTTTATTCCAGGAATGCAAGGATTCTTCAATATACGGAAATCAATCAACGTGATACACCATATTAACAAATTGAAGGAGAAAAACCATATGATCATCTCAATAGATGCAGAGAAAGCTTTCGACAAAATTCAACACCGATTTATGATAAAAACCCTGCAGAAAGTAGGCATAGAGGGAACTTTCCTCAACATAATAAAGGCCATATATGACAAACCCACAGCCAACATCATCCTCAATGGTGAAAAACTGAAAGCATTTCCACTAAGATCAGGAACAAGACAAGGTTGCCCACTCTCACCACTCTTATTCAACATAGTTTTGGAAGTTTTAGCCACAGCAATCAGAGAAGAAAAGGAAATAAAAGGAATCCAAATCAGAAAAGAAGAAGTAAAGTTGTCACTGTTTGCAGATGACATGATACTATACATACAGAATCCTAAAGATGCTACCAGAAAACTACTAGAGCTAATCAATGAATTTGGTAAAGTAGCAGGATACAAAATTAATGCACAGAAATCTCTGGCATTCCTATACACTAACAATGAAAAATCTGAAAGTGAAGTCAAGAAAACACTCCCATTTACCACTGCAACAAAAATAATAAAATATCTAGGAATAAACCTACCTAAGGAGACAAAAGACCTGTATGCAGAAAATTATAAGACACTGATGAAAGAAAGTAAAGATGATACAAATAGATGGAGAGATATACCATGTTCTTGGATTGGAAGAATCAACATTGTGAAAATGACTCTACTACCCAAAGCAATCTACAGATTCAATGCAATCCCTATCAAACTACCACTGGCAGTTTTCACAGAACTAGAACAAAAAATTTCACAATTTGTATGGAAACACAAAAGACCCCGAATAGCCAAAGCAATCTTGAGAACGAAAAACAGAGTTGGAGGAATCAGGCTCCCTGACTTCAGACTATACTAGAAAGCTACAGTAATCAAGACAGTATGGTACTGGCACAAAACCAGAAATATAGATCAATGGAAAAGGACAGAAAACCCAGAGATAAACCCACGCACATATGGTCACCTTATCTTTGATAAAGGAGACAGGAATGTACAGTGGAGAAAGGACAGCCTCTTCAATAAGTGGTGCTGGGAAAACTGGACAGGTACATGTAAAAGTATGAGATTAGATCAGTCCCTAACACCATACACAAAAATAAGCTCCAAATGGATTAAAGACCTAAATGTAAGGCCAGAAACTATCAAACTCTTAGAGGAAAACATAGGCAGAACACTCTATGACATAAATCACAGCAAGATCCTTTTTGACCCACCTCCTAGAGAAAAGGAAATAAAAACAAAAATAAACAAATGGTACCTAATGAAACTTCAAAGCTTTTGCACAGCAAAGGAAACCATAAACAAGACCAAAAGACAACCCTCAGAATGTAGAAATATTTGCAAATGAAGCAACTGACAAAGGATTAATCTCCAAAATTTACAAGCAGCTCATGCAGCTCAATAACAAAAGAACAAACAACCCAATCCAAAAATGGGCAGAAGACCTAAATAGACATTTCTCCAAAGAAGATATACAGAGTGCCAACAAACACATGAAAGAATGCTCAACATCATTAATCATTAGAGAAATGCAAATCAAAACTACAATGAGATATCATCTCACACCAGTTAGAATGGCCATCATCAAAAAATCTAGAAACAATAAATGCTGGAGAGGGTGTGGAGAAAAGGGAACACTCTTGCACTGCTGGTGGGAAAGTAACCTGATACAGCCACTATGGAGAACAGTATGGAGATTCCTTAAAAAAGTAAATATAGAACTACCATATGACCCAGCAATCCCACTACTGGGCATATACCCTGAGAAAACCATAATTCAAAAAGAGTCATGTACCAAAATGTTCATTGCAGCTCTATTTACAATAGCCCGGAGATGGAAACAACCTAAGTGTCCATCATCGGATGAATGGATAAAGATGTGGCACATATATACAATGGAATATTACTCAGCCATAAAAAGAAACGAAATTGAGCTATTTGTAATGAGGTGGATGGACCTAGACTGTCATACAGAGTGAAGTAAGTCAGAAAGAGAAAGACAAATACCGTATACTAACACACATATATGGAATTTAAGAAAAAAAATGTCATGAAGAACCTAGGGGTAAGACAGGAATAAAGACACAGACCTACTAGAGAATGGACTTGAGGATATGGGGAGGGGGAAGGGTAAGCTGTGAGAAAGCGAGAGAGTGGCATGGACATATATACACTACCAAGCGTAAAATAGATAGCTAGTGGGAAGCAGCCGCATAGCACAGGGAGATCAGCTCGGTGCTTTGTGACCACCTAGAGGGGTGGGATAGGGAGGCTGGGAGGGAGGGAGATGCAAGAGGGAAGAGATATGGGAACATATGTATATGTATAACTGATTCAGTTTGTTATAAAGCAGCAACTAACACACCATTGTAAAGCAATTATACTCCAATAAAGATGTAAAAAAAAAAAAAAGTAAGACCTGAAACCATAAAACTTATAGAAGAAAACATAGGTATATGATCTTTGACATCAGTCTTCATAACATTGTTTTTGGATATGTCTCCTCAGGCAAGGGAAACAAAAGCAAAAATAAACAAATGGGACTAGGGCTTCCCTGATAGCACAGTGGTTAAGAATTCTCTTGCTGGTGCAGGGGACACAGATTCGAGCCCTGGGCTGGGAAGATCCCACATGCTGCGGAGCAACTAAGCCTGTGCACCACAACTACTGAGCCTGCGCTCTAGAGCCCATGAGCCACAACTACTGAGCCTGCATGCCACAACTACTGAAGTCTGCGCACCTAAAGCCCATGCTCCGCAACAAGAGAAGTCACTGTAATAAGAAGCCTGCACACTGCAACAAGGAGTAGCCCCTGCTCACTGCAACTAGAGAAAGACCGTGCACAGCAATGAAGACCCAACACAGCCAAAAATAAATAAATAAATATATTAAACAAAAAACAACCAAATGGGACTATATCTAACTAAAGCTTTCGCACAGTGAAGGAAAAGAAACCCACCAACAAAATGAAAAGGCCACCTACTAAATGGTGAAGATATTTGCAAATGATATATCCAATAAGGGGTTAATATCCAAAACATACAAAGAACTCATATAACTCAACATCAAAAAACCAACGTGATTAAAAAACTGGCAGAGGATCTGTATATACATTTTCCCCAGGGAAGACAAATGGCCAAAAGCCACATGAGAAGATGCTCAGCATTACTAATCATCAGGAAAATGCAAATCAAAACCACAACGAGGTATCATCTCACACTTGTTAGAATGGCTGTTATCAAAAAGACAACAAATGACAAGTGTTGGTGAAGATGTGGAGAAAACAGAACCCTTGCACACTGTTGCTGGGAACATAAATTGGTGTAGCCACTGTGGAAAACAGTATGGAGGTTCCTCAAAAAATTAAAAATAGAACTACCATATGGTCCAGAATATCCACTCCTGCGTATTTATCTGAAGAAAACAAAAACATTAATTAGAAGAGATATATGCAGCCATGTGTTCAATGCAGCATTATTCACAATAGCTAAGATATGGAAGCAACCTAAGTGTCCATCAAGAGACGAAAGTATAAAGAAGATGTGGTACATACATATACACACACACACTGGAATATTACTCAGCCATAAAAAAGAATGAAATCTTGCCATTTGAGACAACATGGATAGACTCAGAGGGTACATGCTAAGTGAAATAAGTCAGATAGAGAAAGACAAATACTGTATGATTTTACTTATATGTGGAATGTGAAAAAACAAATGCACAAACATAACAAAACAGAGTTATAGGTACAGAGAACAAACAGGTGTTTGCCAGAGGGGAGGGAAGTAGGGGGAAGAAAGAAATAAGTGAGGAAGATTAAGAGGTACAAACTTCCATTTGCAAAATAAATGAGACATGGGTAAGAAATGCACCGTATGGGGAATACAGTTAATAACTATGTAATATCTTTGTAGGGTGACATATCCGTAACTAGACTTATTGTGGTGACCAGTTTGACATGTATAGACATATCCAATCACTGTTATGTAACAGAAACTAACATAGTGTTGTAGGTCAATTATACTTCAAAAACGGACAAAGAAACAACAAACATAGAAAAATAGATCAGATCTGTGGTTACCAGAGGCAGGGGATGGGAAAAAGGGGGATTGTATGAAGGCAGTCAAAAGATACAAACTTATAAGATGAATAAGTACTAGGGATGTAATGTACAACATGATAAAAATATAATGAACACTGCTCGACGTTATACGTGAAAGTTGCTAAGGGAAAATTCTAAGTTCTCATCACATGAAAAGAAATTTAAATTTCTTTAATTTTGTATCTATATGACATGATAGATGTTCACTAAACTTATCATGAATCACGCTTCAAACCTTAAACTTACACAGTATTTTATGTCGATTATATCTCAATAAAACTGGAAGAAGAAATAAAATTCATAATTATAGTTTAAAACCATTATTCCAATTAACCAAACATTTTTCAAGGTTCCTTAAAAGTGCCTGGTGGGACATTCTAGACTTATAGGAAGAACAGTAAGATTTGCAAGCTAAACTTGAACCCCTAAAGAAAAACTATGGCTGTGAAATTTGTACGTTTCATAAAATGACTTTAACTTAAAAAACCTAAATTTTGATAGATTTACTGTTATAAAATCTGTCCCTGAGAGCACCAAAATCAAACAGAAACACAAAACACACACACACACACACACACACCAAGAACAAAGGTAATCAATCCAAAAAATAAGCCTAGGCAACTGGCAAATTTCATGAAGTGAATGGTTCCAATGCTTGCCTTTCTTTGGACATGAAAGGGAGGAGTGAGAATGACATGACTTTACATTTCTCTTTACATTTCCTTATACCACATGGGTAAGAAAATGCATCCCTTCGGTGCAAAGAGATTCAAGCATAAGGCACATTCTAGATAAATACGTCTTAGAGTCTATATTTTTATTATTTGATCTAGTTGTTGAAAGATTTGACTTCTCCCTTATTAATGAGGAAGGCACTCACACACAAAAAAAACCCACTTTTCTTTTAAGACAACTGGGTGGACATAAGAATCAACATGGTGCCTTTCATCATGGAGTTTATCTTCCTTCTGTTTGCTCCCTACCCTTCTCTTCACACGTCCGTTCCCCAGTGCACAGTGCCAGGTGCCATCCAGGAGGGCAGAGCCTCCCAAGGTCGCAGAGCCCTTGTGCCACAGCGGAGGCAGCCTCGAGCAAGGCAGGCACTGCTTTCTCACGTGAGGAGATGAAGCAAACAGCAGCACACGCAGGCCAGTAATCAGGGGCTCAGGCATCTGCTGACCTAGGGTAATCGTCATTGTTTGCTGCAAGCTTCAGGCTCCACATCCTCATAGGCAGTGCTGTGGCCATGAAGTACCAGGGCAGTTCTGGCTGTACTTCTCAGGCATCTGAACTATTCAAAGCATGTTGTTAATTTTTTTTTCTCTCTCTAACAATGGAAAAACAGGAAGCAAAAGGAAGCCATCTGAGCTTCTTTAACTGACAGGTAAAAGGAGCTATTCCAGTCTGGTATGTTGAGACGTTCACCGTGGAGGGGAAAGGGTTTCTGAGAGAGCTGAGGATAGAGCAGTAGGGGCACACTGGGCCAGCCTGTGGAGGGCCATTTCCTGGCAACCGAGGATCTGCCATTACCCTCTATTTGCAGAGGCTCTGGAGCATGGCCTGCCTGATTCGCTTCTCAGGAAAGTAGCTGCAGAGGTGGATAAACGAGGGAGAGGGTGGCTGTGAAGATGAGAAGCCCAGGATGGGACAGAGGCTGGGGAGAGAGACCGTGAGGGCCCAAAGGCAGAGACATGGGAATGGAGAGAAAAGAGTCACTTCTGACGCAGGAACCCTGAGATTGGGTGACGGACTCTGTAGGTGAAAGGCACGGAGGACTGTGAGTGCTTTGATGTTGCCGCTTTAAGACCATCGGATGGGCAGCAATACCATGAACTGAAACTGAAAATACAGGTATCAAAGCAGAACTCATAGTAGTAGTAGTTGAGGTGGTGAGTTAATGAGTTAAGTTTTAAGCATATTAGATTGCAGTGTCTGCAGGATAAAGTGGTACAAACGTTAAAAAAAAAAAATGGTTTGGGTTAGAGAAATATGGACTTGAAAGACCTCAGAGGAATGGTGGTGGAAATCCTGGTGGGAAATCACCCAGGGGAAGTGCAGTGAGAAGAAACCAGGATGTTATCCCCATCTCGAGGAGGTACGCAAAGAAGAGGCTGGATGGAGAGGTGGAGGAGGGCAGCCCAGGAGGAGGGAGAGCCGGGAAGGTGCAGTTCCCAGGGCCCTGGAGGGAGTCTGGAGAGGCAGGGGGTGTCAACAAGGCCTCTACACAGACATCGCTGTAAACAAGGGTGGAAACAAAAGCCACCAGGCTTGGCAGCTAGGAGGTCACTGGTGACATCAGAGGAAAGTCTGAGTACAGGGGTGGGGCCCACGGTCGGGTTAAGGACTGAGTGGGAGTTGAGCGATGGGAGAGAGCGAGTGCAGACTATTTTAAGAAGTCTGTGCATCACATTTCTAACCCTATCAATGGAATGAAGGGGAGGCAGGGTTGAGAGTTTATTTTTAGGTTGGGGAGACTTGAATGTGTTTTAGGCTGAGAGGCAGGTGCCCCTGAAGAGGCAGGGTTTAGAAGGACAGGAGAGAGGGGAGATAACTGATAGAGAAAGGTTCTGTGAGAGTGGGAGGGAGGATGGGGAGGAAGAGGGCTCTGCTGTCACCGTGGGGGCAGGTACCCGGCGGGGCACCAAGACAGGCGCCCCAGGTACAGCTCAGTCCTTAGAGCAACAAAATTTTTTCAGCGAGGAGTATTTGATCACTGACATTGTTTAGAATTGCTGGTACGTGGAGTTAATAAAAAGTAGACCAACTCTGAGTCTGTTTTATTACGGTTTTAAAATTCTCTGCAGGCCAGACATCCAATTATTACCTGCACCTCTCATCACGTGGACCCCTCCCAAGGTTGCACCCTTGGAATGCCACTGAAAACACCTCCTCTGAGATGAGAGGTAAAGGTTTATGAGTCACTTTAGAGAAGAGATTCAGTCTTTACGTTTTTTTCTGTGTGCCATGAGATGAAAAGGAATGGCTGAGGAGAGTGGTAAAGGATTAGAACAGCTACAAAGCATGACTCAGTGCCAGGGACCTGGGCTTCAAGGTGCTAAACAGTCTCAGCCCACCTACAGCCCACAGTGTCATCAGTCATCAGGGAGAGGGAGAAGGCAGCCGTTTTCTCCACCCAACTCCATTCACACCCCCAAGAGAAGGTTAGAATCCGGCAGGGTTTGCTTGGCACGTAGCCAGTGCCTCTGCCTAAGCAAAAAGGCACCAGCAGCCTCTCCAGATGCTCTGGCATCAGAAAGCGCTCTTCAGAACCTGAGGCAGGCTGAAGAATTGGACAGGAAAGCCACAGTGCAGTTTATCACTTGAGTCATGCTTGCACCCTTGTCATTTTGCATGGGATAAATATGAATTTTGATTAATCTACAGGAAAACGATTTTTCACTAGCAAGAACTAACAAAGAAGACTATGTTTGCATGTTGATTTCTTTGGCCTCTTCCCAGAGCAATCAGCATCAATAACATTGCCTCGCCCAACAGAAGATACACACACATACATATGCACACACACACACATGCACACAGACACGCACACCGTGCCATGAAAGGACGTATGAACCCATTAACCACTCAGGGTTATGCCAAAGCAACCAAAGTGAAAGCATCCTTCCAATTTCAAGACACTGCTGAACGAATCCCACGTGGGGACCGCCAGGCACTATGCTAAAGGATATAGAGTGATAACTTTTTGGAGCAGTTCAGCAGAGGAAATGAGAATTCGGTGCATGGTCAGCAGGACTTGCAACAGTTGGTTACTTCGACACAGGTTTCCGTCTGCATCTGAAAACATAAAGAGCAGCTTCTGAGCGAGGCCCCAGAGAGGAATTAGTTACCTGGTGGGACACCTGCCAGCCCCCCATCACTCCCGGTGGAAGACCAGAGGGCGGGCTCTGCAGGCCCAGCGCCCTGCCCCCACTGACTCTGACACCACACATCCATCCCTCCGTTCTTTGCTTTTCTTTATCCTCCAGCTGCATCCTCCCCAACCCCAAGTGTCCGTTTTGAGGCTCATTAACCACGCTGCCAGAAAGGTGGTAGAATCGTGGGGAAAGGATAACATTTGCACCAGTACATGCGAGTCTCTGTTGAAAGCAGAAGCAGATCCAGGCTTTGTGAGGCCTGAAAGGCATATAACGGGGGAAGGAGGAAGTCCTTTCTGGGGTCAGAGGGAAAAAAGTTATAGTCTTACCAGATTACAGTTAAAATACCTTATTCTTGCAAGTTTTACAAAAACATATGACCACATGAATACATTTCTAGGGCTGCCCCATGGCCTTGGAAGTGGGCTCATGCACACGAGGGGCCCTGAAATGGAAGCTTCCTTAGTTTTATGGGCAGTGCGCTCTGGATGGGAATAAAGGAGGAAGACTATGGGCAAACATGACTTTTGGAGATTATGGGTGGGTTACAAGTACCCATGATGATTTGTATCAAAGATCATGGTTAGCTCCTTACTTGGGTTTTGCAAATCCTGCTGGTACCACATAACAAGATGCATTCCATACAATGGCATTGGGTGCAAAGATTCCCCCTGGAGTGGTTTTCAAAATCTTTTCACATTTACGGCATGAAGTGTTAGGGGCTGTGCTGGTTATTCACTGCAGATCTAGTCTCTGTCCTTCACCATGGACTGCATCACCAGGCTCCTTGCTAGCCAGCTTCCAGTTGGGTTCAGCCATTGGGATGCATCGGCAAGAGATGGGAGGAGAGAGAAGTAGGTATTTCTTTCTCCTTCCCTCTCTGCTTGGCACTACTTCCCTGTAGCTACAGGTCTCTTCAATGAGTGATCACGCTGCTTGGTCCCTCTTTGAGGGCTCTAGCGCTCACTGGGATCTAATACTATATACTAATCTCCCTTTTGACCCTTTGCTGCTGAGGGTGGTAACGACTTCTGGCTGTTGATAGTCTCTGGGTGCAGCATCTCTTAATTCCACTCTCATCTCTGTAAGTAGGCCCCCATCATTAAAGTGTCTTCACTTAAACAAACCATGTGAATTCTGTTCCCTGCTGGGAACTTGAATGATTCAGGGGAAAATACCTAATGAAAGAATATACATGGATTCTTTTATCATTTGCTAGCTCTTTAAAGCACATTATACAAAAGGGGTTATCATTTTCATTCTTTCCAAGTATACCAAATGGTAAATGAAGGACATAGTGCATTTGGGCTCAGGATTCAGAAGTTCTGGCTCACTCGCAGATGATGAGTTAAAGTCATAGCTCATTGAGAAAATATAAGCAAACGCGACAAGATCGCTCACCTTCCCACCGCCAAATCCACCAATTTACCCGCATTCTATTACTCTTACTGCCTGCCTTCCTCTATTACCATGGAAGGTACTTCACAGGTCAATGCTTCCACTGAGCTCTGGGTCTCCTTTTTCTCAAGGACACTGACACCGTCTTTGTCCACGTTCTCTCCTCCAGTATCAACTTTCCTCTTTCTCTCGCCTGGTTTACTTCCACTGGCATTTAAGCACACCCCAGAATCTCCTATTTAAAACGAAATGAAATAAAACAAAACCTGAAACTGTAGGCACCTCTCCATTCTGTTCCCCTTTTCAGCAAAACCTCAGTCATCAATTTCTCATCTCCCATTCCCTTTCATCCATACCATTTTTGACTCCTACCTCTCTTTCTTTTGTTGTGTTTTTTTGCGGTACGCGGGCCTCTCACTGTTGTGGCCTCTCCCGTTGCGGAGCACAGGTTCCGGACACGCAGGCTCAGCGGCCATGGCTCACGGGCCCAGCCGCTCCGTGGCATGTGGAATCTTCCCGGACCGGGGCACGAACCCGTGTCCCCTGCATCGGCAGGCGGACTCTCAACCACTGCGCCACCAGGGAAGCCCTCTCCTACCTTTCTTATTCCACAAAATCTTTTATTTTCAAGGTCTCCAATCTTTTATTTTCAAGGTCCACATTGCCAAATCCAAGGGTTCATGCCTCTGTCCTCATCTTACTTTATGACTTGAGTTGCATTCAACCCAACCCAACCCAAGCTGACAACTCTCTCCTCCTTCCTGGAGCATTTTCTTCGCTTGGCTTCCACAACATCACACTCTCTCAGCTTCCCTCTCCAGCTCTTGTTCTGTCTCCTCTTCGTTTGCTGAGCTTTTAAATGTTACTGTGCTCTGTGGCTTAGTCCTCCCACTTCTTTTTTTTTCTAACAATTTTTAAAGTCTAAAACTTTTTAAGTTTTAAATTAAAAAAATTTAACTTCTTTCTTCTAGGTAGGGGAATTAATCTAGTCGTTTGGCGAAAATACCATTGACATGCTCATGACTGCCCAACAGACATCTTCAGCCCTGAGTACCGAATTCTTATGTCCCACATCCTACTTGGCGAATCCACATAGATGTGTAATTTCTGACTTAACTCATACAAACAAAATTCATGACCTCTCCGTCCCCTAATTCACTTCTCCTCCATTTTTCCTCATCTCAGGAAATGGTACCACCAGTCATCCTCTCAGTTACCCAAACAAAAAACCTAGTGGTCATCCTTCATTTCTCATTTTTCCTCGCATCCAATACATTAGCAAGTCTTGATTCTACTTTCAAAATACGCCTCAAACCTCTCCATGTTTCCCCATCCTTGCCATCATGCTGTGTAGCCATTACCACGATGACCTAATTGACCTCCTGTTTTCACTCTTATCCACTTACCCACAAACTGCTCTTCACACAGCAGCCAGGAGTGAGCTCCTAAAACCCATAAATCAGGTCATGTGCTTAATACGCTTCAATGGGTTCCATTATACTTGTAATAACACATGGACTCCTTGCTACAGCCAACAGAGCTCTACATGTTCTGGCCCCTGTTAGCCTCCCACTTCATTTCATACCATATTACTCCTCTCTATACCACTGTTTATACCTCGAACGCTCCAAGCTTATTCCTACTTTGCATTTGTTATTTCCGTCAGTGTGGCCTTTCTTCCCTTGGCCCATTCATGTCATTTATGTCTCAGTTTCAAGGTCACATTCTCAGAAAGGTATTCCTTAAACTACGTAAGGTAGCCATGGTCCTGCCTGAGTTTCTTCACCACACTTACCAGTGATCTGAAGTTCTCTTTTTTTATTTGATTTTTATTTTCTGAGTCTCTGCTAGAATATAAGCTTCATGAGACCTGACCTTGTCTGTTTTTTCCACAACCATATCTCTAGGGTCTACAACAGTGCTGATACATGACAGTTACTCATTAAACACTTCTTGAGTAAATGAGTGAACTACACCAAATAGGAGACCCCTTAACTCTTCATGTATCTTTGGATATTGAGTTTGCTTTTTTCATTAGCTATTTCATTAATGATATATAATATACACACATTTTCTTCTTGGCCACAGTTTATAAAAGAAACAAAGTTACAATTTGATAAATCATTTTTAAGAAGTATTCATCTAGCCTGTTATAGTTTTATACATCGTTCATTACTTATTCTAAGCTTACACTCTGGTGAGGTGGGGTTAGTACTGCTATCTGTTTTCTGGCCCACATAATTTCTGTAATATTTATCTCCTGCCACAAAAATTCTGCATAACAAAACACCCCAAAATTCAGTGCCTGAAAACAGTAATCTTTTTTTTTTTTTTCCTCAAGAGTCTGTAAGTTGGCTAGGGGTTGGCTGATATAGGCTGGGCTTTGCTAGGGCTCCTATCCTACATGCGCCCCCAACTTCCCTGGACCAGTGGGCTAGCCAGGGTATGCTCTTCTCATGGTGAGGGCAGGGTGCTGTAGGACAACTGGAAGTATCCAAGGCCTCTTAGGCCTAGGCTTAGAACTGGCATGCTGTCACTTCTGCTTTAGTCTGTTGGCCGAAGAAAGTCACTGCTGAATCTCAAGTCAAAGGGCAGGAACCTCAAAGTCATATGGAAAAGATCACTGACACAGAGAAGGTAAAGTTGGGCGAGGAGGCAATAACACAATCAAATCTACCACAATTATACGGACGTAAGTTTTCAAGTCAGCATCTGACAATATAGTTTTTATAAGGCACCTTTCCTCACAGAATTATATAGTAGTGCTTCTATTCCTGTACGTTATGGTACAAAGCAGGAGAAACTGAAATATATTTGTAGGGTATGCATTAGAATGTTCCTGGAGTTATGGACACAGTCGCAGACTTATTCAGTATGAATAAAATCTAAGACTTGCTATCTCAATTGTTCTTTGTGGCTGGCTAGCATCCTTCCTGGATGCTCATATATTAGGGAAAGGGGCTTAGCAGTGTCCTGGGTGAGATGAAAACCAAGTCACATACAGAAAGATTCAAGGACCCAAATAGGTTTACCATGGAGAAGACTCAGTAGAGATATTAAAATTTTCTTCAAATATTTGTAACGTTAACTGTGGGAGAATGTTTAGACTTGTTCTGTGGGGCCACAAATGGCAGAACCAGAGAGGATGAATAGAAAAAGTTATGGGAAAGAGAACTGGGCACAACACGTGGCAGAAAATTCTAACCATTAAGCCTGCCCAACAACGGAAGCATTTGCATCACAGACCTCTGTATTCAAGAGGAGGCTGGGGAGGGACACTTTATTCAATTATTGTAGTTGGCATTGAACCTATTATTTACTGAAGTCCTACTCAATACCAGGGGCTATGCTCAGCACTTTGATGTTATTTCTAATTCTCACAACACCTCTGCAGTGTTGATACTGCTCACAATTTACAGCTGAGGAAATGAAAGCACAGAGAGATTAGGTCGCTTGTTCTAGGTCAAAGAGACAATGGGTGGAGGAGCTCAGGATCTGGCTCCTGGTCTGTTTGATTCCAGATCCCCAGCTCTTTCCAAGACACTGCGTGACCATTTGTCAGGATAGGGAATTCAAGTATTAAATGGGGGAAGGGGGCTAGAGTAGATGAGCTTTAAGATCTCTTCCAGTCCCTAGGGCTACAAGTCTAAGAGACGCCACTGGAATATTGGATTGGAACCAATTAATGCACATTTGAAAGGATAGCTTTTTGCATCTGATGATTTCTGAAAAACTCTCACATGCCTTGGCGGATTGATAGTGATCATTCAAGTTGGCTTTAAAATAAGAAGGGTGCTGTGCCTAAGATCCACAGTCACAGTCATTCTCCACTTTTGCCTCACACCCCCTCTTCCACAGAGTCCTGTGATGGTCCCCCACTACGGCGTGTTAATCCCCACACGCTCTGTTGGAGGGCAGGCTGGCATACGGTAAGGCCAGGAGGGCATCTCTCGGCACCTTGTTTCACAACCCCCTCGTAGGTGCCCCTTCTTCCACAGAACTTCCTGCATGTTCACTTGCCCTCATTCCTGCCACCACCTCTCCCCAACCTCTCCCCAACTCGACCATCGACCTCCCTACAACCTCATCAAGGATGCACTCCCCTCCCGCCCTCATCTCACGGAGCAGCACTTCTCCCTTCTTGAGGGGAAGAGCCACCCTTTGAAAGTCAGATTTCAAAGTGGCTGGTCAAGGGGAATCTACCTTCTAGACTGCTGGATTTTATTTTGATAATTTGATATAATTGCTGTAAGCTGATTTAAACATTTCAGTGAATAATTTAATTTTGTTTGCAGCTTTAGGCTTCTGAAAAATGCAGGGTGTCATACTAAAATTCTAATACGTAAAATGTGCAATGCATAATAAAATGTGCATATTTTCTCATTACCATCTGCTTCTCCTTCTACTTCAGGGGGAGACTTCTTTAAAGGGTTGAAACCTCAGTGGGACACAAATTGCCCATCTTACATACTCCATCACTCAACCTGGGGAGCAATGTGTGCTGCTAGGGAAGTATGCTAGTCAAAGATCCACCCGACCTGTGGACCATTTGCTCTACAGAGCAAACAGAAAAGCCATGTGGAGAGTCATTTCTCTGTGAGCCAGCAACTGGTTTTCCATCATCAGACTCAGTGCTGGCGTTAGCTATGCTTCCTGGAATCACAGACTCTCACGGTGGAAAAGACTTTAGCTGTCTTCCACCTCAACCTTCTAGCTGTTGCATTACTTCCTCCTAAAGGCATCACAGGTAACTGGCTGACTAGGCTCTAGTTACACCCTTCCAACGAGAGGATACAGCTCTCTAACTACTCTGTAGAGCAACTTTCATTCTACTTCAATTAAAAACATTTTATAATTAATCGACTCTGTGCAAGGCACTGTCCTAGGTACCAAAGGAGATATGAAGAGCTATAAGAAAACTCTTGTCTAGTTGGAGAATAAGACACACACCCAACATACTTCATAATATCAGGCAGTCAATGTTAGAAGTGAAACCCGTGGAGATCATGCTGAATGGTGGCAAAGTTCAGGGGAAGGAGAGATCCTATCCAGTCGTGGTGATTCAGGAAGCATCTCTTGCCATCTGCAGTGAGGTGACCCAAAGCTTCAGGATTCAAGAGGCCATCTGGTCTAGCCCTCTATCTCTCAACCTGCTCATAGCCTCTTTTCTTCCTTTCTGTGGTTTAATCTTAAATAAGCTGCTTGCCTAGAGTGATGCCCTGCTCCCTGATGATATGACTCCTGTGAGAACAAACTTGCAAACGGCTGCATTCGAGGCACTGCTTCTTGCTGACAAGGGGTGGGGGCAACCTTCCTACAGTGAAGGCTTGTCTGGGGGATGAGGCAGCAATGACTCGCTGCAAAATGGACATAAAACATGTCCAACACCAGAGAAACTCCAGTACAGAGTCCCTTCTTCCCCTATGTTTCGGTTTCCATGGAAATCCCTTGATGTGCGAAGGGATTTTGTATGTACCAAAGACAGAATATCAGAAATTGGTATATTGAGGGTAAGCAAGCGATCAGCATTGGGAGGGAATCACACAAAAGAACAGGTGTGTTGAAAACGGGGGCCAGAAAATGGTAATGGGAAAGCTAGTATCAGAAAGCCACGGGGCAGGTTTGGATCCAGAGCCTAGAGCAGGGCTGCAGCTGCTAATGCAGGTCAGTATCACCAGTAACAGGAGAGACTGGATCTAGGCAGAACCTGACAGATACAGAGTTCTGAACGCGTTACAACACGGTAAATGTTCCAAAGAAATAAACTCTACTTGACAGCAAGACTATTACACTCATTAGATCCTGTTTGGAGAGTGCAGAAAAATTGACAAGCTGAAAATAAGTTTACTGGTTTGTTGTTTGTTGGTTGGTCTGGTTTTTTAGGGCCGACAGCTGCAGCTGGGGTAGGAAGTGAGTGCGAAGAAAGAATGTGGTGACGCACACATACTTTGAGCCCTCAGAGCTTTCACTACCTGAGCAGCTCACAACATGTATCGGCAGCACCTTAATCTTTTCTCCAACCAGGAGAAAGCAAGGGATTTGCTAAGGACGGAGTCTCGCTTCACAGGGCAAGCGTGAGAACCCGCGTGGCTGCCACTGGGGGAGCACTGGTAAGAGTTTCAACAACAGCTCTCCTGGGGGGTGGGGGGGACCCTGATTTGTGGTGCACGCAGATTTCTGTGGTATCAATACCCCCACTGTGGCCGATTCCAAGCCACCAATATGAAGTCAGACGGTGGAGCGGGGAGGAGATGCTTGCAGTCAGCTCTCAGCACCACGGGCTGCCGCTCTCATCCACGGACCCGGGGTCGGAAGGGCGGTGCCCGCTCAGCTTCCGCCCTACCTGGCACCTCGTTCCCAGGTGCTCCCAAACCCACTTTCCTCCTCACCTCACTCCTGATCTCATGCCCTCTGGGCCTTGCCTGGTGACTGCTGCCCAGTTAACCCTGATGAGCACATTCCTCGGGGAGGAGGGGAGGACGCATGGGTGGATCCTCTCAGATGTCTGCATAGCAACAGCGACTTCTTGGAGTACTTGGTGCTCTAACCCAAGGAAGAACATTTTAACGTAGGGTGAGAATGCGGGAGAAGGGAAGCTCCCAGCCCTCATAAATCTAAGCCCCGCTCTGGCTCCCTCTGGGATAACCTGGTATATCACACCCAGACAAAACGTGCGCGTGCACACACAGCTGTCCTTGAAGCCCCCAGCAGCGGGAGAGCCACTGCTCTCCCTGGACGGGAACGCCTGAGGGCAAGACTTTGTTTTCACAGCACTGAGGCTCAAGGGACAGAACCACCTGGGCTGAGCACCTGAGTCGTACCGCTCTGCGAGCAGCTGGCACCGTGGGCACAGTTTTAAAGAGGAGGACACCGAGGTGTCGTGCGTTGGCCATGGTCTAGGGCTGGTGAGTGGAAGGTCCTGGACAGGATCGGCCCTCTGGCCCCCAGCCCAGGTCTCCTTCCTTGGCATCTACCTCTCCTCGGGGGATTGCTGGGAGGTGAGCGGCGTAAGGCCTAGGTATACTGGGAAGAGCTCTGACTTCCAGCTGTGCATGCTACAAGGCTAAACCTCTTACGCCCATATCTCTTTTTCTCCCCCAAAAGCCCTACATCCACATACCAACCCTGCCCTTCTCACTGCAGTCACGGTACAGACTAAAAATCTTCCTGGAGACCCGAACCCTTAAACCCACCACTTCTCATGACATCAGCACAAAGGCTGTTACTGGCACCATTTAGCTAGGACGACTAGACCCCAGAGAGCCCGTGGCCACGTGGGTGAAAACACCAGTGCCCTGAGAGCTCACAGCCCCTGAGTGGCCCGCCTCTCCCTCTTCCTGCAACAGCAGCTCCGCTCCCTCAGCCAAAGCAGACGGCCACGGGGACGGTCCTCCCCGCGCACGGCTTTGCTTCCGAAGCGTGAAGCTCTATGTAAAGGATGACCTAGATTTTCTGGATGAGCGACTGCAATCTATAAATGTCTAATCATGCGCACGAATTGCCTAAAGTGAAGAAGAGCTTTCAGCTCTATTGCCTCTGCTGAGCAAGGCCGTGGCCTTCCTTGGGGACTGCAGCCTCCATCCAGACCTGTCACGTCTCAAGAATCAGGGGTCTGAGAAGTCGTGAGGGAAGCTGTCCTCTTCCGTTCTGCAAATTGGACACAGTCCCAAGTGTGGAGGTCAGGGGGCTGGGCCGGCACTAAAAGACAAGGAGCGGGAAGAGGCGTGATGGGTATGGGGTAGGCCCGGTGATGGGGTCTGCGACCTGGTGATGGAGTCTGCGACCCAGTGATGGAGTCTGTGACACTGTGATGGAGTCTGCGACCCTGTGATGGACTCTGGGACGAAGCCATGACCTCAAATTCTAAGAGTCGTTGTTGGAAGGCGGCACCAACTGAACACCCTGGGCAGGTGGCCGCTTCTCCGAGGCCCATCTAAGTCCCTGGGAACAATCGAATTGTCCAGCTGGGTAGAGAAGCTGTGATTTGAGTCCTTGGTGAGCTGCTGTCAACGCAGCCTACTTGGCTCACACAGTGACTGTCCCCCGCACAGCACCACAAGAATGTGCCCGGCGGGGGGCGGACAGGCCGCAGGGCCCAGGCTCAGCTTCCCGAGGACATAGAGAGCTGCCCGCAGGTGGCTGGAGGGAGGCCAGCGGACCCAAGACAAAGACACAACACAACAGGGAAGGGAATCTGGGGCAGCCCTCCCTCTGCTCTCTCCTTGCTTGCTGGAGCGCGTTCCTATCGCTTCAATCTTGTCTGTTAAATCCTGGGCCTTTTTTAGCGTATTTGTTGACAGGCTGGATGGGTATTAAGCAGCAGCTCAGGGAACTTTCCAAACACTGACCTAGTGAAATAACACAAGGCCTGTCTGAGACTTACTAGTTAGCCACGAACTCAGCCTTCTTCAGAAAGTTTTTCTCAGTATTGATTTGATCCTAACAGACCTAGACGCCTAGTTAATCTCGTTCCGGTGCACGACAGGGCTGAAGCAATTGGTGTACGTTGCCATAAAATGGCACTGCCCCCAACACTGTCTCACCACAAACTGTCCTTGACTCATAATTCTCTGCAATGAACAGGCCTGGACAAAAAACATCATCACACCATCACGTATGGTAAAAGGACTGAGTAAAATCTTTTGTAATCAGACAGAAGTTATTCTGAAAGCCTCCTCGCCCCTTCTTTGGTTGTGGTGAGGATTAGATTACCTTTGATTAAAGACAGAGAAACGCTTAGTAAACTGGGAAGCACTGTCACGGTGGCGACCTGTTCTTATTTCTCTTGCTGGATTTGGAACACTACTTTGCTCCTGCTAGGCTCTCGTTATTCCAGAGTGGAACAATGATTTTTCATGAAATACTTCATTTTAACCACAACCCAAAGAGGGGCTGTCCACGCTGGTCTGTCACACTGTCCGTGCCCATGAGACCAGATGTGGTTTCCTGCAAGCATGGTTCCAATCCATGGCAGAGTAAGTAGGGGCCTTCCAAACTTCTTTCCAGTTCTACGTTCTAAGTGCAACCCGCCCCTCGGGCCCTCAAGACAGAAGGATTTCTTAGGGTTTACTGAGGTGCTAGAGAGAAATCTGCATGAGGACCCAGGAATGACTCTGAAAGAGAGAACTTCACAGGTGGGTGAGGAATGTCTTATTCACTGAAGGAAAGAAAAAACTGCTCTCTACTCAGGAGCCAGGAGCAAATAAGAAGGGGTTTCAAACAGCTCACGTCATGAACTGGCGCTGTGTCACCATCTTACAGAAACGGCCAAAATGCAACGGAAACTCACAAAGTGGATACCAATCGGAAGATGGGAAGGCCGGGAGCACTATCTGGTGTTCTGCCAGAGGAAATACAGCATCTGACCGGAACAAGTGAACTACATTCAAAGTCCAGCCTGACTTTCTCTCCCTCTCCCTCTCCCACTGGCGGTCTCTGTTGCTCTCCAGCTGTTAAACATACATGGGGCACAGTACCAAGCCCTGTTCCAAGAGGGTCTTCACATGTATTAACTCTACGAGGTAGGTGGTATTGTCATGACAGATGAAGAAACCGAGGTTAAAAGAGGGGTAAGGCAACGTGCCCAAGTCTAGCTGGCAAATGGCAGTCCTGCGATCTGAACCCCGGCTACCAAGCCCTGGGATAGCGCTGTCATTTCCACGCCTCAGTTTGCTCCTTTGCAGAATAAAAGCTTGATAGTATCTTGCCTCCATCCCTCCCAGCACAGAGATAATCAGGAGATCAGTCAAGATAAGGAAAGCACTTTGATATCTTTTGGGGAGAACAAGGTCCTGCACTAAGTCCAAACCACCGTGATATCTGGTTGACTGGTGGGTCCTAAATATCTAGGCTGCCTGACAGTACAGTAGTCACGTAGCACACGAAACCTCGCGCCACTGCTGAAGTACCCACAACATGCATTTATTAGGGCCTTCTCTCCTCGCACATTAGCTTATTTGAACCTCACACCAACTCTGCAGGATGGGTATTATTTTTATTATTTTACAGACGAGGAAACGGAATAAGGTGAGGTGAGCTGCTTAAAGTCACGTGCGTGGTGAGTGCCTGACCTGAGTCCAGGTCTTTCAACTCAAGCCCGGCCCTTTCCACTGTATCCCACTGCTGCTCATTCTGGGTTGAGAAGATTAAAGGCACATCGTTTCCATCTCAGCTCTGGAGGGTTTCTGGTGCCAGCCTACCTGGAAAGGTACTGAGCATCCCTGGTGCTTGGGTGGGCTAGGCTATTGTGGTGATAGTTGTATTTGTTTTTTCTGTTTTGTAGCACAAGTGCCTGACCTAAGCTTTGATTGCTGAGGCATCCATTGCAAAGAGGCATCCTTCAAAGACGGCTATCTCTCAAATACACACACTGCCAGCCACAAGACTAGATAAAGGGCCAGGCCACCTCCCTGCACTGAGGCTCCTTGGTTTTAGACATTGTGGTTGATTTCAATAACTGACCATTGGGCTACTTGTTTTTTCCTCTCCTCATACTTTAGAAACTCCTGCCCTTATGTCTTAAATTCACCAATAAAGACTGAGCCCATCAAACATTAGACCCACCCTCGACCCCAATATATTCAGAACCCCTGGCCTGCGTGCCCTTTCTCTTTCTTTCTCTCCTCTCTCCCTCCCCCAACCCCAACCTTGCTGTGTGGCCCTAGGTATGCTGTGTAATTTCCAGGTCTTGTAAGCAATAAACTTTTATTTTTTCAAAGTTTCCTGAGGGTTATTGCTGAACAGTGTCTTGTAATCATAATAAGAACCATCTCCTTTTGAGATGGGCACAAAAGAGCCCTGCTATAGGCATTCTAATTTTCGCCACAGCTCTGCAGGGTAGACGTTGCTGTTTCACACATGAAGAAACAGACACAAGGGAGGTAAAATTACTCATCCTTACCACTCATTTGTAGTCCCACAGCTAGGAAGTGGCAGGAAGGGACTACAAATTATTGTGCTGGTTATTTTCTCATTCTGAGTCCAGAGCTGTAGTCTCTGGGGTACATTCCAACACCCCCAGTGGATGCCTGCAACCAAAGATAGTACCAAACCCTATACTATATACACCATGTATGTTTTTTCCTATACCAGTGAGTGGGTAGAGTCTACAGTGTGGATCTGCTGGACAAAGGGGTGACTCATGTCCTGGGCAGGATGAAGCAGGACGGTGTGAGATTTCATCATCATACTCGGAATGCCATGCAATTAAAAAACTAAAAATAGAGTTACCATATGATCCTGCAATCCCACTACATATATCTAGAGAAAACTCTAATGCGAAAAGATACATGCACCTCAATGTTCACTGCAGCACTATTTACGATAGCCAAGACATGGAAGCAACCTAGATGTCCACTGACAGATGAATGGATAAAGAAGATGTGGAGTGTGTGTGTGTGTGTGTGTGTGTGTGTGTGTACACACACACAAACGGAATATTACTTGGCCATAAAAAGAATGAAATAATGCCATTTGCAGCAACATGGATGGACCTGGAGATTACCATACTAAGTGAAGTAAGCCGGACAAAGACAAATACCCTATGACGTCACTTATACGTGGAATCTAAAAATTAGTACAAACGAACTTATTTACAAAACAGAAACAGTCTCACAGACATAGAAAACAAACTTATGGTTACCAAAGGGGAAAGGGGAGGAGGGATAAATTAGGAATTTGGGATTAACAGATACACACCACTATATATAAAATAGATAAACAATGAGGATTTACTGTATAGCACAGGGAACTGTACTGAATATTTTGTAATAAGCTATAAGGGAAAAGAATCGGAAAAAGAATATATATATATATATGTATACACACACATATATATACACACATATATATGTATATATACACACACATACATATATACATATATATACATCTGAATCACTTTGCTGTACACCTGAAACTAACATGATATTGTAAATCAACTCTACTTCAATAAAAAAATAAAAATAAAAAACAGATTTAAAAATATCCCATAAAAAATAAGAAAATGAAACCTATGAATTATTTACTTCTGGAATTTTCCATTTAATATTTTCAGACTACAGTTGACCATGGGTAACAAACTTCAGAAAGCAAAGCCTCAGATAAGGGGAGACTGCTCTGTATAAGAACAGATACTGACTAGTAGCCAGTGATAAACACAAAACAGTAGCTGTGCACTTACTGAAAGAGTTAAATGTCTTTGGAAGAAAGGTGTATGTAGAAAGGATTTTTATGCCTGAGATGTGAGGGGATGCAAGGAGGTGATGGTAAAGGAATAATCACAGTTTTTAAGAAGAAAGGGTAAAAAGACGGATCAACCAACGATAAGGACATAAAGCAGGACCTAATGTTCAGGCTCTTCTTTCAACCTGTGTTAATGCCACTGGCATTTAATTCCATTTACAGATCTAGACAGAGCATCCCCTTGACACAGTGACAATCAGAGATTCCCAGATATCTTTAAGGGTCCTGAAATTTAACGTCATTGTGCAATAGAACAATTCTCCTCAAGTGAGAAAAGCTTAGACTACAGTTCAAAAAGCCTTCCTGGGCTTGCGATCTAGATAAGAATTGCCAAAGTATATCCACTGAAAAACTGACATTTTCAGGACTGAAAGGGTAGAGGGAGATGCCTGAAGAAGCTGATATCCTGAGTTTCTGTGGGATCTAATAGGTTGATGCCAAGATTTCTTCGACTTGTGTCCTCAACTGATCAGCAAGTCCTTGGTCAGCTCTGGAGCCTGCTCTGAGCAGAGCAGAGTAGGAGGGGATGCCGAGGGCGGGGCCACCAACCCCACATGGCACTGAAAATAACACTAAACAGCTGGACACGCCTGAGCACAGCACTTTTCACCTTACACAGTACTTCCACATGCTTGGTCTCATTTGACCATCACATCCACCTTGTGAGGTGGGTAGGGACACAGTCACTTTGCAGATGAAAAAGGCACAAAAACAGGGCTGATGTTCAGTCTGTCCAAGTGGCATCCGTGTGGACTGATGGGGCCTGTGCCGTGCCAGTTACTAAGTATTTTGAATATCACCCTGGATGAACAACTGGCCCATGGTTAATACCACCACCAGTGGCAGGGATGGTGTTCCGGGCTTGGATGTTCTCATAACAAGTCCAGCGTCTTTGTTCTAAGAGAGCTGTGCCTAGTAGTGTGGGGAATGCAGAGATAACCAGGGTCCTGTCCCAGCAACTGTCTAGAAGCTGCCAGCTATAATATGGTACAGAACACAGAAGGGCCTGGAGGGAGGTACAAACAAAACACTAAGGCAGTGTGGGGAAAGGGGAAGGCTAGATTTGACTAGAAGAAATGGCTCAACATTTATGAAGAGGTGGCATGAGGTGGGTCTTGAAGGAGGGGTCAAATATTGACAGACTAAGATGGAGGTAAAGACATTCTGGGTGAGGGAAGAAATAACTTCTACTCTTGGAGATCAGAGAGTTAAAAGTATATTCAGGAAAGGATGTGAAGTCCAGTTTGGCTTAATTAGAAAGCATTTGTAGACAGGAAGTATGAAAATGCGGATATGGGTCACAGTGTTGCGGACCTCATATACCAAACTGGGGAGTTGCCCTTACTTAGATCTTTACTTTAAAATGCTGCAAAAGCAGATGGTCTGTCCACAGAAAGGGGAGAGCAGCACCCTCTTACCTAGCAATCTTTTAAAACTGGTTATACCTTACAACCCGAGCCCTAAAGGCTCTTTTCCAGGTGGATCATTTCTAAAGAACCTAGTACCTTATTTTAATTTCTACTTGCATCTTTTCCCTAACTGCATAGCTACTAAGGGAAGGTTACAGAGTGTGTGAGTGTGTGTGTGTGTATGTGGGCATGTGTGTACACTTACTGCTACAGTGAGATCATATCAGAGCATGAAATAAAGGTTGGTTTTTGCCTAACATGACTAGTTTTGCTGTTATTCAGGAAGCTCAGTTACTTGAATTGATTATTTTTCCTCCCACACTTGGTCAGCATTAGTATCTTAACTCTCAGTTTTCTTCCCTGTCAACATCCTTCCCGACTGCTTTAAAAGCCAAGGAGCCATACAGATGGCCATCTATGATTACAAGAGAGCAATGACTCTAGGGCTTCCCCAATCTGTCACAGGGATGCTGGATCATCCACTTGCAAAAAAATTCAGACCCCCAAATATACAAGAAGTCAGCAAGGATGGGGCTGAACGTTGGCAAGGCCTTGGCCTCATCTGCTTGCTCAGAGTTTGGTCACAGTGGGTCAATATCATTATTTCATCTTTGGCCTCTCATGTGCACCAGCTGGCACATGTGTCCCTCCCTGATCCGTGCTAGCGATTTAGGCAAAATGAGGATGCTGTCGCCAGTCTGAATAGGTATAGAGCAGGCTGTGTAGTAGGAAGCACTTCAATACTTTCCCCACTTAGTGTGTTTTCCCACTTTACCTCTCACCTTTCCACACACCTGGTCACCTGTGGAAACCATAGGAAAGATCTTCCTGTGTTAAGGTGTTGTAGACTTCAGTATTCCTCTGGTCATATTTGTATAATAATTGTCACTCTGAGAGGAGATAACATAATGAAAAAAAATTCACAATTGGTAAATTTGGGGGCTTTAGTGGGTGATTTTTTTTTTCTTTTTCTAGTGAGGTGGTCTTAATTTAATGGAGAGTTTCAGGAGAAAAAAATCAAATGTTTTCTATCCTAGGGTGCATATGTTCAGGCTTACCCAGAAGTAAATGAACATATTAAACCTGACTGACTTTTCAAGACCTGCTGGTTAGCTTAAAAATAAGACGAGACAAAAAATAAACCAAACGACCTTCCCCCCAAATAGATCCCAAGGCTTTATCTCATACCTATTGCATCAAAATATTCAAGGATGGACACAGAATTTGTATTTTTAAAAATCTCTCCAATGATATGATGGTCAGTCAAGTTTGATTAGACTGTTTTAGACCACTTAGTTTATTCCTTGCCCTGGGGTAGGTCTATAAGCTACTAAATGACCTCATGAAGACATCTCCAATTTCAGAAATCAGTGGTGAGGTCTTTCAGTCGTTTTCAGGGCTAGACACAAGGGAAGTACTTAACAAATAGGTGATTTGGTGCCAACGTTACAGACTCCTGGGTGGGGACTCAGGAAGCACAATCAGAAGCACATCAGAAAGGAATGTGGGCTGAGCCAGAGGACCATGATCAAAGGTAACTGATCTGGGCCACAGGGAGTTTCCCGTCGTACATTAGGAAAGCTCCCCTCTCCCTTGGGCCTGCACAGCCATATTCTGAGGGGATATTTTATCCCTGAAGCCGGAGACCAGGGTCCTTCACACCCTCCAACATAAAGATGTCAGTTCTCCCGGGGCCTTCACAGGCTCTGCTGATTAAGGGTCTTTGCCTGTGGTGTCTGGGCAGTCTTCTCTCTCCCCTCTTCCCTGGAACCCTGGGAAGTGTCCACTGGGGTCTATCACTTTCCAGGCATTAATGAAGGGGCACCGAAAGCTCAATCCCAGGGATGACCCTGCTGTACTTTGTCTGGCCAGGGGCATTTTATCCAGGATATGAAAACATATCATTTTCCCTTTCCCACCATCCAACTCTTGGGCCTTTTACCACTCACAATATTTCTGCCAGAGAGAGGAACCAGAAGGGGATTGAACATTAGTCATTTTATAGTATTTCAGCAACTCTGGTAAAACAACTGGAACAGACGCACAAGTAGGATTAAAATGAAATGTGTGGGTTCTTGGTAAATTTCAATGAACCCCTCTTCTACAATGGCATGGCCTCATGAGTTAACTTTCAAGGAGTCTGCCATTTCACCTCTGTAGTTCGTGGGGTGTTACAAGGAGTATTTCACTAGCAGCAGGTCAACTGATTAAATAAGGATGTTCTTGGCAGGGTTTTATTTATCTCCCCACCCCTGCCCAGTGATCATCAGAAGGGGACTCTGGTTTCTGAGTCACTAGACATTTGTCCCTCAGATCTTGGCCCTCACATATTTGATCACACACAATCATAGAGGAACCCAAAGGAGTAAACCAGAGATGAAATAAAAGTTAGTCATCTTCACTTGCTATCTGGTAGGCCTTGAAAATCTTGGCTTTACCTTCTAGCAAGCTCTACCACATGGGAATAGATTGTGAAAAGACGTCCTCTCACTCAAAGTTCCTACAGAAGAAATTTCTACCAGTTTTCTGCTAGCCAGCTTTGGTGTTTGTTTTTTGAAAAAAATTTTTCTGTCTTACTGAGGTACAGTGGAAAGCACAAATTTTAACATATAGTTTGATGTCTTCTGACAAATACATACATCCTTATAACCCAAACCCTCTCAAGATTTCGCATATTTCTATGACCCAGTAAGTTCCCTTATCTTCCCAGTCAGTTCCTCCAACTCAGCCCGCCATAAAGCCATTCTCCTTATTTTTTTTTAAATCATAAATTAGTTTTACCTATTTTAGAACTTCATATATTGGAATCATACAGTATGTATTTTTTGTGTGTAATGCTTCTTTCATGAAGCAAAACATTTTTGAGATTAATCAATGTTGACTACATCAGCAGTGCACTCCTTTTTATTGATGAGTAGGTATTCCATTGTATACATAGCGTATTGTTTATTCTTTCTCACGTTGAGTGATATTTGGGTTGTTCCCAGTTTGGGATCTGTATGGCAAAAGCTGCTATGGACATTCTTGTATAAGTCATATCATGGGCATGTTTTCCTTCCTCCTGTATAAGTGCCTAGGAGTACAACTGATGGGACACAGGGTGGGTGTATATTTATAAGAAACTGCTGAACAGTTTTCCGAAGTGATTATATCATTTTACAATCCCATTCATAATGTTTAAGAGTTCGAGATGCTCCACATCCTCACCAACAGCTGGTGCTGTCAGTCTCCTGATTTTATCGTTTCCATTTATCTGTTGAGTTACTCTTCTGTTTACCTTCCTCTGAGTCCTTCAACATATTTATGATCGCTGTTTTAAATTCCCTAGTTACTAATTCCAACATCTGTGTCAACTCTGAGTCTATTTCTCTTAACTTTTTTTCCTTCTGGTTATGGGTCACATTTTCCTGCTTTTTAAAATGTCTTGTAATTTTATATTACATGCTGGGCATTGTGGATACAATGTTTAGAATTTGGATCATGTTAATTTATAGACACATTTAATTTACTGGAGTTTTAAACTCATCCTGTCAAGGCCTGGATTTAGGCTTTGTTAGGGTGGCTCAAGAGTAGCTCTTACTCTAGGGCTCTAGTACTCCTATTCCTGTGGTGTGGTCTTTTTCATGTCTCAGCTGAATGCCTCAGGTGTTATATCTTTCCATTCTGGCTGGTTCCAAACTGCAATATTTCCCAGACTATAAGACTTCCTCTGACTCACAGACCCCCAGTAACAATTTGGTGGCATGGAGTCTTATCATATTTGTACGCAGTTTAGCACTTGGCCAAAGACAAGAGATCCCTTCTTTCCAATACCCTAATCCACAAATTCCAGCCATCCCAGAAGCCCTGAACGCAAACTCTGTTTCTTCTGCCAGGCAAGATGCTGCTCTCTGAGTTCTAGTCCTCTGTACAACAATTTGTACAGTGCCAGGAGAAAGCCAAGATAAGTTTTGAGGTTACCTTATATCTTTTCATTTTATCCATAATCACAAGTCTGTCCTGTTTTCTAATACCTAAAAATAGTTGCTTCAAACTTCCCCGGTGGTCCAGTGGGTAAGACTCTGCCCTCCCAATGCAGGGGGTCCGAGTTCGATCCCTGGTGGGGGAACGAGATCCCACATGCATGCTGCAACTAAGAAGTCCACATGCTGCAACTAAGAAGTCCACATGCCACAACTAAGAGTCCACATGCCGCAACTAAGAAATCCGCAAGCTGCAACTAAGAAGTCCGCATGCCCCAACTAAAGATCCCACATGCCGCAACTAAGCCCGGCTCAACCAAAATAAATAAATAAATTTTAAAAATGCATGTTAAAAAAAATAGTTGCTTCACATGTTATGTCCAGTTTTATAGTTGTTTACAGCAGGAAAATAATTCCAATACCCAATAATCTATCATGGCCAGAACTGGGAGTTTGTGTTTTGATATTTAATATGTGTATAAATGGGAAGTCCATTTACTCTGTATCTGTCCTCTGGGAGGACATATACATACTAACTCTTCTATGCATAACATTATCAAGACATACATACACTTAATACTGTTAAGACTAAGAAAAAAGAAAACACTAATTTGTCATCTTTTCAGGTGCTGCCATCTTATATCCTCATAGATTTTATTTCTATATCATTCCTTAACTATTTATCTCCTCTGTACTCTTTCTAGCCTTCTATTCCTGTCTTAAAACCCAGAGACTAAACCTAAATTTAATAATGCCCTGCACTCTAGTGCTCGGTCTGATCTTGGTGTAATAGACAGATGTTGTTTTTTTTCCTTCTTTCATCACACCACCACCACCTCTCACCCCTGCTTTCCCCACCTTGGTGTCCATACGTTTGTTGTTTGTTCTCTATATCTGTGTCTCTATTTCTGTCTTGCAAACCAGTTCATCTGTACCAGTTTTCTAGATCCCACACATATGCGTTAATATACGATATTTGTTTTTCTTTCTGACTTACTTCACTCTGTATGACAGTCTCTAGGTCCATCCACGTCTCTACAAATGACCCAATTTCGTTCCTTGTTATGGCTGAGTAATATTCCATTGTATAAATGTACCACATTTTCTTTATCCATTCGTCTGTCGATGGGCATTTACACTGCTTCCATGACCTGGCTATTGTAAATAGTGCTGCAATGAACACTGGGGTGCATGTGTCTTTTTGAATTATGGTTTTCTCTGGGTATATGTCCAGTAGTGGGATTGCTGGGTCATATGGTAATTCTATTTTTAGTTTTTTGAGGAACCTCCATACTGTTCTCCATAGTGGCTGTATCAATTTACATTCCTACCAACAGTGCAAGAGGGTTCCCTTTTCTCCACACCCTCTCCAGCATTTGTTGTTTGTAGATTTTCTGATGATGCCCATTCTGACTGGTGTGAGGTGATACCTCACTGTAGTTTTGATTTGCATTTCTCTAATAATGATGTTGAGCAGCTTTTCATGTGCCTCTTGGCCATCTGTATGTCTCTTCTGGGACATTGTTGTTTTAATGTGGCCAGAACATCAGCATTCCTTTGGGAAAAATTTCTTCCCCAAATTCAGTAATGTGGTTCTAGAGAGAAATGCTCCATTCTTAAATTACTCCACCCCTGTGGCCATAGTTGATTGGTTCAAGCAGTAGCCATCTACCCCAACTTGAACCAACCAAAGTTCTTCCCTGGCAATTTTTTCACTGAACTTGAGGAAAAAAATATTAAATCTCTAATGGTTAGAGATACAGGATTTGCAGTTGTTAGCGCCATATTCCCTGTCCAGGGAGGAAACAAATCTTCAGTGAAAGAAAATGATTAGCTGACAAGCAGAGAAGCAAGTCAGAGAAAGAAGAAAGAGACAGAAATACATGCTGGTATCTCCTGATGGTGTTCTAGTCCCTAATTTCAGATGTTTCCAAGGCCTACAGGTATCTTGTACTCCTTCTGTGCTTCAGTTATATGAAATACCTGTTTTCCTTCAATAAATTCTGTAAGATAGTTCATGTTGGATTTCTGTCATTGTCCTAATATTTTGAAAAATGAGGGAATTACGTTTTGGGGTCTTATTCACTAAACGCCTATTAATATAGCTCATATTCATGTAAAATTTAAAATTACAGTACTACGTACTAGGTTCATACCTGCCTGTGTCTATTATGACAACATCCGGTAATTCTTTTGACACAGGCATTTCAACCAGATACCTCCATCTTGTATCTCCAAGATGCAATTATGCACCCTTTGGCAGTTTGCATTATTAATCTGGGAGGATGATACACTAACATTCAAGTCTATAACCTAACCCTAAACCCTAAATCCTAACCCTAACATTCTGATTATCTACTATTTTTGATTTATCTATTTTTGATTATCTACTATAATGGTATTTTGATAAAATTTTACATAAATGATTTCTTTCTACGAAGATTCCACTTCACAACAATATAGAGGATATGTATTAACTTTCATGTTGATAGAAACTGAGTCTCAGAAATGTTAAGAAACTCGCTAAGGGCAAAAAGTTCTAGCATTAGGACTAGACCTTATAATTCAATCAGGGTATTAGTCCCTTAACCTGGAAAGTCTATTTCGATTAAGGCAATCCCAGATTACTTTAACTTTTTGAGAAGTCACATGGCACTATAGGCTCATATTGAATTTAAAATCTACTAATAGCCTTTGGTATTTTTCATAAGATGGCAAGTACCCTAGTTTTTCTCCATCCAGAATATATATAAAGCAATATTATTACATTTCAGTGCAAGACATTTATTCCTATTGAAGTGCTGTCCAAGTTCTCTGCTCTTCCTTATTGATCTTCCTGAACTTTGATTTTCATCTAATGTACTTATTTCCATCAGTGTGTCTAACAAAAACATAGATTGTGTTTAAGTCTGATGAAAATGTCCAGAGCCACCCGTAAGTGTTTACACCTGCAGAACGACATCCATCCATACCCATGTCTGTATGTATACACTTTTGAGTATGATTATTAACCAGCTCTGAATTTATCTGGACCTATATGTAGCCTATATTTGCCCATCCAACATTTACTGAGCATTTACTTTGTAGCAGAGCCGTCAGTACCCCCACCCACATACTCTCAGGCCCTCCTATTATAGTGTATGCCCACCCAACTTCAACCTGCCTGAGGGCTTCCTTTGGAGGTCCTTCCCATCCCCACCTGTGTGCACGGCAGCCCAGACATGCTGGAGAAAATATGCTGGAGAATTAACACCTAGAAGCAGCCCTTAACCAATGACTGGAGGTATTTGCCATATAAATACCCCAGCTCCTTTGCCTTCGGTAGGATAGTTCTGAAGTCGTCTACCTTGATTCTAGAGTAATAACCCACTTGACAATGCACCCTTTATAAGCCGCCTTCCCAGTTTTTTCCTAGGATCGTTTTCCAAAGTAAACTATTTGTATTCAAATCCTTGTCTCAGGATCTGCTTCTGAGGAAACCTACCTAAGACAAACATTTAATTTTCACCCAAACTAAAATGACCTTTAAAACCTTTCACCATTATTATCTGTTTTGCAGATGAGAAAACTGCAGTAAAATAACTTGCCTAAGGCCAACATTTGGTAAATGGCAGAGTCAGGAGTGGATTCCAAAGACTACCATGCTGTGTGGCCTCCCATGGCCTCCTCTGTAATCTGCTCACTGCCTTCTTTGGATCAGGCTCTACCAAGACCATGGCATTTCCCTAATCAAAACTGTGTGTGTGTGTGTGTGTGTGTGTGTGTGTGTGTGTGTGTGTGTGTGTGTGTGTGTGTGTGTGAGAGAGAGAGAGAGAGTGAGAGAGAGAGAGAGAGAGAGAGAGAGAGAGAGAGAAGGAGGGAAGGAGGGAGGGAGGGAGGGAGGGAGGGGGAGAGGTGGGGTGGGGAGGAGAGTATTACATTCTCTCAGTCACTTAACTCCAAGTCCTGCCTCTGATAGCAGGGTTGAAGATTAAAGTCTGCAGTTTGTTTTGTTTTGTTTTGGTCTTTCTGGATACCGGGAGTTCAACATCTCAGTGCTGAAGCAGGGAGTGGGCTGAATGTGATGTGGGGTGTCAAGTACAGGACACGAATAAGGTATTTCAGTGCTGTGCAACCAAAGTACCCTATGTTTATTCTTGACTTTCCTCTTCCCTCTTTAAGACAGACATAGCACTCTGTTTCATAACCCAAGAAAATTAGACTAGATTCCTTTGAATTTTCTGGAATTCGTAATCATCTATTTTTCTTAGGTTTGAGAATACTTTCTTTTTAAGATCTCAATAGGGAAAATTATAAGCATATACCATAGTAGGCAAAAACAATGTAAGGGACCTCTATGGACCTATCTGGCTTCAACAATGATCAGAACATGGCCAATTCATCTATACTCCGCTCACTTTTCCCTCCCATATTATTTAAAAGCAAATACCAAACATGATATTTCATCAGTAACTATTTCAGTATGTATTTTAAAAAATAAGAACTCCTAAGAAAAAGAAAACCCAATGCATCATTAACATGCCTCAAATAAAATCGATAGTAATTCCTTAATATCATTAAATATCCATTCAGCATACAAATTTCCAAGTACATATAATTATATAATAATTATGAATATGTGTGTGTGTACATTTAGAAAAAAGGTTAACATGTTATGACTGGTTGAAATGTCCCTTAAATCTCTTTTAGTCCAGAGAATCCTCCTCTATCTTTCTTGCAATTTTCAGGGCACACTTTCTCAGTTAACTGAAGCTAAGTCCATCTCGGGCAGATGTTGGTGGTTGCTGACCAGGTAACAGGACTCTGAGCCACTGAGGGCAGAGACGGTGGGGGAACCACAGGCACAGTAATTGTGGGGAATAGGTCCTTCCGGGTTAATTTAAAGCACTGCCAAACAGTCAGGTGGACCCCAGTCACCACACACTCAGCTCATCCTTGGCAATAACTGAAGACAAAGTCCAGCAGCCAGGAGTGTGACAACTACAGCTGTCTTCTGGAAAGCAACACATCAGAAGCCTGAGTGACTCACTGTGTGTCTTGAACTACCTGGGAGTGGAGGGAAATGGTGAACCCACCAAAGGAGGTTTGGGTGGAGTAAATCTGGAACCCAGGATGCAAGTGAGCTGGGGAGGAAGAAGGGGGGAAGGGAGCATGAAAACTTCCCTATGCACCTGGCATTAAATAAGTGAATGCAAAATTAACCAAAAGGATTAACTGCTCACCAGACTTAAGGATGCTCTGTAGGCTGTAACTACATTCTAACAAGATAGACTCATAAATCATAATGCTGGGACATTTCTTGGCTTCCTAAATGTCCTGGGTGCCTCCTTTAAATGGGGCTCTTCACAAGATGACAAAAACAAGTCCTGGGGGAACAGCGGTTCACAGACATCCGTGAAGGGAAGCCAGCCAAAGCTACCTTTGCTCCCCTACCCCAGAAATTCCCAAGTGACTTCATCCTTGACTGCCTTACTACTCCGGTTACTCCACTCTCTCCTTCACTCTAAAACTGCCAGTCTCTGCTTCCCCTCCCCCTCAAGAACAGTACCTCTGGTCCCTACTCCCTTTGTTCATTTCAACTAATTGCTGGTGTCCCTCTAATCCAAGCTCCATCCTGGCAGCATCTTCTGCCTGAAGATTTTAATAAGAACCTCAGCAGTCTCTCCAGGGCCCTTGACCACTCTTTGGAAAAAACCAAAGCAGACAACATGTCCTCCCTCACAGCACTGCCCACCATCTCCGCAGAAGAATCACAAACCTACCAAACTGTAGCATCTTCGTGCTTCTGCTACGTATCTTTCCCAGTTGCTACTTCTTAAGATTCTCTTAGAAAGTTAACAGAGACAGAAAATTTTTCCACTGTTTCTGTTTCCCTTCCGCAAAACCCTGCTGACTTTCCTTATACATAAAAGAAAAAAAAAAAACAACTCACCTCTAGACTTTTAAGTTAATGGGAGCATTTTTTGTTTCCTTCATTTATTACAACTATAATCAGTCATGTTTATCATAATTCACATTTAGCATTGGAAAGAAATGAGTAACTACTTTTCTTTTCTTGTAATGTTTTTAAGTCCTCATTAGAATCATTTTAGTTGCCAAGCAACCTTCACTTTTATGCCTCATATGTGAAGAGATTAGGCCAGAATTATTTTTTAAAATCAATTTTAGGATGGAATAGCAACTTTGTGTGCTAGCACACCTCTTTATAAATGCTAATACTGATTTTAAGATCATAATTGTTTAAAATGTGAATTATGAAAAGCAAAGAGGTAATTGTAGTCAATCTACCATAAAAAAGTTAATATGACTGCAGTACCTAAACACGCATAGAAGAGAATCTAGTATACCCAACTGTGTCGACAGTGCTTATCTTGCTTTTGGTGGTAGAATGGATGAATGCAATTTTCTTCTTTTTGCGAGTCTGTATTTTATAAGCTTTCTATAGTGAACATAAATAATTTAAAAAGTTATTAAAATGTTAGCAATTATACTCCAATAAAGATGTTTTAAAAAAAGTTATTAAAATTTAAAAAGTAAGACAGGAGAGCTGAGTTACAATTAGATCTTTGTAAATACCAATATGAGAAGATGGATGTTAGCTGAACTTATTGTGGTAATCATTTCATAATATATGTCAATCAAACCATTATGCTGTACACCTTAAACTTATACAGTGATGTATGTCAATTATGTCTCAAAAAAAAAAACTGGAAAAAAAGTAAGTGTGTGAGCTGAGTTATAGTTAGATCTTTGTAAATACAAGAACTTATAAAGTAGTGGGAATTAAATGAGAATATGTATATAAAAATATTAATATAAACACTGTGCTGTTCATAGTAAATACTCAAAAGGTAACTATTACTAGAAAAAATTTTAAAGTCTACGTACGTGGTATTTTTATGTTATGTACATTTTACCACAATAAAAAAGTCTATGTAAGTACAATATAGATTCAGTCTATACTAATAATTTAGGGAAAAAATCTATTTAAATTTGGTTGGACTTTTAAGTCTTCACCCTAAGGATACTGGCTCTTCTAATAATCAAAAGTACTTGCTTTAAAAAAAGACAAATTCCCAAAGGACTTACAAGTTCACAGTCAACATCATGATTGAGACCCCATTACGCCTTCTCCCAGACATTTTCAGTCTCAGAAATCATTTCAGGAGTCTGACAGTGAGGGGAAATTGAGGCTCTGAGTTACAAAGTGACAGTCCAAGTGCTCTGGGTTTAAGCCAATGACAACCTCAAAAACAAGACTGAAGGCGTCTTTTTTTTTTTTTCCAGCAAAAACTGTTGACAAAGTTTTTCTGATCATCCACAATAGTGGAATATGGAATTATATCATACAATAGATTTAACAAAACTTTTATTAAAATGACGATGGAATAGTCACAAAGTCTTTGGAATAGGGATTCTTTTTTCAAGTTCAGAGTTAATAAAGGAAAAGATAAAGAAAACATGAAAAATTTAACTATATAAAAATGTAATATTTCATTAATGTCCCCAAAACAACATAAAAACTGAAACGAGAGTGAGGAAAAAAAATGCCTGTAGCAAATGCCAATCAAAGAGTTAACAGGCTTTTTTTTTTTTAACCATAAAAAGCTTTCATAACCTCTAATAATAAAAACATTAAACAAGTGATAAATAGGCACTGCGTAGGACGTGCGTAGCTGACCCTGCTTCTTCTCTCGCTCTTTCCCTGCTGTCTTCCTCATAACTGCTCTAGGACAACCCCAACTAGCTGGTAGCCCAAACTACCTGCAGACCAAGGCACCAAGTCCAGCAGCTGTCACAGCTCCAGGCAGAAGCAGGCAGGTCCTACCAACAGGAGGTGGGCCAGGGGTGGGTCTGCACTTCAGATAACCTTCCCTGGTGGTCTCACTGCCAACCACAGCCAACAAGCGAACACACCATTTTTGCTTTCACGTTATTTCCTAATGTGTTTCCATCACGGACTTAACAACTGTCATGTCAATATAGGGCCTTAAAAAGTCTGCTGCAAAAGCAGCACTTTTGAAGAAGTGCTCAGAGGAGCACCTCTCCAGTTCCCTCAGCTAAGCCACTACTTCTGGGTCTCTGACCCACGGGGAACTGGCATACACTAGGGAGCCAGGTCCCCAGCATCACACGAAACGGGTCTGAGTGTGGCTTAAAGGTGGAAATGCGCATTGGGAATGCTGCCTTTGAGTGCAAGGAACCAAATCATAGTAATAATAGACCACCACTTTCCGTTTATTTCCACGGCCAAAAGACTGACAGGCGGGAAGTTTTCAAAAGAGTTCCTGCATTTGAAAAGGGATAGAAATACAGGAAAATCTGGGCTTCCCTGGTGGCGCAGTGGTTGAGAGTCCGCCTGCCGATGCAGGGGACACGGGTTCGTGCCCCGGTCTGTGAAGATCCCACATGCCGCGGAGCGGCTGGGCCCGTGAGCCATGGCCGCTGAGCCTGCGCGTCCAGAGCCTGTGCTACACAATGGGAGAGGCCACAACAGTGAGAGGCCCGCGTACCGCAAAAAAAAAAAAAAAAAAAAAATACAGGAAAATCTGACAGCAGTGGGACCAGAGTTGCAAACCTGCTCAAAGGCAGGCCTCTCTCTAGTTAGATCTGGACTGATTGCTTTAGAGATGGCCAGGACACTGGCTTCGCCTCATGATTGTCTAGTTCATATAGTTGAAAACCTATTTGCTCTATCGTTTTTCAAAGGATTTGTATTCTTTAAGTTTTCCGTGTTTCCCTAGAAAGCCTGAGAAAATGCTCTGGGATGTCCAAGAAGCAAGTGTGCTATAGGATGGTATTTCTCAAAATCAGTTTGTGGGGTCACCTCCTTCAAAACCACGACTGAATGAAAAGCTCTGGAGTTGACCCTCAGGAACCTGAAAGTTGAACACACCCCACAATGATGACTATTCATGCTGAAGCTGGAGAACCTCTGGTAGAGTGGAGAGAACAGGAGTGTCAGAGTTCAGATCTCAGCGGTTCTCCCACTAATGAGTTTGGCTACTTTCCACAGGTTACTAACATTCCTGAGCTTCAATTACCTGTTAATTAAAAGAGCAAAATAATATCCACCTCACAGAGTTGTTGTGAAGATGAATGGGGCCAATTCAGGTAAAGGCCCAGCCCGCCAGGCCTAAGAAAGGAGGAGATGGGAAATTCCCTCTAGTCACTGTACCTCACACCTGGAGAGGGCAGACATGCCAGCCTATCACAGATGCAGCAAGGAGGCTCCTTGCCAATATACAGCATCCCAGTCAGAGAGTACGAATTCACTCCAGAGGGCTAAGAACAGCCATGCCCGGGAGCTGCTCTGATGCCCAGGGGCCTCAGGACGTGGGTGCCCAAAGGACCATCCTATACATATGATATCTTGCAACCGTGACTCCCAGAGATGGGAGATGCCACTGAGGAGGCTGCTGGGACAGCTGTGGTCTTCTTCCCAAAGAGCCTGTCTTCACAATGGCCAGCTTTCCTGTCCCTACACTTGGCTTTGTTCCTTGGAGTTGCTGGTTCCTGGGTCCGACCACCCTCAACATCATGGCCCTTGGCGCCTGGTCTTGTGCTTTTGTTGCCTCTGGGCACTCGGCTTTGGTGCACAGACTAAGTTGCAGAGGGGTGAGGAACACTGAATCTTCCCTCTGCCACGGAGGGAACAACAGTCCCAACGAGTGTGTGTTTGCCTTTTTTGGATCTAACTTTAAAAATAGATGTAGTGTTTTACCCTTAATAAGCTGAGGTCTATACAATGCTTTTAACATCCAACTGCAGGAAATACATCTATTAGTGGTACGGGAAATATACCTATTAGTCTGGAGGTTTCTTTCGTTTGGGAGATACAATGAACACACTAATTTAAATTAATTCAGAATTTGTTTGAGAATTCCAAGCAGATATCTGGTATACAGATGGGGGCCAATAAATGTTTCCTACATTGAATGGAGTTTAATTTCTAATCTGGGAGACACCAGGCCTGCAGACTGTGGGCACAGAGTGCAGACTTGTCCTGTGGGGCATGCAGGTCCCCCCGAGTGAAGGGAGCTTGCCCTAGGAGAAGGACCTAAGCATGGCCCAGCTCAGCTTTCCAGAGGCTTCTGGGAGCGTGTTTTCTCTTTAGACTGGGCTGGGGGGCTGGGGGCATGAGGCAAGTTGTTTCAGTTCTCACAGGCTCCACTTATCGTCTCCTCTGTCCATAGAGACACTAATACCTGCCCTATTTCAGAGTTGTTTTGAGTTTCAAAGAAAATGGATACATATAGCCCTCCAAGGAAGAAATAAACAACACACCGTAAATAAGACACTAGCTAAGCTGCGTTTCCTTTCTCGCTGTCGGGTAAGACAAAGATGTGGAGTTTCTTCCCACACTCGACCTGGGAGCAGGAGAGCTGCGTGCTGAGGGTCCCTTGCTGGGACATGTCTGCAGTTTACTTTCTGAGGCTGTCAGAAGTTGTCTTGCATTCAGAGGGGGCCAGAATTGGGACATCTGAAGCCTTCCATTCGGCCCTCGAAGCTGGCAGCCCTCTTACAAAGTGAACACGTTATAAAAAGCCCGGATGATCTCATAGGTCTTTCCTACCTCTGAAACAGATGGTGTGATTCACACACATTTGACATCAACGTACCCGTGTTGTGATGATTTGCCTCATTATGCTCAGTGGAAGAGTGGATTAATGAGCAATGATATGGTGACAATGTAAAGCATGACCTCTGATTAAAACAGAAGGTGCGAGTGGGTTGTTTCATGGTGAAAGCAACACACTATGACTCAAGGCTCTGAATTTCTAATCAGAGATCTGTAACCTTGTATGTGGCGTCGGGAGGCTTGCTACAGGCCTTAATTTGTACGTGCCGGCCACCCATGCCTAACAGCCTTGTAATAAGTCCTTCCTCTGAAATGAATGGTTAATAATACTAAAGAGAGAGCCATCGGTAAAGACTGCCAAATGCCCAGGATGCCTTAGACAGTAGTCAGACTATTAGCTGGAGCTGCTAGAAAAATGCAAATCCCACACTGCTTTTGCCCTTCCGGTCAACCATCTACCCAGGCCAGTGCTATCCCATGGACTTTCTGCAAAGAAGGGAGTATTTTCTACTTACTCTGTCCAGCAGCAGGTACCACTTGTGGCTATTGAGCACTTGAACTATGGCTGGTGAAGCTTAGGAACTAAATTTTACATTTCATTTAATTTTAATTAAGCAAAATGTCTACATAAATAGCCACAGGTGGGTAGTGGCTGCCATACTGGTCAGCACAGCTGTAGCCAGTTCAAACCTCTTCAAGGCATCTGCATCAAGGTGAGGTTGAGACAGTAGTAAAAAGTAGATGGACTAATTAGTCAGTCTTTGTGTTCAAAAGAGGTTTTATTTCTCCCTTTTTTTTTTTCAAGTTGTTGGGAGGAGTGGCTGAAACCTGAGTCTGAAGGGAGAGATGACCCCCCCGCACCACTCCCCCTGATAAAAAAAACTTTCCCCACACTTTGGTAGTGCTATTTCCCTCGCTTTCCATGGGTATTCAAATGAGAAGACTTCTAAACTCATGAGCAAAAAACTAAGCTCGATTGTTTTACTCTAAAGCAAAAACTCTTCTTTACGAACCAGAGAAAATAACCAGTAAGGTAAGTTTCAAGAGAAGCATCAGCCTCGCGTTACTGTTCTCGGATCACGTCTGAGGAAACCTCCAGAAGCACAAGCAATGTCCTACCGTGGATAGCTGCCTGTCACGATCCAGCTTTGGCTCCCCGGCCCCCGGCTCTAGCTCCACACCCCTGCCCCACTAGACACGTCCACTGATTCGCAGACAATTCGCAGACAAAAGGGTCATCTCCCATTCCCTCCAGACATAGGGTGTCTTTTCTTTTTTGCTTCTTTCATGTAAATTCTGTGGCAGGAAACCCTGCAGGACCTCAGGTGCAAACCCTTGGCTCTGATGGCTCCTTGCTGCCTTCTGGCAGCATTCCCACGCCCTGCACGAGAGGGGTTTGAACAGACCGCGGCTGCTCTCCCTAGTCTACGCCCTCACCTTTGGTGTGAACTCGCTCAGAGTCTACATGGTTTAAAGAATTTATTCTTCCTGCACACCTTACCTTAACATTGCCCTGGCTTTGGTACATTTTTTCTTTCCCCGAACGGTGCATTCCTCAGGTATTCTAAGCTTGAATAATGGAATAGAGGTTCGGTCACTGTAATTCTCTCATGCAATGCCCAGCCAAGTGTCAGATGCAATTAGGGGCTTAATTAGGGGCTACTGAGACTTCATGATAATGGATAAAAGACTGTTAGACTCAATGGCTTTTTTTTAAAGATAGCTTTGGGATTTTAAGGTACTTTTCAGTTCAACATAATTCAGGAAACAGTATCTTTAGCCCTGCTAGGATTCACTGAGGGGAGTGGGTCAGGCTTGGTCATTTTTTATTTCGCAGGACCTCAGAATCGGTCATGTGTTTTTCAGGTTGAGGTCATGATGATTTGAAGGTTAGGGCAACAGCCTTGAACTGAGTGGGCAGCTAAGTGACTGGCAGGGGAGGAAGAAGGATGGCATGATAAAACTATTGTTGGACCTTGTTTTCTCAACGGTGAAATGGAAAGAGAATAAAAATGCTTATTCATGAAATAGTCACAGTGCCCTGCTAAAGACCAGTAAATAAGACTATCACGGCTGTATGAGGAACTTTGCAGCTTATCAAGTCGGGAACCAGGTGAAAGTAAAGTGCATAATGAATAATGGCTCGTTACAGCCATGCTTCCACCCATCCCCCCATCTTCTAGCTTACCTCCTTGCATGGATATTTTCCACAGAGATTATTTTGAAATAGAAAACCATTCATTCTGCTCCCAAATTCATCCCAGCTGAAAGACTAAAGTGTAACTACATAGAAATTTAATTAAAATTTAATGCTAAACTAGTAAAAATACTCCCTCTTTTCCAAGTTAAAAAAAATCGATAATAAACAAGAAAGCAGTGATTCTCAAAGTGAGGTTCTCGGAGCAGCTGCAGCAGCATCACCCGGGAAAATGACAGAAATGTAAATTCTCGGGCCCTACCCCAGACCTGCTAGAGCAGCCAGCCTGCGGGTGGGGCCCAGCAATCTGTTTTACAAAAAACCTCTGTGTGATTTCGCAGAACATTTGAGAACCGCTGCTTTAAACCAAATGGTGGAATCACCAAAACTATTCTTTTTTTTTTAACATCTTTATTGGAGTATAATTGTTTTACAGTGGTGTGTTAACTTCTGCTGTATAACAAAGTGAATCAGCTATACATATACATATATCCCCCCAAAAACTATTCAATGTTTTGCTAAATTGTACTAAATGAGAATCTCCAAAATGTCAGTTTTTTCTGAATTCTACAAATAAGGTTTGACTGAGCACTAAACAGGTCCAGCCAATGAATAATCCCTAGCTCTGAGCTCTAACAGCCCGGCATGTTGTGCTACCTGGGATCTGACCAAGCCTCCCCTATACTCCCTGGGAGGCACCAGGGCAGGGCCGGCTGGTGGTGCTTCTGTGCTGAGACACACATGCTCATCTGCTTCCGGTGGGAGATGGAGGGGTTTCTAAAGGGGCAAGGAGGGGGACCGGTGATATTGAAACTTTATGAATCTTCCATCATTTCTTTTTGGGAACGGGAACAAACACTTAGTACTTTTCAATCACTACTTCACATATAACAATCAAAAGAAAGACAGTGCCTACAAAATTTAAAAAAAAAGGGCATCTTTGTTGATAATTGCTTGTCAGCTGCGCTAAGTTGCTCATCCCTCACTGTGAGTACGGGTGATGACAGAGTGCACGCCTAGATAACTCCCTGCCCCTGTGTCTGTCTGCTCATTTTATAGATCCTCAATCCTCAATCACACTGCTCATTTGCCAGTACCTTTCAGGCACAGACATCTGGCTTTGCCTGGTCCTTTCCTATTGCTCCACAACCACCCTCAAGATTGTGAGGGGAATTATTAAGACTTTATTTTCCAAATGATCCAAAGGCTTTCGAATTTCTATTTGATAACAGCATTTGCTCACGTAACCTAGTCTTCGTGTGCCCCAAGAACACAAGGACAGAAAAGCACCAGATGTACCACTGCATTTTATCATATTTTTCATCACAAGAAAAACCTCCATCGTGAGAAAATTGGAAATGCAAACTCTCCTCAGTAACTTTTCTTGCTTTAAATCGCGCTTCTCATCACGACCTATTACACCCACATAGTCATGTGCCATAGGCACTGCACAGTCTCCAACATTTCAAAGGCTCAAGAGCTATTTTTAAACCCCAAATGCAATCTAGGTTGCTATTCTATAACGCACTTTTTAAGGAAGAACAAAGTAAGAGAGCGATTTTTATGCATGTGGGCAGTTCGCCAACTCACCGAAAGATTGAACACAGCTGTCGATGAGATCGTCCAGGCTGGCTCCTTTGGCTAAATGTCCCAGAGACACCATCATTCGGAACTGGGTGATCTGGGCCAGGCTGGGATGGGAGGGGAGGGGGCTGCTGGAGGGCTTCCCCTCTAGTCTTGCTTTAGGGGCTGCTCTGCAGCCATGAGAAGGTTTCCTGGGGAAAGAGAAAAGGCAGGGAGAGTAGAGCAGCCAGAGGACGACCACACTGACAGCTCTGCGCTCTGCAGGCAGATTGAAGAGGAAAGGAGTAGAGATACGACAATTAATCCCGGGAGTTGGGCTGATAAGACATACCCCTCCCACTTGGTAAGGGCACCAAACGGACTGGTTAGCTGTTAAAGAGACATCTCTCACACTAATAGCAAGGTGAGACTTCAGGTTGCAAACAGGGCTCCTCAGCCTGGGGTTAGGATTGCTTTGGCCTGCTTTCTCCAGCTCCTGAAAGGAAGAGGCAGACGCAAGACTATTCTTGGCAGTTTTTAGCTCCTAGCAATACATTTTTATTTTAGCCCTGAGACCACTGACTTGGGTCTTAAGAATTATTTAAGTTTGGTCTCATCTTCAGCTAAATTCATTCGTCTTGAGCAACATCAGAGTTACTGTAGAAAGTCAGGTGGCCTCAGAAACATCTTTAAGGATTTTGGGGGAGAAGGCAAAGACCGAGGACCCGTGTGCAGGGGGTGAGGGTTATGGCGGTGGTGTTTAGATGTTAATCTAGCCTTTTTCACAAATCTTGGTTGGTTCTAAGATTCTGTTTTTCATTACTGATAATCATTCTGAGTCATTTTTATCATTAAACATTATTCTATCAAGTCCTTACTGATTATGAGAGCTTTATTCCAGAAGTGAATACAAAAAGACAAGTCTGAATCTGGAAGTGGCTTTAGAGCCCAAGAGGTCACCTTCCTCCACTTTCACTTAGCTTTATCTTTGGTCATGACCTCAACAGTATAAGTCAAGTTGTTTGCAAAATGATATCAGTAGGTTAATTAAGCATTTTATTTTTCCTTCCATTAAAAAAATAAACATAACATACAGAGACATATCTATCATCTTTGAAGGTTTACTAGTGATACGTGTTGTTGCTGATAACTCCTTTGAGTATATTCTCCTCTCCTTACTGTGGCTTTGGCTATTTCATGTTTATTACCAAAGAGGAGATGAAGAAAAGAAATATATCGGAGATCCATAACTTTAACTAACCACTATATATTTGATAAACACATGATGGCATTAATTAATCAATAAGTACTTAGCCTATGAGCAACACACGTGTGATAGGCCAGAGAGGACCAGTGAGATGGTCTGTGAAAGTACTTTGCAAACTGTAAAACATACTCATTATGTGTTAGTTGTTGTAGTATGAAGGTGATCTGGAAGTTCCTTAATACAAAAATCTAGTTGGAGAATCAGAACCAGACCAAGAAAAGATAACTCTATAAATCTTAAATAACTGTCCTGTGAGTGTCAAGGGCAAAAAGTGTGATGTTCTCAGAGGAGGGAAAACCAGTTCTAGGTGGAGTGTTGAGGAAAGCTTCTTGATAAGATGTAACCTCACCCAGAAGGGACTGAAGAAGTACTCAGATCAAAATAAAATGCTGGGGCACACATGGATTTTGGGAAACCACCCTGTTAAAAAGACAGTGGGACCACTCAGTACAAAGCCAGACTCGTGAAGGGAACACACTGACCTTCGAGTTCCCTTTCAAAGGAGCTCCAGAATGCTGGTCTGGCATTGGCTGCTGCCACCTGTTCCAACCTAGGATGGGCTCAGTGAAATCCAATCAGAAACTGGCGCTTGGGAATCTGCTAACCCAAGGCAGTGATTTCTGAAAGATCAGGTTGGTGTTACAGGACTTGATCAAGTTTCTGGTCATTACTGATTTTTACCCAGGCCCTGTGATAGCCCCAAGATCAGATCAGCATCTGAAAATGAAAGAAAATAATGGCCACTCTGAATTGAGTACCTTTGATAGGGCAGGCTCTGGGCTGGGGATTTACATGGTCTTCAAAGCTTACAGCCCAGAGAGATGTTATCTCCATTTCACGATGCTGAAACTGAGTCTAAAAGAGGCTGAATGACATAGACAAGGTTGCAGAACTCATATGTACTTGATCTGGGATTTGTACTTGGCACCTCTCTGGTTTGGTTTAATAAATATTTACTGTGCCTGGGACTATGCACCTTTCACTACATCAGAATTAGCAAGAGGAACTGAAAGGTTCAATTCAACTTAAGACAAAAGTAAAAACCTCCAAAAGCATAGCTGATAACATAAAGGCTGAATCTTGGGTCCTACTTCTTTTTCAGGTCCCCCAAAGTCCTCAGACCCCAGAGCTGGATGGCCCCTCCATGGTCATTCTCCAAGCCCTTCACCCATACATGTGGGGGTCTGGGCTCGGAAGGGCAATGTGACTGGGCACCAGTGCAGAGCCAGGCAGAAGCCAAGCCTCCTGTGTCCACGCCATGCTCCCTTCCCTCCGCAGAAGCAGTGATGTCTCTCTAAACCTGGCACTTGTTGTGCAGTGTTGGGATAAGTCAGCTTTTGGCCTTAGCTGCTGCCTCTTCACCATTAAGACCTCTACCTAAGGCAGACTTGGGAAAGATGAAAACAAAGTCCTTCTTGTTAGAAGCCTCTTTTTCTCTTAGGCCTTCCATATTACTTCTCCTTAGCCCCAAGAGAAGAGGCCACGGCAACTGGAGGCTGTCTCCACACACAGCTCTTCCCACTGGGGCCGGGATGTGGGTGTCTACCTCTGTCTCTCATCTGGCCAGTCCAGGAAAAATTCTATTTTCTCCCTCAGTTGGTAGCATCAACAATTCAGGACTCCAAAAACTGCCCTGGCTCTAATTCTGGCAATGTTTCCTAGTGTCACCTGTAGGGGAAACTACTTTGGTGCAGAAGGTGATTCTCAGAGGTAGATGCTTTTTATCAGAACTAGGAGGGACTGGTACAATACAAGCAGAAAGAATGAACTTGAAGGGAGTATTTAGGGGACGGGGAAGGGAGGGTGAGATGCAGTCGGGGGGAGGCCGCTGAGACTCAGAGGGCTTGGGCAGGAGAAACCAGGGAGAAGAGAAACTGCTAAAACCCAAATGGCATCCTGAGAGGTCCGGAAGATGGGGGTTATGTGCACCATAAACTAGGAAACTGGGCAATTTTGCTGTGAAAGTCTCTTGACTGACTGCTACGTGACAAACCTTCAAAGTGTTCTCTTCTGGTGAAATGGCTATAGATAAGGATTTATAAAATGCTTTATTTTAGACATAGAATGCATTCGCCTCTAAGTCTGCAAAGGCATATGTATTTTTAAAGGAAAGTAGGCAAATGTCTCCTCACCAGCTCCCTCAAGTATTAAGAAAAAAAAAGAAAGAAAAAAAAAGCGCCCTAGAGAAACAACTTGAAAGTGTTTCCTGAGGCTAAAACTGGCTAAGGCCCCATCCAGTTTGCCGAAGGAGACTGTCAAAACTCTTAAGTGGTTCAGGTGCAATCCATTCCAGCCTCAGGTATCTCAGTGGGGGTCACAATTTCGGGTTGAACTTTTCATGAAATTCAGCCCAGAAGAGTAAGGGATGAAATGGACAAGGAGAACGAACGGAAGCTTCCACAACTTTCTTTGCAGTGGAAGATGGCTTTGATTGACTTCTAGTGAGGATTTCTTCCAGTCCTGTCCTCTCCCCATTCCCATAATACAGACTCAGTTGAATGTACTTAAGCTCCTCCTCTCAGTCCGGTGCAAGGCAAAGCGCTGGACCTTCACGGTGCAGGACGGGGTGGGGGAGGGCATAAAGGACCAAGAACTTTTAGATCCGTAAGGTCCAGCAGGGCAACACTTCCTGCCTCGACTGGGCACGGCCAGGAGCAACAGAGTCTGCATGGATGGAGGTGGAAAGAGCACAGCTTTCCCGGCCCTATGCTGAGCCCAGGCTGTCGCCAGGCAGTTGTCTAGTTCTGGCCCTTTGGGGGACAAACTCAAAGTTGCCCGGCCCCTCCAGGCCTCCTTCTCCTGCCAATAGCTTTTTCACTCACGGTCAATTTTCCTTCATCTTCTGTCATCCCCAAGACACTCCTAAAACATGTCTCTAGGATCACGGTGGATGGAGGAGAGTGCAGGTTTCCACCCAGGTGGTTATGTGGCTCACTGAACCCTGTGCACTCCTGGCAAAGGCAGTTAGTGGGCCTTCTGGGTCCGGCCCCACGTCCGCAGGGCAGGACGGGCCGCCAGGTGGCGCTGCAGGAGCTGCGGCAGATGCAGGGGGCGCGTAAAGTCCGTGAGTGGGAGTTTCAGGGGCCCGGCGCCGGGGGACCAGGTCGCTAAGCGCGATTCCGGGGCTCGCCGGGCCAACTCTGGCCGCGCGTCCGCACAACCCGGCTCCCTCCCCAGTCCATCGGGCGAGACGCGCAGGGCGCTCCGGGTTCGTCCGTCCCTCGAGCGCGTCTCCCCCGACTTCGGCCGAGACCCCGACCGGCTGCCGCCGTCCGCACCCCGGGCCCGCAACTTCCCGGAGGAGGCAGCGCCGTGCTGGCCCCCACCCCACTTCCCATCCCGGCGAGGTCCTGGGGCCGCGCGCGCTGTGGCCCCCGCCCCAAGAAAGGAAACGGGCGCCCCTACTCACCGCGGAGCTTCTCTCGCTTTGCCCAGGGTGCCCATGGCCGCGGCCGCGCTCCAGGAGCCACCTCACCCAGCGCGGCGGGACAGGCTCGGCGGGGTGCGGCGCATCGCCACCACCCCCTGCCGGGCCCCTCCGCCCCGGCCTCCTCTCCCAGGACGCCCGACCGCGGCGAACCCGCAGGCACAAACTTTGTGTGAGCGCGCCCCTCGTCCTCCTCCTTGCGCGCGCGCGCGCACACACGCCCGCTCCAACCACCTGACAAGCGCTGATGTTATCGCGGAGGAAACGTGTGGCGCTGTTCAGCTCTTCCCCGAAAACTGCCCCCATTACTCGGTAGTCCCCGGAGGCCTGCGCCTTCCTCCAATCTCGCCTTTATACCCCTGGCGGCTGCTTCTCCCGGCCCGAGGCTGAAGTCGGAAGCGGAGCTGGAAGGGCGGGGAGGCTCCAGGTGCCCTCGACATCACCAAACCAGCGCCAGGAGAGGGGTTGGGAGCCGGGGGAAACCGGCTTCACCTGGTGGCTCTCGGGGCAACGCCCCCTCCCCTGCCCCCACCTTCCAGAATTTCAGTCCAGTTTCCCGAAGACCCCTCGTCCCCTCGCAGGCCTCTCTGGTATATATCAGAGCGTAGAGTTGGGGGTGGGGTAAAGAACGAATACACGGTTGTGGGTCCGCCTTAGCCTGTGCCTTTGGGTGTCTTCTTGGTAGCAATTAACAAGACTGGTCTGGAGATACGTGCTCGGCACCCTGCGGGAGGCAGCGAGTGTGCAGGTGCGCTGCAGGTCAGGCGGGACCCAGCTGCCTGGCGTCTGTGGATATGGCAGAGAGGGGGTCAGGGCTGGGGAGGACTTTCTGACGGCAGATCTGGTCAGAAATGGCTGCCTACCCCTGCTTGCCGAAAAGATAGTGATGACAGCAATAGCTAATGTTGACTAAGTGCCTTGTGCTAAGTGCTTTCTGTACGTTCCTCATGTACGCCGTCTCCCCCAAATACGAAGAGGTCACTGTTTTAAAGATGAAAAAAACGAAGGGTTAGACAATAATATGCTTCCCATCACACAACTAGTATACAACAGAGAGAACCACGACCTGGGCTGAGATCCGGCTGACTCCCTGTAATCGCTGTGGGGTTGTCCTAATAACATACCCATTATCAGTGTCACATGCCCTAACTCTAGTCACATTAATAAGTCCCTTCCCAGCCATAATGTTCTGGACCTTAAAGCCTCATATGTATGTGCCACCTTATCCTAAACACAACAAATAGTTCAAGATAGCTTACAAAGATGTGTAACTCACAAAAAGAAGTGTATGAAATGAAATGAAAAGTGAAAATTAAAGTACATGAAATGGAGCCAGAGATGAATTTTTTTATTAATGCATCCCATGGAGTCCAAAACACTTGCTACAAGTGGGACCAAAGATTTGTCTCCTGGATTTCTAGCAGTCATGTTCAAAAGGGAAGCCTTGTCTAAAATTCAATCTCTATCACATGCAAGACAAAAAAAAAAAAAAATTGCTCAAGAGAAGATCAACTCTTTTGATCCTGAGCAGTAAGAAATTTCTCCAGAGAATCCTCATGAACATTGTGTAATAGAACCAAGTCCTCAGTCACAGCCATACACACAGAAGGAACATTTGGATATTTAATAAATATTAAATTATGACACTCTTCCAGAATTACACTGTATATGCATATGTATACATGCCAAATGGATAAACACGTACCTTTATATAAATGCATAAATATATGTAAATGTGTTTAGATAGATAGGCTACTGGGTGTATACACACACTACTGAACACAGTTGCAGGCAGTTGTATGCAGCTATACACCTGCAGTTCATTATGTAATAAGTACAGAAATGATTAGCTATTAGTTCATTCAAGAAACAAGTCTTGTGAGTCTTGCTGAGTTTTCTAAAGAAAGAGGCCTGCTTCTACCTAGGAGGCTGCTTCTGCTCGGGCTTCCTGAGAGCTCTGCATTCCACTTGCACCTGATTGGGTTTCTGGGCCCAGCTGAGCTCTTTGAAGAGGCTTTCTGGCTGTTCCTACTTGAGCAACTTGTCTTTTCCAAACACCTAAAAAATTAGAAGTTAGCTCCATCTCTTTCTTCATCTTCTGCCATGTGGTTAGTCTCCATGGTGCTGAGACACCTCTGACCTCAGGAACAAAGTGCTCCTTCTTTTCTCTTGTTCTCTTATCCTCTTTTCTGCTTCTCCAAACTCTTTGATAGGCAGTAGTCAATGTCTCTGTAACAGTTGAGAAAGGTTGGGGACCACTGTTGTCTTCTGCTCACCCTTTGGGTAAGGTCATTCCTTGGGACCCTTTCTCTTGTTATTCTTTCTTCTTTCAACCAGGGACTCTTAACTGATATCCCCAGACCTTTTACTTGGCTTTTTGGTGAGTATCTGCGAAGCCTCTGAAACTAAAAACACCTGTTTTCATCAGATTTTCTAAACGATCCACTACTCAAATCTGGTGGGTTTTTTTTCAAATTAGGTGTTTTTAATTTCTTCCATGACTTCAACAGGACCCAAATGACTCCCATGTCTGAATATCTAACCTTGATATCTAACATCCCAAACCATATTTCCAACTGGTCGCCTCCCCGAATTGTCCCCCAGGGCTTCCTCTCCATCTCCACAGCCACATGTCTTGGCCCCAGTTATCTCTGAACCTGAACATGTGTCATAGCCTCATAAATGGCCTCCCTAGTTATAGAACCTCCTCTTCTCTGATCCTTTTTTCATGTTGTTTTCAGAATTACCTGATCATGTCATTTCTTTGCTTCCAAACTGCCAAGGAATTCTCCAGTTGCCTACAGAATAAACTACAAACTTCTTAACGCTGCTCACCTTCACAACTAACCTTACCTGTCCAGTCTGGCCTCCAGCCATGCCCTCCCAGGCACCTGACCTCTTAGGTTGTGACTTGGTCACTGCTGGTAACTGCTGTGCCCTGTGCCCTCACAAGCCTCAGTGCTCTTGCTTGTGTATTTCCTTCCGCCTGCCATCTCTTTTCACCTAGATCACAAAGGCACAGTTACACGAAACGCATAGCAGACTGGCAAGTCGCCCCAGAGGGCACACGCAGGGCTGCCTTCCAGAGGCAGGGGGTGCAAACCCATCTTGCAGAATCTGCCTGATGACTGGTTATGCTTGGAGTACCTACTGGCCACCACAGCTTCCACTCTGTGGTCTAACATTTTTTCATCCATTTGAGATACATTCACTGCGTGCCTACTTAAGTGTCAGATGTTGTCCTTGGCATTGAGAATCTGACAGAGAACATGACAGACAAGAGCCTTGTTCACATGAGCTTACGTGTCTAATAAACAGACAAGTCCAAATATGCTAGGATGTTATACGCTGATTTCCAGGAGCTGCCACCGCAGAGTTGGGTTACCCCCGCTCTCATGGGGACACCATGGGGTATTCCGGTTAAGGCACCCATATGGACCAATGAGGACAAAGCTGCCACATTTAGGGACACACAGCTCCACGGGAGAGTGAAGAGAGATGGAGAGAGAAGAGGAGGGAGGGGATGTGGCACCATCCTTTCCTCTCCTGCTGAGTGTTGCTTCTGTTTCTGAGACAGGGAGAATTGGCCTCATTATTTTATTACTGTGACTGGCCACCCCACACTGAACACTGTACATCCCTGCTGCTGCTCACCTTGGACCAAAGCTAGAGAAACTGCCCACGTGAGAAGCAGCCACTTCTGCTCCGGACCTGTAGTTTGGGGGCTTCTGGTTGGACTCCTGCATGTTTCTTTGTCCTCGGCATCTTCTTATGGAGGCAGCCCACGCCTCTTTGGGAGTCTCTCTGTCCATGGGCCAGCTCTTCTGGAGAGCGTTCTACCTCCTTAAGGTACCCCCAGGATTCTCTAAAGGGAATTTGATGAATGTCATATAGATGGTATTTTAAGATATCCATTCTTGTTTTCAGCTGAAGGATGCGGCTCGTCTCTGTTGAAGCCCCTTCTCAGGGACCCTCTCCCCACAACAGGTCATGTTTCTTTACATCATGGAGCCCATATGTTTTATTTGATTTGGGAATTGTTTTAGGATATTAACAAACAAACAGAAATACATGTTGTCTCATGGCTTTTGCTCTCAGTGAGATGGGGGTCCCTGGAAGAGTTTGAACAGAGGAGGGAGGGGATCTGACTTCTGCTTTACAGGGTCCGGCTGCTGAGTTCCAGAGTGACTCATGGGAAGTAAGGGTGGGAGGTTCTCTGTGGAAGCGGCCTTCATAATGTCCAACGTCTGGGTCTGCCCGGTCGGTGGCCTTCCAACAGCTTTGAATATTACTCCGTGGTGAGAAGTGTAACGTCACATTTTACACTCTGTGACTCAGATGTACATTTGTGTTACACGTCAAACTGAAACACAAGCTGTGTGAAACATGATCCTTTCAAATCTTTTTTTTTTTTTTTTAATGACATTAAAAAACAAATGCTGGTCAGGACCCTCAAAATCGATCCATTAGTAGGCTGGGATCATAGTTTACAAAATACATCTCTAGGGCTACCTCTCATGAGGATAATAGATCTCAGTAGTTATCTCTGGAAAAGGGGAACTAGGTGGCTCTGAGTAGGGGGAATCTTGCTTTTCATTGTTTCCCCTTTTGTAACTTTTATTTTTGTATCGTGTGCAAGAATTTAGTCCATCAATGAATCCTATTTTGAATCATTCTGGCATAGAACTTCTTGCTTTCTGATTCTGGCCCAAATAGCTTAAAAAAACCAGAAGCTGGGGCCAGAAAAGGTTAAGTTGTCGGTGAATCTGCTTTGTTCAAGTTTATCAAAAAATATCAAACAATATGTTTTTCACAAATATTTGGGAGGCAGAATGGCACAGTAATTCAAAGTGTGAGCTCTGGAGTTAGACTGATTTTGAATTTCAGCCCTCATGCTTCCTAGTAATGTGACCCTGAGCAAGTTAACTTTTCTAAGCCTCAGTTTCCATGTCTGTAAAAATGGGTACAAACAAGGCCTACCTCATGCAACTTTGCTAATGACTATATGACATGGTCTAGCATGGTCTATGCCTAGCACGTAGCAACCACTGTGGACACACTAATGTTTTGAGTGCCAGGTTGAGGTGAATGTTTTGGTAACCTAGTAAGTGCTATGCAATCACATCCAAGGGACACCTGCACTAGTCTTGGTCGATGGGGAGCCGACTTCTCAGAGGAAGTGAGGTGGGGGTTAAGATGTAAAGGATGACATGAACAGCTCACTAGCCAAAGAAAAGTGAGGGAAGAGGAAAGGCGAGGCCCGTGTTTCAGAGATGAGGAAGATGCAGAGGTAAAGAAGAAGCAGGGCAGAGTGCTTTGCTGAACTACACACAGGAACTTTGATTCTCCCCACCCCCTGCCAATACATAAACAAGGTTCTCAAGTCTGACTTAATCTTATTGCCTTTGCAGAATCTGAGAGGCTTCTCACTTTGAAGGGTCCCCCATGAGCGCCTTGAGTCCCTCACTCCACTTTAGATGTGATTCAATTAACGCCGCTTCCCAAGAGAGCCTCTGGGTGCTTGGGTTGAGCGCTGCTGGAAAGAGGGCTGAGTTAATTACCATCCAACACTGAGCTTGTCAAATGGCTGCGCTGCAGTCAGAACAGCAACAATTTAAAAGCTAAAACTAGTTTAGTAATGCAACCGCTATTTTTAAAACTCTGATTGTGCACCTGAGCACCACCCTAGCACTAATACTACTTAATCATTTAACACCTACAAAGACACGGGTAGAAGCTCGAAAAAAACCCAGTTAATAGAAAGATTCGAGTGGCCTGGACCAGTCAAAGGATGTGGTTTTCTGAGTACAAAAACTGTTCAATATGCATTCAAAAAAGTACTGTGATAAGCATAGTATTAAAATGAAAACTCCTGAGTATTAATAAAGACACTTGCATGTGAGCGATGGAGAAAATCATTGTAAATTAATATGGGTAGGTGCTTCTCACACGGGTATCATCAGCAGACACATCCTTAAGGGTCTAGAAGAAATTTTTTTCCCCCTTAAAAGGGCTCATATTTTACTCATATTTAAGAAATACTGAAGTAGGCCATTTCACACACAACTCACAAGCATTTTACTTCTTGATTTGACAGTGGAGTTCTAACACCCCAGCCCACTCCCCTGTGCCAAAGCCCAGTTTTCCACCCCACGTGGGATGTTAAGTATCTTTTTCTTCAGTCTGATTCTTTGTGGTGGGAATAGAGAGTGAAACTCTCATGGGCAGATAGCAGGCTTAGGAAAGTATACATTGGGATGGAATAATCTGTCTTGCCTGTTCCTCTGGATTTGGAGGTGGGAAGTGAGCCCGACTAAAAAGGGTGTGACTTAACCCTGTAGGTAGCTGTGTTCCCTTGGTACAGAGACTGTTCTTCACAAATAATAGTCACACCCAAGACAGCATCATGAAAATTAGAAATTCACTGATTAAAAAACAAAGCCGAAGGCTTAAGTTTGCTGCAAGTATTGATCAAGATTGATCCGTCTCCCTGTCTCACTGGTAACAGACTCAACACATTTTGGTTGAAGAAATTTCTTGGCATTCATCCAAATGATAGCCAGCATTTACTGTAAAAGAAAACTGTCTTTTTTTGTCTTGTCTTGTCTTGTTTTGTTTCTGCACCTTGCATCAAACTGAGAAAACTTGCCTCTGAACAAAGTGTACAGCTGGAGTAGTCTACATGATGGCTTCATAAGTATGGATGGAGACCCAACCAAGTGTTCAGCTGAGTTGATTTTTCAACTAAATTAATCAGTGAAAAGTATCGCCATATGTTGTGATAAATCCAATCAGTGCCCATTTATATATGATTTTCAAGTGCCCCAGAAATGAGGCTTTGTTTCCTGAGGAAGGTCACCTCATGCTGGCCCTTAACCTGGCTCATGCAGGTGTGATCCTGATGTTGTGTTAGTGCTCTGGCATCCTTTGTATTTGCGTGGAGGTGTGAAGAAGTCTGGGTTAGACATATGATGGAAACAGACAAGTTCTATATAATCAATGTTGGCAGTTGTTTAAAACATCCTCTTTTTTAAAAAACTGAAGTATAGTTGATTTACAATGTTGTGTTAGTTTCAGGTATAAAGCAAGGTGATTCGGTTATACATATATATGATTCGGTTATATGTATATATATATATATTTTTTTTTCAGATTCTTTTCCCTTACAGGTTATTACAAAATACTCAGTACAGTTCCCTGTGCTACATAAAAAATCCTCTTAAAAATCTGAGTCGCTGTGACTTTTTGTCCTGTACCAGACAGAGGAAATAAATGGGTCACGTAGGAGGCAGGGTCTAGGTGGGCGAGTTTGCCTCCGGTTCTCCCCACATAGGACCACTCTCAACTCAGCAGGAGTGGCAGGGCCACAGTGTATTTGTGAGCCCCTTCCTCCATAAAAATATATTTTAAAGTATATTTTATGATTGTTTTGGCATAAAGATGAATAGAATCCGGAATGGATTTAATGATTATACATACGTTCTTATCACCTTCATTTTTTTCTTTGGTTTTAAAAAGAAATTCGAACCTCTTTGTGGGCCCCTCTAGGTCCTGTGGGCTCTTGGCCCCAAGCCTCCTGAGTCCGCCTTCAGCGTGAGCCTGGCTCCTTCAAGAGAGACAAAGTGCTCTTTTCTGGCTGTGACAGAGTACTGTCTTCTGGCTATTGAGAAATGTTGGTATAAATATAAGGGGAAAGGTGAGTTTCAAGGATGGGCTCCCTCTGTCCCTTTTGAACACCCGGTAGGGAGGCATATGAAAGGTGACCTGGAGGGCAGTGAGGTGAGAAATTGCATGAAAAGTGGAGGTTTGCCTGGGGAGGCGAGATAAAACTAGGGGCGCTGGAGGGTCATTCAAGGCCAGAGGGCCCGGCTTGGAGGAGCTAAGAAAGCAGTACTTACTGACCAACTGGCGGTCGGTATAGGGAATAAGGAATACTAGCGCTGTGCCAGGGAGTGAGTAAGTACCTACTGCTTCCATGTCAGACTTGAACTTGAAACTACAGTACCCAGAGGCCTAGCCAGAAAAGACCTGGCAGCCCCTGGGCTATTGCAGAAAGTAGGCTAGACTGTTGGGCGCAGTTGGTAGGCAGCAAAAACAACCAACCAAACAAACAGAAAAGGGCCGACTTACATGTTAAGCTATGCTGAGCTAGATTCTACGATCAAACAGAATGCTTTTTACTTTTTTGTCTGTATTTTCTGTTTACCCTAGGTTCCTCACGATGATTCTGTGAGCTGGCATATTGAGCACTTCCTACATGTCAAGCACTGTGCCAAGAAATAAGTACACCTTATTTCATGTCATCCTTACAAAAAGAATTTATGATTTACCCTTGTTGTCCTCTCTTTATAGATGGTGGGGTTTAAGGCTCAAAAAGGTTAAGTGACTCATGCAAGGAGACACAGCTAGTGACATGTGAAGCTGGGTTTCAGTTCAGTGTGATTCTGAAGCCCAAGCTTATCACCATTTTGTTACACCTCCCACTCATAATATATTAGATTTTGTGCCCAAAACAGTTGATCTCATTGGCTGTAGCCTATTAGAAAATTCTGGGTGAGGTAGAGAGGATCAGTAAACCAGCACTAACCATATTGTTGATGGTCTCAATGAAGTGCTGAGGTTTTAGCTGTCTTATCAACCACAGCCAGAGAATCAAACGGTCAGAATTTTGGTCTAGTTACACTGATAGTTGGCCCAGCTCAAACCAGAATTGCCTCTGAAAAGACTTGGCCATTGGTTTGGGGAGGGAGAGCCACTGACTTAAGATTTCTTTAGGCCCAAGTTTTCACTTTCAGTTATTTGAAAAGTGAAAGTATAACTGTTGTCAATGTGCTATGAATACGTTGGTCGGGGCCTTGTTACCTTATTATGTCACTTCTCATATAACATGTATCATACCTCTCGTGTGTGTGTGTCTGTGTGTGTGTGCCTACACCTGTGAATGTTTCCTTAGCAGATTGGGCTAAAAATGCAGTTCCTACTGTAATTTCTTCCCCATGACTCATTTTTTAGGGGCTTTGGTCTTCTCTTTAAAAATGGGGAATTATTATATCAAGTGATTCCAGCATTATTCCTTAGGGCTTCTTTACTACAACCCAAGAGTGCTGATTTGTTTGTGTGTTTATTCATTTGTGTGAAGAGAGTTTTAGCTCATCATTATACTTCAAAAAAATTCTCATGACTGTACTCCAATCTTAAAATCTACCCTCAACAGGTGTGACTGTTTTTCTGAGGTGCAATATAAGTTCAGTCTTTTGGTCTCACCTGGTCAAATTAGGAGTTAAGTCTGATTTTGACTTCTGGTGTTTATTTTGCCTAGTCCCTCAATTTCCCATTTGGACCATCCTTTCCTGGAACATCCCAGAAACCCAGTGTTCTCAGTATCCCCCTACCTTGTGGTCCCACCCAACGTGCTTACAGCTTCTGATACAGATCTGGGCACTGAAGAAAAAGGGTCCCTTGCTTGCCTTGCTTTCAACACAGAGCAAATCACATGCTGGGAAGTTCCTGACTCAGCGGTGCTGCTTCTCTTCCTGGTTCCCAGCCTCTCTAAAAGACTCACAGATGACATGTCAACTTCCATTTCTTGCTATTTCCATCAGTGTCTCGCCTTTCCTTTTTCTCTTCCAGGACATTTGAGGACCACTTTTTATTTTATCTTCTGTTTAATGTGATGTCTGGCATCTCTGCCAGCCCCAAGAGTACATGACAAAACCTGTCCTTACAGACACTGGAATACATGAAGGAAGGGCAAGATGGCCAACTATCCAAGATGCCTATAAAATGGGGGGCTAGAGATAAGGAAATACATGGATATGCAGTAAGCAGGAACACTTGCCTACTTTCTAGCTTCTGCTACAGAGAAGCATGATAGGTCCAGGTTCCTGAGAACTTAACTATGTCCCGTCCTATTTCATCCTCTGGGAAAGATTTTTTTCCTTTGAACAGTCTTGTGTTTTTTGCCCTCGTCACTTGGAGGCAGGGGGTTGGGCTGCCTGAGACTGACAACAGTCTTAATGTTTGTTGCACCGTAACTTTACTAATGTTGTGGATATCCCAAACCTAGGATAGGTTTCTGAGAGTCAGGGATGGCTTTTGATTCAGACTCTCAAGACCCAATGTTTTTGGCCGATGGAGCTCCTTCTGAACAGTAAGTCATTGTTGAGTGACATGAATAGGACCAGAGCTAAAGGAAATTAGGCTTTAAAAAGATGGTCTAAAACAAAAGTCCTTTCAGTCCCTGGTATTCCTGATTTCATCCCTGACTGAACCAAGGTTGCTCATTTTTGCAGGGAGAAAGCACACGAAACTGTGCAGTCTGGAATCCAAGCACACTTTGATTGGCAGGTCAGTCGCCATTTACAGATAGGAAGTGCTCATTGCTTGGCATTAAGTTTCATCTGGAAGAGGAAGAAACAGCTAACCCTTTCCTGTCCTACCTATACTTATTCTCATCTTGTATTTCATGAGGGGCATGGCTGTCATTACAGGTACAAATCAAACAGAAAACACCATCATTCCAGCAGATAAAAGAACTCAGGGAAATGGTTGCCAGTTTGCCAGGTTCCTTCTTCCCTATGTCTTTTTTTCCCCCATTTTTCTTGAAAGCTGCTGAGGTCTAGTTGTTCCCTAAGGAGGTTTAACTCAGATCTCAGCCAGTGCTGATCTAGAGGACTCAGGAAGGTCTTATCAATTGTGGTGTCAAACAAAGCAAATCCTGTTCTGGGCATAACTAGGAGGACCCAGAACTCTGAGACCTGTAAGAACCCTATTTATGGACACTTAACGATGGACTTGTTTGCTGAGGGAGAGTTAGGGTTGTGAGAGTCCCCTGGAAACATGCCAGACTGAGACTTCATGACTGGGGACTAGACTTTCAGGGCTGAGGGGTGGGGAACTGCAAACCTTCCTGAGTTTTTCCTGAGATTTTGGTAGACAGATGGTTCCTCTTAGTTCACAGAGGACTTTCCATCCCCGTTCTTTGCTCATTATTCACAAGAGTCTGTGCCGTGGCACAGAGCTAAGTGACTCGGTTTGGGCCACAAGGTGAACCAATTAACTAATTGAGAATTGTATCATGTCTTCAAAGTCTAGCTTGGCCTCTTGACCAAAACAGCATCGACTCTTTCTAGAAAAGATTATGTCACAGGTGGTAAGGCATTTGTCTTTGTCTTTCTTCATCTCATTTCTGTTCCCCGGTGTCTAGCATGTATTACCTGAAGAGTCTGGTTAGCTTCATAATTGATTCATATTATACAGTTTGATTTTTATATGCTCCCCCTCTGTTGAGTTCTTTTGTTTCATTAAAAAGAGGAGAAATCTATGTAATAAAAACAATAAACTGGTATGTCAAAATTGTCTCTGTCTCTGAAATCATCTCCATTGCGACACTTGCTCTGTGCTGCCCTTGGTCTTGTAGTTTAGGAAAGCAAGTACTCAGCTCAATCCCTAAAAGCAGTTTTAGTCTTGACCTTAAATATGTCATTTTGGGTTTTTTTTTTTTTTTTTTTTTTTTTTTGCGGTACTCAGGCCTCTCACTGTTGTGGCCTCTCCCGTTGTGGAGCACAGGCTCTGGACGCGCAGGCTCAGCGGCCACGGCTCACAGGCCCAGCCGCTCCGCGGCACGTGGGATCTTCCCGGACTGGGGCACGAACCCGTGTCCCCTGCATCGGCAGGCGGACTCTCAACCACTGCGCCACCAGGGAAGCCCCAAAACAAATATTTTTGTGTATGTCAAGTGTTCTTCGTCCATGGGGATGACTCCTTCTCACATAATTTGGATTTTTCTACTTCCAGATGTTATTCGGGATTTCATGGTTTCAAAGTCATTTCCGGCCATATGCCCATATGTCCCTTGCTGGTGGTTCTGGTTGTCAACTCTGGAGAAGTGGTGCTGACACCTGCACAGAGCAAAGGCTTCCTCATCACAGCTCAGGAGTGTGTGGCCAGGGACAGAGGCTTTGGAGAGCCTCTTTCCAGGTGAACAGATAACAAAATGATATCATCAGGGTTCGTTCAACAAAAACAGCTTCCTCACTCGCTGGCTCCTAAGCTTGAGATTCCTGTAGAGTCTTTACCATTCATAGTTCCCTTTAAAAGGCCATACTAGATGTCCTTTGTGTAACAATTAAGGCTATAGTCTGTCTGATTATCTATCTATCTATCTTCATATTGTTATATAGTAATAATAAGTATATAAAATACATATAATTATAAATTTATATATATTACATATATTATATATTAATATGTGATATAATATTTATATATAAAATATTTTATATAATTATATGTAATAAGGAAATTGAAGCTTTCTAAGAAAGGACTACTCAAGTTACATAACTAGTAAATGGAACCTTGATCTTTTGTCTTCAAATTTTGTGTTCTTATTACTAACAATATTGCTTCCTCTATAAAATATTCTACCATAAAAAATATTTTAACACAATTAGTTCAGCAGATTAAGAGCCTCCAACAGATAAATTTTCCCTGTTTGGAATGGAGTCTAGGGCAGGAGTGTGTGTGTGTGTGTGTGTGTGTGTGTGTGTGTGTGTGTGTGTGTGTGTGTGTGTGTGTGTGTGTGTGTGTGTGTGTGTGTGTCTTTTACCCAAGTTTTTATTATCAATTTCAAACATAGAGGGAAGTTGAAAAAATAGTACATAGGACATCCATCTGCCTTCAACCTAGATTCAATAATGATTAACAGTTTGCCATATTTGCTTTCTTTCAAGAACATTCTTTTCAAGAATAATTTTCAACATCATGACATTTTATCCCTGAACACTTCAGCCTAAAACTCCTAAGTATAAAGACACTCTCTCACATACCCATAGTATTTCACTTATAACTAATAATAGTTCTATAATAGTATCTAATAACTAGTCCACAGTCAATTTTTTTTCCATTTGTGCAGTCCCTACTCAAATGTTCTCAATTGCCCTAAGAATGTCTTTTATAGAACTAGATTCCAGATTAGAATCACCCACTGATTTTGGTCATTGGGTCACTTTATTTCTTTTAATAGAGAACCACACTCTCCTGTGCCATAGCTACTAGCCAGATGTGGCTTTTGGGCACTTGAAGTGTGGCTACTCCAAATTGAGATGTGCTTTAAGTGCAAAATATACGGCAGATTCTGAAGACTCAGCATGAAATAAAGAGCATAAAATATCTCATTAGTGTAATTTTAATATTGACTACATGCTGAAATAATACTTTGGCTATATTGAGTTAAATAAAATATATTATAAAAATTAGTTTCATCTGTTTCTTTTTATTGTTTTTTTTAATGTGACCACTCAGGGATTAAAAATGACATGGCTTGCATTGTCTACCAGACAGAGCTATTCTAGAAAGAGCCTCCTTCCTTTTTTCCCCCATGACATTGACTGAATTAAGTGTATATGACAGTCATCTTTAGAATGAGTCAGGTATATTTTGGTGGGAAAAAAGGGGGCTAGGAAAAATCTGCAGGAAGGGCTGCTTCCTGGGAGGAACCCTAAGGAACCTGCTGGAAGGTTGCTATAAACCTCCACTGTCATGTGTCTGCTCAGTGTGGGCCAGCCTGTTGAGCTTTGCTCTGTCTGCCTCCTTCATACAGATTTGTAAAGTGTCTGAGGATTCCCCTTCGTGTTAATATTTTGGTTTTTCCTTTTTTGCCTAAAGAATTTTTTCTCATTTTTTCCCCTTCTTCTTCTTGTGCCTGCTCACTTCTCAATTCATTCTCTCAGTTCACTTTGGGGGAAGCCCGGTGTTCCTGAGTTCTACTCTACCCATCCCTCAAGAGTCCCTGGACATTATCACCCTGGGTAAATTAATGGGTATTAGAGACATTCCAGACCACACGCTGTATCTCCCGTTGACACCCCTTGACCCTTCCCCTCCCACTAAGCTGCAGATGCCTGACTCCTAGCTGGCTCTCTTTTAGGACTTTGATGAAATGTCCTAAAACTCAAGAAGAGTTCTCTTCTTGAAAATAATAACTTCTCATTTTTATTACAAAAGTTATATGTGTTCAATTTGGTAAAGATAAGAAACATAGATAAGCAAAAAAATTCTTACCCCCCCAACCATTATACAATAGGATCGTTCAGCTGCTCCGAGCACAACAGCAATATTCCCACCCTCCTCTATTCGTTTCCTAGTTCTGCTGTAACAATTACTCTGAATTTAGTGACTTAACACAACACAAATATATAACCTCACTGTTCAGCAAGTCAGAAGTCTGAAAGGATACCCAAAGACAAAGCCACTACCAAAAAAGAAAATTACAGGCCAGTATCTCTGATGAATATAGATGCAAAAATTCTCAACAAAATATTAACAAAGAGAATTCAACAACACATAAAAAAGATCATACACCATGACCAAGCTGGATTCATGCCAGGGACACAAGCATGATTCAACATACACAAATCAATCAATGTGATACACCACATCAACAAAAGAAAAGACAAAAACTATATGATCATCTCAATAGATGCAGAAAAAGCACTCAATAAAATTCAACAACGATTCAAGATAAAAACTCATACCAAGGTGGGTATAGAGGGAACATATCTCAACATAATAAAAGCTATTTATGACAAACCCACAGCCACTATAATACTCAATGGTGAAAAACTGAAAGCCGTCCTGCTAAAATCTGGAACAAGACAGGGATGCCCATTCTCACCACTTCTCTTCAACACAGTATGGGAAGTCTTAGCCACAGCAATCAGACAAGAAAAAGAAATAAGAGGTATTCAAATTGGTAGGGAAGAGGTAAAGTTGTCATTAAATGAAGAACACATGATACTATATATATAAAACCCTAAATACTCCACACAAAAACTACTAGAACTGATAAATGAATTCAGCAAGGTGGCAGGATACAAGATTAACACACAGAAATCAATTGCATCTCTTTACACTAACAATGAAATATCAGAAAGGGAATGTAAAAAAACAATCCCTTTTATAATCACATAGAAAAAATACTTCAGAATAAACCTCACCAAGGAGGTGAATGACTTATATGCTGAGAAAGAAATGGAAAGATATCCCATGCTCTTGGATTAGAAGAATTAATATTGTTAAAATGGTCACACTACTTAAAGCAATCTATAGCTTTAATGTGATCCCTATCAAATTACCCATGACATTTTTCACAGAACCAGAACAAGTAATCCTAAAATTTACATGGTAACCCTCTGCCGAAAACTGGGAAGTGAATGAATCAGAGGTGAACCCACTCTGGTGAGAAGGGGCCCATCTGTTGCTGCCTCCCCGGCCCTCAGCTGCCAGGGGCACTGAGGAACCTCCAGGTCCCTGAGGCACACAGTTTGCAAACCACAGGGTGAGGTGACCTCACATTCCCTCCCACTGACATCTCACCATCAGGTGTTTTGCTGTCAATGAACTGCTGGCTGTCTAGACGGGTCTGAGATCACTATTGCTGGGGCCTGCTGTGCCTGCTCCCTAAGTGGTCAGCAGGTCCTTGTTAGTCTTAGATAATAGCCATTTCACAACAGGTATGAGGCAGGAAGGACCCTGCAGGCCAAGCTGAATGGGAAGAAACTGGGCCACACCCACTTGGGGGAGATGAGTCTGGAGCCTAGATGAGACAGATGAATCAGGGGAATTCCTGTGACTCTGAACTTGGGGAATGTACACAGTATATAATGAACATATCATCTTAAACATACAGGTGACTCTGAATATTGACTCTAACCTCCTCTTTTTGTAGATGAGAAAATGGAACCAGAGAAGGTAAAGGTCTCACCCCAGGGCACACAGCAACTTAGTGGCATAATCAGGCAACCTAAAAACTACACACAGGTTCTTTTGCTTTTACTACATTTGAACATTCCTCCCTACCCCCTATAAAGGGAAAAGGACAGAAGGGAGGAAGAAACTAACATTTAAAACACCAATTATATGCCAGACAATGATCTAGATGCCTTCCTTATACTTTGCTTACCGTCGGGATGGGGCAATGTACTGTTGTGCATGTGTGGTCTTTGCTTCACAAAGACCTGGGGTCCAGAGGCACCCAGCGGTGAGTGATCGTGCTGCAAATTGAGCTCAATCTCTCACTCCAAAGACTAACCTTTCCCAACTTGGATCTATTTTATTAACCTAGAAAGGTACCTGTTGCCTAAATATCAGATTGCAGAGGAATTTGGGAAGTAATTTTAAGACTAAAGAAGGTAAAAGGTGATAAACCAGAAAATGATAATAGGTAAGACTCTAAATAGGATGTAGACACAGTGATTTGATTCAAAAACATCGACTTAGGAGAACATGACCTGAAACCCTGCCCAGAACATGTCCTTGAGGGGGTGTTTCTTGGCATGAAGGTTGGTGCTGCAGGAAGTGGTGTAAGATATAGAGAGAAATACTCTCCCTCGAGTCAGATTCCTCTGGGAAATTCCATCTAGAGGATGGAATTCCATCAACATTCTAATGTCCTCTCTGCCTGGAAAACTTAGGGTACTCTTCATAAGAATGTGAGGTTTGGGTGTAGATCTCTAGTCACTCAGAAGGCTTGGGTACCCAAAATGCAGGCACAGGGGTTAATCCTTGGGGAGATGAGGGGCTGTGGAGGCCAGGATAGGTGCACAACTACCTTAAGTTTGAACTCTAGCACCACCTTTGGTCCAGTCCAAGTCTACAGCAGAAACTGTGGCTGGACCCCTGCTCTGCTTCTCCATCTCCAAAGAGTGGATTCCAAAGCCACTGCTCTTTGCCCAAGTCATGTAAGAGAGGCCTTTTATTCCTGAAAACTCCAAGCTGCTACAGCAGTCTGGAATGCTCTCCATTGCCTCTCAAACTCACACCTCCATGGAGGCCCATCCCCTGTTGCCTTCCTGGCGGCATCACCCCCTACTGTCTTCCCTATGTACATTGGTTACATCTTTCCTCTCTTAAACCACAGAGATTGTCACTAGCTGCTACATTGTATTGCTCTCCGATTTTTCATGTGTGTGAATCCCATTGAACTCAAAATTTACACATTTCTTGAGATTAAGGCAGAGATGGGGTAATGAATTTGACTACCATTTCAGTGCAGTAAATCTTAGAGAATGAATGCACGAGAGCAGGACTTTAAGTCAGAGTGCCTGAGTTTCAATGCAGACTCTGCCTCGATCAAGTTACTTAACTGACCTGTGCTCCAGTCTCCTCATCCATAAAATGGGCATAAAAATGGCACCTACCTCACAGGGCACTAATTAAATCAGAGAATTCATAGAAAGTGCCTGGCACATTAGAAGTCCTCAGAAATGTCAGCTATTATTATGCCCACGTGCCAAGCACTGCGTGAGCCATTTTCATTCACCCTCTCATCTGCTCATCACGAGTTTCATGGGGTGGTGTAGTGAACATCATTGGTTGCTGCATCAGCCACCTACTGCTTCTTCCTCGTCCACAAAGTCCTGCTATTATTTAGGTTTCTGTCCTCCTATCATCCTGTCTTTGGGGAAGCTGATTCTGCCCTCAGCCTAGGGGTAAGTGCTGAATACTTTAAACCAATCGTGGCCTCTGTCGCCAGTGACTGGGTCACAGGTGGTCGTGTGAACCATTCAAGCCAGTGAGGTATGAGGGAAGCCTGGCCGGTGGGGGTGGGAGTTTGGGAAGCCTTCCTCATTGATGAAAAAGAGGCATTTAGGGAGAGATATCCCTTCTCCCTGCTCTGGACCTTGTGGTGTCTGGATGTTTGCCTGGCGCTTCTATGTAAAGGAAGCCAACACGGATGGAGGAGGTCAGAGCCAAGCAAAGCAGAGGCAGGCCCCAACCCCTGGCATAGCTGTGCACTGGCTGATATGTGAGACGGGACTGACCATTATTGTTAAAGCACTTGAGTCATGCTTTTTCTGTAACCTGCACCCCCGAAAAAGCATCCTAACTAATACACTTAAGTATTTTGCTCCTTATGTCTCAGACAAGGAAACTGAAGTTCAAAGGGATTTGCATTATTTACTCAGAGTCAGACAGACAGCAAGTGGTCCTGCAGAGCAGTGTCCTATGTCCCCTGTAGCCTCCAGTGCCCAGGACATCACAGGACAAATAATTGCTGTTTAATAAGTAGGTAGCATCTCGGAGACTCCTGATGCTCTTACCTGCCTTACCTGCGGGTGTCCTAAGACTTCTGTGGCCAGGAGTGCTGAACGTGACATGCTTCAGCAGTTTTAATGACTTTGCAATGCAGTGTGCACAGCGAGCCTCATGAATTCTCTTAAAAGCAAGAAGAGTCATTATCTAAAGTGATTCTCGTTTCCAGAGCATACTTCAACACACTCAGCTCTGTCATAAGTAATGCTTGCTCTTTATTTAAATGACAGGCTTTGGTTTGGTAGTTACCACTTCTTAACGTCATCTTCTTTTAAAGAGACAAGATTTATGCTATAAATGCTTAGGATGTCTAGTTCTCCTTTTCTTCTGCAAATTGTGCTGAATTGATCTTGACGTTTATCTCTACTCTAAGAGTCCTCTAACTGGGGGTCTGGTAGGAAAGCTTGGGGTGGGTGTATGGGAACAAGAGCCAGTCGGGGTGAGAAGGGGATGTCTCACATTTTTCTTATCTGAGGAGCCTGTGTCATGTCTTAATAGATGCCTCTGATCTTTGTCAGGGCATAGAACACCAAAATACACCTTTAATTCTATGGGAAGCTCACCAAGGGAAAGTAACTACCAGTGACATACTGCATAGTCTCAGAGGCAATGACTGGGTTCCCCTTTGTGTCCCTGCCTCATGCCAAGGTCTAACCAAGCTCAGTCTCCACTGAACACGCACCTGGGCAGAACTTCAAGGACAGTGACCTTGACTGATAGGGCCAAATGAGGGAGTTATGGGCCAGTGGGCTAAGATTGTAGCTGGGAAATTGCCTCAGTATTATACCCATGATAGCTAAATTAATTGTTAAACCCTCCTCCTACCTGAAGAAATAATCATAGGAGAGAAGCCAAGAGTAATAAGTGTGACAGTTAATATTTACTGAGCACTTAACACACATCAAGCTCTATTTTAAACTCTATACATATATTGATTTTTTTTTTTTTAAACAACAGAAATTTATTTTCTCATAGCACTGGAGGCCAGGAGTCTAAGATCAAGGTGGCAGCAGATCCAGTTTCTGGCAAGGCTCTCTTCCTGGCTTGCAGATGGCCACCTTTTCCCTGGGTCCTCATGTGGCCTTTTCTCTGCTTGTGCTGGGGAGGGAGCCATACATACATACATATATATATATATATATATATATATATATAGTAATTTTTAAAATATTTATTTTATATTGGAGCATAGTTGATTAAAAATGCTGTGTTACTTTCAGCAAAGTGATTCAGTTATACATATATATGTATCTATCCTTTTTCAAATTCTTTTCCCATTTAGGTTATTATAGAATATTGAGCAGCATTCCCTGTGCTATACAGTAGGTCCTTGTTGGTTACATATTTTAAACATTGCAGTGTGTACATGTCAATGCCAAACTCCCAGTCTATTCCTCCCCCTGATTACCATAAATTTGTTCTCTAAGTCTGTGGGTCTGTTTCTGTTTTGTAAATGAGTTCATTTGTACCATTTCTTTTTCGATTCTGCATATAAGCAATATCATATGATATCTGTCTTTCTCTGTCTGGCTTACTTCACTTAGTATGATAATCTCTAGGTCCATCCATGTTGCTGCAAATGGCATTATTTCATTCTTTTTAATGGCTGAGTAATATTCCATTGTATATTCGTACCACATCTTCTTTATCCATTCATCTGTCGATGAACATTTAGATTGCTTCCATGCTTGGCTATTGTAAACAGCACTGCAATGAACATTGGGGTGCACATATCCTTCTAGACCATGTCTTTCTCTGGGTATATGCTCAGGAATGGAATTGCTGGATCATATGGTAGCTCTATATTTTTTTCCTTAAGGAACCTCTCCATACTGTTCTCCATAGTGGTTGTACCAATTTACATTCCCACCAACAGTGCAAAAGGGTTCCCTTTTCTCCACACCCTCTCCAGCATTTATTGCTTATAGATTTTTCGATGATGGCCATTCTGACTGGTGTGAGGTAATATCTCATTGTAGTTTTGATTTGCATTTCTCTGATAATTAGTAATGTTGAACATCTTTTCATGTGCTTTTTGGCCATCTGTATTTCTTCTTTGGAGAAATGTCTGTTTAGGTCTTCTGCCCATTTTTTGATTGGGTTGTTTGTGTTTTTTATATTGAGCCCCATGAACTGTCTGTAAATTCTGGAGACTAATCCTTTGTCGGTCACATTGCTTGCAAATATTTTCTCCCATTCTGTGGGTTGTCTTTTCATTTTGTTTATGGTTTCCTTTTCTGTGCAGAAGGTTTTGAGTTTAATTAGGTCCCATTTGTTTATTTTTGTTTTTATTTCCATTACTCTAGGATCTTGTTGCAATGTATGTCAAAGAGTGTTGTGCCTACGTTTTCCTCTAAGAGTTTTATAGTATCTGGTCTTACATTTAGGTCTTTAATCCATTTTGAGTTTATTTTTGTGTATGGTATTAAAGAATGGTCACATTTCACTTTTTTACATGTAGCTGTCCAGTTTTCCCCGCACCATTTATTGAAGAGACTGTCTTTCCTCCGTTGTATAGTCTTGCCTCCTTTGTCATAGATTAATTGACCATAGGTATGTGGGTTCACTTCTGGGCTTTCTATCCTGTTGCACTGATGAATAAGTCTGTCTTTGTGCCAGTACCATACTGTTTTGATGACTATAGCTTTGTAGTATACTCTGAAGCCAGGGAGCCTGATACCTCCAGCTCTGTTTTTTTTTTTCCTCAAGATTGCTTTGGCTATTTTGTGTCTCCATACAAATTTTAAGATTTTTTGTTCTAGTTCTGTGAGAAATGACATTGGTAATTTGATGGGGATTGCACTGAATTTGTAGATTGCCTTGGGTAGTATAATCATTTTGACAATATTCATTCTTCCAATCCAAGAACATGGTATATCTTTTCATCTCTTGTGTCACCTTTGATTTCTTTCATCAGCATCTTATAGTTTTCGGAGTACAGGTCTTTTGTCTCCTTAAGTAGGTTTATTCCTAGTCATTTTATTCTTTTTTATATGATGGTACATGGGATTGTTTCTTTAATTTCTCTTTCTGATCTTCTGTTTTTAGTGTATAGAAATGCAACAGATTTCTGTGTGTTAATTTTGTATCCTGCAACTTTACTGAATTCATTGATGCGTTCTTTGAATATTGTAATTTGAATTCATATAACCTGTGTTAGTTAAACTGTCACAGCTTGTGTTAATTAGGATACCTCTCACAACAGTAATAGTAGATACCACTATTATAGATGAGAAAACTGAGCCACTGATACATGAACTAACTTACCCAGGGTTTCAAAGCTAGGAAGTGGCAAAGTCAGAATTTAAATCCGGGTCCAGAATCCAGCTCTACTCACCACCCTCTAGTGCCTTAATAGCCAAGATAGTTCATGAGAAGGAACAGATGGTTTGAAAATGGTAAGCAGATGGTGAAGAGAAAAACACTTTGATCAAGCCCATTTTATTTCTCCACCTTAACTGTGCCCGAGAGGCAGTGGGGCAGTGGGGAGAGCCTGCATGTCGAGATATCTGGAGCCCAGTTTGAATTCTGCCCTGACTGGTGTTTAAGGCCCACAGAGGATAAGCACCACCCTCCCCTCTTTTTGCTATTTCGACTGAAATATAATGAATTACAAACTTCGAAGCATACTCAAATCACCATTGGTTCACAATCTTTAGGATGGAGAAAACGCATCTGATTTTATTTTATTTATTTATTTTTTTTGCGGTACGCGGACCTCTCACTGTTGTGGCCTCTCCCGTTGCAGAGCACAGGCTCCAGACGCGCAGGCTCAGCGGCCATGGCACACGGGCCCAGCCGCTCCGCGGCATGTGGGATCTTCCCGGACTGGGGCACGAACCTATGTCCCCTGCATCGGCAGGCGGACTCTCAACCACTGCGCCACCAGGGAAGCCCACATCTGATTTTTTAAAAAGTTCTCCTGGTTATTCAGATGTAGGTGGGCTTTGGATCAGGCCTGGAAACCAGCTGATTCTTGGGGCTCGTTCTGCCCCTTATTTAGTGACAACAGGCTCCTTGCCCTGGTGGTTATGTTTCTGGTCTGCTTTTGTCTGCAGAGGGGATCAGGGGCAGTGGGAAAAGCAAGGCTGGGGAGTCAGCAGTTTGTGACTGCGGCCCCTGCCTTGCCAGCGTACTGATTCTTCTGAACTAAGATTCACAATGCAGGGGGCGAACGTCCTGGTGCTGTTGTTGTCGTTTAGGTTCTAATTCGTCCCCACTCCGGTCCTGGTTACTGTACTCAGTAGATTTAGATGGCATGGACTTGAAATAAAGCACCCTTGTGTTTAAAAAAAAAAAAAAAAAGGCTACTGTTCACTGCCTCCAACCTTATTTTTTTTTTTTTTTCATGTAAAGTAGGATAAAGGAGACCAAAAATCAGGGGCATGGAATGAAATAGCTGCTCAGTAATGTCGGCGGCCATCCCCTGATCATTACAGCCACATTCTAGTCTATGTTGCCATGTCTGAATTAAGAGCACTGCAGAGAAAAGTTGGAATCTAAACAGTCACTAATTCTTTTTTTTTTAATGTTTTACTTTTATTGATTGATTGTGGTAAGAACACTTAACATGAGATCTACCCTCTTAACAAAATTTGTAAGTGTACAGTACAACATTGCTGACTACAGGCATAGTGGATCTCTAGAACTTATCTTGTATAACTGAAACTTTATACCCACTGTACAGTAAACCTATTTTCCCTCCCCCCTAGCCCCTGGCAACCATTTTACTCTGTTTCTATGACGATTTCAGACACTTCATATAAGTGGAATTATGCTGTATTTGTACTGCTGTGACTGACTTATTTCACTTAGTATAATGTCTTCCAGGTTCATCCATGTTGTCACCATGTGGCAGGATTTCCTTCTTTGAAAAAACTGAATAATATTCCACTGATCTTGAAAATGATTTCTTATACATGACACCAAAAGCACAGGCAATTAAAGCAAGAATAGGTAAGTGGGGCTATAAAAATAAACTAAAGAAACCCCAATTCTTTTTTTTTTTCTTGCGGTACGCGGACCTCTCACTGTTGTGGCCTCTCCTGCCGTGGAGCACAGGCTCTGGACGCGCAGGCTCAGCGGTCATGGCTCACGGGCCCAGCCGCTCCGCAGCATGTGGGATCTTCCCGGACCGGGGCATGAACCTGTGTCCCCTGCATTGGCAGGTGGACTCTCAACCACTGCGCCACCAGGGAAGCCCCAAGAAACTCCAATTCTTAACTAACTTAAGTAACACAAGTTAGAACTCTCTCTTGCTCTCTTCATCTAGGTTTTTGCATCCCTCTCTTTAAGAAGATTCTGTCCAGGCTCCCTTAGTGTGGGTCTAGCGTACACATGGTGTACCGGCAGACATACCTCTCATGTCCTTTCTTTGCACTGATACTGAGAGTTGATATTTTCCGGTTGGCCCAGGTGCATCTCAGTGCTCCAGGAAGTCTCTGCCAATGAATTAAAGATGCTTTATGAGTCCTAGTCCTCAGGGTGGGGGAGGGATGGGTTGGGAGTTTGGGATTAGCAGATGCAAACTATTACATATAGAATGAATAAACAACAAGGTCCTACTGTATAGCACAGGGAACTATATTCAATATTCTGAGATAAACCATAATGGAAAAGAATATAAAAAAGAATGTATGTATAACTGAGTCACTTTGCTATACAGCAGAAATTAATACAACATTGTAAATCAACTATACTTTAATGCAAAAATAATTAAGTCCTAGTCCCCTTGCAAGGAACCTTTTAAAACTTTATTTACTTTTAAAGCTGCCTCTTTTTGAGCGTCAGCATGATCTGGCATCTGGTCTAATCTTAAGGTCACACCCTAGAAGAGTAAGAAAGGATTTTTATTGCTAGCTATCAAATTGTGGAATCTCTATTGTCAGAGAATAATTCTTTTTAAAAGGTAAAATTGTGACTCTTGGGCTTCCCTGGTGGCGCAGTGGTTGAGAGTCCGCCTGCCAATGCAGGGGACATAGGTTCGTGCCCTGGTCCGGGAAGATCCCACATGCCGCAGAGCGGCTGGGCCTGTGAGCCATGGCCGCTGAGCCTGTGCGTCTGGATCCTGTGCTCCGCAACGGGAGAGGCCACAACAGTGAGAGGTCCGCGTACCGCAAAAAAAAAAAAAAAGTGACTCTCATACAAATTGAATACACATCAAATATTCACTCATGAATATTGAGAGAACTAGTAAGATATTACAACTAGCTCAAAGGCAAAGCTGAAGTCCAGTTCTTTATATAGGCAATCAGAAATGCTGGTCTACATTGCTGCTAGATGCAGAAACAGCCTGTCCCACAGGGTGGAAATCAGTTTTATTTTTCACAGGACAAAATTCGTTCGGTTTTTCATGAACAGGAATCATTTGCATCGCTCTCAGCTCTCCATGAGTTAAAGTCTGTCTCTACAGAGTTGCAAAATTGTTGAAGACCGAGAAAGGCACGGACCGCTAATGAATCAGACAATCCTGGGACGGTCCTCCAGACAATATCTTGCATTTCACTGAAAGGATACTCGATAATATTTTTGCTCATTTCAAAGTTTTTTGCCGTTTTTCTTGACCCTGCTTTGTGCTTAAATCTGCAGGGATGCTAAACATCCTTTGAAATCATGGCAGGAAATCCCCTCTTGCTACATTATTATATAGTTGGAAACCAGTTAAAATGAGCATAAAGTTCTCCTTGAAACTGGTACTTGCTCTGACTCTCCTGCCTCCTGTCCACCTGACCCGGCCACTGAGACCTAGTGCTAGTGACTGGACCCCAAGAGGTGGTTCTGTCTTGCTTTCTCCCACCACCCAGGACCTTCTCAGGGAGTTCGTGAAAAAGAGCTCAAGGATGAAGAGGGAGAACAAGGCGGAACTCGAGTCTTGATTAGAACTCAAGTCTTCTGATCCCTAACTTAGCCCAATTTCTTAGAAAAGAAGTAGCACTAGCGGGAATGCAGGGGGGCAAACCTGGTGTGTGCGTGTGTGTGTGTGTGTGTGTGTATGTGTATGTGTGTGTTGACAAAGACTCTCTCTTTGACCAAACTTTCATCAGGTATCTCTCTCTGAGCCCCTTTCGCGAAGTGTTGACCTTGTCCTGTCTTGGGCCTATTTGGTGCAATTTTAGCAAGAATCCTGCTGAGTCAGTTAAGCAAGAACGCCCCCCCTACCCTTGATATCTGATCAAGTGCCTCATCCCCCATCTTTGATGTCTAAGTCTTTGGCCTGCCTTCCCAGGTAAGAATCTTGTTAGACCAGTTTAGCAAGAATACCCCTACCTTTGATGTCTCCTCTTAGTAATTTTCCATCCACTGGACCCTCCTGGACTCAGTCCCTACTGGCCCTGAGCACAAGAGAACCCAGCAGCCCATTTTACCCTACTGAGAATGCAGGGGGAGGAGGCAGGGTAGCTCCCAACCAGGTTCATGCTCCATTTCTAGGTGGCATCTCAGCTTCCCAGCCCTGCTCTTTCCCTTCATCTCCATGAGGGGGACACCAGGACACAGAGTCCGGGAGGAAAAGGTAACACCAGCTCTGCCACTCACTACACTAGCTGAATAGGGAATTTACTTTACCTTTCTCTCCCTCAGTTTTCTAGTCTGTAAAATGGACACAATAAGAGTACCTATCTCATAACACTGTCATGTGAGTTTATTAATATTGTATTTATGAAATATAAACATTAATATTTATAAAGCAGTTATGTACATTTCACATATATGTTTGATTTTGTTATTATTTAAATAACTATTAGGTAAAAGTGTTACCTTAACCTTTAAGAGAAGTGTCATTTCTAATCTAGGTAGAGTGATATAAATGGTAAAAAGGGCATTACAAGCAGCTGAGAAGGGGAGTCATTTGAGTAGGGGTGCTTTTTTCTGCTCTGGGTGGTTAAATTCTGCAAGAAAGCATCCTTCACTCTGTAATGTCTAGCAAGTTAACTTTGCTCTCGCTCTGAGCAAGCGAGAGAGAGATAAAAGACATGGTAACAGGCTGGACTTCCGAGAAGGGTGACTCAGCAGTGCTCAGGGTTGGCCGTAAAGTAACAGCCAAACGATGGAGGGGGCAGCCCTCAGTCAGCCGGCTCCCCAAGAGGAACCATGCAGGAGCGCACTGTCTTGCTGGGGAACATCGGCTTCAGGGCCCTGGAGATAGTGGAGGCATGGAAGGTGCAGTGGTGGCTGGGAATCCTCTCTCCATCTCCCAGCGGGCGCTCAGGAAGGCGCTAACTCATCTCACTCTTGAGAAGCCCTCTTAGAAGGAATACATTCCCTGTTTCTGGAGGGCAGGTTGGACTACTGAGGAAGTGATGTCTGCAGCCTGTGGGCCAGAGAAGGGGCTGCCCTCTGGGGCACGTTGTCTTAAACACTGAGGCTGTTTCCTGGAAGAACCACTCTGATGGTACAGAAGAAACCTTAGAGATGAGAACATGAATCGGAGAAAAGTTCTGGGAGCACTAGGCCATGTTGGATCACGTGAGAAGGAAAACACGTTACAGAAAGTGGCCAGTCTCCTAAACCCTCCCTCGGCCCCAGGTGAGGACAAAGACTAGAAAAAACATCTTAAAATATGACTGCTTTTGGGAATGGCCACAGGCGAGGAAGCTCGTGCGTTTCCCCAAGTGGGAAATGCGTTCAGTAAATTGGCAACTTGGATCAATGAATTTAATCCGGATGTAAAAGAGGTAGGGCCAAGCAGTCTCAAAATTAATTCTTTCAAGGGAAGTTGCTTTGGTAGATAACTGGGGAGCTCCGGCCACTGATAAGAAGGTGTGAGAAAGTAGTTTAATAATGAAAGGCTCACTCTGTGCAGTGGGTGTTGGTTGCTTAATGAACAGTCCCTTTCTCCTTAATGCTGCCATCATTGTTCCCAGCAACCACAGGGTGGTTGCTTTCATCTTCATAGAAGATGCTGATCTCCAGAAAGACAATTTTCCCAGGGGATTAAAGAAAGTTCTCTTTAGGGGGAAAGCCACAAGATGAGGAAGGAAAGGAGAACCATCTCAACTCCACACAGCTCTGAAACTGACTTAGATAAACGAAAAGTATGTAGGGGGAGAGAAAAAATGAAGAGAGAAGGCTACCTGGAGTTTCCGTAGGCCACCTTGAAGTTGGAGATAGAAACTCTATTTCTATATTAATCAGCCCTCTTAATGCCTACTTCAAATCTTTCAAGTTTCATCTCCCTTTATATGCCTCCTAACAGCACACTGCATGTCCAAAAAGCTTCCTTAGAATTAGTATCACTTCTAGAAATTTGTTTGGGCCTAAGAAACTGAGGATCAAGCAAAACGGAATGAGGCATAATGTTTTAGTTAATTTACTTATGTCACTGAATGATTGTTTTTAACATAGTCTAAAACATTTTCCAAAGAATAGTCCACTGTATGATATTAATAAATAACAGGGCTTCCCCGGTGGCGCAGTGGTTGAGGGTCTGCCTGCTGATGCAGGGGACACGGGTTTGTGCCCCGGTCCGGGAGGATCCCACATGCCGCGGAGCGGCTGGCCCCGTGAGCCATGGCCGCTGAGCCTGCGCATCGGAGCCTGTGCTCCGCAACGGGAGAGGTCACAAGAGTGAGAGGCCCACGTACCGCAAAAAATAAATAAATAAATAAAAATAAATAAATAGATACATAAATAACATACCCAAGAAGAGTCTGATGGTCAAATAGGTTTGAGGCTTACAGGGTTAATATGAATTATATAGATTTCTTTGTGTACAATTGCTCCGAGCCTTTAATAAACTAATGTATATTATAAATCAAGATGGGCTACTTGGTAAGCAGTAATTCCCAAGCATATTCTCAAAGCATAATGACACAATAGTGATTTAAGGAACACATCTTAAGACACGCCGATTATTTCTCGGCCAGGTGATTTCACTATTTGGAAGGTTCCTTCTATAGTTTTCACCATGAGCACACACCACAGGGAGACATCATGGGGCAGTGAAATGACAGGTCAGTCAGGAGACCTGGGTTCTAGAGTCCTTCTAGTTCTTCTCACTAGCAGCAGCAATAGTAGTAATTTGCTTGGCCTCAACCTTATCATCTGGAAAATTGGAGAACAGAGGCTTTACTTTGTTTGCAGGGCAATAGTTGGGAATCAAATGAAAATTTTGAAATAACACAAACATAAGTTGGTGGCTATTGTTACGCCTGGGCTGAGAAATACCTTATCTTGTTTGGATGAAGCCGCAGGGCAGCACTGCCTCCTTCTGTTCTTTATCTACTCTTTACAGAATCAACAAAAGTCAGAATGCCTGTTTTGTATAAGGCTCTGTTTACAGGGATTCTAGAAGAACTATCTGGGGTTCATAGCAATCCTCTGGAAATGCTTAAATTCCCTGGCTGGGTACGGTGCCATCACTTAGGGATATCGTGTAAATGCATAAACTCACTCTGGCTGTCTGGACAAGCTCAGTCTGACAGTCCTTTTTGCCTGTTATTTATGCTCATTAATGAATGAGTTCCTTGTTAAATGGGCCAGTGGAGCAAAACCTATGCCTTCAGGAGCAGAATTTGCTGTCGGGCATATCTGCCTATTGCTTCTGTGAATTCTATTTTCTTCCTTTAAGACTTTCCCAAAGATAAAAGCTAGCATTGGTTCGGGTCACTTTAGAATAGCCCTGGACATTTTCAGACTGGGAATTATCCACCTTTGTTGTCTAAGGGTGTTATCAAACCCACACTGGAAGAGGATGTGCTTCCAGAGACATTTCAGTTTGGCAATTGTTGAAGCATATGTTTTTGGGTTTTCTTAAAATAAATTTATTTGTTATTTATTCATTTTTGGCTGTGTTGGGTCTTTGTTGCTGCATGCGGGCTTTCTCTAGTTGTGGCGAGCGGGGGCTACTCTTGCGGTGCGTGGGCTTTTCATTGCAGTGGCTTCTCTTGTTGCAGTGCACTGGCTCTGGGCACATGGGCTTCAGTAGTTGTGGCTCGCAGGCTCTAGAGCGCAGGCTCAGTAGTTGTGGCGCACGGGCTTAGGTGCTCCGCGGCATGTGGGATCTTCCTGGACCAGGGCTTGAACCCGTGTCCCCTGCATTGGCAGGCAGATTCTTAACCCCTGCGCCACCAGGGAAGACCCGAAGCATATGTTCTTGAAATAGGTGGGTCAGGCAAACAAACTAAGTTGGGAGTCAAGGGCATAGCATACTAGAATACCAGAGCAAACATGGTTTAGTACAGCTTGAATAATAATGCCATTCATAGCAATTACTCTGTACCAGGCACAAAGTAATGCACTATACACTTCCCATGGATTAACTCCTTTAAATCTCATCATAGCACGATGGGGATGCCTGATTCTACATAGGAGGCAAGCAGCAAATTTACAATGCCTACTCCAGGTTTCTGTTTCCAACCATAGTAAGTGATGTCCCGATATAATGTACATATCTGGCAATTTATCTATACTACCCATAGTTCTGGGGTGACCCTCCTGGCTATAGTTGATTGGTTCCTGGATAGATACCTGACTCAAAGGCAGCCAATTCATTGGATAGTCATATACCCTCAAGAATCTGAATTGGGAGTCATAGAGATATGAGTCTCTATAAAAGCTCTAGGGATGAGGCAGCCGTTTTGTATCACGTGCCAGTAGCTGAGAAAGTAGAAGGAGCTCTTCTACTGAGCGAGGCAGAGAAGAAAAGAGCCACATGATGCTAAGAAATGGAAAGACTGGTTAAACACTCCAACTCTCGGGTCTGACAGGCTAGGGTTCTAACCTGGACTCTGTTAGTTGTGAAATGGACAAATTACCTAACTGCTCTAGGACTCAATTTCCTCATCTTTAAAGAAGTAGGATGGTATCGCCGTCAGGTGAATTGCCCAGCACAGTGTCTGGCACAGGATAAGCACTCACAAAAGAATAGCTATTAGCATTATTATTACTATTTCTGATGACTTTTCAGTGCTCCTAAGGCTTGACTTTACTTAATTCCCTTTTCTAAGATTCCGTCATCTCTGTGTCCTTATCATAACCCTCCTTCTACTAGAATGAGACTTGATGGAAATGCATGAGTTGTCACACAGCACAGTGATAACTAACCCTCTCCTTCACTTTTTAAAAATAGACTTTATTTTTACAGAAAATTTGAGAAGGCACGGAGATTTCCCATATACTCCCACCCCACACGTGCACAGCCTCCCCCATTACCAACCTCCTCCGAAGTGGGACATTTGTTACAAGTGATGAACCACTGTCAACACATTATTATCGCCCAAAGTCCAGAGTTTACATTAAGGTTCACTCCTGGTGTTTTTCATTCTATGGGTTTGGACAAGTTAATAATGACATGTATCCATCATTATAGTATCATACAGAGTAGTTTCACTGCTCTAAGAACCCTCTGTGCTCCACCTAGTCATCCTTCCCTCCCCACAACCCCTTGCAACCCCTGATCTTTTTACTGTCTCTATGGTTTCGCTTTTTCCAAAATGTCATATAGGTGGAATCACATAGTATGAAGCCTTTTCAGATCGGTTTCTTTAACTTATTAATATGCTTTTGAGCTTCCTCCATGTCTTTTCATGGCTTAATATCTTATTTCTTTTTAGCACTGAATAATATTCCATTGTTCAGACATACCATGGTTTATTTACCCATTCACCTACTGAAGGGCATCTTGGTTGCTTCCAAGATTCAGTAATTATGAATAAAGCGGATATAAATATCCATGATTGGGTTTTTGTGTGGCCATAAATTTTCAGCTTATTTCAGTAAACACCAAGTAGTACCACTGCTGGATCGTGTGCTAAGAGTATGTTTAGTTTTGAAGGAAATTTCCAAACTGTCTCCCAAAGTGGCTGTACCATTTTGCATTCCCACCAGCACTGAATGAGAGTTCCTGTTAATTTATATCTTCATTTGGCATTGTCAGTGCTCTGGATTTAGCCACAACCCTTCCCTTTTAAGACCAGCTCTTTACGGCATGGTCTGGGGCATGTATAGGATTTGTTCTTCATAGAATCACAACAAAAGGAAGACATATAAGACAATATAAACATTCACTTTCCCACCATTCCATTTCCTTCTCCCCTCATCAGATGTGGCAATCTAGCATCAACAATTTATTATATCTTCACTGTGTACTGCACTGAACTGTGTGTGTGTGTGTGTGTGTGTGTGTGTGTGAGTGAGTGGGGAGCCCTGCTCCTGGACAGAGGAGCTGATGCATTGGTAGGAAAAAAAAAGGTAGCAAACTCCAAACAGTAAAAACCCTTATGACAGTATATAGCAAATACGACACGGTTCTTTAGAGACCAGTGACTCTTAAATGAGGGTCTACAGGTACATAAAAAACAAACCAACCCAAACCCAAACGCAAACCAAAAAGACAGATTTCCCATCCTGACTCCCCAGATTTCAAGCTCAGACAGTCTGAGGATGGTGATGGTAAATATTTAAAGAGCTCCTCAGAGAGTTTTGTTTTGCCCCAGATTTCAGAACCACCCCAAGGATTACAAGTACAGTTAGAATTTCTGGAGTTCAGAGTTGTCAAGGATGCCTTGATAGGAGGTTGAAAGTTAGAGCTGAATCTTAGAAGGTACGAGATAGAGAAACAAAAGGGGGAAACATTCCAGAAAAGGAGGAGCATATGCAGGGGATTTGGAATCTCCATGGTTTCTGTTAAGGGGTGGGAGGTGGGTGAAGTAACAAGACCTATGAAACAGGAGCCGTAGGTCCAAAAGGGAGAACCGCTGAGGCGAAGTATCATGCTTACATTCTGCATCTACATTTGCAGAGTCAGCATCATCTTGGCCTATTTTTGCAGCAGTCTTTCACAAGGTGGGTGGAGCAGCACTCCTGCTGGTCCTGGTGGTAAAGCTAGGTAACCTCTAGTTAGCTCTGAGGAGGTCTCATTTCTACTCCTAGTCTCCGCTGTTAGTGCCATAAAGCATAACCAGCCCCAAGTGAGACGAGAGGACCAGCGGTGTTTGCTTAAGTACCACCTCATCTTTGCAGGGAAGTTCTGGATCGGCTGCTTCAAGACACCTGGAAAAGTCGCTTCAGTCCAACATGAGCCCAGCCTCGGGCTTGGCGATGGTCTCCAGGAAGTTGGCAGCTCAGCTGGCTCATGACTTGGTTGTGTGACTGAACCCTCTTCTACAGGAAAGGTTTATGGAGGATAGAGCAGTCTTAGCTCAGGAAGGCTTCTGAGAAACTAGAACGACGTTAACAGAAATATTGGCCATGTGTCTCTGCTATATATAGCTCCACAGTGAACACAGGCCTGCCAGCTTCCTTCTTCCCAGGAACCAGCAACCTGTGCACTGATCTGATGTGGAGTCTGTCTTTTCTGAGATATCTCTTCCTCTGGGACCTGGCCTCCCACAACTTTGCCCCATGTGCTCTTCTCTGTGTTATCCCAGAGTCTAGACACGGTCTGTCAACGCTTCCCTTGTCAGGTCTTGCCTATCCTGTGTCCTTTGATGTCAAGCCAAGACTGAATCTACGCAGAATGAATCCTACAGCAAATATAGCAAAAGCTATAGCAAATTCCATAGTGTTTGGGGCTGTGACTGCTCTCTGAATCAAAATATTGAGGGCCCAAGGACTTACATTGTCAACCATGACTGGAATTTCTGATACCCGCTGCCCTTTGTGGCCATATGAACACAGAGCTTCTGGAGACATCCTACCTCAGCTGAAGTCCCATGGTGAAAATTTCTTGCTTTGTGATATGGAGGGAGGGGAGAAATGGCTTTTGAGTAGAGGGCCTTCCAGGCCCTATAGACCTTAGGTCATCCTCTGTGAGGAGACTCTTGTTGCCAATGACTTTGATGGGTAGTGTTTGTCAGCACTGACAGATTCAGACTCAGGTACTCTTCACCTCCAATGTTCAGGTACAAGCTGCCTTACTGTCACTGTCCTCCCCACCTCACACAGTCCTCACACAAAGGACTGCAACAGAACTTCAGTGAGCCATACTCTCTTATGAGAAGTGAAGACAAGAACATTCGCTGTGTGAGCACTCTTTTTTTTCTCCCTCTCTGTGTGCACAGACCTGACGTCATTGCTGGGGAGCCCTGGGCTGGGTGTGTACTCAGGTGACTCATGAGGAAGAAACATTCCTCTGGGGAGCATCACCTTTCTCAGAAAGCATAAAATAGTCACCAGTATTAGACTTACAGGACACTTACCAGGCCTTTTTTTTTTTTTTTTTTTGCGGTACGTGGGCTTCTCACTGTTGTGGCGTCTCCCGTTGCGGAGCACAGGCTCCAGGGCCATGGTTCACGGGCCCAGCCGCTCCGTGGCATGTGGGATCCTCCTGGACCGGGGCACGAACCCGTGTCCCCTGCATCGGCAGACGGACTCTCAACCACTGCGCCACCAGGGAAGCCCACCAGGCCTTTTTTGAATAAACTGTGTCACTGAATGAGTGAGTCCACATTAGTAGAACAAGTCAGAGTTCTCCAGAAGTATTTGTGGCAACTGTTTAGAAGTGTGATGGACCTCCATGTTAAGGAGTGAAGAATCTCACTGTGCCATTCACTGGGCCACATCTCTGAGGGGCCCAGCACAGATGGGACCTCTGAGGGGTATTCCATGAGATGCTACAAAGGCATATGAGTTCCTTGAAGTGCCATGAAGGTGAAGGCCTCATCTGTCTTGTTCATCATGGTGTCCTCAGTGCCTGTAGTGGTTGCTCAATAAACCCATGTTGGATGAATGAACTGATTGCCTTTGATGGACCAAGTATGGCGCTAGTAGTGTGAGTTGGCTAAGATATGGGTGCTGTCCTTGAAGAGTTCTCAGGCTACTATGTATGGCAAATAGTAGGAGGAAAAAACAATACATAATGTAGTAATTGACGTATATAAAGGTCCCAGGGGGGTCCAAGGAGTGAGTTAATTGTGTTGGGGGGCATGCAGGTGGATCAGGGCTTTATGCAAGAGGCAGACTTGAAAGGGACATGTGAAAAAGGTTGAGAAACATGTGAAAGATTGAGAAACATTAAACAGTCAGAAAGACTTCATGCTTCACCAAAGGAATGGGAGATGAGATGGCTCTTGAAGCGTGTGTGGGGGAGAGAAGAACAACGCAAGCATGATTTCTATTGCTGAGGAATGCTCCGTAAAAGGGAGGGGCAAATCTCTGTGAAGGGACATTAGAAAGCATGTGTTACAGGAAGTTACGATGGGACCGTTCTTGCCTCTGTTTTGACTGAGGCACCAACTTGATAATTATCAGCTGCTAAAGAGAGTAAGGAACAGAATGTGCCACCTGCACACCCTCTGTAGATTTATGCAAGAAATAACCCTGAGGATGCGCTTCACGTCTCCCAACCCCCTCAGCCAGATCAAGGACTTTTCAGGGCAAGCCTGCCGTAAATGTCACCCCACGTCCTGTGGACTAGATGAAGGCCACTTGGGAGAGAGATGAGATGGAGCCATCTTGGCTCCTGTCCAGAAGAGGTCCTGTCTTGAGAGGAGAGGAGAAACTCCATCAAAAGGGGCCAGAGATGCACTGCCCAATGCCCAGGGGATGAGGAAGGAGCTGCAAGCGGCTACCAAGAATACAGATGTATTTATCAGGTCAAAGGGGCTGCGGGGGAGATGAGCCTAGCAGGGGACCCATGAAGAGCTACAAAAACACTTCATGAGAGAAAGAGTTCACCTGCCCAGGGACACCAACACTAGCAAGTGCCAGGCCCAGAGAGCACACCTACCCAGTCAAGGAAGTCCTGCCCGATCCCCACCGCTCTCCCCACTCCTCCTCTCTGTTAGGTATGATGGTGAGGGAGTAAGGAAGATCATGAAGTGGAAGGCTGAAGTGTCAACCCTCCTCCCCCACTGTGGGCTCCCAGCCTGAGACAGACCTGAGGAGAGGGGATTCAATACTAAATTGGGTTCAGCCTCTTGATTAGTACACAGGACTGGACATTATCATGACCAAAGTGAGAATGTCTTTGTCGCTTAAAGTGGCTCTAATACTGTTCTATTACCTAGGAGTGAGCAAAAATGCCACAATACTTGCCAAGGTTTTTAACTAGGGGCAGGAAAAGTTAACCCCCTGAAGAACCATTATGGGACAATGGGAAACACCTACACTGTTGGTGGGAATGTAAATTGGTGCAGTCACTATGGAGAACAGTATGAAGATTCCTTAAAAAACTAAAAATAGAACTATCATATGATCCAGCAATCCCACTCCTAGGCATATATCTGGACAAAACTCTAATTCGAAAAGATACGTACACCCCGATGTTCACAGCAGCACAATTTACAAGAGCCAAGACATGGAAACAACCTAAATGTCCATCAACAGATGAATGGATAAAGAAGATGTGGTATATATACACAATGGAATATTACACAGCCATAAAAAAGAATGAAAAAATGCCATTTGCAGCAACATGGATGGACCTAGAGATTATCATGTTAAGTGAAGTAAGTCAGATAAAGACAAATATCATGTGATTATCACTTATATGTGGAATCTAAAAAAATGATACAAATGAACTTACTTACAAAACAGAAACAGACTCACAGACACAGAAAACAAACTTATGGTTACCAAAGGGGAAAGGAGGTGCAAGGGATAAATTAGGAGTCTGGGATAAGTAGACACAAACTACTGTATATAAAGTAGATAAACAAGGTCCTACTGTATAGCACAGGGAACTATATTCAATATCTTATAATAACCTATAATGGAAAAGAATCTGCAAAATTATATATCTATATCTGTATATATCTGAATCACTTTGCTCTACACCAGAAACTAACACAATGTTGTAAATCAACTATACTTCAACAACAACAAAAAAAAAAAAGAGAGAGAGAGAAACAATGGGAGACAAAACCAATTCCGAATACATTATGAGTGAGATTATTCAACATGCCGATTACATATACAAATGGTGCTTGGCACGCAGCAAGTGTTCAATAAATACCTTTTTACTGAGTAATGTCCACAAGGTTTAATGAATGCTCCAGAACTCTCTACATGGAGACATAGAAGTCACAAGACTTTGACTTTCACAAGTCAAAGTCAAACCTAGATGTTGTATTTCGGGTTGCTATGAACTCTTTAAGGGCTGTTAACTATCTGACCTCACACAAAAAGTCATGATTACAGAGGGACATCAGTGACCTCATGGCACTCTGAATGGAGTATCCAGGGAGCCAAAGTCCATAGATGATGTCTCTTGGTAGAAGACAACTAAAGACCAATGACTCCTGCTTTTCTTTGTCCATAGAAAACACACAAAAGTTGTTTTAAATCTCTTCACAAGTGAGAATAGAATGCTACCTTAGGATTGGCTTGAACATGCTTACTTTGCAGTTGATAGAAGATAAGAGGATAAGGCCTTCTCTGAGGTTTCAGCAAAGGAGAATATGGCGACATGGCTCATCAATTCGTCCTGCCCTCCTCCCACACTGCTTTCTTCTATCCTGCAGAGGCTGGAAGTCTAAAAACTACATTTTCTCAACTCCCTGCAAACTAGGCTTCCTGAAGTGATTCAAATTTGACCAATTAGTGGCACTCATGTAGATCTGGAGGACAGACATGGGTCATGAGGCATGCTTCTGCTGATTCTGAGGGCCAAAAAGCATGTGGGGGCAATTGGCCTTTCCAGAGTCTACTACTTTCATGGGTGATGAGAGGCAGAGCGTGGGGCATTCATTCATACGGCAGCAGGTGTGTTGTGATCTGGAGCTGGCAGCAGTGGAGGATTCCAGGTCTTGGCGCCTTCCTGGTTGCTGTGGCAGTGGTGTAGTTCTGATGCAGGTAGCTTCCTCGTTGTAGAAGAGGCAGCAGCTCCCTTGATGGGCTGGTTCTGCAGTGTGCTTCAGGAGTCTTTCCTGACAGCTCAACCTAGAGTCTGTTCCTTCCCGTCCCAGTGATTCTATAAGGCATTTAATAAATCCCTTCCTACTTAAACTAGTTAGAAAGGATTATGTTCTCTACCACTGAACCCCAATGGATGCAGCATGGCATGTAAAGAAAAATATAGAAAACAAAATCAAAATATGTCTGAGAAGCTAAACACAGGGAGGAATAAGGGTAAGAAAGAACTGTTTTATCTAGAAGTGGTGGGTAACATTTATCTCTTCATCCATTTATTCATTCATTCCATATTTTTTGAGGGCTTCCATATCCCAGACACTGGGAGCAGCAAGCCATCCACTGGGGGTAAAAAAATGGGATCCCGTATTCATGGTGCTCAAGGTCTCATGGATTCTTCTTCTTTTTCTCCCCTATTCTCTCTCTCTATCTGGCTGAGAACATTGACTTACACTTCTTTTCATTTACTGATCAGATAGTTGAGTGACTTGCTTAATCAAAGAATTTGGTTCCTAGAGAGCTAAGAGCTCCAGGAGCAAAGCTTTACCCTCAACTGTCCAGCCATAAACAGTAGCGATTGAGTTTTTCCTATCCGGTACACCAGTAATTAACTAACAAATAGAACCTACAGTCAATCTGTTATCTTAAGATCAGGGTTTACTCCCTACGCATGGAGAACAAGTTTCTACCATCTATCAGGACAGTAGATTCTCCTCTAAGTTCTTTTATGTCAGGATGATGCGAGCGTTTGGCAGCTGTGGAGATGTGTTGCTCAGATCTCCCTTTAGGAGAGAACCTGCCATGAGGCATTGCTTTTAGGCAGGTTCCTTTGGGATCTGCCTCAGCTTTGGAACCCATTAAGCACCACTCAGGTGGCCCCGCCATGACTGAGCTCAGGGGGACAAGGGCCAGTCATTTCTTCTCTGTCAGCAATCTTTGCCCCCAAACATTCTACCCAATCCTCTCTTCTGTTCCTTTCCTGTCGGGTGTCAGACCTCCATCATTGTCTGAAGACTTTCCCGACCTACTCCTGCCCTCTTTCCTCTTTCTCTTTCACAGGTCTTACCTCCAGTAAATCTCCTGGACTCTTAACTCTGTCTAGGCATCTGCTTCCTGGAGTACACAACCAGCCCACTGTGCAAAAATGCCTTTTCTTTTCGGAGGTTTACCCACGTACTTCTCACTGAAGAGCTTTCCCACTTGCTTTTGTCTCTCTTTTTCTCTGAATGAAGGCTTCCATATCTGAGGCTCTGGTTATTCTAATGTAGGCCCACCTCAATCCCAGCAGTAAAGGAGGTGATAAGGGACCTTTGGAAGTAATCAGAGTAAAACAAATAAATTAGAGGAAATATTGGGTAACTGGCATTTGGCTCAAAAACATCCCTGACCCTGGTACAGCTTGGGAGAGTCCTGGGCTGCCCTTCACGGAGCCAGATCTTCTGTTGTGACGAGAACAGTCACCAGTGGACACGGGTGTACAGCCTCCCCTCCAGCATGTGCTATTGGACTTGTTTGCACAGTGAAAATAAATGACCGAGTGGGAACGCCCTGCCCAACATCAGTACCCTTAGTGAGCTGCTTTTTCTTCAAGGTCCAACTAATCTGTCTCCTTTGTGAAGATTTTTCTGCTCTCCCAGGGAGCATGGCCCAGTCCTTAGGTGCTCCTACTGCCAGGTGGATGCAGTTCCCACAGTGCATGGGGATTATTTGAACACGTGACTCCTCTCTGGCTAGGCTGGGAATCTTAAGGGAGGGATGGTGTCTGTCTCAGGCATCTTAATATCCCCCTCACAGGTGTGGACCCGACACTTTGTAGGCGTCCAATAAATGTTGGGTGAGTGGACAGTGCCTGCCTGTCTGGAATAAGGCAATGGGCTAGACACTTGCTAGGAAGTTCTTTGGCCTGTGATTTCAGTCCCAGCTCAGCCCCAGGGCATTCTTGTACATCTGGCTGGTTCAGGAGGATTGGCCCTTGTTCACAGCATGGTGAAGAGTAAAGAGAAAAGGTAGGAGGCCAGGCTCAGCTCCTCGCTGGGCTTCAGTTTCCTTATTTATAAATCAGGAGATCTGGTTAGATAGCCTATAAAGACTTTCTAGCACCATGGCTCCAGGTTTCTATGTCTGAGGACACATAGCTATGTCATCTGCCAGCCTGTTTGCTTCCAAGGAGGATGTGTCTGACCTGGAGATGACACCTCCCTCACTGTGACATGAATATCCTCCATACCTGCTTGCTCAGGCCAGGGAGGGAGAGGCTCTTCTGCCTATAGCAAGGAGCTGTCGTTTGGGTTCAGAACTGAAGGGTCATAAAGAGGAAGAACAAACGTGTTGGACACCTACTATGCCTGCTGCTTTCACAAATGTTATCTAGTTTTAGCTCAGTTTACAACAACTCTGCAAAGTTAATAAGATCCCTCATTTTAAAGGTGGAGAAATGAGACTCAGTGGTTTAAAAGAAATTGCCTTAGATCGCACAGCTAGTGAACTAGCAGAGGTGGGACTTCAAGCCAGGTGTCCAGACGTCTAGTCTGACCCTCCTCCTGCTGTGATTCCAGGCAGATGGCAGATGTGAATAAAGGCATGGAGAGTGTTGGGGAATTAGGGAGTGGTGCAGGTGGAGGGTGGAAAGCAGAGGGTTTAAAGGGGAATGGGGTGAGACAAGGCTGGCATGCTAGAGTGGGCAGGCACATCAGCCGGGGACAGTGAACTTGTTGTAACTGTGTGCACCAGGGAACCATGGACAGTTCTGAGGACAGATGTGACATGCACAGAATTGTGTGTTATGAAGGTTAACCTGGCTTTGGAGTAAAGTATGGATTGGATGGGGAAAGATGAGAGACTTCTTAGAGAGCCTATGGAAACAGCCTTCCTCCATGATCCGTCATTCAACAGACAGAGTGCTTCTATGTACAAACCCCTGAGCTCCACACTGAAAGATGCAGAGATGAAATAGATGTGAGGCCTGCCCTCAAGGAACTTATTATCTCATAGAAGTGATATATTACCAAGAGGACTATGTGCTCTTAACAGATGTTAGTGCTAAGGAGGTACAGCCACATCCCTGCCTTTGCAGAGTTTCCCATTAGATGAACCCCCTCATTTTAAAGGGGTCAGAAGTGAGTTTTTGGATAGCTCTGTGTACCAAAAAAGTGGGTTTCCTTTCCTCCTGTTTGCTTGGATGTCTGAGTGTCCACCTCTCAGTATAAAAACAAATTGTGACTCACTGACTTTTCTTCTTCTCCTTTAAGCCTCCACTCTCCTTCTTGTGTGGGTCAAGGTGTCAGAGACTGCGCTCTGGTCAGTGTTTGGACTGCAGTGCAGAGCTCCCTTCCCTCCCATCTCCACCTGGAATTAAGGATCCTCCTTACTGGTTCCTCCCCCCCTTCTCCACCGAGGCCAGCACTTCTTAAATCTCCAGGTGCCCTTAGCTCACTACTGGCCTTGAATCCCTTGATCTCAGGAGATGTGGAGTGGCTCTTACTTGCGTTTCACCTTTGGCTTAACTCATCTAACGCCTGCTACTTCGCAGGTGGCCCCCGCATTACAGCTGGGCCTCACCTTCAGTCGCCCACTGGGTGCTTAACTAACAGTTCTTGGATGTTTAAATAACAGTTTTAGGAGGGACACTCCTAACTTTCAAATAGATCTCCTTTGAGTGGGACATAAAGGCAATAAAGGAATAGAGGCAATAATAAAGGACATAAAGGCAATAGAGGAACTGACACGTTATTCTTTTATTTTTCCCTTTTTCTTCTTCTCCTTTTGTATGTTTAAACCTTTCCTCTGTGCCCAGGAGAGCTGAGAGATGGAACAGGAGTCAGGGGTGTTTATTTGCTCATCAAAATTTTATAGAACGCCCTATGCCAGACATCTTCCTCTTTGGGATTCCAGCTCCTCAGCAAGGAGCTGCCCCTGGTTAGACTGGTGCCCATGCCATTAGCCCTGAGCGGCTGAGAATCATTCTTTCTTTTTCTTTAGAAGTCTCCCTCTTTTCGCAACAGCCAACTGCACACAGCAGCTACTAGGGAGGAAACCCTATGGAAAATGAACTCTGAAGCAGAGAGGAATTCCAAACTAAAAATAAACAACAGATCTTTACCTGGCTCTATACCCCGGCTGTTGCCCTTGTCGTTGACTTTTCCTTACTGAAAACTACTCAGGGACCTGAGGAAACATTTGTGCTAATACTGATATGATTGCACTTATCACTACCTGGCTCAGCGTCATTAAATATTTACAGAGTTCCACACAGTGCGAGGTGCTCTGTTGCACTTAGTTCTATGTGGAGACTTTCACAAAATCCTCAAAATCACAATGTGGAGGAGGAAAAGCTCTGAGAATCAGAAGGGCTGGGTTCTGGTCTCACTTGTGCCACTTTGCCTCAGTCTCTATATTCTCAGAAGGGGCTGGAAAACTGAGTTTGTACTTCTGGTTTGAGATTCGGCGATCCTGACCTCACCACTTTCTTTTCACATTCTATTATCACTGTTTTTTCCTTCTTTATTTAACCATCTTTTCTCCTTGTCTCCCTTCTCTCTCCCTCCCCCCTCCCCTTTTCAGCCCAGCTTACCATCAACGCTGTTGCCTTAGTTTATAAGGAACCGCTTCTGGAATACAGTCTTACAAAAACACAACTGTCATTCCAAGCTCTGGAACTGAGTCCCTTTTCTCTTACCAATACTTGAGCAAGTGGGCATTAGTGCTGAGCCCCCAATCTACTTGTTTTCCTCTTAGCAGTGAACTTTGAAAAAGGATTTGGGGGAAACAAATGAAGGCAGAAATAAGCTATGTTTTGCTAGATCCTTCTGTTCTCCAGGCCTCTCTCCTTGTCATGTAGTTTACCTGGGCTGTTTGTTACAACTTCTACCCAACAGAGTAGAAAGATAAGCTTGTGATGACCAAAGGTCATTTATTAAGTTTTAAATTGATTTCTAATCAATTGGACCAATTGGGGTTTAGGGTCAGGACGCTGGAAGATTAAGGAAGGAAATGGAATGTCTCACAATACCTATTTCTAGGTATAAAAGAACCTCCAGGAAAATTTTATTCTAAAAAGACAGACATCCAGGGCAATAGTCTACTCTGTGAAGGCTTCAGTTAAGATGTATTTGTTGGAGTGGAACCACAGGGGCTGGGAGGATGACTGGCTGTACTTCCTTGATGCTAGGAGGATAGCAAGGGCAGGGCCGCTCCACAGGGCCCTGCAGCACTAAGAGCCCACCGAGTGCTAACTGCCATTTCCTCTCACCCAGATTGCCGCATTAGCCTCCTAAACCTGTCTCCCTGCTTCTGCTCTTCTCTCCAATCTGTTTCTCACACAGCAGCCAGAACCTCCTTGTAAAAATGCAAATCAAGTTGCGTCACCTACTGCATGAAACTGTCCAGTGGCTTTCCACTGCATTTAGGATATAATGTGAGCACGTCACATTCTTACTCTGGTCTGGTTCTTATATTCCTACTCTGTGTACAGAGCCCTTTGAAGCCTTGGCCTTCATACACCTCTCCAGCCTCAGCTAGGGCTCCCTTTCCCTTATGGAATGTGCTCCAGGCACAATGGCCTTTCTTCTGTCCCTTGAGCATGTAGAGCATGTCCCTGCCTCAGGGCCTTTGCACTTGCATCCTTAGCCACTCTGACCTCATTTCTTTGAACGGCTGCTTCCTTCCCAAACTTCTGGTCTCAGCTTAATGACACACCCACTCTGAGACCTTCTCTGACCTCCTATCTAAATGAACTTAGGAAGTCTCTCACAATTATATTGCCCTATTTTATCTTCTTTATAGTCCTATTGCTTCCTAAAATTATTGTATTTAGTTAATGATTCACTAATTTATCGACTGTTTCCTAACACTAGACTGGAAGCCTCAGAGAGTAGGCTTGTAGCTGCACGGTACGCTGATATATATGCAGATATAAGTTCCTGGAACATAGTAAGTCCAGAATAAATAGTTTTGGTTGGTGTTGATAAATGATGAAACTTAATCCATTCTCCCACCCCTCCCCTCGTATTGACATGCTCTGTGGATGGGACATACCTTTCCTTTGTAAAGTGGGTTGAAGTGTCTGTTGACCTTGGAGGAAGGGCCAGTCCAGGACACACATTAGCACACTTTTCAAGCACTTAGTTTTAGGCAGGGCTCATGCACAGCACCTAACATAACCCAAGAGGGGCAGTATGATGGTCTCCAAAGATGGCCACCACCAATTCCTTCTCTCCTTGTATATACATGCCACTTCACTCATCAAGAGGTGGAAACCATTTCCCCGCTCCTTGAATCTAATCAGTCTCATGATTTGTTTTGACTAATAAGTAGAATGCAGCAGAAGTGATATCCTGGGACTTTTAAGCCCAGGCCCTAATAGAATTGGCAGCATCTTTTTCTTCCTTTTTGGAAGCCAGCTTCCATGTAAGAAGGCCAATACCCTGAGAATTCAATGCTTTGAGAAAGCCTGATCTATCCATGTAGAGAAGCCCCAGGGAAGAGCACTGAGGCACCAGATATATGAGTGAAAACTTGGACCTTGCAGTCCAGTCCATGAAAGCAGCCCACGCCACTTGAAGCAGAATCTACCAACTAAGCCAAGTCAACCTACGGAAGCATGAGAAATAAATCATTAGTGTTTCAAGACACAGTAAATTTGGGGGAGGTTTTTTTATGCCGCAGACAGCTAATGTTAGCTAAATCCTGAGACGTGAAGAAACTTTGAGCTTCTCAAGCTTTAATCTGCAGATAAATCATGAGGGCACATTGTTAAAAGGCTGGTTCTGATTCTGTAGGTCTGGGGTGGGGTGAAGATTCCACATTTCTCACTAGCTCCTAAATGATGCCCATACCAATGACAGCATGCACGGACTATACTTTTAGTATAGTCCATGCCAGTCCAACTGGCAAGGCCAGTTCCCAGCTTCCAGGAAGTTCCATACCTAAATAATCTTGGAAAACCCCAGGTTTTCCCCATGTATATTTGAGGAAAGACTATTATGAAAAGGGTTCTGGTCAAATAAGTTCGGGAAACACCACCTACTCCATTCTGCAACTGGAGACTCACCACATATATTAGCTATTCAAAGCTCTTAGAGCTCCTCCAGTAGAGAAATCTGTTCAAATCTATTTAGCACAATATTTTCTGAGTACCTATTGATGATACCTATTAATGTCTTAGAGAACTAGCATCCTGTGGGACATACTTGGAGAAGCACAAAACCACCCTGTGTTTTTGTTTTTTTAAATTAACTCAGCCGGTTTCTCATTGTCCCTCAATAATGAATACTTATGTTACATAGCTTTGCAATCTGGAATCTTTTTTCCTTAGATCTAACCTAATTCCTTACCCCTTGCTGCAGTGTAAGAAGTCTCTATTCATTTCTCATAGAACAAGAGGACAATGCATGTCCCTGTTATCTAGCCCTTTCTGTCCTTGAAGGTCTCTCCTCCTTGTCAAAGTCCCTGATCTTCCAGTTCTTTCAGTTTTTCTTTCCATTTCCCAGCACTTTTTCCAAGTTCTACCTCTTCACCAGTGGAGTGACCTTAGATTAGTTTCTTGGTATCTCAAAGTATAAATATGCCCATTTGTAAAATGAAGCTACATCTAGTTCGGGGGTGAGTATTAAATGAATCAATCTCTGGGAAGCACTTAGCATAAGGCCTGCAAGTCTTAATCACTCGATAAATGTCAGCTCTTATCGTCATTCTTCTGGGTCTGAGCCTCATCTCTAATAGCCCTAACTCTCCAGTGCTATGGGTATTCATGTTCCACTGAGGCTGGGAGGAGGTAAGAGACTGGGGGGACATGTGGTTGATTGAAACTCATCTAATTCCACAGTCTGATTTGAGCTGCTATTCTTAGCTGCCTTCACACTAAATCTTTCCCCCGGTACTGCTGAGCAGCTTTGGAAAGTTCAGGCTAAAGTTAGATTCTGAATCTGTGTCTCTGGAAGTCCACCCACTCCTCGTCTCTGGAAGCTGTTCTTTGAGGCTGACACTGGCATTTCAAGGGTTATCTGCTATTTTTTACATTTTAATCATCTCTTTGCTGAAACAAGTCACAAATCGCCCTCCAGAAGCCAGCCTCGATACTGGTAGGTTGTGCACTGAAACATGGTCTGAAAAACATCACGTCTCCCGTTTACCCGTTTATTCCAGAGATTCCCTGTAAATCGGGTTGAATTCCTTGCTTCTCTTGTTCCTCACTTGCTTAGGAGAGAGCAGGCAGCTTTTCATCCATATTAAAAACCTATCGCACTTTTCTTTTCATTGGCTACTCTCTCCTGACATTTGCAGACCCCACTAATAGCATCACACTGTAAGTCTCTGCTCCTATAAAAGATGCACAGGGTAACTCAAGCTGTCCTTAGTTCTCTCTTCCTTGGCCTTATAAGGAAGTAGCTCTGGTCACAAGACAAACTTCCTTTTCCATGAAGTAGGAGAAAAACCTGTTGGATTTCGTTTGCGTTCAAGCCTGATATGATTTCTTAGTATGTGCAGATATGACGTAGCTATTACTGTATTTCTTTGCGGCCACAGATTGCTGTCCTTCACATAGGCTAGAACCCAAGCCAGGACAGAGGACAGCATGTGCTGTACTTGAATGCAGTGATTCAGCTTTTCTCTGTAAGGGACATCAAGGCTAGTATTTCCATTTAACTTAGAGATGGAGGAGAACCCGACACAATAACAGTTAGGGTTTAATGTTACTAATGTGCCATGCACTGTGCTAACCAAACACTTTGCCTATAATCTCTTCTGTTTCCTTTTTTACAGAAGATATGTAGGAACCCAAGGCTTAAAGCAAGTGACATGACTTGTCCTAGGTCACAGAGGCACTCAGTGGAAGAGCAGAGATTCAAACCAGAGCCTGGGGAGCTCCAGAACCTCACTCCTGTCCACTACAAATGGAAAGTTCCCTTGGAAAGCCAGTTGGGGCTGTTCCGGGGGGGCCAGTGCAGAGTTATGGACTTGGGCCGTAGGGCTGCAGGGCCCTCTTGAGGCCACTTAGCCCACTTACATGACTCCAGAGAGCATATCACGTGGCCAGTCCACTAAGACATGGGGGCTCCTTTTTGTAAACAGCTGTGAGTTAAGTCATTCCACAGCAGAGCCTGACAGATCTGTTGGGTTTCACGACCCTTAGAAAGGAAACGTCAGCCTGAGGTTTCTGACTATTCGCATTGGAAAAAAAATCTGTGTGCTGAAACTCAAACCACTGTTATTTTCTCTTTAGCTTCCCACGGATAGGAAATGAATCCAAAGAAGTTGCAACTTGAAACGGGAGTGCACATATGGTGCTAGTCTTAGGACTATTGGTGATCCAACGAAACTTTTCATTACCAGTCTCATTATAAATTTTGCTTATTACATGGATTATAAAGTAAAAAGTAGCAATGACTTTGATTTGAAGGTGGTTTAGTCCTGTTTATTATTATTATTATTATTATTAATGGCCTTGCTCCTTAAAGTGTGTCTCAAGGACCAGCAGCAGCACCTGGGAGCATGTTATCAATGCAGTCTCTCAGCACCCCCTGCCCGCCTAGAACTGTGGAATCAGAATCTGCATATTGTTTTTAACATCTTTTTTGGAGTAAAATTGCTTTACAAGGGTGTGTTAGTTTCTGCTGTATACATATACATATATCCCAATATCTCCTCCCTCTTGCGTCTCCCTCCCACCCTCCCTATCCCACCCCTCTAGGTGGTCACAAAGCACCGAGCTGATCTCCCTGTGCTATGCGGCTGCTTCCCACTAGCTCTCTGTTTTACATTTGGTAGTGTATATATGTCCATGCCACTCTCTCACTTTGTCCCAGCTTAACCTTCCCCCTCCCCATGTCCTCAAGTCCATTCTCTACGTCTGCATCTTTATTCCTGTCCTGTCCCTAGGTTCTTCAGAAACTTTTTTTTTCTTTTTTTAGACTCCATATATATGTGTTAGCATACGGTATTTGTTTTTCTCTTTCTGACTGACTTCACTCTGTATGACAGACTCTAGGTCCATCCACTTCACTACAAATAACTCAATTTCGTTTCTTTTTATGGCTGAGTAATATTCCATTGTATATATGTGCCACATCTTCTTTATGCATTCATCTGTCAATGGACACTTAGGTTGCTTCCATGTCCTGGCTATTGTAAATAGTGCTGCAATGAACATTGTGGTACATGACTCTTTTTGAATTATGGTTTTCTCAGGGTATATGCCCAGTAGTGGGATTGCTGGGTCATATGGTAGTTCTATATTTACTTTTTTAAGGAACCTCCATACTGTTCTCCATAGTGGCTGTATCAGTTTACATTCCCACAAAGAGTGCAAGAGGGTTCCCTTTTCTCCCCACCCTCTCCAGCATTTATTGTTTGTAGATTTTTTGATGATGGCCATTCTGACTGGTGTGAGGTGATACCTCATTGTAGTTTTGATTTGCATTTCTCTAATGATTAACGATGTTGAACATTCTTTCATGTGTTTGTTGGCAGTCTGTATATCTTCTTTGGAGAAATGTTTATTTAGGTCTTTTGCCCATTTTTGGATTGGGTTGTTTGTTTTTTTGATACTGAGCTGCATGAGCTGCTTGTAAATTTTGGAGATTAATCCTCTGTCAGTTGCTTCATTTGCATATATTTTCTCCCATTCTGAGGGTGGTCTTTTCTTCTTGTTTATGTTTTTCTTTGTTGTGCAAAAGCTTTTAAGTTTCATTAGCTTCGACTGCTGCCGCCCCCATCTCAGCATCACCCCCTCACGAAAAAGCCAGAATCTGCATTTTAACAGCATCCCGAGCTTATCCATCTGCATAGAAAGTTCGAGAGGCACTACTTCATGGGACTTAAAGCTTGAAGACAGGGTACAGATGGCTTAGGTGTTAAGGCAATTGTTCACAGCGTTGGCTGCACCTTAGGGTCACCTGGGGAACTTTAGAACGTGTTAAAGACTGGGCCTCACTGCTCGAGATTCTGCCATCACTTTATCCGGGGTGGGTCTGGGCATGGGCATATTGTAAAGTTTTCTGGGTGATTCTAGTGTGTCATCAGGGCTCAGCACCACTGCCCGTGGAAAAGCAGAGTCCTGGCTCTGTGTCCGCCATCATGAAGGCGTGGATTGGTATGAGGACACGGGGTCTCTCTTCTGAACTCTGTAACTAAGGCAGCATGGCTGTAGACGAGGCTCAGGGAAGGACAACAGAATAAATATTGAAGCACACAATCAAGCCCTATCACGTGTAGATATTTTTTTGAGAAGGGGAGCCATGGGGACTATGTTTAGACAGAATCAGGGTTTGGAAAAATGCACCTCTAACTCAGTGGAAAGATGTTTATGGGGAAGATTTAATGTCCTTCATCCAAGATTTTAGCATCTTTCATTCAGCACGTGTGCCTGTTTTAAAGTCGTCAGATTTAGCAAATATAAGATATAGGATACTCAGTTAAATTTGAATCTCAGCTGAGCAAAGAGTTATTGTTTAGTATAATTTCTAGTATGCAATATTTTGGACATACTTACATTAAAAAATTATTTGCTGTTTATCTGCAACTCAAACTTAACCGGGGTCCTGTATTTTATCTGGCAACACTAGCCTGTTTAGAACAGGGAATCTCAATGCTTCAGGACATCATGCATATCAAAAAAGATGTCCTTGGTGGTCGTGAGGGTGAGCATCTGTGTGTGTGTGTGTGTGTGCGCACGTGTGTGTAAAGGGTACTGAAGGGCTGGGGTTGCTTGGTGTTGGGAGTGAGGAGAGAAGGGCAAAAGTTTTAATAACAGTAAGGAGAATTCTCCCAGCATGTCAGGCAAAAATTCACCCAGAAGTTACAGACTAAAAAAAAACTGAAGAAGCCTTCATAAAGGAAACTTTCTCCCATGAGAAAGTTTTTGGTGTGTAAAATTATCGAAGGGATACATGCTTGTTGAATTTTCCAACGGTTTAGACAGGTGTGGAAAGGAAAACAAAAGTATCACAGCCCTTCGATATCACCCCTAGAAGTTACCGCTCTTAACTTTGACTTCTGTGCCTCCTAGAAATTTCTTGGGCATGGATTAACATCTGTGTACATGAATTATTTAATTTCAAAGAAAATTTAAAATTTTACACATTCTGCAAGTTGCTCTTATTTTCACTTAACAGTACATCTTAGATATCTTTTCATACATGCATATATACACTTACCTCATTTTTTAAAAGAACTATATTATAGTTTAGTTAATATTAGAAATATTTAAATTTATTATTTCTTTAAAGGACACTTAAAAGTACTTTCTCTCTGCAGAGCTTGGCATAAGTGGTTGCTTCCCCTCACTCACTATTTAATTCATCATCATTACTTGGTAAAAGTTCAAATATCATCAGCCCAGAGGGGCCTCCCCTGCTGCCCTGTAGCAAAAATAGCTTTGTGCCTACCCACACCCTCAGTTTTCCTAACAAATTACCCTGGGTTATTTTTTTTTTTTTAGTGGTGTTTTTCTCAATCGGAAATGACCTTATATTTTGGTTTGTTGGTTTGTCTATTTCGACCTGTCTTTCCTCACTATCCTATAAGCCTGAGAGCAGATATTGTCTAGTTTGTGGCTGTCTCCCCACCACTGACAACATTGCAAAATATACAGCAGGTGCACAAAACGCATCTGTTAGTAGATAAACGATTGAATGATTGAATTGAGCATACTGTGGCCTATGTAGAGCTAAAAAAGGGATAGCCAAGAAGCATATGATGTATGGAATAGGGAGCAACAGATGGCAAGAACTGTAACTCAAGGATGCTGTTTTAAGAGAGAGATAAAATCAACTCTATGGGAGCCCACTGAAGGGAGCAAATCATATACAGTAGGCAGACAGGAAAGGTGTCTTTGGGAAGGTGAGTCTGAAGTGACAGTTTAAGGATGAGAATGACCGGCAGGCAGGGACTGTGGGCCTGGTCCTGCAGGGTAGAGAACACATGTAGACAAAGTCTGGAGGCAGTAACTGCCTGGCATGTTTGGGGATGGGCACCTTGGCACCATGGTGGGAGCTCAGGATGCCCGTGGGAAGGCAGAGTGGATTGTGGAGGGCTTCAAGGCTGTATGGAGGAATTTGTATTTTTTGCTCTAAGCATTGGGGAGCTATTAGAGGGTTTTGAGGCAGGAGTGATGGGTTCATGATACAGTCAGTCCTTGAACAACACAGGTTTGAACTCTGCGGGCCCACTTACAAGCAGATGTTTTTCAATAGTAAATACTATAGTACTATTGGACCAGCGGTGGGCTGGATCCAGGGATATGCAGGGGGTTAGCATTCTTAAACCCCATGTTGTTCAAGGGTTGATTGTGTATTCTAAGAGGATAATATTGTCAGCAATGGAAAATATATGTTGGAGAGGGGAAAGACTGGGATGAGAAGAGGTGTTGATAGAGAAGATGAAGACCTGAACTAGGGCAGGGGTCAGACAGATTTGAGGGAGTGGCCTTTTTCAGATGGGGAGAATTAGCTGTGTTTGTTGTTTTTCATCAAGATCAGGGGTCAGCAAACTGTGGCCTGTGGGCCAATTCCTGCCCACTCACCTATTTTTGGGAGTAAAGTTTTATTTGGAGACAGACACACTGTTCTTTTATGTACTGTCTAAGGCTGCTTTGGTGCTCCCTTATGGCATGAAAAGCCTGCACAGAAAAAGTTAGCTGATTCTTGGTCAAGATTGACAGTATCTATGTATCTTAGATATAGGTCTTACATGCTCAGTTCAGAGCCATCTTAAAAGAGAGCAGGCTCTGTCCCCGCAGTCTGGGAACCAAGGGTCACAGTCTTCCCATCAACCAGCTGCTGCTCTTTGCCTTGGGTTTTGTCCTAAATCCTAGTGAAGCTGGCAGCCATAGAGCCAGCGCCATGAGATACAGCTCTGAAAGGCTGACTGGGAAGGAGACTGTCGTCTCTGACCAATGACCAAACAGCTCAACCTCCTGAAGAACCAACCTTTGCCTTTGCAGAGCCCACCGGCTTGCCCCTTTCAGGACACTGCCCCCTTCAACCTCAGAGCCACTTGCAACCCGGTCTCTTGCCCCAGACTGTACTTCCTCCAAGGACACTTCAAAGTTTTCTGATTTTCCTTAGCAAAAAGGAGGGCAGCAGTGACATGACAGCCTTTCACAATGCTGATGGTCTCTCTATACACAGGCACGTGGAAACCTATCTCCAACAGAGTGAAGAGCCCCATGTTCACAGCAGACAGCCTTTTGCCAGCATCCCTGTTGCTAGGATACGTGTCATCTGATTGATGTTTTCAAGATCCTGTATGAAATCCCTTTGTTTCCTTTGTCTTAAGGATGTGTCTTCAGGTTTTGTGTTTTAAATGGAGTCTGTGGTTGTGTCAAAAACCGTGGGTTGACAAGCTGAAAACTCACTGAAACATCATTCCTCCATTAGTAACAGTGATGCAGACTTTCCATTTTGGCGAATGGCCCTACAGTTCCTCACTTCAAGGTACTGGGTGAATGGGAATTTCCTTGCTGGCTTTTTTCAGCTTGTTTTTCCCCTTTGACCTACCCACTTGAAAATCATCTCTTGCCTATAAATAGCTCATACTTACTTCTAGAGTCAAGAGTTTGTTTGTAGGTTGTTTACTGGGATGTCATCCACCAAACTGCAGTGTCAGGCCACTCAGGGGAAAAAGCTAATTTCCTCTTGAAAATTGCAATTCTGAAAGGTGCACGCATTTTATCTCCATCATCAATAGGAACAAAAGTATACATACTCCATGCTGAGTGATATGCCAGCAGGCTAAATATCAATAAAAATAATCCTACTCTTGCAACTAAAAATAGATAACATTGGTGTGAACTGACCCCACAGTTGCACACACAAAATTAACTTTCAGGACCTCTGAGCCATCATCCTTCAACGAGAAGCAAGCCATGAGCAGTATGACTCTGAAGAGAGGAAAGAAGCAGTAGTTTCAAATAAGTTCCAAATTGAAAGTGACAAGGACAGATGCTTCAATTTACGGGCAATGATTTGCAAATAAGTTATTTCACACACAGGCAACTCTAGGTAGTATGCTTCAGGGCACATAGCCTAGGGCAGTGTTTTTCTCAACTGCGATGGTTTTGCTCCCCCCACTCCTGCCCTCACCCCACTCCCACCAGGGAACATTGATAATGTTTGGAGCCATTTTTGGTCTATTGGAAATGGGGATGCTACTGGCATTTAAAGAGGCCAGGGATTCTGCTAAACATCCTACATTGTACAGCCTTCTACAACAAAGAATCATCCAACTGTCAATTGTCAAATTAAATCTAGGGATTTAATTCTTTAAAGGTGATTAGATATCCTCCTGAGCAGCGCCTAGGTGGCCAGATATTACATGTGTATTTGTAGTCAAGTGTCTGTTACTGCAGAAACTTGTCATTGATGGGTAGTACATAGTGAGACCTGTGAAACCCATGCCAGTGGGCCCCACTTGGAGGAAGAGGTGGAACTCCAGGAGTCCTAAGGGTGATGCAAGGGAAAGCCTGTGGAGAGCCAGAGAAGGGGCTGGGCTTTCCATGCCCAGGTTTGTGGAATGAGAAGTTTGGTTTGGGTTGAACTGAAGAAGAGTTTGCTAGAAAGTAAGTGATCCTGTAAAGAAGGGAAGGGGAGCAGCTGGTGACCTGGTGGCAGGCGGAGAGTTCCTTACTAGAGCACAGATGGCTTCCCATTCACGGAGGCCGGAGCCTCTGCTCTCACTCATGCTTACAGTGTGACGCTCCTTAAAGGAACCCCTTCTCTTATGGAGGGAGCAGGACTTCCACCACTCCTGGCGCTCCCTCTGCTTGCCTTTTGAGTCTCCCTTCTATATGAACCTGCAGGGAAGCAGGAACATGCTGTTCCCTGGGAAATTCCCAGGCAGCTCTCAGCAAATGAAGAGGACTTGGGAAATGAGGTCCTAGACAGTGAAAAAATTCCTTTTCCAAAATGATACAAGCTTGCTAAAACCTTTCCAGTTAGAATCAGAAACAAGTGGGATTGCCTGCCATCAATATTATTATGAAGTATTGGCTTAGAGATTCTAGTGAGTGCAATGGTATTTTTAAAAATGAAATGATTTGTAAAAACTTTGGGAAAAGAAGAAAAAAATAATCTCTTCTGATAGATATGCAATTGTATACTTGGAAAATTAGAAGATCAGGTAAAAAAAATACTAGAATAAAAGAATTAAGTAGGTTGTTATCTATATGATAAACGCATATAAATCATTAACTTTTCTCCATATTACCATAAGCACCTAAAATGAACACAGAGAAAATATTTCATTTCCGATAGCAATAACAATTATAAAAGATGTGTAAAGACATACTTTGTTCTTATAAAAAAGCTTAGAATTGCAAATAAATCTTCCTCAAACTAATGTAAAAATCTGATTAAACTTCAATAAGAATCTCAATAGACTTTCCCCTTGGAATTGGATAAAACAATCTTAAATATCACACAGGAGAATAAATGTCCAAGAATAGCTAGAAAAAGGGGAATAAAAAGAAGGGGGGATTTTCTTGAGTTGGTTTTGCTTTACCAGATATCAGAACATTTTGTAATCATAGAAGAATAATGTTTTAGGAATAGAGAAATAGATTAGCATAACAGAATAAAGAAACTAGAAAACAATTGAAGCATATGAAGGATTTAATATACTTCTAAGGTGATTCAGTGAGGAAATGATGGATTTTTAAATAAATGGTGCTGGCACAACAGTTTCTTCATCTTCATCTGGATAAAGATAAAATTAGCTCTATCTTACAGAAAGTTAAATAAGTTTCAGATGACTAAAGATGTACATGCAAAAAAATTAATGCAACAAATACAATAAAATCTAGGAAACTTCATGAATAATCTCAGATAGAGAACATTTTCTTAACTAAGATAGGAAAACCAGAGACTATAAAAGAATAGATAAAAGAGTCTAAGAATATATATACATACATGCACACATACAAACACATATACACACACACACAGAAATGACAAGGAGAAGTCGGAGACCATAAATAACATGAAGAAACAAATGATAAATATGGAAAAATATCATTCCAATGTAGAAGATTTTCTCTAAATATGTGAAGAGCTCTCATAAGTTAATAAAAGACAAATTATCTAACAAAAATAAGGTAAAGGATATGGAAAAAACAATTCATTAGGGAAAAACCAAAATGGTAACAAATACCTGAAGAAAAGCTCACAATCACTAGTAGCAAGAGAAATGCACCGTAAGTAACAATAAGCTATCTCTTTAGTCCCATCAGACTGGAAACAATTTCTAAGAGCCAGCAATCCTTTTTCTGAGCACACAGCTCACAGAAATAAAACACCAAAATGTGGAGCTCTACATTCGGCCTTGTTTGTAAAAAAAAAAAAAAAAAATCTGGAGACAACTAAGTGCTCATTAAGATGGGAGTGGATTAAAAAAAGATTGTGGGCCAAGGTCATATCATAAGATATTATGTAACTTTAAAAAGAAGAATTTGGAACTGTACCATTTGACTTGGGGGAATTTCTATGACATACTGTTGACTGAAAAATGCATGATGCTGAAATGCTTGTATAATGTGGTTCCCATTATTGTTAAATAAGTAATGACCCATTATTGAATATGTATGAGTGTGTGCATGGAGAAAAAGATACAGAAGGATACCTACTAGGTTTTTAGCGCTCTGGAGGCAGGAGGTGTGGTGGAGGAGGCCAGCAAACAAGAAAAAAGAAAGGACTGCAGTACAATCCCCTCTCATATCTATGACTTGATTCAATTTATAATTTAAAAAATTTAGTATTATATTTATGTATTATGTGTGTTTATTTAAAAACTTTTATATGTGTGTATCCATATGTGCCCAAGTTAACTGGTTGGGAAAAAAAAAAAATTAACGTAAATAATGGCTTTCAAAAAATATGCTAATGCTATTTTGAATTTATGCCGCAGTTTTCTCTCAAAGAATTCTTAATACTTTCATGTATGCCATTCATTTCATCCTCTCAACTTCCTAGGAGATGTGACCTTTAAATGTCAGAGCCTGTAGGGCTCTCTGCCTGGCTCCAGGGATGGACATGTGCAGTGACATGCCTGGGGCAGCTCGCTTCCTCTGTGTGAGCGGATCCAGGGAGCTGGAGCTGGTTGCTGGGCGCTTCCTGCCTGCAGGGCTCTGGGTTTCTCCAGGCTCCTCTGTAATGTGTTTACTCCTCCAGACACAACTCATCCTCTAGGTGAAAGGGAGAGCTTCCAGGCTTTACCCAGCTGGGGGTTCCAGAACCCGAATCAAAGCACAGGTGAAGAGAGAAGGAATATCCTCAGAAATGACTTTTAGGGACTGATATGGGAGGATCACTGAGCGAGAGAACTCGTTCTAGGAAGAAGTAGGTACACTGTTCAGTACAGTAAAAGCAAGGGGCCTCTTCCTTACAGAGGCTGAATGGGGTTGTGTGAAGAGTGTGAGCTTAGAATGCAAGAATCAAGGATGAAATCCTGGTTTTGCCACTTCCTTGGAAAATTATTTAACTTTTCTGAGCTTGATAAGCAAACCCTCCCCAAATCATTCTTATTTATTAGATTATTGCAAGGATTTCATGAGATGACGACTATGAAAGCATTTAATACTGCCTGACACATCGGAGAAGCTTAACTAGCAGATGGTAGGAAACCAGTGTCATGAAATCCTGTTAAGATCAGGCCCTATCTTCTATTTCTCCTGTCTTCCTTCTCATGCTTTCTTCAAACATTTATTGAGTTGCTATTACGCCGAATATTGGGCCCTGGAAGCCTCACAGTCTAATGAAGGAGACCTAGAAGAATATAAATACTCTGTGATTGGTTAAGGGTTTTACACTGAGGTACGTCCAAAAAGCTGTGGAGACATAGGAGGATACCGTCCGAGGTGAGCCATAGTCAGGAAAGGCTTAACAGAAAGAGTGATATTTGAGAACTCATCTGTGCGACTGGTGAATGGAGAATAAGTAGTAATGAGTATGTGCTGGTTGGAAGAAAATGTATGCACAGGCAGACAGATATGTTAAAAAAAAAAAAAAAAAGCCCAAAGGGGAAAAACCATTGATATTTATAGTACTATTTTGGGTATAAAAATTAACATGATTTGACAAAAAAATCTGTACAAATGCGATTGCCCTGGGTTAGCTGTAATGGCTTGAACCCAGTAATACTACAGTGTGGAAACAGTTCAGCAGATTATGGGGATAACTAAATAAGGTATTTTAAATCACAACTGTGATAGCCAACCTATCACAGCCAAGATGGTCCCCAATGATCCCTGTCTTCTGGTTTTCAAACCCTTGTATAGTCTCCTTTCACATAGCAGAGTTGGTCTGCGGGACCAATAGAATATGAAAGATGTGATGTATGTCACTTCTGAGATGAAGTGACAAAACTTAGTGTCTGTCTTGGGCTCTCTTTTTTTTTCTCTCTCTCCCTTGGATCACTCACTCAGGGGGGAGCTGGCTACCAAGCCATGGGGTACTCAGGCAGCATCTGGAGACATCCATATGGAAAAGAACAGGTCTGCCAACCACCATGGCAGTGAGCTTGGAAACAGAGCCTTCAGCCATTGAGCCTCAGATAGCTGCAGCTCTGACTGACAACTTGATTGAAACTTCATGAGAGACACTGAACCAGAATCACCCAACTAAGCTGCTCTTGGATTCCTGACCCATGGAAGATGAGAGATAATAAATATTTGCTGTTTTAAAGATAATGTGTTATGCAGCAATAGATATTTTTTCTCAACTTTTTATCTTTCTCTGCATCAATGCCCTTTGCTATATTGCAGTTTCTCCTACTAGAGGTAGAATATATTTCTCTGCCCCACTGATGTTGAGCTTGGTCATGTAATGTGCTTTGGCCAATGAAATGTGGGCAATTGTAAAAGTATGTTCATTCGTAGTTACCTACCCTTAAGATGTATCACGTATTTCTGCCCATCCTTCATTGGTTGAAAGGGTTGAACTAACTTGATTAAATTTCCAGGCAGATCTCATTATTCACTCCTCTTGGATCTAAGGAATAAGTGCAAGTTAGTCCATAGGAGGTTAGGCAAATCCACTCCCCAAATGCCTGCTGGGGTACATCTGAACCTATGGTGGGTATTCAAGGGTCCACCCTGCTCAAGGGAACATTCCCTTTGTACACATGTAGGTCATGTCCCTCCTCCCTTTGACCCCACTCCACCCATTTCCTCCAAAGTTAGAGGAGTATAGATTAGCTGTGGGTTTCTTTGGTAAATGTACTCTCAGATGAAGTTCAGAGGTTGCCCAAGAGAAAGTTGGCTGGAGTAGGGCCAAAGGCTTCCTGAGAAACTTTTCTAGTTTCTACCACTGGATACAAATTAAAATGAGTATTCCAAATAGGACAGCTTTGGGAGACCTTCCTCTGCACTCTAAAGTCACGAGTTGGGCTAGCAAAGTTTGGATCCATCTGATATCTTCTACACATTAACCTACTAGCTGGGAGGAGTCTTATGTTACCACCTAAGAGTGGGAGAGCCCATAGGCTGATTGTGATGATCATTCCTATGTGTTGGAAAAAAGATGTACGCTTCTCATAAGTGGGATTATGCTAAACAAAGCCCAATAAATATTGTTAATATGAAATGTTCATAGAATCAGCTTGGCTTAGTCCATATCTGTCTGACAGAATCACAAAGTTTATATTCTTTTTTTTTTTTTGCGGTACGCGGGCCTCTCACTGCTGTGGCCTCTCCCGTTGTGGAGCACAGGCTCCGGACGCGCAGGCTCAGCGGCCATGGCTCACGGGCCCAGCCGCTCCGCGGCATGTGGGATCTTCCTGGACCGGGGCACAAACCCGTGTCCCCTGCATCGGCAGGCGGACCCTCAACCACTGCGCCACCAGGGAACCCCTACAAAGTTTATATTCTTAACAGTGAAGATGGAGTTTGGGAAACTTGTAAATGGATCAGGGATTTCCAAATGTGAGAGACTTAGAGCCACGGGAGAGAGTATCATGTCACTTTGGTGTCTTGTGATCTAGGCTCAGGCCAACTTGTGATGTAGTAAAGGGTAGTTCATAGGCTCCCTGACTCAGTTTTGTCATATGGAAAACTGTTTCCTACAGAAATTTCCCTACTGGTCTGTTGAGAGAATGAATCAGCATTGGCAAAGAATTTACAAAGACCCTTGACAACTGGACAGCATCTAAAGGGTGCACTGTAGCAGCCATTTCCCCCAAGTTGGGGGGGATGGGTTAGCTGTGGACCTCTTTGGTAAATGAACTCTGGAGCCTGAGACGGAAGAGATTAGGAACAACAACAATTTTTGGTGTGGTGTGAAGTAGCAGGTCTTAGAACTGTTGGAAAGATTCAGGGTTTTTCTCGTCCAGGAGACTGCTATGACTTGAAGAGAAGTTTGAGTAAGGAAGAGGTGAAGTACAAAGACCCGCTCTGAAACCACAAACACCTGTTACCTTGAACATCACAGCAACCATGGCTTAGCAGTGATCTTCTTTGGAAACAGTGCCGTTAAATCAACAAGGGCTGCCAATGTCAGTGATGGCAAAGACTTCTCGAGTCGTGTGCACATTAGCTTCAGTGATAAGACTGGATGTGGTTGTTCTAGGGTTAAACACCACACCTCTACTCACATGCCACTTGCTGGGATTAAAAACAAAATTTCTGTTGCACTTCTTATCTAGATCAGAGGCTCTGCCAGGGGACATTTCACAGTACTGAAAAGCAGGAAAGGTGCTCTGAGGAGTCTCACTTGGGATGATGAAGAGTGAGGACTAGGGGTGAAGTTACTGCCCAAGGTCATACAGCTTGTCTGTGGTCAAGCTGGAACCCAGCAGCAGGTCTTCAAATTTCTAATCTATCATTTTTACTGTTTCACCACTTCTGTTCTTGACTTCTTGAAATTGATCATATCCCACTCTGACTGCTAGAAAGAGGCCACCTGCCTCCTTCAAATGAAGTAGATAAACCTGCCCCCAGCTTCCTTTCTCCCTCCTGAGGAGCTGCTTGGGTGTCTCCCTGACTCATCTACCTGGGCTTCTCTTCCATCAACCTCATTGGGCCTGACCTTTCTCCTCCACACACTTTCCCTTCCCTCCAAACTCCCCCCGCCGCCAGTAACTGCAAATCTTTTACACTTGTATTTGATGTTACCCTTGTCAAGGAATATTTGAATTTTTACCAGCTCCTTTTAATATAAGAACCCAAGGAGTGATTAATGGGAGAGAGAAGGTACTTAGAGAATCCAATAAGGGAATTAAGACAAGTTGATTTTCTTGCACTCCTGAAAATCACACCTTATAGCTGGCCCCTTAGCACACAGCTAAACTTGAACTCTACTACTTTGTCTTAAAGGAAAAGGTGACTCATAGTTTTGGGTATGCTTCGATAAAAAGTAAATTAGTAGTAGTATAGTGATAACCCATCCTGTGAGATACTAAGCTGAGAAGTAGAGATAGAGATAGGTAACCATGAACATGCTGGCTAAGTTGTAGTTAGCCTATAGCAAAATGTAAATAAAGTTAGAACATAATTTTTAATATCCTACCACCTACTTGCAAATGTCTTTTAGTTAAATGGGTCATGACACCCTGTCTGAAATATAATCACATTTTTTACATGTCATCACACCAGAGAATAATAACTGGGCACTTTCTAATATAGTAAGTTCCCTACATACGAACCTTCAAGTTGCGAACGTGCATTCACATGTCCAATCACATAAGTTAGTTCACGTGTCTGGCATACATGTCACATGCATGCACCCTCTACAAATGGTTGTACTTTTGTGTACTTTACTGTACAGTACTGTATAGAGTACAGTATCTTTATTTCAAGCCCAGGATGTTTGGAAGTGAGCGTAAAAGCAGTGGTGATGTAGCTGGTACTACTGTACTTTTCAAGGTACTGTACTGTAAGATTAAAAATATCTTATTTTTTGTGTTTGTTTTTTATGTATTATTTGTGTGAAAAGTATTATAAACCTATTACAGTACAGTACTATGTAGTCAATTGTGTCAGTTGGGCACGTAGGCTAACTTTGTTGGACTTAATGAACAAATTGGACGTAAAAACGCACTGTCGGAATGGAGCTCGTCTGTATGTAGGGGACTTACTATGTTATCCTTTGTGACTTTGGACAAGTAAATTGTCTTTCCCTTATCCTTCAGAATCAGTATCTGTAAATAAGGCTAATGCCTTATTGCATTTAAAAATCAGGCCCTTTGAATTTAATCTCCCCTAAATTTTCTTAGATCAATTATATCAGTTATCTGTTGCCACACTAATGATGAATAACGAACAACCACAAAAATCTCTGTGGTGTACCATGATGATCTTGTCCGAGGTTAGGTATCCACTGTGACTACCGTCAACCAGACTTGAGTCAAAACTCCCTTCATCACCCAACCTCCATTAGAACTACTACTACTACTGGCTAGTTGAGACAGCGGTGCTTTGGATCTCCAGAAATTAGTGAACGTCCAATAATCCCTGAAAAGTCTGATTAGTTTTCCTTCTCCAGTGCACAGTCACTTTGATAAATGGCCATAGGTGCCTTTGGGGAAAGTTAGCAGGATTTGCAATACAACTTTTTAGTCTGTGCAGCAGCGTCCTTACTCAAGGGGGTCCTTATTCTTAATTCAAGGGGTTCTATGAACTAGCTCAAGTCTGGGAACTGGTTGTTACTGAGATTTCTTTTGATGTAAAGTGGCAAAATAATCCAATTTTTTGGGTGTTTATTGTACCTCCTCATGAGCCTTCTTGGATTTTCTGGGACTCAAGTCTAGGTATAGGAGCAGTAAAGGCTGGTGGGAAGGAAGGAAGATCACCAATTCCTTGCAATGCAAAATACCTCAGGGAAGGTGATTATAGGTTCTTCAGGCAAAAGGACACTAACCTCCTTGGACAGGGAAGGAAGAACTGCTTCTACTGGCAAAGTGGGCTTAGTAGAGTTTCGGAGTTCAAGTTGCCCAGCTTCATTGGAATTTACCCATAAAGCCCCATCCCACTCTTTGATAATTATTACTCTAACTTTAACTTGTGAAACTATTAAGGTAGGGAAGTCAATTTGCATTGCAATTCAGCCACCTGCAAGAGTAGACTCTGGGTGTAATTTTGGAAATCTTGACCCTAAGGCTGTAGGAGAGAAAGCTTTCTATTAGGGAAGTTGTGTATTTTAGGCCTCTTCTACAGATTTTGAGTTGGGAATTTAAAGCTCTGAGCTCATTATTTCTTTTTCCAACCCCTCCAGTGCATTTAGAAGCAACCGACCAAATCACTCCCAGTATCAAATTTTGTATTAGTCAAGGTTCAATCAGAGAAGCAGAAACCACTATGAGCAATTCTATATCATTATATTACAACAAGGTATTTCTTATAGAAATTTGGCCTTAAGCAATTGTGGGAGTTTATGTGCAATTGTTGCAGTTATGTCTAAATATTTTATACATAAATATATAAATATGTAGAATACATAGAAAATAGAGAAGATACAAGTATATAGAAAACATATACAAACACATATATGTATATATAAATATATGCATATACACGCACACTACATAGAAAAGCTATGGCTTCTGGCAAAAGAGTAGACTAAGAGAACCTGAAACTCTCCCACTACAAATTCTGAGAAAAGCTAAATAAAATGTTGAAAAATTCTTTGAAATTTATAGTTGAGTTTACAAGGGAAAAAAAGGGAAATCCCTAGATCCCAGAAATGAAGAAGGAACTGAAGATCAGTAAGCTTGTAAACGGACCCTGGCTGCCCTTGGTATGGGGGTTATGGGTTCCTGCAACAAGGGCCGTGGGCTTTGAGGACCATAGTATGTGAAATAAGGAGCTAGAATTTGCATGATGTGGGGAGTGAACCTGAGGTGTCTGCAAAAGTCAGGACATTCAGAGGCTGAGGCTGTACTCTGAGTGAAAGGACAAAAGAGAAAAAAATCTACACCATGGCCCAAGACTCAAAAACGAAACTTCTCTGTTTCTGTATGGCTCTTGGTGAAAAATAAAGAGTCTGATCTGAGAAAATGCAATCATAGACCTATGCCTTGCATGGGCTTGCTATCCAAAATTATATTGCCTACAAGGTCTGGGAATTCAAAGTGCATAGTATTTGATATGAAACAGTGAGAAATTGATAAGGAGTGATATAGACAATAACAATAATAGCACCAACAAAATGATGAGTATCGTGGGGATGTAATTTCAAAGTGAAATTAAAGTAGAAAAAAACAATAACATGTAGGATAGGAGAGAGCTTACTGAATTTTAAAAGTTCTAGTGTTTTTCTATTATGTGTGAGGAAGTTGGGAATATTGATTAAATTTAGATTTTGTTGATTAATGTGGTATGTAGAATTTAAGAGTTATCCTCAAAATATAGAAATAAAAAATATAACCTCAAAACCAGAAGAAAGCAAAAGAGAAAATAGGAGATGTGATAAATCCAACAGAATTTAAGAAAAAGCAGCAATGAGAAAGAAGGAGAAATAGAAACCATAAAATAAAATTATGGAATTAGATCCAGCCAGATAGATCAGTAATCATGATAAATGTAATTGGGCTAAATTCAGTGGTTCAAATACAGTGGCTCAGGTTTCTTTCTTTTTTTTTTAAACTCACAATCTTATAGTCTAGATATACGATGGCTTCAAAATACATAAAGTGTAATTCATAAAAGGTTGAAAATAAAATGCTGATAAAAGAGATACCATGAAAACACTTAACGAAGAAAGCTGGGATAACTACCTTAATATAAAATGAAACTGACTTTAAAATAAAAAACTATATTATTATAATGTATAATAATATATCACATTATGTAGGGATTCTGTATTATAGTAGAATTGTTTAAACAATGGTTTTGTTTAACAGCACAGGCTATGATAATACCTCATAATTGGCTTGACCTTAGCAATGTGATGGGCAATTCTCAAAATCCATTTGTGATGTTTCTCTCTCCTCTGGGCAGAGCTGGATGAACAGAGTCTGTATTTGACTTTGTGAAAATCACTTTTTAGGCTTTCAAGGCTGAACAAAACCTCTCCTCCCTCCACCCCCAAATATCTTTAGATTAGTTAATAGGTGTTCCAGTTGGCTAAGGCTTGAGACATTCTGCTCTTTATGGAACCTTTCCATTTCTATGCTTTGATTTAATTTGGGTTGATTTCACAATTTTTCTCTAAGTACCATCTTGTTCTCTTATTTCCGAAGAAGTTAAGAAGGAACAATGGACTGTATGCCCCAAGAGAGGACACGTTGACCATAGTACTTTCCTGCTTTAAACACTCCAATACTTCCCTTTCTCCTGGGCTAAGGTTCAAGCTCCCTGCAACGGCACAATCTGGCTTCTGCCTACATCTGCAGTCTGCTTCTTGTCCCTTCTGGCCTAGCACTTAACACTCAGCTGTGTTGCAATGATACTCTGCTTCTCGTTCTACATACGTTGTACTATCTCTTGCCTCTGCCTTGGTTCCAGCTGCTGGAGGGTAAACCTATCATTCACTATTCACTCACCTATTCCCTTCATTGGGCAGCCTTTGCTACCCTCCACATCTCCCATTTGAACTCATCACCCTCCCTCTGTGCTCCAATAGCCACCTTTGCAGACTTCAGTCTGCATTTACCACACAATAATTGAAATTTTCTGTTTATGTTTCTGTCTCCCCAACTGGATTGATTGCTCCAGCAAAGATAAGAAGTGTGTCATTTTAATTGTCTATCCTGTAATGTCCTTGATGCTGGTCACTGACTGTTTCTAACTCTCTGCTTCTGGGCATGTGGTAGGATTGTACTTCTTGACCCCCCTAAAGCCATATGACTAGTTCTGACCAATGAGTTATGTTGAGAGCGATTTGTGTCCACCCAGGGCCACTGAAGTTATTTGCAAGTGGCAGACCTTTTAGACTGGCTGCTCCTTTGCCTGACTGGCCAGGTAGTTATTGGTCTGTCAACCTAGGACCCAGAGCGAGAATGATGAAGATGGTGAGCCGATCCCCAGCCGACCCATGGTGCACATTTAATGTGAGTACAAAATAAACTTTCTTTGTTTTAATTCACTATGGTGTGGGGTTGTTTGTTACTACAGCATAAGACAGTCCAACCTGACTGGTACACATCCCCAGTACTTGCCCTGGTACTAAAAAAACCCAAAAAAACCAAAAAAAAAACACTACTCCAGAAGAAAATGAAATAAAGTCGTGTTTGTGAAAAGTACCAGACATCTAGAAGGCACTCATTAAATATTAATTGAATCTAAGAAGACATCTATATTTTAGGTCTCCTTTTAAATACTTTCTTCAATTGTGTGTGAGAATAAGTGTCTGCTGGAATGAAAATTAAATTACCAAGTCAAAAATAGTCATCCAGAAGAAGAGAAATGTCACGTATAGCCAAAGATAAAAAGTGATTAGGGAACACTTTTCTCAAGCAGAATACTTAGTCTCCCAAATTAAACAGGCACTCTATGAAGAAAAAGCTAGCATTTGAAATTTTGTCCTAGGTCTCTTATGCTCCTGGCAGGCTGTATTAATTCGTTTGAGAATTATTCATTTAGCTCTTCACTGCCCTTTCCAGATTTTACAGGTTTTCCTAAGGTAGGGAAAGACTCATTTACTATCAGCTGTAGGGGGCAGGAGGGGTGGGGCTGGTAAAGCATGAAAAATGTTTAGTTTGAATAGTTCTCTTGGCTTCTCTAACTGTTGTTACCACCTGCAATAGTGGCATGGCAGCTGAAATAGGACTTCGTAATAGTGGAACTCCAAGGAAAGTTAATTAATAAACAAGCAGCCACTAATGTTTATTGAGTATGTGATAACATTCCAAGAATTTACAGAGTGTGCAAAAGATAAATACAACTCTCACAAGAAACTTATAAAGTACCTGGACAAGAAGTACTTTGCACAAGAAGGCACTTGCAAATGTATGAGGGATTACTATCCATCCGTGTTGGGCAAAGACCAGGTACGTGTGTTAGCATGTGTGAACATGTATTTCCTTTATGTGTAGAAAATGAATTGCCTCTTACGTGACTGTGCTAAATGCAGTGGTTGTGTGTGTTAACTGGTAACATTCATACTGCTTTTCTCCTCCAGGAAGAAGAGCTGTCAGGTCCCAGGAGAATAAGAACAGTGCTCCCAATCTCAGAGGCCAAGGTAGAGAATGGGCAGTGAGTGGTAGGAGAGAGCCAGTGCTAATGTTGTAAGGTGAGAAAGAGTGAAAATAATTAATGCAACGGGGGCAAACAAACAAATAAACCAGCAAAAAATAGAACTGAGCCACAGGCAAGAGTGGAAGCCAGTTGAAACCCAAGCTCCTAACCCTAACCTAGGAAAGCCTATGTAACCTGGCCCCTGCTGTCAGACTCACCCACCACACTTGTCCATTCACTCATGGTTCTCCACCTATACTCATGTTCCTTAAACATTTCAAACTTTTTCTCTTTGAATGACTTAGCATTTGATGTTCCCTTTGCCTGGAAATCCATTCACTAGATCTTCATTCACAATGGCTGGCCTCTCTTTTTAGGTCTTACTTCAGGTATCACCACCTCAGTGAGACCTTGCCTGACTGTTACGCTCTAACTGGAAGGTGTCCAGAAGTGTTTGTTGAATAAATGAACTTGATATACATGGAAACAGCGTGCTCTGCTAGGTGTTTTGCAGAAATGGAAACCAAAGGCACCAAGTGTGGAGGTGATGTATTGTGGATTATCCAGGCAGATCTGGAAGCTGGCGTCTGACTCTAAATGTGCTGCCATCCAAAGTCTGACATGGAGAACCAGAGGCCAGAGATATACCTCTTGTGATTAACTACTGTTAACCTATGTTTTTTGTTTTTTTTTTTGTTTATTTTTGGTACACGGGCCTCTCACTGTTGTGGCTTCTCCCGTTGCGGAGCACAGGCTCCGGACGCGCAGGCTCAGCGGCCATGGCTCACGGGCCCAGCCGCTCCGCGGCATGTGGGATCTTCCCGGACCGGGGCACGAACCCATGTCCCCTGTATCGGCAGGCGGACTCTCAACCACTGCGCCACCAGGGAAGCCCCTAACCTATGTTTTATTATCCATGAAATGTACAGTCTTTTTTTCCCCAGCCTTTAGGAGCTTCTTTTTTTTTTTTTTTAATAAATTTATTTATTTAGTTTTGGCTGCTTTGGTTCTTCTTTGCTGTGAGTGGCTTTCTCTAGTTGTGGCAGCGGGGGCTACTCTTTGTTGTGGTGCGCAGGCTTCTCATTGCGGTGGCTTCTCTTGTTGCAGAGCACGGGCTCTAGGCGTGCGGGCTTCAGTAGTTGTGGCACACGGGCCTCAGTAGCTGTGGCTCCCGGGCTCCAGAGTGCAGGCTAAGTAGTTGTGGCGCACAGGCTTAGTTGCTCCGTGGCATGTGGGATCTTCCCGGACCAGGGCTCGAACCCGTGTCCCCTGCATTGGCAGATGGATTCTTAACCACTGCGCCACCAGGGAAGCCCTAGGAGCTTCTTTAACTCTTTTGTGTTTTAGTGTTTTTATCTGAGGGTATCAAAATATATTTTTAAAAAGGGTTATTAGATCTAGAAGAAATATTTGCAACTTAGATAGCAAGGAGCTAATACTGCAATGTAAAAGAGCTTCTGAAAACATAGAAAATAATACACCAATACACCTATGAAAAACGGGCTGGAAATATGAGCAGAAAGTTCACAGAAAAACAAAGGAAAATGGTCCTTAAACATATGAAAAGATGCTTGACTTCACAAAAACAGAAATACACATGAAAACTTCACTGAGATATAATTTTGTCACCTGTCAGGTCAGCAAAAATCTGAAATATTGATAACATATTTTGTTGGTGAGAAATAGACAATCTCATACATTGCTAGTTTGGAAAGCAAAATGGTACAGACACAATGGATGGTTGACACATCTAGTAAAATTATATACACACTTCTCCTTTGAGAAGGAAATATGTTGTAAAAGAAAAATATGTTGTAAAACAACAACAACAAAAAAAGACTTTTATATATGACTATACATTACAGAATTGTTTTTATAGCAAAAAATTGGAAGTTAGTTGAATAAACTATGGAACAACCTTTCAGTAGAATACTATGCAGCTATAAAGAGGAAGAAGGCTATTTTTATACATGGCCATGGAGTGATCAGCTCAATAAGATGTTTTAGTGGAAAAAGTGAAGATAAAAAAGTGTATATATCAATAGTATTTTAAGATTTATCTAAGGAAGGGTGATATGAGTGTATGGATGACATTTAAAGAACCATAAAATAAATAAAACAATTACTTAAAGGAATAAGAAGGGGGAAGGTAAAGAGAATAGAGTTGGAAGCTAGACTTTTCTGAATGTACCTTGTTTTGTAGATATAACATTGATACAAATGTAAATGTCTTATATAATTATTTAAGAATTAACTCAAAGTTAAAGAAACAATTCCTAAAAATAAAAAACAAGATTTAAGACAGTCATGTGACTGTACAATCCTAACGTGGTAAACTGTGAAGATAAAAAGAACTGCAAAAGAAACCAAACAATAACAGATAGCAATAACAACAAACATACAAAAAAACTTGCTGATGGTATTGTTTGTATCATTACCTGCAATGGTTACATATATTGTAGTATAACATAAAAGATTATGTTAAAGAGATTAGAAACTTTGATTTTTCATGTAAGACAAAGGAGGATACAAAATCACCAAAGCAAAACCCTGTAATCCTATTAAATTAAAATATCAGTATGAGCCTATGATGTATTTTTTTTTAATACTTCTTTCCTGGTTCCCTCCATAACAGAGGTCAACCCATTAGCAATAAGCACCCCTTGTGGCTAGATTGTAGCATCTAAATAACATTTTCCAGGAAAAGGAACCAGGGATTTTTGGAGAAATGGATGTTCCAGGTCTGAAGGCAGACAACAGACAAGAGGAGTTTGGATATCTTGTCATACCAGTTTGCAAGGAAATTATCAAAGACTATTGGGCTTGTATTGAATTTCCCAAGAACCAACTTGAACTTCACACTGGCCGAAGATAGAGCCATTTGAGCATCAGAAAAGCTAAAAATCACAATGATTTAAAATATATCAGATATGTTAAAACCCATGAATTCATAAAGATACTAAAAAAATGCTAACTGGTCATCTTTGGAGGATGCTGGAGGACCAACTCATTATCCTGAATTATTCGTAAGTAGAGGGAAAAGGTCAAGCATTTATCTTTCTTTTCGTGTGAGAATTCCATCTCAGGGTAACCAAATAGTTAAAAATTTTCTCTCTATAGGAGTATTCCAGTAAACAAGGAAGAGTGACAGAACTGGGATAACACTATTTTGCAACTCCTAATTGAAATAATGGATCTAGGTAATGACCATCAACGGCTGCTAATATCACCAAAAGAGAGACAGACATCATATGCCTACTGATGGTTGCACACACCACCACCTATGAAGTATTCTTCTAAAAAAGATTAAACCTGAGTCAAACTAGGCTTCTAGATCGAACATCAATTTGCATAGGAAGTTGAATAGACAAAACCGAAACCAAACTGTGAGGATGCAATCAGCCAAATCCAGAAGGTGAGAATCTCTGCAAGTCAAGCAACCCAGTTTATTCAACAAATAAATCTCAAATAACCCCATAAAGATTAAAACAGACAAGGTCAATCACAGCCAAATGCCAATGTACCCTGTTTAGATCCTGATTTGAACAAATCAACTCTAAAATTAAAAATTATATGCAAACGCAGTTAGTGTTCAAATTTTCCTGGTCATCTCATGAGAGTGAACATGGTCTGGACGTTCGATGATTTTAAAGAATTACTGTTAATTTGGGGAGGTGTAATGCTGTTAATTGTGGTTATGTTTAAAAACTTAGTCATTATGTTTTATACATTTATATGGAAGTTTTTATGGATAAAATGATATGATGTCTGTGATTTCCTTGAGAATAATCCCAAGTATGTGTATGTTCAGGCGTGGAGGTGGCAGAGTTTGACAGTGGTCGGGGTTAGAGATGCAATAAGGGCCAATGAGTTAACTACTGCGGTAGCTGAGTGTTTACGGGATTATTCTTCGTAGTGTTGAGTATATCTGGATCTTATTTATTTGAGACAGTGCCTGGCATATAGTAAGCACTCAATAGATGGGTCCCTCAGGGAATCTGGGGCTTGAACATTCTGGAAGCTCTGGGAAACAATATAGAATACATCTTCTTTTGTGGATCTCCGAAAAGCTATGTGTGTAAAAAAGGAAGATTATTTTACACTAGTAGCAGACTATCATCGTTCTGTACCTTACTTTTTATCACTTAATAGTATCGCTTGGTGATTGTTCCATATCAGTGCCCAGAGAGCTTCCTCATTTTTTTTTTTTTTGCAACTGTTCAGTTTCCCACTTATGGTTACACCCTATTATATTTAACCTAGGCTTCATTGATGTCTGTTCCCATTTGTTTTTTCATTTTGAGTGCAGTAAATAAGAACTCGTTCTTATAGAACACAGAAAGGATTTTATTTCCTGCGAAGAGCCCCATGGCTCCATAACTTGTCAGAGGCAAATCAAGACACTCTCCTGACATTGGAAACCCACGTTAAACGAGTGCCCTCCACAACAACAATTAAATCAACTGATCTTTGAGTGAGCACCTCCTGGGACACACCCCTCCAGTGTGGGTTTAGGTTGGTCAGATTGGGGTGGGTGTCAGGTGGGTGGAGCACAATGAATACTTCATTATTGTCTGTCATGGTTGAATGCAGATCCTCTTCCCTAGCTGGGGCCAGAGTCTTCAAGCTTCTAACAGGCATTTCTAGAGCCCCTGAAACCTTCAGAGAGAACTGATATCAAAACTCTCAGCAGGTATAAGAGAGTCAAAGGAAGTACCTTTACGCAGGGCTGCTTGGAAATGGGGTAAGCTGCTAGATAAAAAAGTGCAAAAGCAGAAAAGGGCCCCGGGGTATTTTTAAACCTCTTACAAACAGGAGCAAGTCCAAATTTAACACGGGCTGGTTGTTTAATGTGGCTTTCTCTTTCACCCACCTTCCCTTCAAAGGGATAGTTTTTTTCCCCTCTCTGCCTAAATACATGGGCTCGGGAGCAAATACTCAGCTCTGAGAAGCAGAGCAAGTTAACACTTGTGAGAGCTGCAGCCAAGTAGCAAAGGAAGCTGAAGTTAAAATAAAACCACACCTCCTTCCCCTCCAGGTGACAAAGATAACCCTCCCTGGTCTGGCCTTGATGCTCCAGCAACGAGCATGCTGAAGTGAAGGGCCGTTGGACAAGAAAGAGGAAGCAGAACCAGGGTCATCCCCATATCCCCAGTCCTTACTCCCCACTCCCTGCCTCTCCCGTCCCCATCTCCGTGCAGATCTGGCCCCGTGCAGAGATGTGAGGGAGGGAAACTTTTCTTTCTCTAAAATACTTTCTCAGGCAACCTTAAACTTCTTTCTTCTCTCAAAACACGATGGTATAGAAGGTACTATAGAATCATCTATAATGCAGATAATTAATGAGCTTTGATGTATCATCCCTTCTGAGGATATTCTTACCCTTAAGCCAAATTACTTAGTGGGACATTTCAGGAATTAGTGGCTCATGAATGGGAGATGGTGTGGGTAGAGGGTAAGCTCTGGATTCTAGGATCAGAGAAAATGAATGGCAAAAACACTAAACACACTTAAATACATGTGTAAAACACTCACTGTTACTTGACCTGTGTTCCTACACTCCTCTGCAGAAAAGCAAAGGCCCTTTGATAGGAGTGAAACTTGCATTTCTGAGCAGTGATCAAGGCCCAGGCAGGCCAGTCCCTCAGTCCACAGCATGCTGGGTAGCTCTGGCCTCTGAGCCTTGAGGTTTAAGTAGTATGAAGTCAGCTCAGCGAGCTGAGGTCAGAAGCTTGGTGTGACAGCTTAACATAAACTCTTCATCCACTTCTTTATTCACATCCAACGTTTTATTTGGTCTAAAGCCCAGTGTAACCCGTTTGGATTTGAATCTCTACCCCGTTGTCAGCCTCTGTATTCTGGGACTCCCAGTTTGGGACAGAGATGATGCAAGGTACACGCAGGTCTTTCCTCTGACTACTTCATAAAATAGATGACTCCCTGACTTTAATCCCTGAAACGAATTAACTTCAAGGTTTGGAATGAGAAGGAACTCAAACTGAAAACCTGTGCAAAGCAGCATGCAGATTAGAAGAACCATCAGATTAAAAGTGAGGAGACTTGCAGGCCCCCTCGTGCATTCTCCTTTACCCTTGTCTGGAAGCCACTTTCTTGCAACCCAGCTTTGTGTAGCTGTCAAAACCCCAAACTTAAAGCTATTGGCTCAGTGACTAGACTCTGGGTTTTGGGGTCAGGATGTTAGGTTGGGGAGGGGGTGGAGTTTTCCTGTGTCTGTCTGAGCAACTACAGAAGAATTGTTTGATCTTTGCAGGCTCCAAAAATGATAACCAGCTTCAGTAAGACTTTGGGTGACAGGTCACGGTGGGGGGACCTTTTACCTGTCTTTGAAGAATGTGAGACTGGGTCAGCTATTTGACATTCAGAGGGGCTGTTTTGAAAGGGAACCAAGCACCAAAGCCCAGGTAAATAGCTGATGCAAAGGAGGGTAAGGAAAGGAGTCCAGGCCTCATCATGCTAGCTCTTCCCCAGGCTCTGGCAGATTCTGTAAGCTTGTCCTAATGACCTGGCTTCAAACCATCCAAAACGCTTTAAACTTTCACCAAGAAGAGCAAGAGACTGTAAGAGCCTCAGGAGAAATCTGTGGACAGGTGCTGAATGATGTCACTGATAAGCAAGGTTGTCCAACAGAAGTCTTGTACTCTCTAACTGGCCATTCTGACAGGGGCAATGTACCCAGGAGAAACCTCTTTTCTCAGACCTCATTCAAGGAAGACAATAGATTAAGTCAACCCTCTTCATAGGAAGGTGAGAATAAATGTTCTCCTTTCCTAAAACCCTATGGTAAACTGATAGGCACTCTTCCCCTTCCCACCCTCCATTACACAGGAAGCTCAGGATTAAAACATAAATACAGCGGTCTGGACGTTTGATGATTTTAAAGAATTACTGTTAATTTGGGGAGGTGTAACGCTGTTAATTGTGGTTACATTTAAAAACTTAGTCATTATGTTTTATACACTTATAAGGAAGTTTCTATGGGTAAAATGATATGATGTCATATTTAGTAATTTCCTTAAGGAAATTAGGAAGATGTCTCAGATGAGTCAGCATGCAGGTGCAAATTATGTCTAAGAAGGATAATCTGTGTGGTAGTTGTGAAAGAAGGACACACAGGGAAACATGAAGCCATAATGTAGCGCTCCAAGGAGGATGAGCTGGAGAAGGACCCGTCACCAGGACTGGAACCTGGCCTCAGAGACAAGAATCACACGGTAGGATTCCTAGGGAAGAGTTCTTCAGGACTTAGCAAAGCAGGGGAAACACTCCTTTCAACCTTAGCCAGTTAGGGACTTCTAGGGCCATGGAGGGAAGACTTACTCCTTAGAAACTCAGTGGAGTTGATAGCATTGTTCTGTTTGGGACTGGAAGACAGAAGCAGGATCTGAATAAAGAATTGCAACCCTGAGCAATTTAGGTTCTAGACTAGCTCTGTTCCACAGAAATATAATGTGAGCCACAGGTATAAATTTAAATTTTCTAGTAGCTACATTTTAAAAGGTAAGAAGAAATAGGTAAAAATATTTTAATTAATCTATAATCTATTGAGCTAAGTAGCTCAATATGTCCAAATTATTACCACTTCAAAAGATAATCAATATAAGTAGTATCTGAGGTATTTTATGTTAACTTAAATATTGAATTAATTAAAATTAGATTAAACTTAAAAATTTGATTCCACAGTTGTACTAACTACATACATTCTGAGCGCTCAATAGCACGTGACTCGTGGCTACCGTGTCAGACAGTGCAAGTCTAGAACAAGAGCTCTCAAATTATGGAACATTTCAGCATTTTATATTTGCATCCAGAACACTGAGTTATATGAACATATGTGTTTTACCTGACCTCAAGAGTCTATATTCTCTCTTGTAAAATTTAGCTGTGTATGCCTGAACAACCATGTGTGTGGGACTATGATGTCTAAGGTGGACAGACTGCATCCTTCAGGAGGTTGTAAGAATGTGTGTGGGAGAGGGTCAGAAATGATAGTAGCTGGCTTTATCAGTCAGGATAGACTAGGTTTTGCTTCAGGAACAAAGAATCCCAAAATGTTGGTGCTTTACCCAATGAAAGTTTATTTCTCACATGTGCTACATACCTGACCTGGGTTGGTGAAGGGGGGATCTGGGGAGATGGGGAGATTCTCTCTGCCTCCTTCCTCCTGATCCAGTCCCACAAAGCAGTTACTACCTGGAATATTGCTGGCCACAAAGGTAGAGCAGAAGAGCGCTCTGGACAGTCTCATAACTAAATAAATGATGGATCCAGAAGTGACACGAGTCACTTCCCTTCATTGGCTAGAACTAGTTTCATGGCTACACCAAATCCCAAAGGGACCAGGAAGTACAATTCTACAATGTACCCAAAAGGCACACAGAGAGGTGGAAAACTAGTGAATGGGACTTCTGACTGTCTCACTGTCTTTCTGACCTTGGCTAGTTGTTGTGTAGTTGACTCAAATTTATATACAGGGACCAGAATGGAGTACCGTGCTGAGCTTCATTAAAGAGGCTGGGCCATGCCTGTTTTGTTAAAAAAAAAAAAAAAGTGCTGCCTGTGCATTTGTGCTTTTGTGGAGGGGAAGGCCCAGAAAGAGAAATTTTCAGGTAGATGAGGTTCAATTAGGAGAGAAGACATAGGAGAGTAGTTTTTTTTTTTTCCTTCCTCTGACAAGAAATCAGAAACACAGCTTCTCAATTGCTCTGGGACAAGAACAAGAATTCTTACTCAGATATCAAGCCTTGCAAAGGAGAGAAAGAAACACAAAGGACTGTCTATGTTTGGGGAGCAAATTCATCCCAAGCACTATACAATGTAAAAATAACCAAGACCAAATGTGGTTTCGAAGGCAGTGACTGTGAAGATGTTAATAAGGGGAAAGGAGATAGTTTTAAAAATGGAGAATATTGCCTTGTTTATCTTTTTTATTTTTTGGCTGTGTTGGGTCTTTGTTGCTGTGCACAGGCTTTCTCTAGTTGTGGCAAGCGGAGACTACTCTTCGTTGCAGTGCGTGGGCTTCTCATTGTGGTGGCTTCTCTTGCTGTGGAGCACGAGCTCTAGGCGCGCGGGCTCAGCAGTTGCAGCACGCGGGCTCAGTAGTTGCGGCACGTGGGCTCTAGAGCGCAGGCTCAATAGTTGTGGCGCATGGGCTTAGTTGCTCCGCCGCATGTGGGATCTTCCCCGACCAGGGAACGAACCTGTGTCCCCTGCGTTGGCAGGCAGATTCTTAACCACTCTGCCACCAGGGAAGTCCCTGCCTTGTTTATTTCTGAATCACAAAATCATTATTTTTTTTTTTTGGCATCAGGATGTCTTAATCCCATTTTATAGAATGGAAAATTAAGTAAGAGAGGTTAGATGCATTGCTTGAGATTGGCATTTAGTTTTGGACTCCTAATTCCCTGATGAATGCATTATCTATCCTGTTGACATAATTTACACACTGGTGGAATCAGGGGCTCCTCATTATTTCCTCTTCATTTCTAACTCTGTTTTCAATCTTGATAGATGGAGATGTGAATTTCATGAGATCAGGGACCATGACTCTCCCTCTTTCTTTAATTAGCATTTCTGTTTGTAGACAAAAATAAAGCTAGGGATCTGTTATGGAATGAACTGTGTGTCCCCTTTCCCTCCTCCCCAGTTCATATGTTGAAGCCCGAACCCCTGTGTGGCTGTAACTGGAGACAAGGCTTTTAAGGGGATAATTTAAATCAAATGAGGTCATAAAGGTGGGGCCCTAATCCCAGAGGACTGGTGTCCTTATAAGAGGAAGACAGCTCTCTGCATGCACAGAGGAAAGGCCATGTTTAGGTCTCTGGTACTTTTTTATGATGGCCCAAGCTGGCTCATACAGAACCTATCCCATAATTTGCTCCACTAGTCATACAGAATGACTTGCTAGGATACAATGAACAAGATATTTCACTGATGTGTTCAGTTGCTACCTGAATTCGATGAGGCGTGTATTTGTGGTTGGCACCAAATTGGATGCCAAAGGGGACAGGAAGCACAGCATGACACTGCCTTCAATGAATGCAGAGACAGAGATACAGAAATAGCCACAGTAAAAATCACTGTGGTCTATAAACAATAGAGTGGGCCCAGGAAAAACAAATTCTGACAGGGACATTGAGAAGCTTCCATAGAGGAGGCAGCAGTGGTTGGGTAGGGATTTTCCCCTCAGCTCCCTCATCCCGAATTATCCTTTCAGTTTGACTTATTTGTATGTCATTGGCACACACATATCATTTCTCAGCAAAGCCAACACGGTCATATTTATTGAAAAGAAAGAAACTAACATTTATTGAGCACCAACTATGTGTAAAGCACTTACAGATTTCATTTCTTAGAAACGTACAACATCTCAATTTTGTATTTTTATGCCCACTTTGCAGATAAGGAAATAGACTTCAGGTAACTTGCCTAAGAAGACAAGCTTGCTAGTGACGGAGATGAGATTTGAACCCAGGTCGGACTGACTCCCAAAACCCCAGCCTATTGCCCCTGTAAAGTGATAGATGTTGCTGCTAAAGATCTTAGATAAATTCTTCTCAAAGTTCAGTCATTGGAGGCCTTGGCATTTCATTGTACCTGTAGGTTTATTTATTGATTTTCTTAAACTTAGATGTCCTTGCTCCTCTATGTCAGGGATCATTGTGTGTTTTTTCCACTGATGTTCCCTGATCAGTGCCTGGCACATGGTAAGTGCTTAATAAATACCTGCTGAATGGATAACTGCTCTTAGTTCTTTAAAAAGATATAAAATGTAGCTCTTAGAACAATAAAGAGATACTAGGTGAACAGCTCTCTCTACTTGGCTGAAATGCAAAGAGGTACGGATGCTTGAAGATGGAGATGGGTGAAGAGGTTCTTTCAGGCTGATGACATGTATGGACTTGTGGAATCTGAGGAGTCGTGGGGATTTGAGGAGATATCGAACAGGTACCTGGAAAAGTCAGCCTAGAGATGAAGATATGTTTGTGGGGCCACCTTCAGAGGAGGTAGCTGAGGTTACGGAAAGGCAGAGTTGAGGGAGAGAGGGCAGGATGAGAGTGGAAGAAGTAAAAGTCAGGGAAACTTGCCGACTCCCTGTTACTAGTAAGCACGTGTGTCTCAGACTGAGCTGTTAAGCCTTTATTCCTCCCCACTGCCAAGCCCTGAGAAGTCAGGTCTATTCTCTAACATCCTTTTTTTATGTCTTTCTTGACACCTTTTTCTTTCATCTGGACTCACCTTCTCTGTGCACCCCCATCCTTCAAATCCAAGTTCTATGAAACTCTCCCTGACCTCAGCTTTTACTGATTTATCTCCCTCTGAATTTCCACTGTTCACTCTTAAACCAGTGATCTTTGCTTTTCTGATTGCATATCCCTACCAGCAGAGCATTTTTGAGCTATTTCCCGATATACGTATTTACTGATTCTTTGAAGTGTATACATACAACTGCTCTTAAACATATGTGGAAAAGAGAGAAATTTTAAAAGCTGAGATAAAAAGGAAATAAACAATATTTAAAAATATCATGCTAATTGTGATGTCTTCATGTTATTATTAGTTTATATCTCAGGGAAAAATACTCACTTAGGGACATGGTTCATTGTTAATAACAGTGGATGTAAATCTATGTTTCAAATGCTTTTTCTTTTTTGATAATTTCAAAACTCTGTTGGCACCCTGACATACTTGAAAAAATCATCCTTGTGTTTACCTTATATTGAAGCTGATGAGGAGCTTGTTCCAGGAGAGGTAGAAATGTCAGACCTGCCACTTTCTTGTAGTTAATTCGTACTGAAGTCATTATTTTCAACCCATGGATAATTTACCAAAACAATTCATGGCATTTGTCCATTTTGTGGGAGCTATATTATCTAGTCTTTGCTAACTAATTGATAAATTCATTCAAGCAGGGACAGACAAATCCATTTGTCACAATTATTGGAAATAGAGCAGCCACTGTCAACTCTTCCTCCTTGTAAATATTCTTCCCTCAGGACACATGACTATCTGACATACAGTCCAGGTGAAGATTCCTGTGTCTCCTTTTGGGGTATATGCACCCTCTGTTGGAGAACTGTGGTCCCACCCATAGTCCAAAGCACTTGATTACTTATTGGCTTGAGTTGGTCTGTTTCATATGTGCTTCTCTTTACCTTCTCAAGTTGTTAATAACACTTTAAAAGTCGAGATGACCATGTTGTTGGTCTCTGCTGATGGAGTGGTAACATATTTTAGCTCTTTCCTCCTCCTTTATTCATGTCACTTTTTCATGAAGTTTGAGTTAAGGGGAAGCTAAGGCCCAAAGATGAATTGTGTGGCCAGCATTTCCAGTGTGATGTATGCAAACAAACCACAAGAGTGGAGTCCAGTTCCTATACCAATATCTATGGTTGTTTCTCTGTGGATTTCCCAATTTACATCTCTTTTCAAGGAAGGGTACTCTCCCTTAAAGGCCCTGCATAGTTCTCACTTCATAGCTGTTAATTAGAATGTTCTATTCTTGTACTCTGTCAATCTCCCCTCCTCCCTTCTCTCCCTCTACTCCCGGCTCCTTCTGCAGCACAGAATATCTCACCTGATGAAGTGTACAAACCCCCCCCCCAAAAAAACAACAAGAAAACCCCAAACCCACAAAACAACTTGGGACATTACATTTTTTTTAGCTTCTCTCCCTGGGATAGCAATTCAGAAATAGCACTTTCTGTGCAGTCTATTTGTAAGCAGCATTTCTTGGCCTGAGTCTCAGCATCGGCACCTCGCTAAGCACTTTCATGTCTTGTGTGAGATTGAGGCAGACTCACCTGAGCCCTTTACTGTGTACAGTAAAGTCATTGATAATGACTGACATGGATGGAAAGACCCCTCACTGTGGTGACATGGGGTCTTGTCCAGGTTCCTTCTATTCATAGTGGTGGATAAGTCACTTCATTGGTCTGTATATTTCAATGTAGATAAAAATCGTACCCACTTCATAAGCTTGTTTTCAGGATTACTGAGGATTGGTACAGTAAACATACTTTGAAAAACATACATCTGTGAACAGTATCCATTTGTCCAAACCCATAAAACATATTAACACTAAGAGTGAACCCTAATGGGAACCGTGGTCTTTGGGTGATAATGTTTTGTCACCATAGGTTCATCAGTTATAATGAATGTACCACTCAGGTGGGGGATGCTAATAATGAGGGAGACTATGCCTGTGTGGGGAAAGGGGGAATGTGGGAATTTCTGTACCTTACTCTCAATTGTGCTGTGAACCTAAAACTGCTCTAAAAAATAAAGTCTATTGAAAAAAAGTATGAGGTGTTATACAAATGTAAGATGTCGTAACAAATTTCCTCTCTTCTGCAAATATTCTCCATTCTTCTGCTCTTGTGACCCTGGGCAATAGGTCAATACCCAGGGAGAATGAGATGCATAGGGAAATTATTTCTTTTTAATCAGTGCTTAGAGAGTGGGTTACTGCACAGGAATATCAGTGGTCGCTTAGAGTGGCATTTTAGATTGGATTGAGGATGGTAGGGGTAGGGGTGGGGATGGGAGCTCCCTAAATTTTTGTTTTCTTATTTATCCTTCATCTATTAGCCCATTCTTTAACAGTTTCCATGTGCTCACTTACACAGCATATTGGCATTCAGGCTAAGGAAATGGTATTATACCATACTGTAGATAGCCACCTGATTAATTCTTTATTCATTAGTTAATTCAGCAGCATGTATTAAATACTAATCTGTGCTAGAAATTATTTAAAGTGCTGGGGAGAAAAATACCCATAAAAATACCCATATATAAGAAATATTCTCTGTCCTCCAGAAGCCCTAATTCATGACTTTTGCTGTCCTTCAATACTGAATATGCACACTAAACCATTTTCCCCTAAATAAATGCTGGACTCCTGCAGAAGTCATCAGGCTGAATGTCTTATTGAGGTCTGCATTGTAGTGTGTGTGATGGAGTTAAATTTATTCAGATACCCCAGGAAATAAACCCTCTTGTAAACTGTCTCAGTTCTTACTTCTTCTTCTCCTTTCATGGTGTCCACATCAACCTAGCTAAGAACCTTCCCCAAGAAATCCCCATTGCATCACTAAGTTAGGAAGCAATCCGCATGTAGACTAACCTAAAACAAGCAATGTTTTTCTAGATTGGGACTAGCAAGCGGGGTGTGGGTGTTGTTTGAGGGCCTCTGATTTGTGCTTTTTAGAAGGAAATTATTTGCACCCCATAGAGTTCTATCCTATAAAATACGGCGCTTCTATTTTCAAAGCATTTATTCTAGTCTTGAAATCATCCTATGACAGGGGCAGGACAATTATTATTCTTATTTTTACTGTGGAGAAATTGAGGCCAAGTTGAAGTAAATGACTATCCATTGTCTGAGATTCCTAAGTGGTAGCGTTAAGACTAAAATTCTTCCATAGAAATTATCCTGTGATAACATTCTGCTTCTCATCATTTGCTGCCTGCATTTCATGCTATGTTATTCCATGACATCTCATGTTATGGCATGTCATGCTGATTAATTTCCTTTCATTTTTAAAATTTACAAGTATTTATAGAGTACCATTTTGTGCAAGGCAATGTGTTTTTTTTGTTGTTTTTTTTTGTTTTTTTTTAACAGTACATCGGCCTCTCACTGTTGTGGCCTCTCCCGTTGCGGAGCACAGGATCCGGACACGCAGGCCCAGTGGCCATAGCCCACGGGCCCAGCCGCCCCGCGGCATGTGGGATCCTCCCGGACCGGGGCATGAACCCGCGTCCCCTGCATCGGCAGGTGGACTCCCAACCACTGCGCCACCAGGGAAGCCCAAGGCAATGTTTTAATGGAGAGATGAATGTGGTATGTTCCTTTGGTTCAAAGAACTTGCAATCTATTGCTTATGTTTCTACTGATGCTTCCAAATTTTAGTTGCATTCAGCAAAGGCACCTACTCCTGATGGCACAGTGGGGGTTATTCACATGTTGGAGAATCCAGGGTACAGCAGCAATTTTAATGGTGAGTGTCCAGTGACACTAGATCCAGGTGGTGTCAGCAAAGCACCGTAGATAGCATGACTTACTTATATTTTCTGAGTCTGGTTCTCATCTTTTCTGTCAATTCGCTGATGTAGCCAGTATCCTTCCAAAAATTCATTTTTCTTTTTAAATTAATATTAGTTTCTGTTGAATTTGACCAAGCACCCTGATATATTTTCCCCAGTTTATACATACATGTGTGTATATGCATATATGTACATATATAAAACTTCTATTTATATAACATATAAATATACAAAATCTATATAAATTTATATATTATATAAAAGGTAAAATATAAATTTATATATATATTTCATATGTGTGTGTGTGCATGTAGAAAGAAATATTTATGTAAAGAAATTATATTCCAAAGAAAGATTCTAGTACAAGATTTAAAGTCTAGCTTTCCATGGTCACTCATACGTAGAATGCCCCCCATGGGTCACCATTCCATGATGCTGCCCCTATAGTCCTCAGCACTGTCCTCCTTGCCCTCTGTGCCCACCTGATCTCAGAGTCTCCCATCCTGCACTCAGTGCAGACTCAGTTGCAGAATCAAGGTAGAGAAGGAAGTGCTACTGAAAGCAGCAACTGTTATCACACGAGCTTATGCCCTTCTTGAAGCAAAATGTTGCCTATCTAGTTATAAAACCTAGGCTTTGGGAAGGGATGCATTACATCCATTACCAATATATCCGGCTAGCGCATGCCTATCTTGCAAAAGGAGTTCCAGGGCCATTGTGAATGGGAAGAGCTTGTGGTCAATCTGGGAAAAGATTTTGACAAGAGACTGTCTTAGAAAACCACAGAATGAAGTAGAAAGGTAGCACTTGCTACAGACAAACCAGAGTGCATTGTCCGTAAAAGAAAATAGTCCCAGATTTGAAGTAACTAAATTCTGGAATTTTCTATGGACCTTAGAGACATCTACTGCCATCTACAGGTCTTGGTAGACACCTTTGGTTTTATGTCCTACATGGGGCCTGTTTACACATTCAGAACTTTGGACCAAATTAATAGGCAAAATGGATTTTAACTGAAGTTTCCACAGAATGATCTTGTTATACTATCTATAACAAGGATTCTCACTCATGGCTGCACATCAGAAACATTGAAGGAGCTTCCTAAAAACTGATGCCCAGACTTAGAAATTCTGATATAATTGGTCTTTTTTTTTGCTGTTGTTGTTGTTGTTTTTTTTTGCGGTACGCGGGCCTCTCACTGTTGTGGCCTCTCCCGCTGCGAAGCACAGGCTCAGCGGCCATGGCTCACGGGCCCAGCCGCTCCGCGGCATGTGGGATCTTCCCGGACCGGGGCACGAACCCGTGTCCCCTGCATCGGCAGGCGGACTCTCAACCACTGTGCCACCAGGGAAGCCCGTTGTTGTTGTTTTTAAGATTCCCCAGGGGATTCTAATATGAGGCCAGGTTGGGAGCCATTGATATATAAGAACAAAAACATTAACAACAAAAACTGTTGATTCAGTCAAAGTTTAAGGTAAGGAAGAGAAAAATGGGATCGCCTAAGGTAGGAATTTGAAACTCAGAACAACACTTAAAAATAATACCTTTGTAAATCATGACTCTCTTATTACAGGCAAGGCAAGAGCCAGTAGCTAAAATCATTGACCTTCTTAATTCTACAGATAAGAAAAGTCTTTGCTTTCTTGTACTTCCCAAAATGTCCAGCATAGTGCTGTGCTCAGAGAGCTATATAGATAACAGCGATACATTGTACTTTCTCATACTTCGATCCCTTTGCTTCCAGCATTCTTTTCTGTTCACTTTAGGAACACACTCAATCTCTTGTTCCTCAACTAGTTTCATCTGGGGGTGGGCAGACAGCTTAGGACACATAAATTCAAACCACACATCTTCAGGAAGCCTGGAATGTCTTTAGATGTGTTGAACTGAAAGCTCCAGTTCTTTTCCCTCAAGGATTCGTCGTCCATAAGGGCAATGCTTGCATGTACATTTAGATAGGTTTTTTTTCCTTTTTCTTCTTCTTCTTCTTTTTTTTTTTTATTGTGGGGGAAAGGATACCAGAGCTCTGCATGAACGCTTACAGCCCCGTGGTTTGCCTCAATAGGTATGCGCACACATGAACACCTCAAATGTTCGTGAATCCCCATCAGAACAGTACTATTTAAAAATTGTAATGCTCTCCATTGACACCTCCAGCTGAAGAGCAATTTTAAAGCATAATTATAATGTATTGCATAATTTGGAAAAGCTTTTGTTCTCATTGCGATTATCCTCGGAGAGCTCATTTTTCACCTCCCCCTTCCCACATTGACTGACTTAAGAATATCCGACCCTCAAAGGCTGTTTTGCCTTCCTAGAATAAAAACGAAGCTTTAAGATGAAGTGCATAAAGTGATGGGTAGGAGAGAAGTTTTGGTACATGATTCACTGCTTTATTGTGGTGAAGGTAATTTACTGTTCTTAAGAACTTTCTTCCCAGGATTTCACTAGGGATAAAGGACCCATGGGAAAGAATTGTAGGCATCAAAAGCCCCCTGAAAGAGGGGCTCCTAGTTTGTTCATGGCCTTGGGCAAGTCTCAGGGCCCCTTGAGGCCCCAGTTTGCTCATCTTCAAAATAAGGGAACTAGACCAGATGACCCTTAAAATAAATTCTTAAATACTACAATTCTATCATTTGGGAATACTATATGTGAGGGAGCGAAGAAAATGATTAGAAATCAAACATCGGATCAACTTTTTGTAGACCTTGAAAATGAAAAATTCTGGTTCCCTTTGGGATTAATGTTTTAACAGTCAGGACAAAGCATTTCAGAATGGTATTATTTCCAAGTCCCCTGGAAATGCTGATTTTTCTGTAAATGAAAGTGTCGACTTTTACTATTTGACCACAATCCATAGCCCTTAAAAAGGGAAAAAAGAGTGAAGGCTTCAAAATACACTATCAGTCACGAGGCACCCTATACTGGAACTTGTTTAGCATGAATGAGATGTAAAGAACACCTGAATTTCCTCTTTTTCTTACTAAGTCCTGAATTTTGAAGGAGTTATTGTTTTCCCCTGGCCATACCTAGCATGGATCGTTGCACAGGATTTACTTGCTTGCCTCTCTGCTGTTGATCCCCATCCACCACTCCGTCCAATACACTAGTTTAAATGTCCTCATCCTTGAAGAGCTTAACTCAAATTTAAAAGCTGGCCATCCTTCAGTCATTCTTACTCCATACATTCACAATGCTAATGTAATATTACTTTTTATGGGCTTACCTATATCCTTTATAATGGTGTCTGTGCTGGTCCTAACTTCTTAACCCCATCAACTAATTGAGGGCAGACATGATGTTATTTCCAATCTTCCATAAAAGCTTATGCAGATGGAACTCTGCAGTGGAAGTGTGCTCACTACAGGCTGCTGATTAAAATAACTAAAGAGACATATTCCCGTGCCCCAAATTACTGTTGACAGTTTTGAACTGTCAGTGCCAAGTCACAGTTCTGAAAAAAAAAAAAAAAGAGATTCTTTCCAGCCTGGAAGAGCGCTTCTGTTCACCTTGAGAGAGTGTTAATTAACTGCTGTCTAGTGCGTCTGCAGCATCCTTTGAGAGTTACCACCTTTCTTGGCAATAAACCAAATGGGTTGGCATTAAGCCCTGCAAGGAGTAGATAGAGGCTAGGTGTACTCCATACAGTTTTTTGGATGTGGACTTGGTTCTTGTGTTGTCTGGTATAAGGTCTGATGATTCTTGGTTTCATTTCTTTTTTTTAAATAAATTTATTTATTTATTTATGGCTGCGTTGGGTCTTTGTTGAGGTGCGCGGGCTTCTCATTGCAGTGGATTTTCTTGTTGTGGAGCACGGGCTCCAGGTGTGCGGGCTTCAGTAGTTGTGGCGCATGGGCTTAGCTGCTCTGCGGCATGTGGGATCTTCCCAGTCCAAGGCTCGAACCCGTGTCCCCTGCATTGGCAGGCAGATTCTAAACCACTGTGCCACCAGGAAAGCCCTGATGGTTTTTGGCTTCTGATTGATTTTTTTTTTTTTTTTTTTTTGCGGTATGCGGGCCTCTCACTGTTGTGGCCTCTCCCATTGCGGAGCACAGGCTCCGGAGGCGCAGGCTCAGCGGCCATCGCTCACGGGCCCAGCCGCTCCGCGGCATGTGGGATCTTCCCAGACGGAGGCACGAACCCGTGTCCCCTGCATCAGCAGGCGGACTCTCAACCACTGCGCCACCAGGGAAGCCCTGATTGATTTTTTTGATCTGGGTGGATGAAAGTGAGGAGCACCCATTGGAGATGTTCTTGAGAGAGAAGGAAAAGCACTGTGCAACCTTGACGTGGTTCTATCTTCACCATGGTAACATGGCGGGGGGAAACTAAAGATACTGAACTATTGGAAGGTTAGGAATCTTCTTCTGGGATGCAGGATAGGCATAACACATTCAAATCCGCTTGGTAAACCTGGCTTTCCAATCTTTTGATTGTTTTATCCATTAGCTCTTATTCACTTTTTGATGAGGCTTGTCATGAAGAACTGAAAGCACTACAAAGTCTCCAACGCCTTTTGTTTTGTTTTTTTTTTTTTGCGGTACGCGGGCCTCTCACCGCTGTGGCCTCTCCCGTCGCGGAGCACAGGCTCCGGACGCGCAGGCTCAGCGGCCATGGCTCACGGGCCCAGCCGCTCCGCGGCATGTGGGATCTTCACGGACCGGGAAACAAACCCGTGTTCCCTGCATCGGCAGGCGGACTCTCAACCACTGCACCACCAGGGAAGCCCTCCAACGCCTTTTAAAAATCATCAAATAAAAATTCAATTCAATTCAACATCGTCCTAAGTTTTTGAACAGTGGCAACCTATTTGGCTAACAGAAAGCATCCCATTGCCTGACTAGGGCAGGTCATACATTTTATTTATGAGCTCAGGAAGTTGTTCCTCCTCTACTCTCTACATTTAATCTGCTGTTTGTGGGTCAGCCAAGTGATGAAGATTTCCATCTGCTCTGTGGTAACCCCAAATCAGCACGCCTTTAACTGTGGCCTTTAACTATTCACGGTAATAGGGGAGCCCCTCGCCACCACTGCTCCACCATGACTGAAAGCAATACCCATGCACTGAATGGAATTCTATGGGGCAAATAAATATTGGCTCTATATCCTAATTTAGTATTTTTTGGGGGGGAGGGGGAGTGGTGGTAAAAGCAGGGGCTTGCCTAGGGTTTAGCCAGTGTGACTATCACTACCAGCCACATAAAAGGGATGTGGCATCACCAGCAGAGGGGCTCCTGAAAATCCACGCAGTATTTTCCCAGAGTCCACGACTGCCTATTCAAGAACATTTTCCAGTAAGTGTTCTGTGGGAGGTGGCCATGGTATACGCTTACTACTGCCTCGGGAAAGCTGAGCACATCTCCTTTAAGAGTGAAGAGCTGGTCTTCAGTTCTGATGGAGGAAGAAGAATTCCTAATATGGACTCGCAGAGGTGGAAATTGGTATTTATTGGCTTCTAATTTGCTGTCTGTCTACCTTAACACTTATCTGAAATACAAACATGACGGAGGAAGAACTGGTCTCTGCAAAGGCTATTTGGCTTTCGCTCTCAAACCCTGAGACAGCATGACAATGGGGAAGCCATTTCCCTCTCAGCTGGCCATCTGGTCCTCTGTCTAGGCGGGTGCAAAGGCTTCACCCTGAGGGTGTTAGCTGATCAATGCCTTCGGCTGTACACCAGCTCTGTTCCCACATTGATTGCCCAGATGCCTTAAAAATAATCCTTTCTTTTCACGTGGAGTGCATTTGCAGGTCTGGAGTCTGTAAAGCCAATTTTCATTTTTAATCCGGTTTGAGCAGATCTCATTAGTCAGTCAAGGCCTCCTTTTCATGCTTGCCTTGAGACACAAAGGGAAGCCAGTTATGAGCTGTTAATTAGCTATTAGGGGACTGGGAAACTTCCAATGGGTCATTATTCACACTGTCTGAGGCTCATACTTATTTAATTAGAACTATTCCTTTCCCATCATAAATCCCTAGTTAAAATGAATTTAGCTCAAAATTTCAGTTCGGCTTAAAAAGAAACTGGTGGCTATTTCCAATTCTACTGACTTTTTATGGGACAAATGCTTGAATAATAGCTGTCCTGCCAAGCATAAAGACTAGAAACTGGCGAGAACTCACACTTAGTGGATGTACGTGTGTGTATGTAGATGGAGAACACTCATGAGACCAAGGAAGTGGGCTCCCCTTGGGTGCATATCATTCTCCCACACATTTTCTTTAGTCTTTTGAAAACTCTGATGAGAACCCAAGATCTGATCATGGTAGAGGCGAGCAGTAGTAGAGCAACATCATCCTTACATTCACCTGCTACGTGTCCCCATCTTACTATGTGGTCATACATTCTTAAATCCAGGATTAGCTGAGGCACTGGGGGAATGGAGTGTGCTGACTGATGAAGTTTCTAGATAGACAAGGGTTCCGCAGAAAGCTTTTTGTTTCTGTTACTGAAGCTTGTGAAAAAAGAGTTTCTATATTTTCTTCTCGTTTCAGTTATCTATGGCTGTACAATAAACTACCACAAAACTACATCTTTACTTAATTTTATTTGTGAGTCATGAATTTGGATAGGGCTCAGCTGAGTGTTTCTTAGCTCTCTACGGAGTCTGCTGGGGTTCACTTGGCTGCATTCAAGAAGGTTTTATCATGTCTGGCACCTCAGTGCTACTCCACAGCGTCTGTCTGCCTGTCTGTCTCTTTCTCTCTTACAGCTAGCTTGGGCTTCTTAATGGCAAGATGGTCACAGGATAGGTGGATGTCTTACAGGGTCACTGGGTTCTAAGAGGGAGTGTTCCAAGTGGCATGATGAAAGTTGCAAGTCTCTTAAGGCCCAGCCTCAGAAGTTATCCAATGTCACTTTCACTGCATTGTGTTAGTCAGAAGAGGCCATAAGGTCCAGCCCAGACTCAAGGGAAGGGAAAACTGACTTCATCTTTCAGCGGCTGCCCAATGACAAAAAACTTGTTCCATCTTTAAGGTACCACACAAAACTTGCCACATCCAAAACCTGGCTTTTGTTTGTTGATTGAGGGTTGTATGGGGTCTCTCGATTATCATTCAAAATGTGAATGATGAGTACACAGTCATGTGGATGCTGGAGATGTGACAGACCCCAGCATCAGTTAAAGATGCTTCCAGCTGTGAAGAACAAACAACCTAAATCAAATTTGTTAACATCATGTAAAAATGTATTTGCTTATTAGGCATAAAATCCAGAGATGGAACGTTGCCTTCAGGGTTGGTTTATCCAGTACTTTAGTGATGTCAGTGAGTGATGTCATATTATTCTCATTTCTCTTCTGTGACATTCCCCATATTGGCTTCATCCTAAGCTCCTCTTCTTATGACTGGGTGGCTGCCAGTAGTGATTGTGGCTGTTTGCTTCCTTGTTCACATACAGTGGGAGAGAGAGAGACACTATTTCTGTTTTTTTCTTAAGAGCAAAAAAGAAATTTTCAGAAAACCCCATCAAATTTCTCCTCATATCTTATTGGTCAGAATTGGGCCACATGCTCATTTCTAAGACAATTAGAAATTGTTTTAGACAAGAGGTATGGGATTATTTTTATACCAGTCTGTCCCATCCTGAACCTGAAGCAGAATTAGTTTCCCTAAGAGATATTGGCTATGTAGAATAAAAAACAGAGTTGGGGTTATATTAAGAAGGAAGATGGCAATTGTTGGATAGGCAGCCAAGAATGTTATTGCCTTGCTTCAAAGATAAATCCATGGCATCAATTTATTTTCTTAAGATAGAAAATAAAAATTCCTCTTGAGACACAAGACCCCAAACAGCTAAAGCAATCTTGAGAAAGAAAAACAGAGCTAGAAGAATCAGGCTCCCTGACTTCATACTATGCTACAAAGCTACAGGCATCAAAACAGTATGGTACTGGCAGAAAAACAGAAATATAGATCAATGGAACAGTATAGAAAGCCCAGAAATAAACCCATGCACCTATGGTCAATTAATCTACAACAAAGGAGGCAAGACTATACAATGGAGAAAAGATAATCTCTTCAATAAATGGTGCTGGGAAAACTGGACAGCTATCTGTAAAAGAATGAAATTAGAACATTCTTTAACACCATACACAAAAATAAACTCAGAATGGATTAAAGACCTAAATGGAAGACCAGATACTATAAAACTCTTAGAGGAAAACATAGGCACAACACTCTTTGACATACATCGCAGCAAGATCTTTTCTGAGCCATCTCCTAGAGTAATGGAAATAAAAACAAAAATAAAGAAATGAGACCTAATTAAACTCAAAAGCTTTTGCACAGCAAAGGAAACCATAAACAAAACAAAAAGACAAACCACAGAATGGGAGAAAATATTTGCAAAAACTATGTAACCGACAGGGATTAATCTCGAAAATTTACAAACAGCTCATGAAGCTCAATATCAAAAATCAAAACAAAACCAGTCAAAAATGAGGAGAAGACCTAAATAGACATTTCTCCAAAGAAGACATACAGATGGCCAAGAGGCATATGAAAAGATGCTCACCATCACTAATTATTAGAGAAATGCAAATCAAAATTACAATGAGATACCACCTGACACCAGTCAGAATGGCCATCATCAAAAAGTCTACAAACAATAAATGCTGGAAAAAAAGGGAACCCTTCTACACTGTTGGTGGGAATGTAAATTGGTACAGCTACTATGGAGAACAGTATGGAGGTTCCTTAAAAAATTTAAAATAGAGTTACCATATGATCCAGTAATCCCACTCCTGGGCATATATCCAGAGAAAACCAAGGTTCAAAAGGAAACATGCACCCCAGTGTTCACTGCAGCACTGTTTACAACAGCCAAGACATGGAAGCAACCTAAATGTCCATTGACAGATGAATGGATAAAGAAGATGTGGTACATATAAACAGTGGAATATTACTCAGCCATAAAAAAGAATGAAATAATGCCATTTGTAGCAACATGCATGGACATAGAAATTATCATACTAGGTGAAGTAAGCCAGACAGAGAAAGGCAAATATTATATGATATCACTTATACGTGGAATCTAAAACAAAAACGATACAAATGAACTTATTTACAAAACAGAAGCAGACTCACAGACTTAGAAAACAAACTTATGGTTACCGAAGGGGAAAGGTTGGGGGAAGGATAAATTGGTAATTTGGGATTGACATATACACACTACTACATTTAAAATTGATAACCAACAAGGACCTATTGTATAGCACAGGGAACTCTGCTAGGTATTCTGTAATAACCTAAATGGGAAAAGAATTTGAAAAAGAATAGATACATGTATATGTATAACTGAATCATTTTGCTGTACAACTAAAACTTACACAACATTGTTAATCAAATATACTCCAATATAAAATAAAATTTTCTTTTTTTTTTTTTTTTTTTGCGGTACGCGGGCCTCTCACTGTCGCGGCCTCTCCCATTGCAAAGCACAGGCTCTGGACGCGCAGGCCCAGCAGCCATGGCTCATGGGTCCAGCCGCTCCGCGGCATGTGGCATCTTCCCGGACTGGGGCACGAACCCGTGTCCCCTGCACCGGCAGGCGGACTCTCAACCACTGCGCCACCAGGGAAGCCCCTAAAATAAAATTTTCTAAAATTTCCTTTTAATTGAGGATTAAGTTTAGGGAGAAATTATTATAGAATGGGCAACATTATGGAGGAAAACCTGTTGAGAATCCTGCTTCTGTACCGAGAGAGTAATCTTCTCTCCAAAGATCCTGTTTTCCTTCTCTAAAATTAGGATACTACTACATGCTTCTTAGGGTCAGGATTAAAAAGTGACAATGTATGTAGGATGCTGAGACAAAGTAAACAGCCCTATGACTGGGACTACAAAAATAGGGGTCCCCCCTTGAGCAGACAGCAGGGTATTTCTGAAGGACCTGGAAGAGAGGGGATGTGGAGCAAGTAGCCTTTCAAGGCAGAATATAAACATATCTGAAAGCCCAGAAGGTAAACTTTCACAATGAGAACCATCTGGAGTGGGGAGGGATGGTGATACAGAGCTGGGGCAGATTCCTCTGGGTGTTTCCTCCTCCACAACATGTTTTTTAGAAGTGAAATCAGGTTATGAAGAGCATCAAGGAAGCTTTGAAGAGGAAGTCATAAAAGGACAGGCTACAGCTTGGGGACATGAGTGTGTGCTGTGTGCTCCTTGGGGAAGGAGGTGGGGGAGAGCAGGCCCACCTCCTTGACCTTCCCTGATGGCATATTAGGTCATTAAGGATGGTCTCACCTTCTCCACGTCTCCTGCCCCTCTGACTCACCTCTTAGTCTGGGAACCAGTGGGATCATCCCAAACCCAGGCTAGGCTCCAGGCCCATTCTCCCCACCCGAAGGATGACTGCGATCCCTCTGACTCCTACTATTTCATGCCTCCTATCAACAAAGCACAGTTCTCTCTCTCTCTCTCTAATTCTCCACCCACCCCTCTTTTCTCCCCACCCTCCTCTCTCAATACTGGCAGGACCTTTATGCTCTATAAGAGTATTTGGAAATTGAAGGAAGAGATTCTCAGGGTGAAGTTTCCATCCAGGTATCATTCAGTGAGAATTGGTTTCTCATGTGCACTACCTCTAGCCAACATGCCAATGTGTCTGATGTAAAATTATGAGGCAATATCTTCTTCAAAGGTGAAAAATAAGCCCCAGATGTTTCCAACAGCAGTTAAGAGCCACAAAACACTTTAGAAAATTTCCTCTAACTTTGACTCTAGCCCAGATAATCTAGACGAATAACTTAAAAAAAATTCACCTTAAACAGTAGTATTTTTTTTTTTTTTTTTTTTTTTTTTTTTGCGGTACGCGGGCCTCTCACTGCTGTGGCCTCTCCCGTTGTGGAGCACAGGCTCCGGAGGCGCAGGCTCAGCGGCCATGGCTCATGGGCCCAATCGCTCCACGGCATGTGGGATCTTCCCGGACCGGGGCACGAACCCGTGTCCCCTGCATCGGCAGGCGGACTCTCAACCACTGCGCCACCAGGGAAGCCCTAAACAGTAGTACTTTGATGTCGCATGTAGAGTTAGCTAAAGCTTCATATTTTAAATATCTGAGGGAATTTTGAGTATGTTTTGGGGTGACATTAAACCTGAAATGAATGCCAGAGCCTGGCTAAATGACAGCAAAAGACACAGAAATCTTTTTATGGTGAATGTCAAGAAGCACAGGCCACGTGCATGTCCTTTTCCTCCTGTACAGAAGCTGTAAGGGAGGTATTACCCTCCCATTTCACAGACGAGAAAACAGGTTCACAGAGTCAAGGTCAGACATGCAATTTACCAAGTCAATTCCAGTTCTTCCTGTGTTACACCAGCTTCCCGCTGACACAATAACCTATCTTATCCATGTTTTAGCTCCTTGCATAAGGTAAGTCATGCCCAAACTGGGAAATGTGGGTTCCTGCCCTAGTCCTGCCTAGTTCTGTTTTTTGTTTTGTTTTGTTTTGAATTTCAGCATTAGTTTATTTTCCACCTCATGTGAGAAGCTCCCCTTCCCTCTCCTGCTCTGGTCTCAGGAAGGACACTGGGTTCACAGAAGGAACCCTGCTGGCGGCATAGAAGGGAGCGAGGTGAAAGAGCCCATGGGCTGCTAATGGGGGTGGGGGGGGCGGTGGGGGGGGATGGCGGGTGGAGGAGATGCTGAGCTGGCCAATCCCTCTGGCTTCCCCGAATTGCCCAAATTAGATTTATTTTCCTTCTTAGAGGTTAGAAACCAGGAGACTTTCCTTTCAATGTTTCCACTACCGAGATTGTGCCTCTTACCCCTAAAGCACGTGGAAGTTGGCTCCCTGCCCCACTGGATCGGCACTATGGTCATTCTATGGCCCTGAGGACTGGCCTTGGCTCTGACTCTGGCTGACCAGGTTGTGAGTGTGCCAGAGGTTACCTGGGCCCTCGCTGACATACTCCTCAAGTTTAGGACTTTCCCGTGTTGGTTTGGTATTTAAAAGAAAAAAAAAAAGGAGAGAGCATGAGAGAGCTAGCAGAGAAGAGAAGAAAAGTCTCCTGGAGATGGAGGGCCATTTGCAGGCTGCATCTTAAATACTCGCACTGCCCCGAGAATTCTGGCTCCGCTCTGGGGCCAAGAGGCTTTCCTTGGCTGCTCTCAAGACTGCTTTGTGACTTTGAGGGCTTGAAGGAGCCCCCAGCTCCTGCCGGTGAGGATAACTGTCTGCATAACTGTCCAGCCCTCTGTGGCTCACTCTTTTCTTGTCCATGTGCTGCCTGTCTGCCTGCCTGCCAGCGTCTGCTGGGTGGCCTGGCCCCGGGCCCTGGGCCAACATTTCCCCAACAGCTACAGTTTGTCTCTCTTTCTTCCTCTCTCTCGTGTGTCGGGTGGTTTCATCCTATCCTGGGCTTTGTTTCTCCATTAACAGGGAGGAGTTGGATAAGCCACTTCCCCTCTCTGAGTGAGTGGGCCGGCTCGAGGGTCTCTGAAAGCAGAATCAGCTTGGAAGAGCTGAGGTTGCTTTAGCTATTTTGTGTGCCCATCTGAATGCTTAGTTAGCCTAATCCTGCCCATTAGCTGTTCTCAAGGCATGTGACCGGGGCAGAGCCTCACACAAATGTCTTGGGAGGAAGGAGCAGCTATAAAAATCAGATCTTTCTTGGCCCAGAGAGCCACCACCGGGCCCGCCTTCTCTGCAGGCGGCATTGGAAGTGTGCTCTTGGTGAACAACTTGGGCTGCAATGTGCTTTCACCCCAACATCGCATTGTCAAGGTCCGCAGATTGAAAAATCAAGGACGTGTTCCTTGAGTCATTATTAGGAAACCTTATGTGTACCTCTAAAAATGACTCGCCTGTGCCCTAAGGCAATATAGGAATGAGGTCACACTGGCATGCCCAGCTGTTTACAAGCTGTGAGAGGTGGAGTCAGGGAGTGAAGCAGGTGGGTGAGATTCACTGGCAGGCTGCTCAGAGATGGGCGGTTTTGAGAAAAAAGGGAGGGGCAGATCCAGGCACCGTACAGAAATGGTTTCCTGATGGATGGGAACTTGAAAAGTAGCTGGGGGAAGCAAAAGGGAAAAGACAAGCTACGAGGACACTGAAGATGCTTGTTAGGACTGGGCTCTGTAGAAGGTGATAAGAGGTCGATTTGGGATCTGCTGGACGATGATTAACTGATTTCCTCCGCTTTCTTTTCTTCTAGGACAGTTGCTTGGGGTGGAGCCCGCATTCAGTCATCCACAGCAGGTGGCTGGCCCTCGGCTTAAGGGCTGGGAGACTGGGGAGGAAGGGTGTGTGCAGATGTTGAAGGCAGATTAAGGAGACCTTTCAGCTCCCCAGAGGACAGCCGCCTTCTATTATAAATATTTCCTCTCTTTTCATCACCCCTTTTCTGTGTTTATCCAACTCACTGACAGCAGCTCATAAAAGATTTGCCGAGCCCTAATTTTTCATTTTAGTGGCAAGCTGGACCTTGAAGGAGGATAAGGCAGACTCTTCAGTAGCATTTGCCTTTGTGGATGCTGTATTCCTGTTTATCAGGGATGAAGACCTCATACTGCCTGTGGCTATCCAGTAGGGTGCTTGGAGAACAAGGCTGAGAAGGACCCTTTCTGGTAAAGAACGCTTTGAAAGTAAGAACACAAAATCCACTTGGGGCCCTGAATACTCAGCCTTAGAAAGTTTTCATGTCAGCAGCTGGTTCTGAGATGCTTGGAGTGAAAAGCACATGACCTTGTTGCCAATGTGAAATATACGAGGTCAAAAACCACACTAACTAACTAGTATAAAGTGGAGGTAAAGCCCAGCTTTGTCTAAATTGAAAACCACAGAGTCATAGGAAGATGTCCTCTCCCACCTAATGGGATGTCCTTTAACAGCATCCAAGATAAACAGCTATGAGCCTCTTCTTCAACATCCTCTGTAATGAGAAACTCAACTGCTATTCAAGGTACCCCAATGACCTGTTGTTGAAAGATGTTCCTCTTTATATAGAGCTGAAAACTGCCTCCCAGTAATTTCCACCCACAGGTTCTAATTCTGGAACTACATACACAAAATTTATTTCCTCTTTCAGATGACAGCCCTTCTAATATTGTGCGACCATTATCTTGTCCCCCTTTTCCTTCTCTATTCTTCCTCATAAAAGTCTGTTTTCTAGGTCTGAATTCTCTCAACTGGTCCTTGGTCTTAACTGACTTCCAGACCCTTCTTCTGGAGATGCCCTAGATTGTCAGTGTCTCAACTAAAGAGAATTATCCGAGAGGAATAAATATTACAGATGGGGCTGCCCTGCATAGAGCCTAGAAGGGCCTATGATTTCCCTTGATCTGAGCGGAATTGCTATTACGGCTAATCTCAAAATATGTTAAATGAAAGAAGCTAAATATAAAAAATTACAAACATGTAACAAAATTACAAACATGCAGTATGACTGCATTTATATGAAGTCTAAGAATAAGCAAAACAAATCCCTGATAGAAATCAGAAAGTGGTCCCTCTGTCAAGGGGGACGGGTGAATCCACTGGAAAGAAGCACAAGGGAACTTTCTGGGGTGATGGAAAAGCTCCTTGCTTTGTCTCGGGTAGTGGAAAATAGCTGTCAAAACTTATCAAATCGATCACTGACCTGTGTACTTTACTGTATATAAGCTATACCTCAATACAAAGAAAACTCAAAATTTTCATATAGTAAACCACCTTTTTTTCCCCCTCAAATTTTCCGTCTATTTGTTCAGTTTGAGGTATTTATAAGACAGCAAAATGCCACAAATGTACATCAAGAAGAGCAGCTGCTAGCTTTTCTACTGTTAGTCAATTAAACATGCACAAATTTGCTTTCTTCATCATGTGATGGCGCTTTTATGAAAAAAAACTGAATCTCAAGCACAAGTAATATTTCAATGCCAATTACCTTCATAAAAACTAATTGCTCCTTGGTATTGTATTAAAATACAAGGATTATAAAGCGATTAGAAAAACATCTTTATTGAGCTGAAATAAGACTTAGGCACCCTTGTGATGGGGGAGGTGGTACCACTCAAACAAATGCTAATTAAATAAAAGCTAATGGTAATTACTAGGCTTCTTTACAGGCTCGGCAGTGAAAAGAGTATGTCTTTTTTGAAAGCAAATATTCTAATACGTTTGCTTCTACTATTTCTGACTCTACTCAGAATTTGAATATTAGCTCAACCCACTAAAGCAGCAAGAAGTTGAGGTTTTCCAGAGATCAGAAAGAACTCTCTTCAGCCAGTAACTGGGATCATTTTCAAAGTTATCCAAAACGGGATAAAAAAGCCAAGGAAGTCCCACAACCTCAGTCTTACCACGAGGAGATTATCAGACAAATTCCAGTACATAGGGGCATCCTACGATATACCTGACCAGCACTCCTCAAAACTGTCAAGGTCATCAAGAACAAGGAAAGTCTAAAACTACCACAGTCAAGAAGAGCCTAAGGAGACATGACAGCCAAGTGTAATGGGGTGTCCTGGATGGGATCCTGGAACAGAAAGAAGGACATTAGGGAAAAACTAAGGAGACTGAATAAAACATGAATTTTAGTTAATAATAATGTGTAAATGTTGGTTCATTAATGATAACAAATGTGGCCTACTAATGTAAGATGTTAATAATAGGGAAACTGGGTGAGGGGTATATGGGAACACTCTATACTATCTTCTTGATTTTTCTGTAAATCTAAAATTAAGTCTACTTAATTTTATAGAGCTTAATTACTATACAGCTTGCAGAGCATGGAAAACATCCAGAAAAGTTATACATTGAAAAGTTTTCAGAGGTTATATATTTTCACAGTGGAATTAAAGGTTTAAAATTTTTTTTTAAAAGCCATGAAAGAGGGCTTCCCTGGTGGTGCAGTGGTTGAGAGTCCGCCTGCCGATGCAGGGGACACGGGTTCGTGCCCCGGTCCGGGAAGATCCCACATACCGCGGAGCGGCTAGGCCCATGAGCCATGGCCACTGAGCCTGCACGTCCGGAGCCTGTGCTCCGCAACAGGAGAGGCCACAACAGTGAGAGGCCCGCGTACCGGGGGGGGGAAAAAAAAAGCCATGAAACAAAGGATTCACAACCTGAACCCTTTACATCCTTCTTTGGGTCTGGGGGAGGGACGTGTTAGCTTCTGATCATGCGCTTTGACTACACTAGGTCTACTACCTGATGATTATGAGATTGAGTTTGGATCCCCAAATCAAATGCTCTGCATTTTGTTCAACGTTTGGTAATGCCAGTCTTTCAGGTAATAGCCATTTTAATGGGTGTGAAATGGTGTCTCATCTTGGTTTTAATTTGCATGTTTCTGAAGACAACTGGTATCAGCAGGTTTCCATGAATTGTTACTGGCCATTTGTAGATTTTCTTCTGCAAAGTCCTTCCTTCTGGGTTCCCAGCCTTTCCTTCCACCGTTGGCTCTAATCTAAAACCTGGATTAAGTCCAATAACTGGGCAAGTGATCTCGGATTTTTATTGGGGCAATTGCCCTCATCTTCTTTTTTTTTTTTTTTTTTTTGCTGTACGCGGGCCTCTCACTGTTATGGCCTCCCCTGTTGCTCAGAGGCCATGGCTCATGGGCCCAGCCGCTCCGCAGCATGTGGGATCTTCCTGGACAGGAGCACGAACCCGTGTCCCCTGCATCGGCAGGCAGACTCTCAACCACTGTGCCACCAGGGAAGTGCGCCCTCAGCTTCTTGATCATCCATTTTTGGTTTATTCTGATGGTAAGTCAGAGAGTAGCTTTGTTGAATCCCATCTATTTTGCCCCAAGGGATGCTGTGTTGTATTAACTATTTCTATAACTGTCTTGGCCAAACCCTCTTGGCTATTACTGCAACCTTGCCACTCATGATAATTAGATTCATTCTGAGAGTTAAGCATCATTATCTGGCCTCTATTTTTAAGAGGTGGGGTGGGGTTCCTGTTATCTCTATTACTATCAGGTAGCTTAGTTCTGTAATCGCTTTCCTACCATCATCAGCAGTCTACAAAGGAGAGCCACCACTGAACTTCTTAGTGACGCTGGTGTGCCTTGCACCAGTGTACTTATGTCTTTCTGTGAAATACAATTCTGGCATTTTTCTCTCATTTACCAGGAGCCATTGCTTTTTCCGTGTATCTAGAATACAGCCTAGTAGCAAGTATGTACCATTTCTTGGGTCCTTACTAGGATGTTAAAATCTGTATTTTAGAAAAATACTTCCAACTCAATAAACTTCCTCTTATTCAGTGCTATGCTCCAGCCTCCTTGATAGTGCCCTCAGAATCCAATCTCACGTGTGCACCTGCCAGGTAGGGCCTGGTGCTCTGTTGTAGGTGCAGTCCCTCTTTTCCTTACCAGGCTCGGCATGTCTACAGCTGGGTGAGCTGCAACTTAATCCTAGTTGTAAAGCGAAGTGGCCAGTAGCTGGGGCGAGTAGAGGCCTCTGCAGTGTCTCTAAGCGAGAGAGTGGATCATTTCTTCAGGTTCAGAGGTTTTAGAAGAGTTCGGGAATTAATTCAAGTGTTTGGGAGAAATCAACCCAGATATTCCATCCCATGGGTCAGGATTCATTTCCCCCAACCAACTTCCTGATTTTGGTATAACAAACCTGCCTTGACTGGGAGTTTTAACCTTCACTGGAGTTTGGGCTATACTTCCTATTAAGGTCTGGGCCTTAACTTTCCTTGTCCTCCATCTTCAGGCGAGGAAACCCTCATCATTTGCTTTTACGGAGAGCCTCTGGCTTTGTCACTTGGTTTTCAACTGCCTGGTAAATGCTCTTGGCCATACTCTGAGCTATGTTCTTTTTGTGGAACTTCAACACAGTGTAGCAACAGGCATCCTCTTTCACTGCCCTCAAGGTTACTCTTTCCCCAATACTTTTCTAACACCAAATACATAACACGAGCTCTTGCATTCCCATCCATCTATGCACTAGCCTATTTCACCACAGGACAGTGTTAGCGATTGCATCAGAGGCCATCTGTAGTCCAGCCACCCCAGCAGGATGGCGAATGATCCAGCTCCTACACATAATTCCATTGCCTGCTTCCTTGGGCCACTCCTGGCACCAATGTTTCCAGGCTGGGCTCTCTGGGAAGCTGACTCTAAGATGGAGTTTAGCGCGCAGGATGTTTATTAGGGAGTGCCCCTGGGACCCATATCCGTAGAAGGAAAGAGAAGACGGCAGGATTGGGTAGTGGAAAAAGTCATTTAAAATTTTATACTACGAGAATTACACTATCGTTGTAGAAAACATAGAAAATAAAGAGAAGAAAAATGAAGCAAAAATCTACCACAATCCTAACACTGCTAATCTTTTGTTTGAGGAATACATTTTATACATTCTTAGATAAATGCGTACATAATTCCTTATTTAAAATGGTTTTCACACTGTACATAATATCTCATAATCTGATTTTTCTCCATCATCTATTATGAACACTTTTCTGTGACAGTGAATATAAATATATTGTCATCTTAACGGTGGCAGAGAGAGGCTTACACACCCTGTGCGAGGTTGGACGATGCATGTCTAAGAGGGCAGATTCGGGCCAGCTTGCCAGGGTGCCAAGGTTAGCTCCACATCCAGCAGCTTTATAACCCAGGATGAGTTAGCGAGCCTCTGCACTTGAACTTCATCATCTTTAAAATGCTGACAGTAATTGTAGTGCCTATTTGTTGGGAGGATTAGATGAGTTAATATACGCAAAGTGTTGAGAACAGAGCCTGGCATTCGGTAAGTGCAATGTAGGTGGTGTTATTAGTGCTTTGTACGAAACACCATTGTTTATTTCACCGAAGTCCCTACTTTCTGACATTTACTCGGATAAAAATAATGTCATGATGAATACCTTTCTGCTCAGGGGAGGGTCAGGGGCACGTATTTGCCTATTTCCCTCAGATAAATTCCTAGAATTAAAATTGCTACGTTAAAAGACAAGTGCATTTAAAAAAAATTGATTTTTGTTGCCAGATAAGCCAATCAGAAAGTTGCAGCAATTTCCAGAACCAGCACTAGTGTATGAGAGTGTCCATTTCCTCAGACCGTTTCCATCACAACTATTACCACCCATGGAAAGCTTGGTCAGTCTGCTCGGTGGAAAATGAGGTTTCAATTTATATTTAATTACTAGAGAGGATGAATTTTTTTCATAGTTCTATTTGCCAATTCTACTTCTCTTGTAACTGTCTACTTATAGCCTTTGCCTATTTTTCCAGAGAGTTTTACTTTTTCTTTATGAGTTTGAAAGAACTCTTTACCTCTTAAGGATACTCTAAAAATTTTGTTAAGTCTTAAATATAAAACTGGTTTATGAAACTAGAATGTTAACACTGAAGTTTGAGTTAGGTATTAAAGCTATGTTTGGTATGAAAGAGATCAGTTGGTTTCTAGAAACCCTTCTGAGGTGGACTAGTGAATCTGGGCAAAACGGCGAATGAGTGTTCTTCCCACTCTTTTTACATTTTTTTTTCCTGTAAGTATGAAATTATATCAGAATAAGAAGTTCCCCCAGGGGCTTCCCTGGTGGCACAGCGGTTAAGAATCCGCCCGCCAATGCAGGGGACACGGGTTCGAGCCCTGGTCCGGGAAGATCCCACATGCCGTGGAGCAACTAAGCCCGTGCACCACAGCTACTGAGCCTGCGCTCTAGAGCCCACGTGCCACAACTACTAAAGCCCTTGCGCCTAGAGCCCGTGCTCCGCAACAGGAGAAGCCACCGCAATGAGAAGCTCACGCACCGCGACAAGGAGTAGCCCGTGCTCGCTGCAACTAGAGAAAGCCTGTGCGCAGCAACAAAAAACGCAACGCAGCCAAAAAAAAAAAAAAAAAAAACCAAAACAATAAATAAATTAATTAATTTTTTAAAAAAAGAAGTTCCCCCAAAATACATAACTGAAAAGAAAGCTGGCTGGGGGGTTACTGGTGCCTGGTTTAGCCCAACCACGAAATACCTGACTGCTCTCCTTCATTATGTGTGTGGCAGCTATAAAAAGACCACATGGTCATCTCTGCGGCGAGGCTGAGATAACAGAATGTGAGTTGGTCCTGCTGAGTTCAGCTGCCTGCAGCTCTGCCCTTCCCCGGCCTGACCTGGGTCTGCTGGAAAAATCATACCCTCTGCTCTGTTGTCACGTGCTCAGTACCTGGCTTGGAATGGTAAGAAAAGGTAACCTCACCTAGCCTCTTGGGTTAGGGAGTCTCCCTTTCTCCCCACTGGTCTCAGGAGGATTGGAGATGGCAATGCAGCTTGCTTGTGCTTTCTCTATCCTCACAAGTCTGTGCTTCTCATGCAAGGCCCACTTACTTAGAGGAAAAGGATCTCACTCTTACTTCCATCCCTGCAACTAGAAAGCATGGTATGGTCCTCAGTCAGACGAACGTATGTTCTAGGTTATACTGCAGAAAAAAATTATCGACCCCCCCATCTCTTTGGCTTAATTCAATAAAGATTCATGCTACCTACCCACTGTGAGCAGTGAAGGTTTGGGGTGAAGCATGGGGATTAGTGAGGGCTCTGCTTCACAGAGTCACTCAGGGATCTCAGGCTAACAAAGGCTCGAGCATCTGTCATGTCACCAGCTACCACAGCAAAGGGAGAGAAGCATGGAGAAATTACACTTGCTTTTCTCTGCTTTGGCTGTAAAGTGTCACATATGGTTTCCATTCACATCCCATTGCCCTGAACCAGTCACAAGGCCCCACCAACCTGCAAAGTGGCTGGAGCATGTGCAAAAGCCCATAGAACGTGGGGTGAGCTTTCTGTCTCTGCCCACTCCCAGCATTAGCCTCTTGATGCTTCCTCCCAGCATTGCAATTTAACTATTTATAATATTTTGTTCAATGTCTGTCTTGCTAGACTTGGAGTTTTTTTGGGGGGTTGGCACTCTGTCTTTTCTGTTCACCATTGCATTCTTCATGCCCAGCCAGGTATGCCGCACGAAGAACAGCAATAGAACTGGGACCTTTGATGCCATCTAGTGGCAGCACACATATATTACAGGAGTTGTTACTTCGATGTACAGACCTCTGCCTTCAATTCTCTTTTGCGGGGCGGGGGGCGGTGCAAGTGGGAGCGTGGGGAGGTGGAACAAGAGTGTTAGAAAAGGAGAGATGTTTCAAGATTTCAGTAGACAAATGCCCTAGAATGAGAATCTCCTGACGTCACCTGGTAGTTATCCTATCAGCTCTGCCCCCATCCCAGTTTTACCCCTTCCCCAGTTTGGCTGGTAAAAGAGCTTTTGGGTTTCAGAGTTGGAAGGCGACAAAATGAGTTAAAATTCCATAAAATGCATAATTCTTTTTACAAATAAAAAAGTTAAAACCTACCTATAGCTGCTAAATCAGTTGCAAAATAAACTGGTTTACTGGTCTATCTCAATGCTGGCCTGCCCATCTTCAGCACCTGGGATGGAAAACAGACAAAGCTAGTGACCTTTTCCCTGCCCTCTGGTACATCACTTCTTCAGGATCCATGTTCCAGTGGCTTCTGTCAAAGCTGAAAACGTTCAAGGCAAAGAGCCATGTTAAGGTTTCTAAAAAATTATCTGGCTCCAATTATCTGGCTTCTTGAGGTTTCTGAGAAGTGTCAGGGCTAGCTCTGGCTGCCAACTGCTGCGCCGGATGAAAGCTAATGACCCCGTGTGCGGGGCAGACAAAGGGTTTAAAAAGCAAAGCTTAATTGAAGTTAATCATGGAAGACAGGAAAACTTGGAGGACAGTGATGGAAGGAGTGCATTCGTGTGGTTTCTGTGCTGTCACCCTTTATCCAGAGACTCCGGGCTCTTCTGTGTAAGTGGCCCCTTGCTCTCTGGAATCCATTATCTCCCTAGGATGCCCCATTATATGCTTGGTGAGATGGAAACCATGGTGCCTTGCTGCTGGCTCTGGGGAGGAGGAAGCTGGGGCCGACAGCATTTCCCAGAAAATAAGAAACAAAACTAAACTTAGTTAACAATGAAGAAAGAAAGAGGAGGCAGGGTGTTCTTTTTTTTTTTTTTGATTGCGCTGGGTCTTAGTTGCGGCTCATGGGCTCCTGAGTTGCGGCATGCGAACACTCAGTTGCAGCATGCATGCGGGAATCTAGTTCCCTGACCAGGGATCGAACCTGGGCCCCCTGCATTGGGAGCGTGAAGTCTTAGCCACTGCACCACCAGGGAAGTCCCCAGGGTGTCCTTTTGACCGTAGAGCAGGCTGGGAGGTTTGCTTTGTTTATAAGAAACTGATTAACTGAATGTGGATAAGTTGATGAAGGAAGAATTAAAATATATATGCTTAACAAATACCACTTGTAGACATAATAAAGAAAAAACAATGAGAGAAAGTTCACAGAAGTGACAGACTTTCTTTATGAAGGACGATCTTGAATTTTTAATTAATAATAACATATTTATTGGGCACTTGGTAGGTGCCAGGTACCAGGCAAAGTGCTTCTATGTGGTTTATCCCTCAATTCTCATGGGTACTCATTCTGTGAGGTAGATGTTGCTATGATCTCCGTCTTACAGAGGAGACATGGGCTCAACAAGATTCCATAACTTGCCCCAAATCACGCAGTTAGACCAGCATTCCACTCTCTCTCCAAAGCCCTGGCTTTCACAGCAGGTTTATACAGCTGCCACTCTGTCCTTTTCTGTCCCCTGAATCCTAGCTCCTAGCATCACTAGTATTCCTACTGACTCATTTTGTCTCTCAATGCTGCCTTTCCTGCATGATCTCCTTTCTTCCTTGCCTAAGGAAGAGCCATAATCAACATCATCAAAATACATTTATTCTGCTATGCTGGGGACAGGGGATGTAGCCATGTGTTAAGGAGGGGCCCTCTGTCCCCAGAAGTGATATATTTGTCAAACCAAGGTTTTGCATGGCTGGTTCTTCTGTCCCTTGATTGCCCTCCCTCCCCTCCCCGCAACCATCTTATCTTGGTCCCACCCACACTTCAAAACTCTGAGCTCAGAGGAACCCAGAGAGAACAGCCAGAGGCCCCCGAACCACTCTTTCCTGTGAGAGGGTTCTTAGAATTCTTCAAAGGGTTTACCCAGGGTTACAGAGTTACAAGTATCACTGAGGAGCTAAACACCACATTGAAGTGTATATTCTTCAATGAAATGCTTTAAACTGGTTGAAACTCAGTTTTCTGAAGATTAATTATTCTTTTTTGATTTGACGCGGACAGGGAAAGTATCAAAGGCAGAGTGAAAAAGATCAGGTGGGCTCTGAATTTTCTTTCTTGCTGTGTGAATAAATGTTTGCACCTACAAATATAAGACCGACCAAAGGTGGCAGAAACTTCTCTGCAAAACTGTGGGAGAGTGTGCAGTGTGAGGCAGTGCAGCATGAGGGGGCCCTGAGCAGGGCCATGGCGGGTGGGTGGGGCTCAGAGGTCTCTGTATTTTTTAGTACAGGTAAGTGTGCCTGGCTCGCTGTCTTCTTGGACTCAAGCATTGGGTCACTGTTAGGGACAGAGTTCAGGACCTGAAGCTGGAAGATTAGGGCACAGGTTTTGCTTTGTCACTGATGACCTAAGAGCCTAAGCATGCCATTTAACTTCTCTGCTTGAGTTTCCTTACCTCTACAATGGGGGTGATAGCGCTATTATCCTGTCTCATGGGTTTTGTTAATTAACTAAAATCAACCAAAAGTAGTAAATTATTTTGAAATACTCTGGTTAAAGGTCTAAGTAATAAGCAGATCTGATCACATGGAAACTCTGTTTAAAAATCTACTGTGTTCTTGGATTGGAGGAATCCATATTGTTAAAATGAACATACTACCCAAGATAATCTATAGATTCAATGCAATCCCTATCAAAATACCAATGGCAGTTTCCACAGAACTAGAACAAATAGTTTTAAAATTTCCATCGAAACACAAAAGCCCTGAATAGCCAAAACAATTTTGAGAAAGGACAATGGAGCTGGAAGAATCAGGGTCCCTGACTTCCAACTATGCTACAAAGCTACAGTCATCAAAACAGTATGGTACTGCCACAAAAACAGACACATAGATCAATGGAACAGAATTTAAAGTCCAGAAATAAACCCATGCACTTACCATCAATTAATCTATGACAAAGGATGCAAGAATATACAATGGAGAAAAGACAGTCTCTTCAATAAGTGGTGCTGGGAAAACTGGACAGCTACATGTAAAAGAATAATGTTAGAACATTCTCTAACACCGTATACAAAAATAAACTCAAAATGGATTAAAGACCTAAATGTAAGACCTGATACTATAAAACTCTTAAAGGAAAACATGGGCAGAACACTCTTTGACATAAATCTCAGCAATATTTTTTTTGGATCTGTCTTCTAGAGTAATGGAAAGAAAAGCAAAAATAAACAAATGGGACCTAATTAAACTTAAAAGCTTTTGCACAGAAAAGGAAACTATAAACAAAGTGAAAAGACAACCTATGGACCGGGAGAAAATATTTGCAAATGATGTGGCCGACAAGGGATTAATTTCCATAATATACAAACAACTCAATATGAAAAAACAAACAACCCAATCAAAAAATGGGCAGAAGACCTAAATAGACATTTTCCTAAGGAAGATATACAGATGGCCAAAAAGAACATGAAAAGATGTTCAATATTGCTAATTATTAAAGAAATGTGAATTAAAACTACAATGAGATATCACCTCATGCCATTCGGAATGGCCATCATCAAAAAGTCTACAAATAATAAATGCTGGAGAGGGTGTGGAGAAAAGGGACCCCTCCTACATGGTTGGTGGGAATGTAAATTGGTGCAGCCACTATGGAGAACAGTACGGAGGTTCCTTAAAGAATTAAAAATAGAGTCACCATATGATCCGGCAATCCCACTCCTGAGCATATATCTGGAAAGAGTGAAAACCCTAATTTGAAAAGGTACATGCACCCCAATGTTCAATGCAGCACTAATAATAGCCAAGACATGGAAACAACCTACATGTCCATCGACAGATGAATGGATAAAGATGTGGTATATACACACATATATATATGTATATATATATATATATATCGATAGATAGATAGATAGATAGATAAAGATATAGGGGGGAGAGGGAGAGGGAGAGGGAGAGAGAATGGAATATTACTCAGCCATAAAAAAGAATGAAATAATGCCATTTGCAGTAACATGGTTGGACCTAGAAATTATCATACTAAGTCAGACATATATCATATGTCTGACAAATACAAATATTTGTACTTGTATACAAACACAAATATCATATGATATCACTTACATGTGGAATCTAGAAAGTAATACAAATGAACTTATTTACAAAACAGAAATAGACTCACAGACATTGAAAACAAACTTATGGTCACCAAAGGGGAAAGAGGAGGAGGGATTAATTTGGAATTAACGTATACATACTACTATATGTAAAACAGATAAACAACAAGGACGTACTGTATAGCACAGGGAACTATATTCAATACCTTGTAATAACCTATAATCGAAAAGAATCTGAAAAACAATATATATAAACTGAATCACTGTGCTGTACACCTGAAACTAATACAACATTTTACAATCAACTATAATTCAATTAAAAAAAAAATCTGTGGCTCACAGGAGAGTGCTGTCTTTCAGCTTGGCAGACCAGTCCCTCCACTCCCTATATGGTTGCCCCTCGGTATCCATGGGGGATTGGTCCCAGGAGCCCCACGGCTACCAAAATCTGTGGATGCTCGAGTCTCCTATAAAAATGGTGTAGTATTTGCATATAAACCTAAGCACACCCTCCCGTGTACTTTAAATCATCTCTAGATTGCTTATCATACCTAATACAATGTAAATGCCATGCAAATAGCGCCAGTGCAAATTCAAGTTTGCTTTTTGGAAGTTTCTGGAATTGTTTTTTCAAATATCTTCAGTTCTAGTTGGTTGAATCCACGCATGCAAAACTTGTGGATATGGAGGCCCAATTGTACTCCCACTACACACACCTGTCTGGAGATCTTAATCAAACACGCTTCTTTGTACTTCTGTACCGGCCATTTCCTTCGCCTGTGATGCCCTAACTTTTCTTGTTTGCCCTGGAGCTTGACATTAACCAATGTCCATGCATACCTCCCTCCCCAGACACCAGAATTCTTCCTTTATAAGCTGAATGAACTTGCACAAATTATTTAGCTTATCTGAGCTTCAATTTCCTCATCTCCAAATTGGGACTAATAATAATTCCTAGTGGTGTAGCAAGAGGTCCTGGGGGAAGTGAGAGGAAGCACCGTTGTTACCCCAGATATGACTGTCGTTGAGACTCGGATGAGAGGCCGTTAGAGGAAGCAGTGGGAAAGCTGGGTCTGTTCAAGTGCATTTGAAACATCTGTGGTCAGAACAAGAGACAAAAAGAGGAGATGGTCCAAAGACAGGGCCTTTTAAAAAATGTGCTCCCTCTCCTGGGTGGTAGCACCTGCCTGTGCTTCTGATGTAATTTCCAGACCAGCTGGTGGGAGGGCTAAGGAAAGTTCACGCAGCATCTGGCACAGGGCTGGACATACAGAGTTCCAGAAACATTCGTTATGACTATTATTTAATTGTTTCATCAATGCTCCCATAGTGCTTTATGCATAAATTACATCATTTATTTGGGGGAAACTGCTGACCTGCTTTGCACCTCAATGTCCTCACCTGTAAGATGGGAATGGGAACACTGCTCGCCTTTGGTGGTGAGAAGCCAACCTGAGATAATATGTGAAAGCTCTCTGAACATTAAGCACCCAAAAGATACAGCTGTTATAGTCATTTGTTGTGAGGAAGTCAAGCAACACGTAAGAGTAGCTGGGCCTCATAAACATCAGGTAAATTCAGGTGTGTTTCGGAAGAACAAATATGTTAGGTCTCCCTCTAGTGAGGATCCGGAGAAGTGCAGCCAGTGCCCCGCCCCGGCCTGTGACTTGTGGGCATCCGCTGGATCGCCGATTTAGGACACAGCTGCAAGGGGCCTTTGAGCTGGGAGTTTCCCAGGCTTTGCTCACCTCCTGGGTTGGACTAGGAGATTTATGGAGAGACAGGTGGATTTCAAATGTAAAGGTCGTGAAAAACGTTATACATCATACGCCCTGGGACAGGCCAGGGGTGGTGCTAGCTTCCCCTCTTTACTGTGAAATGCTTGTGGATGGGAGACTCTGGGAGAGATTCCTTTCCCAAAGACCATCCCAAGTAAGAGTGAAGGTGTGGGTCACTGTATTCAGTCAACCCCCTTCAGTGACCCAGAGTTAGTCTGGGTAACAAATACTGGCCAGAAAGAAGAGATGTCAGGGATTGTGTTGACATCTAACTTAAAATATACATGTGGATTAAGGGAATGGGCTGAGGATTGGGGGGAATGCAAGCCTCAACCAAAGTCCTTTTGGGTTCTCAGGCCCCCTCTGTGGCTCACCGCCTTTCCACAAGTCTGCCCTTTGATGTCCCTCTTTTTGAACCCCTTCCCTCCGGAAGCAACCCTGGGAGAAGGAAACCCAAGGAGGCAGGTGGAGAAAGTCAGGCCAGGCCATCAGGCTGCAGAGTGGAGAGAAGATAAAGGGAAGGTCTTCTTCCTTCTCGCAGGAAGCTGTGGCTCGAGGAGCTGTGGAGGCGGTAAGGCTGGACCCGTGCTTACTGGCAATCGTCTCTATCAGTCTCCGTCTTGGCCACCTTTTGCATCTGCAGTCCAGCCCAGGCAAGGGCCTGAAGGGAGGAGGGGTGAGAAGGAATTTTCTTCTCAGACGTGGGTTGGGGGGCTCTAAGTAAGAAGGTAAACTCTGCTTTCTTCCTCCAAAGAGCTCAGTAGGATTTGACCTGATTTTCAAGCATACATGCAAAGAACCAGAGCAATCTTACCTCAGGGCTTGGGACATTCTAAACACAGGGGGAGGCACTGTGGGAGATCAATTCCATGCTGGTCTTTCTTGGTCCAAGGTGGGAAAGTGCTGGGGAATGGGGATGTTCCATATCATGGGGTCATGTGGAAGCAAGAAGGGAGGGAGGAGGTCTGTTACTGCCAAAGCAAGCGAAGAGAAAGAAGTGTCTACTCTAGAAGCAGGTTACTCTTCAAGGAGGCAAGGACACACTTCGATAGGGTTTCCCATGAGGATGCAGGCTGGAGAAGCAGGGCAGAAAATGCAAACTTGGTTGCCTTGCGGTATTGTTTAGATGAGTGTGTCTTGCACTTTGGAGCTTCACAAACCCCATGTTAGGGAAAGCCACTGCAAGGGGAGGCTGTAAGACTTTCCATCAGGCAGCAACTTCAACACCCAGCAAAGTGTAAAAAGCATGCAGCAGCCTCCCCTTATCCACGGGGTATGTTCCAAGACCCCCGGTGGACGCCTGAAACCATGCATAGCACCAAACCCTATACGCATACCTATGATAGAGTTTAATTTATAAATTAGGCACAGTAGGAGATTAACAACAACAATAAAATACAATTAAAACAAAATACTGTAATAAAAGTATGTGAACGTGGTCTCTCTCTAAATACCTTACTGTACAAATGTTAACACCTTTTCCATCTTAACTAAGCACTTATCGCACACCGTGGCTGTAATTTTTGCAGTTTGAGGTGCGACAGCAAAACTAGCACGAATTTCTTTTTCCTTCTTCACAACTTTATGGATAGAAGATTCATTCTTACTGCAGATCAACCTTAGCATATGACTTTTTTTTTTCTTTCCTTATTAAACCAAGGACTTTCAACTTTTCTCTTAAAGGAAGCACTTTACGGCTTCTCTTTGGCTTATCCGAATTGCCAGCATCACTCCTCTTGCATTTTGGGGCTGTTATTAAGCAAAATAAGGGTGACTTGAACACAAGCCCCATGATACCAGGACAGTCAGATACCGCAGGCAGCTACCATGTCACTAATGGGCGGCATGCGCTGACATCCCTGACAGGACTGAGGAGGGTGGCACAAGATTTCATCACGCTACTCAGAATGTTGCACAATTGAAAACTTACGAGTTGTTTATTTCTGAAACTTTCCATTTAATATTTTTGGACTGTGGTTGACCACGGGTAGCTGAAACTGCAGAAAGTGAAACCATGGATAATGGGGGACTATGGTATTTTACTCATGTGAATGTACATGTGAAACCACTGTGGGAAAATTATGTGTGAGAAAATAGTACGCACCAAGTGGATGTGTTCTAAAGTCAAGAAGAGTGGACTGGTAACTGCAGACCAAGAGCTCCGTCCCCTCGGGAGCCTGAACACGAACGCAGGCGTCGTTCCCGCTCCAGACACCCTTGTCCCTGAGCATCAGAGCATTTATGCCACTTGTATAGAGTGTGCTCATCACTGCTCTTGACAGAGCCTCCAAATTACACCTTCTGTAATTCTGTTACTCTTTTTGCGCCACCAAGTCTTATGCTCTGCAGTAACCTAAGGCAATTAGCTTCATCAGGGAGACACTAGCCTTGACTCTCTTCTCTTTTCAGATGCTGAAACTGCCTGATCAGATGCTCTGTTCCTATCACCCTTCGGGCAGTTGCTTAGTACTGCTGTGGAAATTTCTAGCCATCTCAACTCTGCAGGTGAGTGGAAACAAGCCCCCCTCCTTACGCTGCCTGTAGGGAGAGGGTCCAAGAACCACCGCAGAAGCACTTGTATATCTGGCGACTGTTTTTCACTGGAGCTTTGATTATTTTATAGTGACCAAATAGTAAAGGGGCCTTTCTAATGTTTAACTTGGGTGCCCTGAATGGAAAAGTTACTGGAGACTCAATTCGGTTGAACACCTGGTTAGACTCATTAGTCACTGAGATTATGGGCTACATGAGTAGATTCACTAGATATTAACCAAACTCCAAGACAATCCAGATTTCTTATTTTAGCTATGAATTTCAAGAATTTTCCAAACTTCAAACCTGGCCTTTCTTTCCAATTTTATTTATTTTTTTTACACCAGAAGCTGGCAGTTAACCAGATAATAGTCTTCATTTTCGGACAGGGATTCAGATGAATAAGAAAAATACATCAAAAAGATACATCCTAACTTTAGCAAACTACCTTGCATCAGTGGACAACTGTTTAGAAATCCAGTGACCTGATCCAAATAACCTCCCCGTCGTCCCTCGGCCTCTCCTGACTCTTGGCTTCTATTGGCTGCCTTAGCGTTAGATTTGACTTGCCTCCACTCTGCCACTTTCTGTAGGATGGTATCACCTAGGATGCTCTCAGCTGCAAGGAATGAAAAACCCAACTCAACCTTTATTAACTCCCTTAAACAGAAAGTCCAGTGAGAGGGCAGTTCCAAGCAGTGTTTGTGGCCCCCTTAAACTCGACTCCCTAAGAGTTACTTCTCACACTTGGGGTGCTCTCTTGAGCTTCCTGACTTGAGGATGTTCTGAAGGTGCTGTGTCTTTGTTTCCAGAAGTCTTCGTGGAAGCTCTCTGGACATAAGATCTTGCCAAAGGGTCTCCAGCCCCGGCTTGGAGGGCCCTAGTCATTTTACACTTCAGGGCTCTTCTTCCGTGGGGTGGGAATGACCTAACACAGCCTCATGTTTGATCTGGAGTGGCCATTCCTTAGGGCACCCAGCCACCTGGTCCCTCCCTCTATGCCAGAGTCCTGGTCCACTCAGGGGTACCCCTCGGAGTCCCTGACCTTGCTCTCTCCCTCAAGTCCGACTCCTGTGGGGATGGATGCCCAGACCATCCCACACATTCATCTGAATATGACTTTTGACATTCCTGCAACAAATGTCTGTTGGCTGCCAGCTATGTGTCAGGTACCATCTGAGGGCCTGGGAACACATCAGTGAACAAGATGGACAAGAGCCCTGCTTCCATGGAGCTCACACTCCTGTAGGGTGACACGAGGCAGCAAATAAGCAAACCAGATCAGATTTAATGTCAGACGGTGGTAAGAAGAATATGAGAGACGGTGGTGGGATAGCAAAGCCTTGGGGTGGCTGGCCTACTTCAGAGAGGGTGTCAGGGAAGGCCTCTCTGAGGGGAGATGGTAGAGCTGAGGCCTGAAGCAACGGAGCGACCCAGCCATGCAGGGAGCTGGGGGAGGAATGTTCCAGACAGAGCGAACGGCAGGAAAGGCCTCCGAGGTGGAAGCAGACTTGGGATGTAGAAGGAACAGCAAGAAGGCTGGTGGGCTGGAGTTAGAGGGGCCAGGCTCCTATCTCCTTCCAAGCACACACGTGGGACTTAATCTCAGGACATGAATGGACACCTGTGTTAAAGGTTCCCAGAAGGTGATGGGACAGTTGAGAAATCTGCCAGATGTTTTATGACCAGAGCCCTGTCTTCCCAGAGCACGTGAGGCTCGCCCCGTGAGAGTGTTGCCTAACTACCTGCCCTAGCTGCCTTTTCGTGGCACCCTGGCTCTAGTTCATTATAAATCTATTGTTTTCTGCAATACTTTATATACGAATCTCTCTATCCCCATGACAATACAGGGGACTTTCCCCCTGTGCTCCGAGAGCCATCTTCCATCCTCAGGTGACAAGAGCTGTGGTGGGACAGCACGTCCTGTACCTGCCTGGATGGTGCACGACATTGCAGACACTCTTAGCCAATGAGTCCTCTCCTGAGCTGAAGATCTTCTGCAGCACTTGACTTTCCTTTTGCTATTGACTTTCTGCTCAAGACAATTAGGCTATGTTCCTGGTAAAGAGACTGGGTCTGTGACCTGGGCTAACCACAGTGAGAAGGGAGACAGGATCTGCCCCACTTCCCAAAAGTCGGGCGGTTGAGATGACGTTGGCAGTTTTCAGGTGGCACAAAACCATGGTGGTGGTGGTGGGGGGCGAGGATCTCCCGTTCTGGTGGGGGGCTACAATCCCTTTTAGGTAAGAGCTTGTCGGATAGATGAACTTTACGACCCCACTGAAGCTGAAATGTGGGGAGTTGGTAGGACATGTGCCCACGCATTGGATATCTCAAGGAGGTGCAGCGTTTTCCAGGGACGTTTCACTAAAAGTAGATCAGGAACAAGAAGGAAATTATGTGCCTTCACTAAGTAGAAGCTACGTCTATCAGTAATCACCAATCAGAGACGGCAGGGGGTCAAATAACCTTGTTCCTTCCGGTAATAAAGCAGCAGCCGAGTTCTCTGTCACACTTGGTTCTTAACGTTCAGTGTGCATGTGATGAGAGACACTGATTATTCTGGTCCTTGTAATGGTGCTTTTTGCGGGAGGGAAGAAGAGAGAGGAAAGCTTTCTCCCAGGCTTAGCTGGAGGCCGATGTCCTTAAACAGAAACCCAGGGGCATACGTACCCTGCAAGAGCTGCTATAGACTACTTCAGGACTGGGGTGGGGCAGGGGCTCTTTAGAGTAAGACTTGTCTTCCAGGCCACAGAGGTGTCATCTGGAGTAGTAATCGCTGACAGGTTTCCTCCCTGCTACCAACTGGTTTTGTATCATTCAGGGCAATCGCCAGTGACTTAGCCCTGAAGAGGGGTGCGGAAGAGATAAAACGAGGAATGTTATGTGTGTGAGGGCATCACCCCCAAAGGTCTCCCCTGCCAGCAGGTTCTAAGTGGTAGGGGCAGAAGTGACCACCACTGGCATTTTGGGTTTTGTGGTATGAAGAGTCTTTTAAATGAGAGGTACTGAACACCCCTTCCTGGTAGCCATTCCTGCCACTGGAAGCCTGGTTGGCCAGAATGTGGGGACGTGAGGTGGACTCTACCTGCAGGATGCTAGCTGTCAGGGCCTGGCTCCCACATGTGAATTCTAGAGCAGAGAGGACGGCAGAACGCCCTACCAACTCCCTCCCATCTCCAGTCTGGCTGAAAGCAAAGAGCCTGAGGTGATCTTGGCCAAATGCCAGCCTGTGCTTCCTAGAGCCGCCTGAAGACCTCTCTTCTGGTTCATCCGTCACCTTCCCCTTTCATACTGTGGCTCTGGAAGCCCTGCACTCAGCTGGAGGCACCGCTGCTCAGGTGTGCCCCCAGGGGGCCAGCTAGCCCGGGGAGGCCCCTTCCGGCCTGAAAGGAACACAGCGGCAGGACCGCGGGGATGGGCTGATCAGGGAGCCACTCCACCTGGGGCTCTGCTGGGGGCTGTGGCCTCCCAGCTGAGAACTAACCACTGTGCTGACTCACCATGATTGTGGTTGAGAAAAACCCAGCAAGTTGGTGGCTCCCACGAGCTCAGGGGCTGTAAAATATAGGCCAGGGAGCCTCAGCCGGAAAGGGCTTCAGTAAGTGAGAAACCAACCTTTTTTCTGCCCCCTCCACACGTCTCTTTTACGCTATGGAGTTACAAGGGGCCCTAGAGGACCCCGGAGGGCATTTCCCGCTCTTGTCCCTCGGGGGACTGTGAACCAGGTCTGGAAATGGGCTGAAAGACAGGAGCAGCAACCAGGCCTGTGTCCAAGGCTCTCGGGACTTGTCGTTCTTTCTGCTGTGGCCGAACCTGGATCTAGCGGGTTCCTCCATCTCAGTCCTTTGGCGAGCTCCTCAGCTTCCCAGAGAATTGAAATGACCCTCTCCAGAGACCTCCAGCAAACTCCAGACCAGGCTGCAGCCTGCATGATTCAGGGGCGAGGGCCCGGGAGCCAAGGAGGTGAATGGGGTAGGGGTAGGGGTACAGTTCATATTGCATTTTATGTAAATGGTGCCCCCTGAGGTGCCGCAGACAGACGTCCCCCTGTGCTGCCCCCAGCTCAGCTTTCTCCCTAGCCCGAAGCCCCGGATGCTGGCATCTGAAACCAGCACCTAGCACTGTGCCCGGCCCATTAAGGCACTCAATCAAATCTTGTTGAATACATAATGCTATGGTAGGCAGCATAATGGCTACCCAAAGACATGCACATCCTACTCCCCAGGACCTGCAAATATGTTACCTGACTTGGCAAAAGAGGGGTTTTGCAGGTGTGATTAGCGTTGTGGACCTTGAGATAGAGAGATTATCCTGGACGATCGAGTGGGCCCATTCTAATCACAGGAGTCCTTAAACGCAGACAACCTTTCCTGGGTATGCCCAGAGAGAGAATTGCGAGTGTGGAAGAAGGTCAAGGAGAGGGTAATGTGAGAAGGACTTGACGCCCCATTGGTTCTGAGATGTCTGGGGCCACGTGAATGAACAGAGAGCCCTCTAGGAGCTAAGGGTGACCCCAGCTGACAGCCAGCAAGGAAACGGGGACCTCAGTCCCACAACCCCATGGAACTGCCAACACCCGAATAAGTAAAGAAATGGACTCTCCCTTAGAGTCTCCACAAAGGAACAGCCCTGCTGATGCCTCGATTTTAGCCCCGGGAGCCTCGTAGGACTTCCGGCCCACTGAACTATGACATAATATGTTTGTGCTTTAAGCTGTTTACGTTATGGTAATTTGTTATAGCAGCAACAGAAAACTCATGAGAATGGCTACAGAGTGGAATGTGTTTTATAAATGAATATAATTTTCTTGCCTTTGGCACCCCAATTTCCTTGGGAGCAGCCAGTGTTAGAGAAGCCCCTTTGCATGGCTGGCCATGTGCCGGCGGTAGGGAGGGCATCCTTCCTTCTGGTCCTGTACCTTTCTTGGCACATCTGAGTTTACTTCTCTGCTGGTATTGTTGCTGGCATCGCCACCCGCCTGGCCCCTGGGAGAGATGTTGCTAGAGGCTGGCCTTTTCAGGAAGCACATAGGACCTCCTACTGCTTCTCGTACTCTCTGCTGCTTCACAGAGGCAGCCCCTGGCCCCTTACTCCAGGCTGATGGCCCTCACACAGCCCCCATGCGCCTGTTCTTTCCTTCAAGGGTCCTCCCGGGGCTGGCGAGTTGTCTCAGTTTGTAGCTAAGGCCTCCAGATCACGCTGTGTCCGAGCAAACTCACGGCTCTCCTCCATCACACTTCACCCCAGGGAAGCCCGGAAATGACCTCCCACTTGACCACACCTTGCCCTCTCCCCACCTTCTCCCTCCTCATGACCCAGCGGCAGATGTGTCTCTTGTGGCTGCTGCTTAGGGAATTCTAGCTGGGGTGGTGGTGGGGGGAAACGTACAATCTCTCCTCTTAGATGCTTTGTGGGGAGTCCTGCTTATTTCCTCCCTTCCCCCCACCCCGCTTGGGACAGGGCCTGAGGGCTGCTGTTGGTGGTGGTGGTGATGAGAGTGGCAGGGGAGAAGCTACAGGCCCCTTCCTATTAGCTCTTCTTTCAAACCTTTCTCTCCCTCTCCTCCTTAGCCTCTTGTCCAGCTCACACTCCGGCAGGGAGAAAAGTAGAGAAGCTGTTCCTGTTCACATAGCCTGTGATCCCCAGTGGTTATTGACTCACAGCTGGGGCAGCGCCCTCTGAATCTAGCAGGTTTTTTTTTTTTTTTTTTGCGGTACGCGGACCTCTCACTGTTGTGGCCTCTCCCGTTGCGGAGCACAGGCTCCGGACACGTAGGCTCAGCGGCCATGGCTCACGGGCCCAGCCGCTCCGCAGCATGTGGGATCTTCCCGGACCAGGGCACAAACCCGTGTCCCCTGCATCAGCAGGCGGACTCTCAACCACTGCGCCACCAGGGAAGCCCTGAATCTAGCAGTTTGGTCTAGCCTCGAGTGTCTTCCTTTTGAGCAGTCTTTGTGGGGTTGGGAGCAGAGAAAGAGAAAGAATGAGTAATTTGATTTCTCAGGTTCTTTGTGGTGTCTTAACGTCAGCAGGGCAGCTGCCCACGGCCTCTGTCTCCTCAGGCCCATCTAAGGTCTCAAGGCCTTGCTTCCTATGGGCCTCAGTTTCCCTATTCTAGGCCAGAAGGAATTTGTGGTATAAAAGAAGTCCAGTCCTGATAGAAGATGGTTGAGACTTTCAGCCTTCAGTCTCCTCTGAGCTCATTATTCAGTCAGTTTCCTCAGGTCCATGGTGGCCTGTGGGGATGGACCCGTGAAATGCCTGCACTTGCTGTTCTGGAAGCCTCCTTAGGTTTCTGTGGAGACAAGCCCTGGCTCTGATTTATACTTTGGGCCTGTAAAGACTCTTATCAAACTTAGAGTCAGAACTACAAAGACTAAACAGAGCCCCTCAAGGTTCCTTTTGTGGTTACCCAGAAGAGGGGAACCGGCCAGTCTTGGGTTACAGACAACCGAGGGCAGTTATTCCAGGTCAGTCACTGCCCCCTGGCCCAGTTCCCCTCCAGCAGGACCTCCGAGAGGTTCCTCTTTGGGTGGTGAGAACGTCACCTTTAGGTGAGATCAACACGGGCAAAATAGTGTCTGTCTCCAGGCCGCTGTCTTTTCTGGGGTCCAGGGAAAACGGCTGCAGCTTCCAGCTTGGAGGGCCTTGATGAGGAAGGACCTTGCGCCTCTGGTGACCTCCGTTTACTGGTGCTGACTGTGCCCCACACATGGTGCTAGGCTCTCTATGAGCACCATCTCCCTTCATCCCACAGCAATCTGAGGAGGGAGATGCTCTCATCACTCCCAGGAGAGGAAGGTGGGATTTCTTGGGAATCAGCCTGGGCTTATGGTAACAGTCAGAGTGCTGGGTTTCAATCCCCAACCTCTCACTCTGTGGTTTTGGATGAGATATATACTTGCTCTGAAATTCAGCTTTCTTATCTGTAAAATGGGGTAACGATTACCTGATTCATATACAGTTGTAAGGATTACAGGAAATAAAATCCACGAAGTTGCCTGTACCGAACAGGTGATTGATACACGTCCTCTGCCCCCACTCCTCAAACACAGAGCAAAGTTTTGGCGTGGGCTGCACATGATCTCACGGCTGACAACAGATTCAACCAAAAACAGTTGGACAGAGTCCCATCCAGTGATGTCTAAAGGCTCTAAACAGGAGAATTTACGAACATTAGCAGGGGCTCAGTCCCACCAGCGAGCACCCTTACCCTATCTCCCCTCCCTCACCCCAAGGGACTGGGCTCCATCAGGGGAGGGCCAACAAGAGACTCCTTTGCCTTCCAACACTGTCTTACCTGCCTCTGGGATTGTACATCTTTCTCACTAATTTTTGGATGTGGTCAATTTAGTTTTTGCTAACCTTTCAGTGAAACAATATCTAATGGCATTCCTTTCCATTTTCCACATGCTGTATTCCCCGTGACTCCATTTTCTTCAGGGATGATTTTTGGCCTTTATTTTTCCACCAACAGGCCTAGTTAAGCAAGTTTCATCCCATGGTTCATCCTGCACCCCCAGACTACTTGGACAGTGCAAGACCCTGTCACGCTGGTCATATTGAGAGTGAAGCTGCCACCTAGTGGTCACTGGAGGTGTGACTGCCTTGCCATGAGCTCTCCTGTGACTGGTATCTGAAAAAAATGTAGTTAATAGTTTTCTTTTAAACTAACCTAGAAGCTGTGGAGTGAATCAGACCAAGCAATGTAACTGTTTCAAAGCCTTATCGGAAAGAGGTTGAGTGTATATGAATATTTTCAAATCAAAATGCTTCGTGAAACAAAAATCAGATTGACAGGTTTTGACCAGCGGGCCAAACTAAGATACAACATTTTTTCTTTGACCGAATGAAGCCCAAATGAAGTCCCACAAAGACAAAACAAGCAAACCAGCCAACAAACCACCTAAACCAAACAACTCAACAACAGCAAAAGGAATAACTTTTTTTTTTCCCTCAGTAATCCAGTACACATCTACCAAGTGCTGGGGTGGCTGTGGGCACCACCCAGAAGTTTAGTGGGCACTGAAGCAGCTCATTACAATACACTGTGGTGACTTAAAGCCAGGCGAAGGAGAATGCAGTGGGAGACCACAAGGAAGATCTACTAACTCTACAGAGCAGTGGAATTTGAGTTGACTCATCAAGGAATATTCGATTTTGTCAGGTAGGAGGGATAGAGGCAGAAAGGGATTCCACCCGACTGAAGGAAGGGCAATGCAAGGCCCAGAGGGGTGGAAGAGAAGGGCGAGTTCAGGTGTTGGTGGGATGAGTAGTGTGGCTGAAAAATATAATTCAGCCTAAAGCCTTGTGCCAACAGTGCATTTGTTGACTGCCTATTTTACATATTTATTGGCTACCTATTTTTTTTCAAAGTAGACAAAAGTATGAGACACTGAGAAATTTAGAAATTTAAGACGGCGTGGAAGCATGTTGTAAAGATGTCAATTCTCCCCACTTATAGTTTATAGATTTAAAACAAACCCAATCAAAATCCTATCAGGTATTTTTTTTTGTTTTTTTGTTTTTGGTGCAAATGGACGAGCTACTTCTAAATTTCATTTAGAAATGCAAGGGGCCGAGGATAGCCAAGACTATCTTGAAAAAGAAGAACAAACTGCAATTACCAGATAAAGACTTAATAAAGCTAAATTAAGGAATCATTAGAAAACTAGCAGTATCTACTAAAAATGAACATACACGCACCTTCTGATCCAGCAATTCCATTCCCAGGTATGTGCCCAAACAAAAATGCATAGATATTGAATAGAAATTTATACTACATCATTCAAAGCAGCACTATTCATAACAGCTCTAGACTGTGACTATTCAAATGCCCGTCAACATGGTGATGTCTTTGCAATACGGAATTCCATTTAGCAACAAGAATGAATGATTTACAAGTACACATAACCCTACGGATGCATTTCACAAACATTAACAAAGAAGCCAGAATACACACTGTACAATTCCCATTAATAAAGTACAAAAATGGTCAAAACTAACTGTGGCGTTTGATTGCATTACTAGCTCTGATTCTTCATCTTTCCTGATATCCTTGCCCTTTGCCATGTGACCGCAGCTCCTCTCATTAAGGATGTGGCGCACATTTCCCCAACAGGGCCAGGACAAGGGTGAGACAAGTAAGGCATTTAATTACCCTGGACACAAAATTTAAGGGGTCCCCCAAACCCTCAGTAATCAAGAAAAAGATTTTAATGAAATGTTTTTTAAACAAATCAAAATTAATGCCAAAAAACCCCATGGTGAACAAAATATCAACATTTCCAATCAGGAAATTGACCCTGCACCTGTAACAACTACTAGAGTATTCAGAAAATCTGTGTAGTTATTTATTTTGAACTCTACCCACAATTATATATAAGAAAACACTTCGCATTATTTGGATCATTATTTTTAAACCCTATTAGGCCCAGACAAAATCAAAACGTAAGAATATTTTCTGAACCAGCATTTCATTTGCTTTGAGTTTTTGCTAAATTCATCTTTACAGTTAGCTTTAAACTGGCCTCATTTCAATGAAAAGAATATTTTTTATGATCGTTGTTTTTTCAACCATAAGTTTACTGCTAACAAGTGTAAGATCAGAAAGCATGACTCTTCTATGCACAGAAATTAGATGCAATTATCATTCAGCACTGATTGTTTGAGGAGCAATTCCTTACCCAGCTGTCAACCAACTCTATCATCTATTGACCCACCATCTATCGTTCTTCATTCCAGATGGGAAGAAACTCAGCAACTAATTAGAAATGTGACTGCTATGGTTTCCCCGCTGTGGAAACTTCCTTCTCCTTTCAGCTGGGTAGGATTGATTCTGAGTTGGGTGGGAATGGGAAGATCTTGTCATCGCTTTGATGTCAGAGAAAGTAAGGTTGAGATAAAATGGAAAGGTATGTATCTAGATAATAGCACTTGTGACATCTCCCTGCAGCTCCCAAAGGGATAACATCTATTTGCTTTTCAAAAAGACGTCCATATGTTGTGTGCTTTCTGGAGAAAATAAATTTCTCTTTAGTGTCAAATTTTCTACCTAGTCCAGGTGCCCCCCCAACCCCGGCCCTGACAGTGCTGTGCCACACTTTCTACAGCAGAGGAGGGCCGGGCACAGTGCCAAGAACTGTATCATATCTTTTTTTTTTTTTTTTTTTTTACAAATGAAGATACTGAAGCTAAGAGACGTTGTCTCACTTGCCCAAAGTCACACAGCGAGAAATGAGCAGAGCTCACATTGAAGCCAGCTGTCAGACTCTGGAGCATGTGCTCTTAATCACCAAAAGCTGCTTTCAAATTGTATCATAAACTCACAATTTGAAAGGAGCCGTGATAAATCCTCTTTTACAGTGAATAATTATTTTATAAACAGGGCTACCTCTCCCTAATTTATGGCTAGTGTAAATCCACATTTTTATATACATCAGGTTTGCTTAATGTGGGGAGGGGCATACCTATAGTATGAGTTTATAATAAATGAGCTCATTCTGAAACTAATGACTTAGAGCACGTGCTTGTAGATTGATTAACGGGACTAAAGTCAATGTCTCATAGCTTAGCAGAGACTCTGGAGAGAAATGGAATAAAATGCATATAGTGTTCTGTGAAACTGACTACTGGTACACACGTAAGCTACTCAAATGTTTTCACTGATGGGAAAAACAACAATGATATTTCTGGTTATAAAGCTTCTTTCTGTTCGGCCCCTTCTGTACTTCCTGTTTGTAGTAGACTTCCTCCTCCCCTTGTCCTCCCCCACCAGCGTGAACAAGAGCAGAACTGGAGAAGGTTTTAGTAGATCATTCAACAGACCCCCCTCCCTGAGCTTCTCTGACTGTCAAAACACTTTAGCTTTCAGGAGGCCATGATCTTCAGTACCTGTTTTTTTTTGTTGTTTGTTGTGCGGTACACGGGCCTCTCACTGTTGGGGCCTCTCCCGTTGCGGAGCACAGGCTCTGGACGCGCAGGCTCAGCGGCCATGGCTCACGGGCCCAGCCGCTCCGCGGCATGTGGGATCCTCCCGGACCAGGGCACGAACCCGTGTCCCCTGCATCGGCAGGCGGACTCTCAACCACTGCACCACCAGGGAAACCCTTCAGTACCTGTTTTAAAGTCTATCCCACTCTGCTCCCTGGGAAACTCACAGAGCGCCCCCCCACACCTCCCTGCATCTACAAACAGCCTTTCCTTTTTCACTGTCAGAAGAGTTAGTTGTGAGATTTCCAGGATATGGTGGGAAATCTAGAGGTTTCTTCAAGTCCCATAATTCCTGCTCTGCTTCCTGCCCACTTGAGAAGGTATTTCTGCGGAGACCATTCTGGGCTCACATTCCTCCCTCGGTCACAACAAAGAGGTCAGGGCCAAAAGGATTCTTTGAGTGCACTTGACATCCCTGTTGAGGCTGTCTATTCTCTTTTGTGATCTCTATCCTTAGGAATTGCAGTTTCTATTTTAAACAAAGTGCTCGTTCTCATCGCAGACGGTGGCGACACCCCCTGCTCCTTAACCAAATCGGTCACTATTTACGAGTTTCCATTGTGGGCAAAGTACTATTCTAGGTGCATCAGGGTATGAAAAAAAGATGAGAATGCAGGTCTGTCCTCTGGGCAGACTGGAATCTGTCAGATGGGGAATTAGAACACACACCGCCCGATCGACTCCAATACTGTGATATGTGGGCTCTGATGAGGGATGTGAGAGTGGGATAAACTCAAAAGGTGTGACAGGCAAATTCTGATGAGGGGATACAGGGTGGCCTTTTCTTGGAAGTGGGATTCATGGGCCACTTTGAAGAAAACATGCCTCCTTTCAATGCCCATCTTAGTTCTGGCATTTATTAATTCGCTCCATATTTGCCCCAAGCGCATTTAATGAACCTTCCAACCGCCAGCCTTGCGCCATTAGCTCGTTGCCACAGCTAATGTTCCACAGTCACCCAGACAGTTCTTGGACCAGAAGGGTTTCCTTCTTGGGTAACTGTGCACCCCACTCCCCAACATCCAAGACATTTTTCTTCCTGGACTTAGATTTTGGTGAATATTAAAATGATCTTAACTTTCACAGTTCATAGAGAAAAGATTTGGGAAGAAAGCAGTCATAGATTATATACAAGTTGCGCTATTTCTTCATTTGAAAACAGTCTGCCCCAAAGAAGCTCAGTTAAATATTAGCAAACTTTTGTAGTAAAGCGTGCTTACCTTTGACGATCCGGAGCTGAAGCTACGTCTCTTGAAAGCAGCGCAGGACTGACAAGGCAGGGATTTTATCGAGTCTGTGTTCCCTTCTCAATCAGATACAGCTGTGACCCTCCAGGGGTCACAATTGTGAACTTGTGAGCTGGTTACTTTTAGAATCACCTGGGCAGCATTTTGAACCTGCAATTTCTTGAGTTCCAGACCGAGAGTTTCTGTTGCAGTAGATCTGAGAATAAGGATGAGAAATTTATTTTTAAAAAGCTCTCTGAGGTTTTCTGTATAAGCCAGGTTTGGAAGTGACTGTTGCAGGGACTGTGTGATTGGCATGTTAAATTCCTGGTGATTAGTGATACTGGATTAATGCTCTCCCATGATTCCAGTTTCACGGGTCCTTACACACATGATCTACAGCTGATTTAGGAGAGAAAAAGAATGGTTTGTTGGGCAAGGTTGATAGTGGTCACCATGTGTGAGTTGGTTGCACTTGGTTTTTTTCCATATGGGAGAACGTCTCCTGTGAGTATGATACACCATCACAAAGTGAGGTTGCGCATACAACACATAATATTAAGTGACACTAGAAAAATCAATCATTTGTTGCCATCTTTATACATCCCACTTTTCCTCATTCCTTTCGTTTTATATGCTTGTGATCATAACTGATACTCTACTTTTATCCTCCTGTTAGTTATCTTCCTGGAAGTTTTCTCACATTGTTACAGAGGCTTTTTTCATTTTCCTTTTGAACACTTGTATGTTCTTGCCCGCTTTTAGCGTATCTCAGTGTACACCACATTGGTTATTTTTAATACTTGCACCAATCAATGTCCTGGGGATTTCTGAGAAGGCCATGCTCACACTTCCATATTTTGGGGATTGTTCATCGACACCACTGTTGGCTCGATGTACTTTCATGTCCGGAAAGTCTCTCTTAGAAGTGCTCAGCTGTTCCCTGACGCCTCTCACTCTCAGTGTAATGCATAAGACTGACCAGGAGATGGCGCTGTGGGTCAACTTTTCCCTCACATCCTGCACTGCAGGTGGTTTTCCTAGAGAACCCAGGCGAATTATCCCGAGATAAAGCTTTCATTCCTTTCCTACTGGGGCTAATGAACTGTTCAAATCTGCAAGCTAAATGAAATCTTTAAAATTAAAAAAAATTAACTTTTAGCTGGGCATGAAAGATGACAATGGACTGACTTGGAAACCTGCTCTGAAGACATCAGATCTGAACTTCACACTGAACTTGAACTAGGACGAAGTAGTGAGTTGAGTGTTTACTGGTAGCTTCCAGTTGTTAAGAAACAGGTCAGAGAAAATTTTGAGGAAGGCTAGAGGCCAGTCTGGGGCTTCCTGCTACCCTAAGAGAAGCACGGAGAAACGACTGCAATATAAATGGAGCTCTAAAAATACATATATTTTATGCTTTTTCCTTGGTTTAACCCTGAAAATGTTGCGCAAAAGTTGCTATCTACAAAATTAGCATAAGGAAACCATCTGATGCCAAGGGCCATAGGATTTTGCCCAAGCCCTTTGTAACCACTAAAGCAGGTGGCTCACTTCCCTAGGCATTCTGAGAAAATGCTAACAGGGTGTTTGGCTTTCCTCTTGTGTATTTATAACTTCTTCTGGTATTTGTAGTTAGAATGTGGCCTGCTGGAATGGATTTTCCTTTCCTATTTGCATGTAAATAACATGACCATGACCCTGTAAATTTCCCACAGGCCATTTTAGACATAGGGTGTTGTGATCCCAGAGGTGGGGGTCTCTGCATCATCACTAAGAGTGTCTAAGCCAATTAGCTCAGTTGGTTTGAGCATGGCTGTAAGACATCCAAGGTCACAGGAATCCTCTGTGGCAAGACCAGCCAAGTTAGAGAAGAGAGAGCCTGTGTATTCCCGGCACCAAGAGGAATGTGCTCTAACCCAGGCAAAATGTGAGTTATTGGTAACATGGAAAAATATAATGCGCATGGCTCAGTGTCCCTTGATGGTTAACAGAACAGACACTCAACTCAGTGATGTCGTCATCAACAGCAGATTCCTTTTTGTCTATACAGGGCAACCGCCTTCCTAAGAATAAAGTTGTTTGAGCCAGTGGTTCCGGACTCAGAGTTTTTATTTTGCAACTCTTTCCACAACTCCCTATGTCTCCTAAATTTTTTACCCTCACACGCAATTAGGAAGAAATGGAAAGATGACTCTGCTTGTGGACAGAATCAGGAAACAGTTTAACAGAGGGGATGATTCTCCCACTCGAGGGCCCCCACCAGCTGCACAATTTTAGGGAAACCGTGCAAAACGGGTTTCTCATCGTTTTTGCCGGCCTTCTGCTGTGTCTCTCTGTTGGCCACTATGAGCCAGATGTGTACTTGAGATGTGTAGCTGTTTTCTTGGGAAGCAAAATCTCATCTGAAACAGGAAATGGATTTTTCAGATAAAGGATAAATATTTGTGGTCGAGATGGAGAAGAAAGTCTTTCTGAGCTGAGTTTCTCCTGCTGGCTGGTTGAATGTCTGGCACATCGTAAGAGCTCACGTTCATTACTAAGGGACAGGCTCTGTACTAAGCACAATTTCAGTTCTACTTCTTTTAATCCTCACAAAACCTTGTGAAGTAGGTACTGCTATGATCTGCATTTTTAAGGATGAGGAAATAGGCTCTTAAAGATGAGATGAATTCTCTGGGGTTCCCTGTTAGTAAATGGCAGAGCCATAATTTGAACCCAGGCCATATAATTCCAAGGGCCTACATGTTCTTAAATACTATCCTATCCTATTTGGCCTATAGCTTATCAGAGACAATCTAATTACAATCTGAATCCTTTTTTTTTTTTTTCCCCAAACAGGATGATATTCTTGTAATTCTGTACTTGGGGAGGAGGCCCAACTTCTGTGTTCATATATGCCTCCCTCCATATGTCTCTTCAATAGGCTGCAGGTATGTAGTGAGGTTAGGAATCCCAGGTTCAGTGTGCCTGATTTTGATTAAGTCCTGTGTGTGTTTAACATCTCTCCTTGGAACGGGAGGCTACCTTTCCTCTACTGTTCTCAGCTTGGGACTGTGTCAAAAACTTTGACAACAAGAAAAGACTCATTCGGTATCCTGTTACAGTGGAATACTCCACTCATTTTAGTGCTCAACAAAATGAAAGTCCTAGGGTTAATAGGAAATACCCTCCTGACTGGGCATGTAAGTAATCCACCTATTGTTACTTGAGCATATTCTCTGGCATTTCATCCATTCAAAGTATTTCCTTTATCTCTGGCAATATATACACTACTCTTGCAAAGGAAAATTCTTCCATAAGTAATTATCAAGAGGATAAAAATTTCTGCCTACCATTTAGACATGCAACTTTAAAGCAATACATAGACAAGGATTGGTTTTTAATGTTTACCTCGAACACATGCTTTTAAAAGTTTAGAACCTTGGAGGTTCATTGTTATCTCCCTGCAGAGGCCTTCCTCCCTAGGAGTATCTGCCTTGGGAAGACAGTGTGGCACTTTGCTACAGGGGCTTGGATAAAGGTCATGCCATCATAGATAGAGGAAGTTTCCTAGAAGTTGGATTTGAGTTGGGCCTTGAAGGAAGTGCAGAATTTGGACTGATAAGGAGGCAGGGTTCATCACGTGGAGAAAAAAGGAGGATGAGCCAAGATTAAGTGTGGAACTGAGCCTAGTGGTATAGCTTGGGAAGCCTGATAGAAGTAGAAGGTAACTTGTCTATATGGTGTGGGGTGGGGACATAGTTTGAATGGATGGGGAATGTGAAATTAATGAAGGATTCAGTGGAGTTGGCAGGATACTCATGGCGATATTTTAGTGGGGACATATTTTTGGAAACCACCTACTCCAAACCTGGCATCTTACTGGCGGAGCAATGGAGATTCAAGGTGATGAGGCAAACTTCCCAGAGTCTCACAGGGTATCAGTGGCACAAGCGTCCTTCAGTGCTTGCTCCTTAGTCCATTCCTGCTTCTGTGCTTGGTCTGAGCATAAACGTGAAGCCATTGTAGGCTAAGAAGTAAAGAAGCTCTTCCATGGTACAGTACTAGTTTGTTGGATGTGTGGAACAGGGAGAAAATCAGAAGGAGAACTATTATTACATCAAAAGAGTTCATGGAAAAGAACAAATAACGAGTGTAGGCGAGGATGTGGAGAAAAGAGAACCCTCGTACGCTGTTGGCAGGAATGTAAATGGATGCAGCCACTATGGAGAACAGTATGGAAATTCCTCAAAAAACGAAACATAGAACTATCATCTGATCCAGCAATTCCACTCCTGGGTATTTATCAGAAGAAAACAAAAACACTCATTAGAAAAGACATATGCATGCCTGTGTTCACTACAGATTACTTACAACAGCCAAGATATGGAAGTGGCCTAAGCGTGCATCAATAGATGAATGGATAAAGAAGATATACAATGAATTATTACTCAGCCATAAAAAAGAATGAAACCTTGCCATTGGCAACAACATGGATGGACTTTGGGGGTATTATGGTAAGTGAAATAAGTCAGACAGAGAAAGACAAATACTATGAGATTTCACTCATATGGGACATCTAAAAAAACAAAGCAAATGAACAAACATAACAAAACAGAAACAAAGATATAGATACAGAGAACAAGCAGGTGTTTGCCAGAGGGGAGGAATATGAGGGGAGGAAAGAAATAGGTGAGGGAGAATAAGAGGTACACACTTCCAGTTAAAAGATAAATAAGTGCTTGGTATGTAATTAACAACACGGTAAATATAATTAACACCGCTGTACGTTATATTAACATATCAAAGTTAAGAGAGTGAATCCTAAGAGTTCTCATCACAAGGAAAACATATTTTTTCTATTTTTAAAAATCTTGTACCTATATGAGATGATGGATGTCCACTAAACTTACTGTGATAGTCACTTCATAATTTTGTAAATCAAATTATTATGCTGTATACCTTGAACTTATACACCTTGAACTTATACACAGCTCTGTCAATTATTTCTCAATAAAACTGGAAGAAAAAATTATACCTCAAAAAAAAAAAAAAGCTTGAGGTGTGTACTGTGGCCTTAACTGTTGGCCCGCAGACAAAGGAGATACTCAGATATATTAAAGGAGAAGTTGGTAGGACCCAATATAGGGCCCAAAGAAGAGAAACATAAGCTGATGACAAGTTTCAATTTCGGGTTTCTTGCAGAATAGTGTCAGGAGAGCAAGAGGGGGAGATTCTGAGTTTGAGTCTGGATATATTTGGTGAACAGACTTGGTGATAGACTACTGGAAACAACCATTCATTCATTCATTCATTCATCCAATGAATACTTATTGAATGTGTACTCTGAGCTACTGTGCTAGGGGCTGGGTAAGTAAGATGTGCTTGGACTGGGACCTTTTGAAGCTTTCATTCTAGTGTTTTCTGATGGGGAAACATGGGCTTCGGTGAGAGGCATGGCTGGTAGCCATCAACAGCGTGGTGCTTGGCGGGTGACCTCTCGCAGGCAGTGAGTACGGCAGGGGGCTGAGGACAGAGACTGTGGACTCCCAATCATTTCAGGAAAGATGCCATCATTACTGTTGACTGAAAAAAAAATGCACAACTTGAGAGCTGTGAGTTTCAGCTTTATCTGGGGACTTACTGAGGACTATAACCTGGGAGACAGGCTCTCAGGTAGCTCTGAGGACCTGCTCCGAAGAGGAAGGAGAGGCCAGTATATATGTGATTTTGGCTACGGAGTACGTGCAATCCAGCATACGTCTTGGTAGGTTCGCGTTAGTCATGAGGAACAGGTATTTCAGTTAATCATTTTAATGCTTTGCTTTTCTAAGTATGGGAAGATGCAAGAACCCAGGTTCATAAAAAATTTTCTCCTGAAACGCATCTAACTAAGGGCCTGTTTCGCCTGTTTTCCCAAAGCACAGAGTGTCTCATCCCGTCCTTCATCCTGAATTCCTTCCAGGGTGTACTGCAGTCAGTGACTGCAGGGCTGATGACTTAATCTTTGTAGAACCAGATGGTGAACGACATTCTTTGTTTTACAGTATCAACAGATTATGAGTTTTAAATACGTTGTCCGAAGAGTTTTAAAACCATTTCCCCTCTCATTTCTTTTATTTAAATGAATTATTTGAGCTTGTCCCCACCAAAGAATTCTCAAACATTCAAGTGAATAGAGTGAATGATTAAATGGGCTGCCAATGGGGTGAATATGTCCACTGACCCAAGATAAAAGGTGACAGACTCTAATTATATGTAAAAAAATTCCCCTGACCCACTGAGCTGGCACCAGCCCCTTTTGTTGGTTTCATTTGTCAGGATTCTTCAAGCTTGGCCTTGCTCCACCAGGTGATGGTAAGTGCTAAACCCTCTCTTTTTTTTCTACCTAGTTTTAACCCAAGCTTGGACTGGCCTTCGGGTAGATAAGGACAATGGGCTCCTGAAAGATTTAAGAGGTTAAGGACAGGCCAGGGAGCACCCCACAATCTCCTGATTAAATAGCAAAGGTAGTTGTTGGAGGTTAAGAGAAAATCTTTTTGAATGTTAGTACAAACTAAAATTAGCATTGATTTACATTTTCAAAGCCTTATTTACTACTTCATTATATTATAATGATTCATTTTGTTAAATTTGAAACCTCTAAAAAGCTCCCAGAAGCAATCATAATGTAGATCTTACAGGTGAAAGATCAACTGTTAAAATAGAATCTGTAACAACAACAACAAAAAAATGGAGAAATTGTCTTAATAACTGAAGTTTTAAATAGTCTTTTCCAGAAATGTCTTCTTAGAGTCAGATGTGTATTGAGAAGAACTGTAGGAGTTCACTCTTTGAAAGACTGCAATGACTGGTGATCTGAAGAAATTTCTAGATTCCTCAAGGGCAGCCATTCTCCATACCCTTCTTTGTTCTGCCAACTTTCCATTTTTCTCCTTCCTGTGTAATTGTGTGTGTGTGTGTGTGTGTGTGTGTGTGAGAGAGATCTTTCCCTTTTTGTCTGTGGAAATGCTACGTACCCCGGCACCTCCTCTTCAGTCTCTTTAACTATCTCTCTCTAGGCTTCCTCTCACTTTTCTTTCCCAGGACACAGAGACTCTCAGAATTTTACTTCTATCTGCTCTGACCCATTATGATTTTATTTTTAACTCCCAGAATGTCATTATTTTATGTGGTAGCTCCTGTTGGGAATGGGCAAAAGTGTCTCACTGTGTCCCCCATGTCTAGACAATAATAATCTCTGCTCCTGGAACAGCTGGCAAGGTCAGCTCTGGGAACTGTGGCTCTTAAGTCATAGCAGCACGTCTCAATCTTAAGTCATAGCAGCACGTTTCAGTCTTTTCTCAATCTTTTCTCAATCTTGTGAATAATTTTCCACCATTAATAATATTAGCACCCAAGTATGTGAGTGACAATTCTCAGAAAATAAAATCAGAGAGGACTGCAAGTTATCCCTAAAATCACTCATCCTCACCTTCTGCATTCCAACGTGTTCTGGCATAGAAGAGAAAGCCACAAAGTTGCAGAAGTGAATCAGAAAGGAATATAACCACAGTCAACCTGGGTACCTACAAGCAGTGTGTTCACGTGTCCTTTTTAATTTATTATTTTTAGGGGTGGGAGGTGGGAAATGCATCATGAACCTATTTGGGGAAAAAAAATCCAGATTTTATTTAATAATGAATCAAGCAACCCTGAGGTCTACAGCCCTTCCCTCATGAATATTCAAGTTTCTCTGAGTGACAGAGAATGAAAGGGAAGTTCTACCATAGTGTAGTTACATCAAAATGTATACACTGAACATGATTCATAATTATCTGTACAAATTAACTTCATTACACACACTCTGCTCTTCAGAGATCTGCCCGGACATTTTGGTCCTGCCCATTGATGGCCAGCACTTACTGCTTCTCTCTCTACCTGTCTCTGTTTCTCTCTTTTTGCTTTCCCGCTCTCCTTCCTTCCCTCCCTGCCTCACTTACACCCTCACCAGACCCCATCTTTCCTCTTCTCTCAACAGAGAGTCTGTCTTCCTACAGTGTGGCTCTCTGCCAGGAATAATGGAAATGGTGAAAAGTTTCTTGTGGTTAGAGGTGAAGCCAACAGTGAGCGAGGCTTGTCCTTCTCTCTCCTCCCCTCTAGACACCCTCCTCCCTGGTATGCATTCAGGATGGGGGCAGGGAGCACAGGGCTGGTGGCCAGAAGAGCGAAGGGATTCCTGTTGCCTCTTTCTGCCTGCTGTGTGCTCTGAAGCAGGGATTACGAACATTTTCTGGAGGTGCTGGGAGGATGTGAGAGTGCCAAGCAAACACGGCTCTTCCTCAGAGAGGAAGAAAGGCCCCCAAATTCCCCGAGGGGCCCCCTCCTGGACTCCCAGGACACACAGGGGCCCAACGGAGTGGATGCCAACATGCATCCTGGGCCCATCTGGCGCTGTTAAAACCTTGCCCCTGTGTGTTTGGGTTAGTCCATGAGAGAATTTCCAGGACTCTTGAAATGCTTGTGGGTAACCTGGAATTTCCTGAGAGACCTGGATGCCGAGATCACTAGCCAGTTTCAGGGATCCATGCCTTCTGTGAGCGACAAAGACATTTGTGTAAAAGTGAGTCGCAGAAAATCCTTGGAAATTTTTGAGCCTTAAATTCCCTGTAAGGCACAAACACACCAACTATAAAAGTTCTAGGCTACGGCAGAGAAGGCCTAACTCTCAATCAAGCCAGAGATATATAGGCAGCTATCACGTGTCTTCGGCTCACTCTAAAAGCCAGCTTTTTAATATTTGTGGATATAGACCCTGTGACTACAAGATCAACAACCATCTTCTTAGTTCTCTTTGAAGTTGAAAGGTAAAGGCTTTATGGGGCTCACTGGAATTCCCAAGGTCTCCTGGGCCAAGACACAGAACAGTGGTTGAACAGTTGATGTTCTGAATAGAGACTTAATTGAATTCCCTAGCCGATGCCAGACCTAAATTCCTCCAAAGGAAAGCCCAGAAATGGCCATCTGTGCTTTCCTTTTGGGACGGATCGGCAAGGTCACTCTTATGTAAGCCTCCATCAAGCAGATACATGCTCACACAGCAACCCTTTTGGGGGCCACCATTTTCCTTAACTTTCAGTAGCGTCAGCATATTCCTTTCTTGTAGATCACATCGTTCTGTCATTTTTGAGTCACTTAACATATTATTCACTCACGCCCCAGATCCTTTATTAGGTAGTGGGGAAATGATCATGAGCGAGATAGTCCCAGGTCCTTGCCCCTTAAAAGTATAAAATCCCCACAAAGCAGGAAAGAAGGTTCCTCTGATGCCACACCAATGGGCACAGGCTCCAGAGCCCGGACAGTCCTGCTTCTCTTGTCCATCCCTCCCTCTAGATCAGGGGTCCCCAACCGCCAGGCTGCAGACCAGTGCTGGTCCGAGGCCTGTTAGAAACCGGGCTGCACAGGAGAATGTGAGTGGCGGGCGAGCGAGTGAAGTTTCATCTGCCGCCGCTCCCCACTGCTCCCGTTACTGCCTGAACCGTCCTCCCCCGGCCCCCTCACCCCCATCCGTGGAAAAACTGTCTTCTGCGAAACCAGCCCCTGCTGCCAAAAAAGGTTGGGGACCACCGCCCTGGATACTGTGGCTTCAGGATGTGAATGAAAAGTGTCGCCTGCCGTATCAGTAAACAAAGGACGTTGTAGCCATTAACCCACCCTCCCGTGGTGAGCCCCGAGGGAACTCAGGATGGAGACAAAGGGGAGGCCTGCTGCCAAGCCCTCAGCCACTGCAACAACCTCCAACGGTGCCCCCTGAGGGGACTCAGGATGGGAAAGAACCGGACACTGGCCCCAGAGAGCTGAGGTGCACATCCAAGGAATGATTTCAGTAAACCCACACACTTGCGTGTTCCATACATAGAAAAGTGCTACATTCCTCAACTTGAGATGTCTGGTTTTCTTTAATTAACAGTAACCTTTCCAACTACCTGGTCTTTGTTGCAAAAACTCCTCTATATCCTGGTTCCTCCCTCACCTCTTGGGAGCCATCCCTCACAGCTAGCTGAGAGGCTTAAGTCCTCAGTTTTGTCTGCCGAATAAAACATCACTCTCAACTTTTAGGTTGTGCATTTTTTGCTGTTTTCAGTCGACAAGGATTAGCTACATCAGCCCCAACCTTGGCTCCAGCACTTCCATTTTTGGCTTTTCTAAGAGAGATGTTTGGGAAGCACAAAGAACCCGCTTCCAAAACCAGGATGTGATGCTGTAGGCCACCCGCTTTTGACTGCCATTTGATGATGTTTTCCTAATGGTAATTGTTTCTGCAAAGCCTACAAGACTTCGATTTCCTCCTAGAAGCAAAATAAACGTGTAAATGCTATCACTGTGCTCTGACAAAGTCCCAAGTTTTCACTTTCCTTCTAATCGTTGTAATTCAATCCACTAAGGATCCTGTACCCGAGGAGTTGACTATCTGGTCTAGGAAACAACTACTGTGGCTTCAGGATGTGAATGGAAAGTGTCGCCTGCCGTATCAGTAAACAAAGGATGTTGTAGCCATTAACCCACCCTCCCGTGGGGGAGGGCCACGCAAGGCAACAGGAGTCAGACAAGAGGTTATTCTTTTGGGCTAAAATAACCAGTGACTGCTTCCCAAAGGGGATGACATGGGGTCTGGAGCATGAAAGACAGCTGAAATGTGGCCGAGGGAGGCGCTTCCAACAGAGGAAAAATATGTGTACAGGTGTAGAGAAGGAAGTATTTGTGGCATGCGAGGTGGCAAGGAGGAGACTGGCCCACCTGGAGCTCCGAGTTTTGTTTGGATAGAAACCCAGCTACTCTGTCCAGAGACGCCACCCAGGGATCTCCATGGCTCAGAGAGAACTTTCCACGTGGAGAGAGTAACTCATGTGGCCTTTTGCCCACCACTGCCACCACCATAGAGCCATCAAGGATAGAAATTAGGAGAAAACAGCTCATTTCCTCATCCTTTGCTTAAAGCATCCATTTTCCAGGGGCAATTTTGTAAACGAAGAATTTTCCTGTTCTAACGGATAGGTGAGTTTCTTGAATAAACAACAGGTTGAAGGAAATGATCACACATTCATACTCAATTCCCCCAGTACTCCATGGCAGCCTTCACGCATCAGAATGGAAAAGCAGAGTTCCCCTAATGGTCACAGCCACGTTACATGTCTGCAAAGAAAAAGGCCTTAAACTGCCAGGAACTTAAGCCAAGAAAGACCATAAAAGGTACATTCTCTTTCGAGGTGATGCAGTCAGCACAAAGGTGTTCTGTCTGAGATTTGTAAAGCTGCTTGTGCATGAGTTGGATTGTGAATTTGACTGGCAGCCAATTGTAAGCCAGCAGCGAGGAAAATCTGCTCTAGATAGATTTCCACGCCAACACGTACGCACGGCATCACTGTGGACAGAGCTGGTAATCAAGAGCGTCCTGGGTGAGGACAACTGCATCAGAGAATCAATACTGGACTCAAATACCACCACAGTCCGAGACCTTTCCAAAGAAAGCTTTCAATATTCATCACCATGAGCATTAGACAGGGCTCTATTTGTGCTGCCTGAGGTTTTCTCTTCCACATAGATGCAGGGAAGTCTTCTTGGGTGAAATATAGTTAATTCCCAGGTTTTGGAAACTTTAGGTTCATTTTTCCTCCATGCGGTCAGAGAGAAGAGCGAAACGAAGGGGTGAACCTGCTAGGGCGTGTCCAATCTAGCCCCAAACTACAAAAGAAGTTACAGAACATGGCCCTCACTGTGCCTCTTTATGAAAAATAAGGGCTTCCCCCCACGTTTCATCCCTTTCCAAACCTCTGTCTGTCTCGTTACTTCCCCAAGTAAATCTTCCTTGGCAAGGTGCTCAAATCACGTTTCCCAGGACACGCTGTCAGCCTTTTGCCCTCATAGCTTTCTGCCTGCCATTCCCCTTGGCCTGGAGTTTCCTTTCCGTTCTCCCTGGTTATCTAAATCAAATCCAGCTTTCAAGATTCATCTTAAATCTCTCTTCCTCAGAGCAACTTCCCTGATCACCGCAGTCTAGTTGAAAGTCTCCTGCCTTTTAGCCACTACAGCTCGCCGAGTGACATTAAGTAACGACTTTAGCACTGTGTGTGACATGCTGCCTCGTGTAATTATTATCTGTGAGTTAACCCCCTAACTAACCCAAAAGCTTACAGAGAGGTAGAGAGGATGGGCCACGTATGACTCATTTTTTATAGCCTAATATCCAAATTTCTTTGTGTTTAATTTTTAGATACACATTGGTTCCCAAATCAATGCAGACACATTTAAGAGGCAGGTTTTTTGGAGTTTGAAGGATTCATTGAAAAAATCAGCTAGAACCAAAATAATACTCCCTCAGACCTCAAGGAAACACGCCTAGCCTTTAGGCATGAAAAGTTCTTTTGATTTCTTATGGAACTCAAGACGTATTTAAATTGTGATTCAGAGCTTGTGCACTGAACATCAGAAGCCTAAACAGATGTTGTCATTGACTGATATGGTAATGGATGCAAACTGGTAAAGAGAAGGAAGAAGCATATTCCCAGAGTGGGGGGAGGGATGGAGGCCATCACAGACTACTACTGTAGTGACCAGTCTGGACACTGATTTGGGGTCTGTCTAGTTTTAGTCCACGGAGGTATGGGGGAAAATCTTTGATCAAGATGAGGAATCCAGGAAACACCAATCTGTTTCAATCTAAACTTCTTGTAGCCTCAGCTAACCTTCCTCTGGGTGACTCTCGCTGTTCATACTTAAAGCCATCCACAGTGGACTTGATCACTTCCTTGTTTGGGGGCCCTTATACTGTACTAACACAAAACTCACTTTCTGCACTGAGACATAATTTTATTTATTTAATTTCTTTGGCTGTGTTGAGTCTTCGTTGCTGCGCATGGGCTTTCTCTAGTTGCAGTGAGCGGGGGCTACTCTTTGTTGCGGTGCGTGGGCTTTTCATTGCGGTGGCTTCTCTTGTGGAGCTCGTGCTCCAGGCGTACGGGCTTCAGTAATTGTGGTGTGTGGGCTCAGGAGCTGTAGCACACGGGCTTAGCTGCTCCATGGCATGTGGGATCTTCCTGGACCAGGGCTTGAACCCGGGTCCCCTGCACTGGCAGGTGGATTCTTAACCACTGTGCCACCAGGGAAGCCGTGTATTAAGATATAATTCACATGCTATGAAATACATCTGTTTTAATAGTACAATTCAATGGTTTTTAGTGGATTCACGAAGTTGTACAGCTATTACTGTTAATTACAGAATAATTTTCATTACCCTGCAAAGAAATTTCATATCCATCAGCAGTCAGGCTCTATCCTTTTGTTCCCTCAGCTATGGGAAACCATGAATCTACTTTCTATCTCTATGGAGTTGTCTGTTCTGGACATTTCATTGAAAAGGAATGATACTATGAAACTACCAATGGCATTTTTCACAGAACTAGGACAAAAAGTTTCACAACATGGAAGACCCTGAATAGCCAAATCAGTCTTGAGAAAGAAAAATGGAGCTGGAGGAATCAGGCTCCCAGACTTCACACTATACTACAAAGCTACAGTAATCAAGACAATATGGTACTGGCACAAAAACAGAAATATAGATCAACGGAACAGGATAGAAAGCCCAGAGATAAACCCCAACGGAACAGGATAGAAAGCCCAGAGATAAACCCACGCACATATGGTCTCCTTATTTTTGATAAAGGAGGCAAGAATATACAATGGAGAAAAGACACCCTCTTTAATAAGTGGTGCTGGGAAAACTGGACAGCTAAGTGTAAAAGAATGAAATTAGAACACTCCCTAACACCATACACAAAAATAAACTCAAAATGCATTAAAGACCTAAATGTAAGGCTAGACACTATCAAACTCTTAGAGGAAAACATAGGCAGAACACTCTATGACATAAATCACAGCAAGATCCTTTTTGCCCCACCTCCTAGAGAAATGGAAATAAAAACAGAAATGATCAAATAGGACCCAATGAAACTTAAAAGCTTTTGCACAGCAAAGGAAACCATAAACAAGATGAAAAGACCACCCTCAGAATGGGAGAAAATATTTGCAAATGAAGCAACTGACAAAGGATTAATTTCCAAAATTTACAAGCAGCTCATGCAGCTCAGTATCAAAAATACAAACAACCCAATACAAAAATGGGCAGGAGACCTAGACATTGCTCCAAAGAAGATATACAGATTGCCAACAAACACATGAAATGATGCTCAACATCATTAATCATTAGAGAAATGCAAATCAAAACTAAAATGAGGTGTCACCTCACACCACTCAGAATGGCCATCATCAAAAATCTACAAACAATAAATGCTGGAGAGGGTGTGAAGAAAAGGGAACCCTCTTGCACTGCTGGTGGGAATGTAAATTGATACAGCCACTATGGAGAACAGTATGGAGGTTCCTTAAAAAACTAAAAATAGAACTACCATACGACCCAGCAATCCCACTACTGGGCATATACCCTGAGAAAACCATAATTCAAAAAGAGTCATGTACCACGATGTTCACTGCAGCTTTATTTACAATAGCCAGGACATGGAATCAACCTAAGTGTCCATCGACAGATGAATGGATAAAGAAGACGTGGCACATATATATAATGGAATATCAGCCATAAAAAGAAATGAAATTGAGTTATTTGTAGTGAGGTGGATGGACCTAGAGTCTGTCATACAGAGTGAAGTAAGTCAGAAAGAAAAAAACAAATACTGCATGCTAACACATATATATGGAATCAAAAAAAAAAAAAAAAGAAAAAAGAAAAAAAAATGGTGCTGAAGAACCTAGGGGCAGGAAAAGAATAAAGACGCAGACGTACAGAATGGACTTGAGGACATGGGGAGGGGGAAGGGTAAGATGGGACGAAGTGAGAGAGTGGCATGGACATATATACACTACCAAATGTAAAATAGATAGCTAGTGGGAAGCAGCTGCATAGCACGGGGAGATCAGCTTGGTACTTTGTGTCCACCTAGAGGGGTGAGATAGGGAGGGTAGGAAGAAGACGCAAGAGGGAGGAGATATGGGGATATATGTATATGTATAGCTGATTCACTTTGTTATAAAGCAGAAACTAACACACCATTGTAAAGCAATTATACTCCAATAAAGATGTTAAAAAAAAAAGGAATGATACAATTTGCAACCTTTTACACTTGGCTCCTTTCACTTAGGATAATGTTTTCAAGGTTCATCCATATTGCAGCATGAATCAGTACTTCATTTCTTTTTATGGCTGAATAATATTTTACTGTATGGATATCCCACATTTTTTTTATCCATTCATCAGTTGATGGATATCTGGATTGTTTCCACTTTTTGGCTATTATGAATAATGCTGCTATAAAAACTATACAAGATTTTTCCTTTTTTTTTTTTTTTTGTGGATATATGTTTTAAATTTGCTTGGGTATATACCTGTGAGTGGAATTGCTAGGTTAAGTGTAAACTCAGTGTTAACTTTCTAGGGGACTGTTTTCCAAAGTGACTGCAACATTTTACATTCCCACCACCAGTGCATAAGTGTTCCTATTTCTCCATAGTCTCACTAATACTTCGAATTTGTCTGTCTTTTCGATCATAGCCAGCCTAGTGTGTGTGAGTGGTGTTTCACTGTGGTTTTGATTTGCACTTCCCTGATAATGTTGAGTGTTTTTTCCTATGTTTATTGACCATTTGTATATCTTCTTTGGAGAGATGTCTATTCAAATTTTTTTGGCCCATTTTAAAATTGGGTTATTTTTCTTCTATTATTGAGTTGCAAGAGTTCTATGTATAGTCTCAAAATTCACTTTCAGTTGCGTGTTAATCAACTGATTCCCACAGCAGTTTCTTCTTACAATACAATCCTCAGCATGCTGATGTCCTGCACTGCTTTTTAACTTAAAAATAGTTTTGTCTTGCTTGACCATACAGCTGTACCTTTTAGTACTCTCTCCTATATCTGTGCTCTCACCTGGCTCTGATTTCTATATCTGTGTAATAAAAAGGATGGCAGGTCACTTTGGGGAGAGAAAAGAGCCATTTCCTAATTGGATCTGTATTAGTTTTTATCGGTGCATAACAAATTACCACAAATGTTGAGGCTTAAAATAATATACATTTATTATCTTACAGTTTCCAAGGATCAGGAGTCTGGGCATGGCTAAGCTGTGTCCTCTGCCCAGACTCACACAGGACTGCAGTCGGCTGTGTAATGTTCTCAACAGAGGCTCAACTTGGGAAAGATCCACATTCACACTCCCTCAGCTGGCATGAGGAATGGCAGAATTGATTTCCTTGCAGTTACAGGACTCACAGCCTCTCACTTCTTCAAGGCCAGCAGAAGAGAGTTTCTCCCACCTCAGGGAGGGCTCCCATCTCTCGTTTAAGGGCTTTCGCCTGATTAGGTCAGGCCCACCATGGTGCTCTCCCTTTTAATTAACGCCAAGTCAACTGATTAGGGTCTTTAATTACATTGCAAAACTCCTTCACCTTTGCTATATTCTGTTGGCTACAAGCAAGTCGCAGGTCCCATCCACACTCAAGGGGAGGGAGTCATAAAAGGGCATGAGCCATTGGGAGCTTCCTTAAGGTGTGTCTACTACAGGATATTAGCTGAAAAAGGGTTTTCTACTAAGCAAAAAGAAACACCGTGAGTTCTTTTTAAGATAATGCCATTAAATCACTTTCCTAGCTACAGAGGCTCCAAAGTTGTTCCTGTTTCACCATGTTTCACCACTTTTCAGTGACATAAAGGCTACAGAACAAATGTGCATAAATGACTGGGTTGGGCATCATGAAATTCTTTTCAATACATAACAGTCATAAGTCTCGCAATGACTGGCTTTCATTAGACAGCCTACATTTTCCATAATCACATATTAATAATGATAAAGAGAGTTAATGCATGTATAGTGCTTTCTGTGGTCTGGTACTTTACACATATTGGCATTTAATCTCCATAATCAATCTTAGAAGTGGGTATTGTTGTTTTATCATCCTGTGTTACAGATGAGGGAACTGGACACGGAGAAACTGTTACCAGAGGGAGCTGGTCAAGTGGATGCACCGTAAGAAGCAGAGCTTGGACTGAACCGAGGGAAGCTGCACTCAGACCCATCACGCCCTTTGCCCCTCCAAGAGCTGAAGAGTCACTCAGTGGAGGAAGTGCACATCTGGGTGTCATCAAGGCCCTCACTCCACACAGAGCCTCAAGTGAAAACACATCCGCTAGCTCACTGTCGTCTATGGAAATGGGTCATCAGCAGAGGGTCTCTTGGGTCATTATAAAAACTGTTGACTAATACACACAGAGCCAAAGAGAAGAAAGTAGTTTAAAGTCCTAAGAAAGCACCTCATATGCTTTCTCCATTTTGTAAGTCACCTTTGGTCAGAGGAGAGTACCATTCACTCAAGCTGCACTAAAACAGCTCACATTCTGCACGTACCGGTACAGGAAGCATCAAAGCACTCATCTAACTTATTATTAAGAGCCAAGTATGTGTCAGGTGCTGTGCTATGCACTAGGGACTCAGTGGAGGAAAAGAGTCACGATTCCACTTCCAGGGAGATAACCTTCCAGTGGTGGGAGGACACAGTAAAGAAACAAACACAAATACAATATCAGGGCATACAGTATCAGGGCAGCCATAGGTGTCACACTGAGAACAAGACAAGATGATGGTTGAGACTAGCACCCACGGTTACCCCTTCTCTGGATTAAAAAATGGAAGCATGTAAATCCGTCAAGAGCCGCAATGAGTGCTTTTAATTTTGAGAGAAGAAACGCCGACAAGTAAACTCATTGAGGAAAAAAATGGCAGATGGAGCAGCCTCCAGCTGGAGGCTGAACTCAACCAGGCCCTTGGGCGTGTTCATGCCGCTCCCAGTCCCAGCTTCCACCTTTTCCTGGCTGCTCCCATCCACAGTCATCTTGTTCCTGACCACACCTCAGTCCAAATGGCTGCCGGCTCCCAGAATGGACACACTGCACCTTCCGGGTTCCCACGCTCCGCCTAGCCAGGTACCCGTTCCAGGAGCCCCGGGAGCCCAGTTCTACACGTTTCTGCTTGGACTGGTCCTGGGGTGTGAACAGTACAGGGGTTATTTCATGGATACCGCCCATGAACTGCTGTGTGCTCTAAAACAGGGATTAAGAACATTTTCTGGAGGTGCTGCAGTGTCTAGCCTTATCCAGATCCTGCTGGCTCTGCCTCTTGCTGCCGGCCCCTTGGAACTGACAACAGGTTTTGGCTTCCTAGAGATAAACCGTCACCACCTCTTCCTCCTCCAGACTCACCCCAACTGACTCCAGTCCTGAGGGCCCAGGTCTCCTCCTCTGACACTAAACCAAGGGTTCAGACTTACAAGTGAGTCTTAAAGCCAGGCCCCCTGAAACAGCATCTCCCTCTCCATTCAAGCTCCTTCATCAGTAGGTAATTAGATCTAAGCTCAGGTCAGGTCATCCACGGGGTGGTCAGAGCTTTGGTAAGTTTCCACTACACACAGCAACTCTGGCTCCCCTCCCCTCCCTCCCCTCCCCTCCCCTCCCTTCCCCTCCCCTCCTCTCCCTCCCCTCCCCTCCACACCACCTCGCCTGGGCCAACAGGCCCCACCCCACTCCCCACAGTCCCATCCTAGGGGGCACCAAGCCCCGCATCATTAACAAGCTCCTCAGGTGATTCTGATCTGCTGTCCTGCTGAAAATTACTGTGACTAAAGGAAGATGGAAAGAGATCTGAAGAAAAAAAATCCCAAAACTCAAGTGGTTTCCTAATGCAACAAAAAACATGTTCTGCAATTATGCCATTTCAGCCTATATTTTTAGAATAATTCTCCTGGATAATCCATACAGAGGATAAAAGATATTCCCAGGAATCTGCAAAGCTATTCTCATACTTTCTTTGGTGATTCTGGTCAGCAGTCATAAGACCTTGATTTCTGGCTTTGCTTTTCAAACTGAAGGGCTGTTCCAAACAAGACGATGAACTTTCAGGGAAAGTAGGCCTCTGACTGCACTATAATAGGAAAGGAGGGGAGGGCTCCGGTTTTCTTCAGAATTCCTCCTGCTGAAGGCCTCGTCAACACAGAGCGCTTCAGTGGGGTCTCAGGCGGGACTTTCCAAACAGAGCAATTTCCAAAGTTATAAACATGCTGCCTGTTTTGGAAAGTGTGAGAATCTCTGGTCATCATCAGTTTGTAATTGTTGAAGTTTTACAAGTGAGGTTAAAAGGAAGAATTTTGGTAACAAATTTCTCAAATCAAACTAACAAGGACAAAATTACCCCAAATTTGTTATTCTCGATGACATAAATGGAACATGTTATTTGACAGAAATACTTATTCACTCTCTTATTTTCTTCTAAAGAATTGTCTGGATGTTTTTTCGATAGATGAAATCTATTTTGTTGAAATAAAAGAAATTAAAAGAAGGCATATCATAAAAATAAAAGTGAAAAAAGAATACAGTTTGGGTAGCTCACTCCATAGCAGATGCCTGATGGCTGGAATGTTACTTGCTTCCTCCAGACCCCTATCTCACAATGCACTTTACCTCAGCCAACCCCGACGGACACGAGAATGGGCCGAGAACGTGTCAGGTAAGAAGAAAGACGGGGGAGCCCTAGAATGAGGTCAACTCCCACCTCTACGTAGGCCTCCCGGAAGGATCACCCATCTTCCAAGCCCACTCCACCTTGGTCTCTGCAACTGTCAGAAGCAACCATTTTACAGCCAGCTCTTCTGTCCTTAAGGTGCTTCAAAAGTTTCCTGCCCAATGAATATCTGGTTTGTGGATTATTTGGCCTCAGACATATCCATTTGCATTTTTCCATGATGATTTGTAGTCCTGTCCCTGCCTTTCCCATTTTCCTAATTCCTTTAGGTTATTCCTTTGCTTATGCTGGTGTTTATTACATTTCTCCATTCGGAATCATCTGTGAATTTCATTTTCAAGCCCCTTCTCACTCCCTAAGGTTAATAAAGACAGGTCTGAGTGAGATGGGAGGAAAGGCCAGCTTCCTCTAGCACCCCCCGGAGCCCACCCTCTGGAGCCAGCCCAGCGTTCTGAGGGCTGTTTCCTTCCACCCAGCACATTTTTCCATCCATGTGACAGGATGGGCAGCCAAGATGATCTGCCTTCACTTATGCCACGTCTCAGGACCCTTTATTAACTGCCAAAGTTCAGAATTCACGAATGGAACATCTGTTCCTGTCAGTTTTTATGCTGGGGCTACACCCCAAAGGAAAGGGTTTGCCTTCTCCTCAAGGGCCACATGGCAAATTGTTGTCAGTTTAATATGTGCAGTATGGAAGCACAATCCTCTCTCTCCTACCCTCTGGAAAATTACATTTCTCTTCCATACCCCTGAATTGTTCTGAGGGTACCCGTCACTCTTCTTTTTATTGTTGTATAGAACAAGCAATCTCCCTTCAGGAGAGTCAGAGGGGAACCAAAGCCATTCAGTCCTTCTAAAATTACTTGGAAATTGGTCTGCAGTGTTTTCCGCCACCACTGAGCCCCTGAATTCTCACTTTGCGCAATCAGAGTTCTGCTGATCAAGGCAAGACTTTGCCAACTGGCAAAGCCTAGTTCCATGTAGGTCTTGGAAAGCAGGAGAAGGGTTGAAATCAGGATGCTCATGAAAGATGCAAATTAGATTTAAACATGATATTTGCAGACAGGAGGAGCCCTAGAGAAAGTTCTTCTTTGCCTGAACTGGCTTCTGATACGAACTAGCTCTGTGGGCCTGGCCAATTGCTCCATCTGCCGGAGCCAATTTTCTCAGTCTTAGGATAAGAGAGGGAACTAGAGAGTCTAAGGCCACATCCCGCTTTAGATCTATGAGTAAGAATCGCACACAGTCCAGAAAAGAGCGCATCCTTTCCAACAGATGTTCTCACTGCAAGAGGGAATGACTGTAGGGTGGAGAGCTGGGGGCCCTTAAGAATTGCAGAGCTTGCTTTAAGATCTCAAAAGTCCGTTTGAATCATGTTTACTATGGGACTTTTTTTTTTTTAACATCTGCATTGGAGTATAATTGCTTTACAATGGTGTGTTAGTTTCTGCTTTATAACAAAGTGAATCAGGTACACATATACATATGTCCCCATATCTCCTCCCTCGTGTCTCCCTCTTACCCTCCCTATCCCACCCCTCTAGGTGGTCACAAAGCACCGAGCTGATCTCCCTGTGCTATGCGGCTGCTTCCCACTAGCTATCTATTTTATATTTGGTAGTGTATATATGTCCATGCCACTCTCTCACTTCGTCCCAGCTTACCCTTAACCCTTCCCATGTCCTGAAGTCCATTCTCTATGCCTGCGTCTTTATTCCTGTCCTGCCCCTAGTTTCTTCAGAAACATTTTTTTTTTTTTTTAGATTCCATATATATGTGTTAGCATATGGTATTTGTTTTTCTCTTTCTGACTGACTTCACTCTGTATGACAGACTCTAGGTCCATCTACCTCACTACAAATAACTCAATTTTCTTTCTTTTTATGGCCGAGTAATATTCCATTGTATATATGTGCCATATCTTCTTTATCCATTCAGCTGTCGATGGACACATAGGTTGCTTCCATGTCCTGGCTATTGCAAATAGAACTGCAATGAACATTGTGGTACATGACTCTTTTTGAATTATGGTTTTCTCAGGGTATATGCCCAGTAGTAGGATTGCTGAGACTTCTTTTTATAGCATCATGAAGGAGATAGGCTCAAAGCCAGGACTGGCCAAAAACTGTGAAGCACACAGACTTTGTCTCTGTTTCTTTACACAACAGCTTTTGAAAGGACTTGCTCACGTAGTTCTCACACTCTTTCTCCTTGGGGAGGCGGGGGTGGGGTTGGGGGGCATCTATCCTATGATGTAGTCCTGAGCCCTTCATTCAGGTGCTCATAAGAGACACAAAATGTCACCTCCCCAAGGTATTTTCATTAATTAGAATACTCAACCAAGACTCCTTCGGGTACCGTTGTATCCATTCATTCTTGAATATTAAGTGCCAGGCACAGTGATAAAAACTGGGTACACAGGGCTTCCCTGGTGGTGCAGTGGTTGAGAGTCCGCCTGCTGATGCAGGGGACACGGGTTCGTGCCCCGGTCCGGGAAGATCCCACATGCCGCAGAGCAGCTGGGCCCGTGAGCCATGGCCGCTGAGCCTGCGCGTCCGGAGCCTGTGCTCCGCAATGGGAGAGGCCACAACAGTGAGAGGCCCGCGTACCGCAAAAAAACAAATAAATAAATAAATAAAAATAAAATAAAATAAAATAAAATAAAATAACTGAAGCCTGGTGGCCTGGATGGGCCCAAGGTGGCCAGTTGTCTACCAGGCTAAGCCCTCCACAAAAACAGTCACCCTCATTTCCATCTAGAGGTGTACTTAGAACTGGGGTACAAAACAGATTGCCGTTGCTTGTGATCTACATTCTTTCATAGTTACATCATTCAGAAAAATATCTCCTCTGTGGCAAGGAATATTATAGTGTAGGTCCCAACTGTCCTGATATTTATCACCCCAAGTCACAAATATAAGAACCAAATCAACAACTGCTTAGCTGATAAATAACTCCACAACTTGAAAAGTCAAATGTATGCCTATAGAACTCACCCTCTACCATGAACAACTGTCGAGAAAGAGCAGAAGGGACCATCATAAGCTTAGAATGTTTTAAAAGACTCCCAGGCAAAAAAACCTACAGTAAATCACATACTTAAGGATGGAACAATAAAAGAGGGTCCACTGGAACCAGGAAAATGACAAGCGTCTCCTGCTCAGCCTGTCTACTCATCATGGTATGAGAGATCCCAGCCAGCATAAAATTAGAAGAAATGAGAAGTACAAGATATGGGAAGGGGAAAAACTTTCATTATTGACACATGGTATTATTTTCTAAGTAGAAAGTTCAAAAGATTCTATAGACAAAAATGTTAGCATGGATAGAGAACAACAAATTTGCAAGTTAAGAATCTATATACAAAAAATCAGTAATATTCCTCTACTCCAACAGCAGCAAATTGGACAATTTAATTTTAGAAAAAAAATTAGGAAGTGTAATTTTAGTAATAGAGCCTATGTACAGCAGCAACAAAAATTCTTAGGTAAACAGAATATATTAACAAAAGGTGGACAAAACTTTAGGGAAAGTTGTATAACATTTTAAAAACAAGGATAAAGCTCTAAATAAACAGATATGCTAGACACATAGTAGGGAAGTTTTAATAACATTAGGATAATAATTTTATTCAAGTCTACCTACAAATTCAACACAATTCCAAACACTATCTTGATATTTTTTGTGGAAATTGACAAGCTGATTGAATAGCTCATATGAATAGCCAAGACAATTTTGAAGAAAAAGAATAAAAACAATTTGTATTATACTAGCTGTCAAGAATTGCTCTAAAACTACAGTAATTAAAACAGAGTTAGCTCAGCACACCAATGGAACAGACCCACATCTATATAGAAACTTTGTGAATGACAGTGGTGGCAATACCAGTCAATGGAGAAAGAATAAGCTATTTAACAAATAATGCCAGGACAATTAGCTATTTCTATAGAATAAAATAATTAAAAGTTAGTTTCCTATGCAAAAATAAATCCAATATGGATTAAAAACCTAGGTGTTGAAACAAAGTAATGCTGTAAAACTTTTAGAAGAATATAAAAAATATCATATAACTTTGGAGAAAGGAAGGACTTCTTGTACAAGTCACAGGAAGTACCAACCATAGAGGGAAAAATTGATAAATTTAGCTATAATAAAGTTAAAAACTTTGGGGTGAAAAAACAAACATAACAATTAAAGGACAAGCCACAAATTAGGAGAAGATATTTCTTATTCTTAAAACCAAAAAAAGAACTAGTATTCAGAATACAAAAATTGGTATATATATATTATATAAAATTGACATAAATATTGATCCTTCAAATCAGTAACAAAAACAAAGAACAAAAAATATAAGCAAAGGATACAAACAGAAAATTTACAAAGAAGATGACTGAATAGCCAATAAATACATGAAAACATCAAGAAAATATTATTTCATACCCATCAGATTTGAAAAAAATCTAAGAGTCTTACAACACACATGTTGGCAAGGATGTGGGAAAACAAGATGTCATATAATACTGGTGAAAGTATAAATATCTACAAGTGCTTTGGAGAGCAATTTCGCATTATAGAAAAGCTGAAAGTAAACATACCCTGCCACCAAGTAATTTTACTTCTAGGTAATTACCCTAGGTAAACTCTCACACATGTGCTCAAGGAGACTTCTACACGGTTGGTTGTTGCAATGTTATTTTAATAGCAAAATGTTGGAAACTATTTAAAAGACCATCAACAGGGAATGGCTAAACTGTGGTATATTTATATAATGGAATACTAAGCCACTGTTAAAATAAGTGAATGAATAATTCCATAGGTGGTAACATAACTAAATCTGGAAAATATAAAGTTCAGCAAAAATAAAAATATACTATTTATGTACATTTAAAAAACTCAAAACAATACTATATATTGAAAATATATATTAATTTAAAGACAGTGGTTATTTCTGGGGAAGGAAGAAATGGGAGTTTATTATCTATAAAATTTCATTTCATTTAAAGAAAAAATCTGAATCAAATACATCAAGGCATTAACATCTGTTAAGTCTGAATGGTAGATGCATAAATATTTGTAATTTTTTTGTATGTAAGAAACATTTTCGTAGCTTAAACAAAATATTTAAAAATTAAACATTAAATAAAGGAATAGATCAATATGTGAATAAATTAATGATGAATGAACACCCCAGATATTGGGGCATACTACACAAACAGTAGTAGAATATTACTGCTGCAAGCACCATTAGCAAGTATCTAATCTTACTCCATATTTGACATGTGTGGAAACTGACACCTAGAGAAGTTAAGTGACATCAAAGCCACACTAGTAGTCAGATTTGGAATCCAGGCTTTCCAACTTGCAGTCCAGGACTCCCTTCCATCATGCCTTGGGTACATATCACTGCCACCTTCATTAGAAGATGCAAAGATTTACAAGTATCAGGAATGGTATGGAGAAGCACTACTGTCCTCAATAACCCAAGAGTCATTCTCTAAAGGTCTCTCAATGTAAAGAGTAACATTTATAAACATTCTGAGAAAACTACATAGTTTATTTATGTCATGGCTTCATCTCAAACCCTAAGATAACCTCTGCCAATTGTCCATTATGGCCAAACATAGAGAGAAAAATAAATATCTCAAGGAAGAGATGACTTGGGCTATAAGAACCCTGCTTACACCCTGGTTGGTAGAAGAGAGCACTATTCATCTCATTCATCTTTCTGAAGTTGAGGTCTCCTCTGGACCCCACCAGGTCAATAACATCCAATATCCTTTCTCAAATCACCATGCATTCTGGTGTCTTGAGCAACCTCCAGATGCCCTGATGCAGGCAACTCCCTGTCAGAGTCTGAAGAGAGTGAGCTTTCTCATTTATTCTTGTCATCCTCTCCCCGTCCACTTTATTCATGGTTATCCACGGCTTCATTCATAAAGTCCACATTATCTGAATTGAAGACTGGGTTTCAAAGTCCTTTCCAGTGTCTGGTGCTTTATTGTAATTAATAACAATGGCTAATTTTATTGAACGCTCACTAAGGGCTAGACATTGTTCTATGCACTTTTTGATTGTTAACTCATTTGATCATCACAAAAACCTTGTGAGGTGGATACAATAATTACCATCATTTTAAAGGCAAGGACTCACAATCATAAGACTTAAGAACATTTTGCAAGATCATGCTAATAAAGTCATGGAAGAGGATTCAAACCTAGACAGTTTTGTTCCTGAGCCTAAACCATCACACACTGCACCAAATTTACTTTATTCTTTGGGCACTTACTCATTTTGGGAAAAAATTTAAAAAGAAATAGAGACAGTTTGCTATTACTCTAGTGTGAAGTCAGGAGGTGTGAAACCTCCAGCTTTGCTCTCTTGCTCAGGGTTTCTGAGGGATTGATTTGTGTAGTGGGCCTCGCTACTGGACTGGAACCAGGGCTGGAGTGGAGTAGGCTGCTTTTGTGTAATTTTCTTTGCCTATTATCCTGTAATTCTGCAAATTTTCATAGCCAGTTTTGAGAAGTCTTTTTACTTTCATTTGGACCAATGTCAAAATAAGAATAATCTTAGGATAAAGGATCTTAGGTTAGAGTCAACTCATAGATGAACTAATGTAAGTAGTGGAGACAGATACTGTCTCTCTCTCTTCCCCACCATCCCTATAATGTATATACCACATTTTATTTATCCATTCATCTGTTGATGGACACATAGGTTGTTTCCATATCTTGGACACAGTGGTGCAGATACCTCTTTAACATAGTGATTTCATTTCCTTTGAATATATACCCAGAAATGGAAATGCTGCATCATATAGTTCTACTTTTAAGTTTTAAGGAACTTCTATACTGTTTTCCATAATGGTTATACCAATTTACATTTACACCAACAGTGCACAAGAGTTCCATTTTCTCCATATCCTTACCAACACTTGTTATCTTTTGACTTTTTGATAACAGTTATCCTAACAAGTGTGAAGTAATATCTCATTGTGGTTTTGATTTCTATTTCTTGCCTAATAGCTCTGGCAAGGACTTCCAGTACTTTATTGAATAAAAATGGTGAAAGTGGGCATCCTTGTCTTGTTCCTGATCTTAGAAAAAAGCTGTCACCTCTTCACCATTGAGTATGACGTTAGCTACATTGAGATGCAGGCCTGTCATATATAGCTTTTATTATGTTGAGGTACATTTATTATATACTTTATTTGTTGAGAGTTTTATCATGAAAAGATGTTGAACTTTGTCAAATGCTTTCCCTCATCCCTAGAATGTACCTCTGACCATATATGTAAAGAGAAACCCACTTAGGGAGAAAATACTTGCAGATGTACATCCAATCAAGTTTCCATTATCCTTTTCTCTTTCATATATGTAGTCCAACTTGTCTATTTTTTCCTTTGTCTAATCCTAAAATCCAGGGCTACAAGGATGTAAGAGACATCACTTCCTTCAGTGACTCAAAAATCACCTTATTAGAGGGGACTTCCTGACCATCCCATAAACAATTACACCACCCCCTCTCTACTCTACACCTTGGCTATTCCCTCCCCACTTAGCCTCCTTTGTTTGCCTACATATACCTTCTGCTGCCTGCTATGTTATATATTTATTGTCCCTCTTCCCTAGAATGTAGGTACTATAAGGACGGGGCTTTATTCTGTTTGCTTATGTATCTTCAGTGTCTACAGCAGTGTCAGAAACTAAACCAGGCTCTGCATCTAATAGGTATTTCAAAAATCGAGTACCAGAGTTGGGGAATTTGCTCTTTTTCTTTTATTCTCTCTAGTCCTCACTGCTGGGAAGCTCTCTGGTGTCTTGTAATATATGACTTTTTATGTAGATAATCAGTGGGAATTTTGGCCTGCTAAAAATCGTTCTATTATGTCTCTGCTTCCCTCTGCTCCCACCCAGTGCCAATTCCATCAGTTCAACCCAGTCTTCTTCTTTTCTGGAACTTCAGTGAATTAGAAAGGTCAAGGCAGCATTCTCTGCTGTTTGACCCCAGGATGTTATGTGCCCAGGGCCTGGGAATAAAATTTCTGCTCTGCCTTTTCCTGTTCCTCACAGCAGCTTCAGCTCATTGGCTAAAGGTTGCTACTTCATTATGTCACTTAAGGGAAACTTGACAAGGTCCTCTGGGTGTCTGATGTAATGGAGTCTTGTTTAAATTTAAAGCTTGGTTATTTACTCTCCTTCAAAAATTAATGGAGGACATTTCTTATCATTTTCTACTATATTTGACTAATCTGCTATATAGGTGTGATATGGCAGTGATTGGTAACTTCATGATGTGGCTGCTAGTTGAATTAAAGCACTATAACTTTTTATATTTTTTCAACGTCTCTATTGGAGTATAATCGCCTTACAATGTTGTGTTAGTTTCTGCTGTATAACAAAGTGAATCAACTATATGTACACATACATCCCCATATCCCCTCCCTCTTGTGTCTCCCTCCCACCCTTCCTATCCCACCCCTCTAGGTGGTCACAAAGCACTGAGCTGATGTCCCTGTGCTATGCGGCTGTTTCCCACTCACTAGCTATTTTACATTTGGTAGTGTATATATGTCCATGCTACTCTCTCACTTCATCCCAGCTTACCCTTCTCCCTCCCCGTGTCCTCAAGTCCATTCTCTACATCTGTGTCTTTATTCCTGTCCTGCCCCTAGATTCTTCAGAACCATTTTTTTTTTTAGATTCCATATATATGTGTTAGCATATGGTATTTGTTTTTCTCTTTCTGACTTACTTCACTCTGTATGACAGACTCTAGGTCCATCCACCTCACTACAAATAACTCAGGTTCGTTTCCTTTCATGGCTAATATTCCATTGTATATATGTGCTACATCTTCTTTAACCATTCATCTGTCGATGGACACTTAGGCTGCTTCCATGTCCTGGCTATTGTGAATAGTGCTGCAATGAACATTGTGGTACATGACACTTTTTGAATTATGGTTTTCTCAGGGTATATGCCCAGTAGTGGAAGTGCTGGGTCATATGGTAGTTCTAGTTTTAGTTTTTAAGGAACTTCCATACTGCTCTCCATAGTGGCTGTATCAATTTACATTCTTACCAACAGAAAACACTATAACTTTCTTATCCATAAACTATGAATATGCCACAAAATTTTGTTCAGTATGTTGGATAACTGAATCAAAATTTAAAAAAAAGATTCTATGGTGATGGACTGAAACTGGTAGAATAAAATAGAACATGGATATAAATATAAAATCTTACATTTAGACAACGAACAAACAAAAAACAAAAAGCAAACCTTGGCTAAGGATAAGGTAGAGGAACATAGCTTAAAAGCAGATCACAGTGTTTATTTACCACAAACCATAAATGAACCCTAAGTGTGTGACAGGGTTGCTAAAAATAAGGTAGAAGAATTATTTTAGGTGTTTCCAATACTAGTGTGGTATCCAGGTTAGTTCTACTTTTCTTGGCCACACCACATCAAAATTATTCCAGTTTTGGCCTTACTTTTTAAAGTGGACATGGATAAACAAGGACCCATGTAAAGAATAGTGAAGAACTTGAACGCAAATTTTAGACTTGAGACTTTTTTTTTTCACTCGACTTACTCTTTAACAGTGGAATTTAAATATTCAGTTATTAATAAATGGAAGCACTGCCATACAGATTTGCTTTGTACATGTTTAGAAGACTCAGGTCACACAGAGGTATAATTTGGAACTATGTAACTGCAGGTATTTTAAAGATTAGAGCTGTTGAATGATAAGGGCTACTCTTGTGTGAGACAGAAAACTCCTTGTTCTTGGAGGTGCTCAAACAAAGGATGGTTGTCCCTCTATGAGGAATACTGTAACAAAATGGAAAATTATAGGAGATGACCATTAGGTTGATTCAACTTTGAGATGCTCAGCTTCAGTGTAATTCTGCAACTCCACCTCTATGCTGTGAGAGGCACTGAAATAGGGAGAGAAAAGAATCATGGGATTGCCTTTAGCCCTTAGGAAACAGCAAACTTTAAGGAGACTATGTGGATCAAAGAGAAGAGACAGGAGCGGTGGTTCTCATTTCTTTTTTAAGTAACAGACTCCTCCATCCTGCCTTCAAAAATTTAAATGTTATATAGAACCCAACTGGGAAATAAAGAGCTAATTTTTTTTTTTTTTCGGTACGCGGGCCTCTCCCGTTGTGGCCTCTCCCGTTGTGGAGCACAGGCTCCGGACGCACAGGCTCAGCGGCCATGGCTCATGGGCCCAGCCGCTCCACGGCATGTGGGATCTTCCCGGACCGGGGCACGAACCCGTGTCCCCTGCATTGGCAGGCGGACTCTCAACCACTGTGCCACCAGGGAAGCCCTAAAGAGCTAATGTGAGCGGACAAGACTGGGGGTAGCCACAGACCTGGATCCCTACCCACTCAGCTCCTTCACCCTCAAAAAAGTCCCTGTGCTATTTCTTTGGAAGTTGTATGTGTTAATTTCCAGATTTCTGTCTAGGACCTGAGGGTTTCAATTTCTCAATGAAGTAGTTGGTGAGGCTATCAGAGATAATCCAAGAATTTTCCTGAATTTATGAAAGTCTTAATCTTCAGATAGTAGAATTATATTGACATCTTGGGTATGTGTGTGTAGCTCTAAAAAATAATCAAGGTAAAAAGACAGAAGAAAGCATGGTTAATCCAATGTAAGTCGGGAAAGGAGTAAAAAGAAGCAAAGAGATATATAAAGAGGGGAGTGGTCAAGATGGTAAAGCAGGAAGACCCTGAGGTTACCTCTTCCCATGAGCACACCAAAATCACAACTATGTACAGAGCAACTATTAATGAGAAAGACTGGAACACGAGTGGAAAGGATCTTCTACAACTAAAGATATAAAGAAAGAACCACAATGGTAGGAGGGGCAGAGACACGGTATAGTCAAGACCCATATGCCCCAGGTGGGTGACTCACAAACAGGAGAATAATTACAATTGCAGAGGCTCTGCCCGAGTAGTGAGGGGTCCGAGCTCCACATCAGGATCCCAGCCTAGAGTGTGGCACCGAGAAGATGAGTCCCCAGAACGTTTGGCTTTGAAGGCTAGTGGGGCTTATTTTGGGGGAGAGCCAGAGAGCTGTGGGAAACAGAGACCCCATTCTTAAAGGGCACACATAAAACTTCATGTGTTCCAAGACCCAGGGCAGACGCAGTAATTTGAGAGGAGCCTGGGTCAGATCCACCTACTGATCTTGAAGAGCCTCCTGGAGACGCAGAAGGCAACTGGAGCTTACCCTGAGGACACAGACACTGGTGGCAGCCATTTTGGGCAGCTTTTTCTACCATGTGGACGCTGGTGCTAACAAGCACCATTCTCGAACCCTTCCACTAGGTAATTAGCTCTGGGGACCTGGCCCCACCCACCAGCCTGTCAGCACCAATACTGGGATGTCTCAAGCCAAACATCTAGTTGGATGGGAACACAGCCGCACCCATGAGCAGGCCAGCTGCTTAAGACCCCTTGAGTCCACAGCCACCATGGGATCGGGTCCTGTCAACCAAAGGCTGAGGACCTGGCCCTGCATACGTATACTGGCACTAGCCCCGTGACTCCCAGGGCCCTGCAGCCAGAGACCCTGGGACCCAGCTCCACCTAACAGTGGGCTGGCACTATCCCCAGGACCAGCGTCATCTACCAGTGGGCAGGTGCCACACGGGGATATGCTGGGCCCAGGACACACTCAACAACAGGCACACACCAATTCCAGGACTAATGCAGTCCCAAAGCCTGCTGTGTCAGGACCCAGCCCACCCACCAGCAGGCCAGCAACTGCCCTGGGACTGCCTAGGTTCCAGCTCTGCCCACCAGCAAGCTGACACCAGCTTTGGGACACCCCAGATCCCAGAGCCAGCCACTTTGGAATCCAGCTCCACCAACCAGCAGGTCAACACCAGCCCTGGGACCCCCAGGGCCCTGCAGCCAGAGACCCTGGGACCTAGATCCACACATCAGCAGCTGGCACTAGCTCAGGGACCCTCTGGGCCCCAGCCCTGCCCACCAGCAGGCCAAAACCAGCTCTAAGATACCTCAGATCTCTCATCCAGCTGCCCTGGGATCCAACCCCACTCATCAGTGGGCCAGCAGTAGCCCCAGGATCCTCTGGGGCCCTGCAGCCAGCTACCCTCATAACCCGACCCTGCCCACCACCTACCGGCAGTCTCCGCACAAGGCAAGGTCTGGCGACCAACTGAACTGGAGGCCAGCCACACCTACCAGACTGCCCATAGTAGTCAGCCTGCCACAACAGAAGGACCCATACAGCCCGCATACAGGGAAACCCTAGAGCATATAGCTCTGATGACCAGAAGGAAGTGTGCTGCTGGGATGCACAGCATGTATCCTACAAAAGGCCACTTCTCCAAAGTCTGGAAACATAACCAGCCTACAAAATACAAAGAAATAAAAACAGCAAATTACGCAAAATGAGGTGACAGAGGAATATGTTCCAAAGGAAGGAACAAGAAAAAAACCCAGAAGAACTAAGTGAAGTGGATATAAGCAATCTACCTGATAGAGAGGTTAAAGGTAATAATCATAAAGATGTTCAAAGAAGTAAAGAAAGCCTGGATGAACAGAGTGAGAAGTTAGAAGTTTTTAGCAAAGAGTTAGAAAATATAAAGAAGGACCAAACAGAGATGAAGAATATAATAACTAAGATAAAAAAAATTAGAAGGAATCAATAGTAGATTAAATTATACAAAGGAATGGATCAGTGAGCTGGAAGACAGATCAGTGGAAATCACTGAAGCTGAACAGAAAAAAAGGAAAAAGAATAAAAAGAAATGAGGACAGCTTAAGAGACTTCTGGGACAATATCAAGCATACTATCATTCACATTAAAGGGCTCCTAGAAGGAGAAGAGAGAGAGCAAGGGGCAGGGAATATATTTGAAGACATAATAGCTGAAAACTTCCTTAACTTGGGAAAAGAAACAGACATCCAGGGCTAGGAAGCACAGACATTCCCAAACAGGATTAACCCAAAGAGGACCACACCAAGACACACTGTAATTAAAATGGCAAAAGATAACAATAAAGAGAGAATATTAAAAACAGAAGGGGAAAAGCAACAATTTATCTATTCCCATAAGGCTGTCAGCTGACTTTTCAGCAGAAACTCTGCAGGCCAGAAGGGAGGGGGGGCAAGATATATTTAAAGTGATGAAAGACAAAAATCAACAACCAAGAATACCCTACCTGGCAAGGCTTTCATTCAGATTTCATGGGAGAAAAAGTTTTACAGAAAAGCAAAAGCTAAAAGAGTTCAGCAGCACCAAACCAGCTTTACAAAAAATGTTAAAGGGACTTCTCTAAGAGGGGGAAAAAAAAAAGGCCACAACTAGAAACCAGAAATATGAAAATTACAAAAGGAAAAATCTCATTGGTAAATGTAGTAAATCAAACCACATATAAAGCTAGTAGGAAGGCTAAAAGACAAAAGCAGTAAAATCAATCTATATCCACAATAAGTTAAGGGATACACAAAACAAAGAGATGTAAAATATGATGTCAAAACGGTAAGTGCTGGAAGAGGAAGTAAAATGCAGGGTTGTTAAAATGTGTCTGAACTTAAGAGATCAGCAACTTAAAATAATCATGTATAATATACAGATTGCTATACGTAAACTCCATGGTAATCACAAACCAAAAATCTATAATAGATACACACACAGAAAGAGAAAGGAATCCAAACATAACACTAAAGATAGTTATTAAATAACAAGGGAAGAAAGCAAATGAAGAAGGAATAAAAAAACTCTACAAAACAACCAAAACAATTAACAATATGGCAATAAGTACATATCTATCAATAACTACTTTAAACATAAATGGATTAAATGCTCCAATTGAAAGACATAGAATGGCTGACAGATACAAAAACCAGACCCATATATATGTTGCTTACAAAAGAAATATAGACTGAAAGTGAGGGGATAGAAAAAAGTATTCCATGCAAATGGAAACGAAAAGAAAGCTGAGGTAACAATACTTATATCAGACAAAACAGAACTTAAACACTGTAACAAGACAGAAAGAAGGACATTACGTGATGATCAAGGGAATAATCCAAGAAAATATAACAACTGTAAATATATATGCACCTAACATAGGAGTACCTAAATACATAAAGAAAAAATCAACAGACATAAAGGGAGAAACTGACAGTGACAAAATTATTAGTAGGAGACTAACAGTTCACTTACATCAGTGAAAGATCATCCAGGCAAAAAATCAAGGAAACACTGGCCTTAAACGACACATTAAACCAGATGAACTTAATAGATCTATATAGAACATTTCAATCCCAAAGCAGCAGATTACACATTCTTTTCAAGTGCACATGGAACATTCTCCAGGATAGTTCACATGTTACTGAGACAAAAAATGTCTCAGTAAATCTAAGAAAACTGAAATCATATCAAGCATCTTTCCCAACCACAATGCTATGAGACTAGAAATAAACTACCAAAAAAAAAAAAAAAAAACTCTGCAAAAAACACAAATATGTGGAGACTAAACAGTATATACCTAACAACCATGGATCACTGAAGAAGTCAGAGAAGAAATAAAAAATACCTGAAGACAAATGAAAATGAAAACAAACCCATCCAAAATCTATGGGATGTAGCAAAAGCGTTCTAAGAGGGAAATTTATAGTGATACAAACCTACCTCAGAAAATAAGAAAAATATCAAATAAACAACCTAACCTTATACCTAAAGGAGACAGAAAAAGAAAAACAAGCAAAATCCAAAGTTAGTAAAAGGAAAGAAATCATAAAGATATGAGCAGAAATAAATGAAACAGAGATTAAAAACAATAGAAAAGATCAATGAAACTAAAAGCTGGTTCTTTGAAGAGATAAACAAAATGGATAAATCGTTAGCCAGACTCATCAAGAAAAAAAAGGGAGGGTTCAAATCAATAAAATTAGAAATGAAAAAGGAGAAGTTACAACCAACAGGACAGAAATACAAAGGATCATAAGAGATTACTACAATCGAATGCATGGCCATAAAACAGACAATCTAGGAGAAATAGACAAATTCTTAGAAAGGTACAATCTCTCAAGACTGAGCCAGGAAGAAATAGAAAATATGAACAGACCAATAACCAGTAATGAAATTGAATCAGTAATTAAAAGAAAAAAACAAATTCCAACAAAAAAGTGTCCAGAACCAGATGGCTTCACAGGTGAAATCTACCAACATTTAAAAAGGAGTTAACACTACCCTTCTCAAACTATTCCAAAATATTGAAGAGGAAACAATGTTTTTGAACACTTTCTATGAGGCCAGCATCACCCTGATACTCAAACCAGACAAAGACATCACAAAAAAGTAAATCAGGGCTTCCCTGGTGGTGCAGTGGTTGAGAGTCCGCCTGCCGATGCAGGGGACACGGGTTTGTGTCCCGGTCCGGGAGGATCCCACATACCGTGGCGCGGCTAGGCCCGTGGGCCATGGCCGCTGAGCCCGTGCGCCCGGAACCTGTGCTCCGCAACGGGAGAGGCCACAACAGTGAGAGGCCCGCGTACCGAAAAAAAAAAAAAAGTAAATCACAGGCCAATATCACTGATGAATGTAGATGCAAAAACCCTCAAACTGGTGCAGCCATTATGAAAAACAATATGGAGATTCCTCAAAAAATTAAAAATAGAACTACCATACTATCCAGCAATTCTACTTCTGGGTATCTTTCCAAAGAAAATAAAAACACTAATTATAAAATATATATGCACCCCTATGTTCACTCTAGTATTATTCACAATACCCAAGATTTGGAAGTATATAAATACAATGGAATATTACTCAGCCAAAAAAGAATGAAATCATGCAGTTGCAAAAACATGGATGGACCTAGAGGGTATTATGCTAAGTAAGATCAGACAGAAAAAGACAGACACCATATGATTTCATTTATATGTGGAAAGGAAAAAAACAAATGGAAAAACATAACAAAACAGGAACAGAGTTACAGATAGAAAGAACAAGCAGGTGGTTGCCAGAGGGGAGGGTGGTGCGGGGAGGAAAGAAATAGATGAGGGAGAGTAACAGGCACAAACTTTCAGTTGTAAAATAAATGAATCTCAGGTCTGAAAGGTACAGTGTGGGGAATACAGTCAATAACTATGTGATATCTTTGTATGATGACATATGGTAACTAGACTTATTGTGTTGATCATTTTGAACTATATAGAAATCATTAATATTGCTAACAGGAACTAACATAGTATTGTAGGTCAAATATACTTCAAAAACAAACTCAGAGAAAAAGAGATCAGATTTGTGGCTACCAGAGGCAATGGGTAGGGGTGAAGGGAAATTGGACGTAGGTAGTCAAAGGGTAAAAACGTCCAGTTACAAGATAAACGAGTACTAGGAATGTAACTTACAACATGATAAATATAATGAATATTGCTGTGTGTTATATATGAAAGTTGTTAAGAGAATAATCCCTGAGAGTTCTCATCACAGGCAAAAATTTTTTTTATTTAAAAAAATTCTGTATCTATATGAGTTGATGGATGTTCACTGAACTTACTGTGATACTCATTTCATGATGTATGGTAGGTCAAATCATTATGCCATACACCTTAAACTTACACAGTGGTATATGCCAATTATATCTCAATAAAACTGGAAGAAACAGGCAGCAAGGAAAAAATCCTGTAACAAAAAAATCAAAATATAATGGCATAAACAAGTAAAAATATATCAACTATCATAAGTATGAATGGCTTGAAAACAAACGTCCATTAAAAGACAGAGATTGCTTTGCATAGTATGGCCATTTTAATATGATTCATTCTCCCAATCCAAGAGCATGAAATATCTATTTCTTTGTATCATCTTCAGTTTACTTAATCAGTGTTTTATAGTTTTCAGAGTATAGGTCTTTTACCTCTTAGTTAAATTTATTCCCAAGTATCTTATTCTTTTTGATGCAATTTTACATTGAATTTCTTTACTTTCTATTTCTGATAGTCATTATTAGTGTTTAGAAAAGAAACATATTTCTGTAGATTAATCTTGTATCTTGCAACTTTACTGAATTCACTTATTAGTTTAATAATTTTTTGGTGGAGACTTTAGGGTTCTATGTACAAGATCATGTCATCTGAAAATAGTGACAGTTTTACTTCTTCTCTTCTAATTTTGATGCCTTTGATTTCTCTTTATTGTCTGATTGCTGTGGCAAGGACTTCTCATACCATGTTAAATAGAAGCAGTGAGAGTGAGAATCCCTGTCTTGTTCCTGAATTTAGAGGTAAGCCTTTCTGCTTTTCACCATTGAATATGATGTTATCTGTGGATTTTTCATAATTTCCCTTTATTATGTTGAGATATGTTTCCTCTATATCCACTTTGATGAGAGTTTTTTTTATCATAAATGGCTGTTGAATTTTGTCAAATGCTTTTTCTGGGTCTACTGAGATGATCATGTGATTTTTATCCTTCCTTTTGTTAATATGGTGTATCACATTGATTGAGTTGCAAATACTGAATTATCCTTGCATCTCTGGAATAAATCCCACTTGATCATGGTGTATGATATTTTTGATATATTGCTGGATTTGGTTTGCTAATATTTTGTTGAGGATTTTTACGTCTATATTCATCAAAGTTGCTAGCCTTAATTTTCTTTTTTGTAGTGTTTTTGTCTGGTTTTGGTATCAGGGTAATGGTGGCCTCACAGAATGAATCTGGGTGTGTTTCATCCTCTTTAATTTTTTGGAATATTTTCAGAAGGACAGGTATTAGCTCTTCTTTATATGTTTGATAGAATTTCCCTGTGAAGCTGTCTGGCTCCGGACTTTTGTTAGCAGGGGTTTTTCTTGTTGTTGTTGTTTTGGTTTTTTTTTAATTACAAAAAAGGAAAAAATAAACAAATGGGACCTAATTAAACTTAAAAGCTTCTGCATAGCAAAGGAGACCATCAACCAAAAGACAACCTACTGAATGGAAGAAAATATTTGCAAATGATATGACTGAGAAGGGATTAATATAAAAATATATAAACAGCTCATACAACTCAACATCAAAAAACAAACAACCCAATCAAAAAAATGGGCAGAAGACCTAAATAGACATCTTTTTCAAAGAAGACATAGAGATGGCTAACAGGCAAATGAAAAAATGATAAATATCGCTAATTTTTAGAGAAATGAAAATCAAAACTACAATGAGGTATCACCTCATACTTGTCAGAAAGGCTATCATCAGAAAGTCTACATATAACAAATGTTGGCAAGGATGTGGATAAAAGCAAATCCTTGTACATTCTTTGTGGGAATGTAAACTGGTGCAGCCATTACGCAAAACAGTATGGATGTTCCTTAAAAAACTAAAAATAGAACTACCTTATGATCCAGCAATTCCAGTCCTGGGTATACATCCAGAAAAAAATGAAAACACTAGTTTGAAAAGATACATGCACCTCAATGTTCATATCAGCACTATTTACAATAGCCAAGATATAGAAGCAACCCAAGTACCCATCAATTGATGAATGGATAAAAAAGAGTGGTACATATATATTATGAAATATTACTCAGCCATACCAAAGAATGAGATTCTGCCATTTGTGGCAATCTGAATGGACCTAGAGACTATTATGCTTAGTGAAATAAGTCAGAGAAAGACAAATACTGTATGATATCACTTATTTGTGGAATCTAAAAAATAAAACAAATAAATGTATACAGCAAAACAGAAACAAACTCACAGATGTAGAAAACAAAGCAGTGGTTACCAGTGGGGAGAGGAAAGGGGGTAGGGGCAAGTTAGGGCTGTGGAATTAAGAGACACAAACTACTATGTATAAAATAGGTAAGTAACAAGGATATACTGTACAGCACAGAGAATTATAGCCATCATTTTGTAATAACTCTTAATGGAGTATAATACATAAAAATACTGAATCTCTATGTTGTACACCTGAAACTAATATTGTAAATCAACTATACTTCAATAAAAAATGAAGTAAAATACTTATCACAACATAAAAATAAATAAATAAAAGGCAGAGATTCTCAGAGTAGGTGAAAATATATTCCAACTACATAAATATACGTGAATGTGTTTGCATGCATGTTTGCGTGTATGTGTGTAACTATATAGTAGAAAAGGATGTAGCAGGCAAATATTAATCAAAATAAAATGGGGTAACTATTAATGTCATCAATGTTATATTAATGTCATAGAATAGATTCAAGATAAAAGCCATTATTAGTTATACAGTGTCATTATATTAAGATGCAAAAATCAGCTCATTAAGAATATTTCATATTTTAAACATGCATGCTTCAAGCATATATAAACTCTCAATTGACAAAATAAGAGAGAGTAATTGACAAATATATAATCATAACAGTTCTAACACACCTATCTCAGAAACTAATATATTAAGTAAATAAGAAGTTGGTAAGAAGAAGAAAAATTTTAACAGCACAGTTAAAAAGTCATATTTGTGAGCTTAGGAGAGATGATCTGCAGTAACATTTTAACCACAAAATTTTAATGACTTAAGAGTCACAATTTATTTCTCACTCATAGTTTGTCCTAAAGAGTCTGGGGTTGTGTCTCTACAGAGGCTAATGAACTTTTAGCTCCACCATATTGGACAAGTGGCCTGCTTCATTCATTGCAGGAGAGCAAAGAGAGATTAGAAAATTATGCATGGCTTTTCATTTCCTTAGCCTGGAAGAGACTCATGAAGCTTCCACTCACATTCCATTGACTAGACCTACTTACATGGCCCTAACTAGGAGCAACAAACGTAGAGAAAGGGGGTAGGAATAGATGCCTGATTATTAGGAATATTATTAGGAATATTATGCCTGAAAAAAATTCACGAGAACCTATAGACTATTACCACTGAGAAGTTTGTGTCATTCCTATAAATTATTGGATGTCAATTTAAAAACTGTAGGAACTCATTCAAAATAACAATAAAATCTACAAGGCTTGTAAAATTTTGGAAGCCAATTAGATGTGAACAAATAGACAATAATTAAATATTTGTATAGCATACCCTTAAATACAATTCAACAGTTAATGAGAAAGAATTTAACTACCTCTATCAACATCGGAAAAAATTATCTGGAAAAAATTGAGTAAAAAATAACAGGTTTCAGAATATCTGCAGTATAAGTCTATTTTTGTAAATTAAAAAAAATACACAAAATAGGGGCTTCCCTGGTGGCGCAGCGGTTGAGAGTCCGCCTGCCGATGTAGGGGACACGGGTTCGTGCTCTGGCCTGGGAAGATCCCACATGCCGCAGAGCGGCTGGGCCCGTGAGCCATGGCCGCTGAGCCTGCGCGTCCGGAGCCTGTGCTCCGCAATGGGAGAGGCCACAACAGTGAGAGGCCCACGTACTGCCAAAAAAACCCAAAACAAACAAACAAAAAAAACAAACAAAAAAACCCCACAAAATAAAGCTACCTATTGCAAATGGACATATACATAGGCTGTGAAAGCATAAAACACAGATGGAAAAGATACTATACCAACTTCAGGATAGAGGTTATTACCTCTTGGGACGGAGAGAGAGGAACAGATCGAGAATTGAAGGATTCAACAGTAATATCTCATTTATTTTAAAAAGGATCTGAAGCAAATTATGTAAAATGATACATTTTTCTAAATCTGGAGAGTAGGAAGCTGGGTGTCTGTTTTATCAGTCTCATTTATTGCATAACTAAGTTAATTTTTAAAAATTTAAAAAGTGAATAGGTGAAGAAGGGCACATAAAGTACATGGCAAGCCCTCTGAGGAAGTTTGGCCATGAGCAAGAGCAGAGAAATGTTGAGCTTTCTAAATGGAGAGGTGCTGGAAGAGGACGCGGATGTACAGGTCCCTCACTAACCAGGGCTTTCCCAGACTTCTCGTGACTGCTTTATTCTAGGGGCAGGGATGACCTGCTGCAAAATCTCTCAGCTGCTTTTAATCATCAGGGTGATGGATTCTGCCCATTTACCCAAAAGGCACACACAATGAGGAAATGCAAGTAGCTACGTTTTCCTTTGAGACATTATAAAACAACAAAAATATTTTCTGAATCACTTCAGAACTATTAAATCATGATTGGTAGAACAAGTGTTGATTACTGTATTGTAATTCTTCAAAAGTTAATTCCTTAGTCATTCCCACAACAGAGCTATTTTCTTAACACTTAAGTTTACTGTAATGTCATGTTGTTTCAAGGGACTTGAGGATACTTTCTGTGTTTGCTTTTGTTTCAATTATTGTCTTGATGATCTCCAAATCAGACTAATCAGGAGGAATCTGGGAGAAAGCCCTCATTCTAAATCTGAAAAGGAAATTTTTCTTATGGTAACATGCTTATGCTATTGATTGGAGAGTTAACACAATCTTTTTGGCAAGATAATTCGGCAGGGTTGATTAAAAATTAAAATGTATATTACATTTAACCATTTCTATTTCTAGAAATCTAAGCTTAGAGATACTTTCATATGTGCACAAAGTTATGTATGAAAAGAAATTCTTTACAAAAGATGTTCATTATAATACTGTAGCAAACATCCTTGATTATATAGTTGTTTGTACACTCAATAACTTGGAATTAGGGCCAAACGTACACCAACAAGGGAATGGATGTTATGACACATCTCTGCTATGTAATAATATGGCAGTATTATTGCATAAATGAGGTAGATCTTGCTATATAGAGATTCAAGTTCAACTTCTAAGATACATCGTTAAGTGAGAAAAGAGGTTATGAAGCAATACATATAATATGATCCAATTAATGTTAGAAATCCCAAACCCATATATGTGCAAATATAAAACATACACATATATAAACTTATGGAAAAATTTTTAGCTCAAACTGTTAACAGTGATTACTGTTAACTGGTAACTGTCTAGCAAAGAGGCCCTGTCCTTGGTCCTATCAGATAAGCAGGATAGAAAATCCAAGGAAAAAGGACTCCTATGGACAAGACCCTCAGACCTTAAGATTCACGGAAGGGAGGCTCTAGTGGAGTTTATTTGGCATTAGAAGGAATGTGAGGAGTCCTGTGGCATAAGACAAATACTGAAGGACCATCTGCATGTGTGAGAAGTGAAACCTTTTCCAAAGGTTCATTAAATCACACAGCTTGCCGTAGAGAGGATCTCCATGGAGAATATGGCTTTCCTTTTTCCAGGCCAATCAGCAGAGGAAGGGCTGCAGAGGCCCTGGCTGGGGCCACCCAGGCTGAAACGGAAGTGCACTGTTTCCAGCAGAGGCCCCTGTCCCTCCTGCCCACAGGCCCAGGCACAGGAATTCCTTCCCCACTCTAAGCTGGCAAGGGCTTGAGGTTTCTCTTTTTCTTGGACTCACTGCAGATTGAAACAACAAAGGCAATGGAAGCCTACAGTCCTTTATGGATAATCTGAATGGAAACCACCGGAAATTCAAGGGCTTTGGCAAAAACGCTGCTTTGTTTTTCATGTCCCTAAGTTGATCTGGCCAATGCCTTGGGTGACAAACAGTGAACAGCACTGGGTACAGCTGGTGTTCACTGTACGCTTCGTGTGCTGTCATTAGGTTGGTGGGTTAGATTGGAGCTTCTGTGGCACTAGACCCACCCCAGCTGCTATTCTTGCATTTATTCTGTGGCTTCATCACACGATCTGGGGGCTCCCTGGTTAGGCTGATTTTATTAAAAGAAAAATAAGCTCATCACTACTTGTCACTAGCACGCTTGGATATTTTCTTTTTCTGATCCACATTTGCCAAGCCACACATTCTGTGATAAATAGAGCCTACCTCTCTGCTGACTGTGGTTTTTCCTGGCTCACTCTTCCATCTCTTACTAAAATGCCTCTGGGGCAGCTCATTTGATCAATCATTCATTCTTCTGTTTGTTCATTCACTTGTTCATTCAATACACATTTATTAAGCATTTGTGTGAGTATACTTTTCCTGAGGCACTGGGCTTGAGAATACAATGAGGAATAAAACCAGATCTGGCCCTGCTCTGATAAAGCTGTATTAAAAACTAGGATAAGTGCTCTGATGGAAACAAGCCATCACACGAGAACATGGGACATGATGTCTGGAATCCCGACAGTTCCCTGGCGGGTCACAGGCAAGCAGGCATCACTGAGCTCACCTACAGCTTGACAGGGAGGCCTGGAGTCTGAGGTGTGAAGTGGGCATTCCTTTCCTTGTGGTCTTCAGGGGTGAGTGGTGCTAGATTTGCCAGAGCTTATCGGGTTAGAGCAGGTTAGATATTTTCAGTATATAGGTGTTGCATTTAGCTATGTTACTGTGAAGGAATGAATAAAATAGAGTCTGTCATGCCAACAGAGCACTAAAATGGAGCCAGGAGACCACGGGGGAAGTAGGGCCTATGCACGTCTCCATCGAATGGAACGTGAACTTTGACCTGGGCTATCACATCCTTAAAGAACGTTTACACAGTGAATTCTCACATAGTAACAGCCCTAGCTACCAATCACATATAGACAAGAATGGCTCCAGTCTACCAGCACCAATCATAATTTTTGCAAAACAACTTACGTAAGCTTCCTCCTTTCCCTTTAAAACGCTTTGGTTTTCAACCCTCCTTGGAGCACATCTGGGTTTCTATTCAAATCTGTGTCTCCCAAATTGCAGTTCCTAAAACAAATAAATGCTTTTGTTGCCTTACAACTCTGGTCTTATTTCTCAGTTGACGTTATGAAGGTGGTAACTATCATCATCATTATAAATGTCACCAAGTACAGAGCGCTTACCTGTGCTAGAAGGTGGCATCGCAACTCAGAACTCACTAATTGAACTGGGTTGCAATATCTATTGAAACATCTTTCTTGGGGAAGCAAATGACAGAGTCATGGACGGAAGTCTGGCCCTGCTCATAACACTTCTGACACCAAATGTATGGGTTTTTCATACCAAGCAATTCTCTTCAGACATCAGCTGGGTGTCCTACAATTTAATTCACTTTTGACACTAACTACATGGACTCAGTGCAGACTCCACAGGTTAAGGGCTCCGTCCCTCAAGACTGCCCCCCAATTCAGACGCCAATTGTAAGGAATAGGTTCCCAGGTTACCACACTTCTGTCCAACTGACCCGAACTGGGGGTTCCCACAGCCCCCTCCTCCTGGGTTTTGGTCATTTGCTATTATGGCTCATAGGATCCCACTTGACTTATGTGGACAAAGAATGTCACCTGCCATTTCAGTAAACAAAGGGTGTTGCTGTCATCAAGCCATCAGCCACTGTGGCTGCCCCCCACTGGTGCGCCCTGAAGGGATTCGGGATGGAGAAAAAACAGGATGCGGGCCCTAGACAGTTAAGGTGCATAACAAACGGATAATTTCAATATGCCCAGATTCTTGCATCTTTCTATACATAGAAAAGTGCTAAATTCATTAACTTGAGATGTCTGGGTTGTTTTGTTTTATAATTAGCAGTAATCTTCTGATGTTCCACTACCTGGGTTTTTTTGTAAGAACGCCTCTATATCCTGGCTCCTCCCTCACCTCTGGGGAACCGTCCCTCAGAGCTGGCTGAGAGGCTGCATCCCGGCTTAAGTCCTCAGGAACTCTGCCGAATAAAACATGATTGTCAACTTCTAGGTTGTGCTTTTTTTTTTTTTTCAGTCGACACTGTTACCAGTTTATTATAAAGAACATTATAAAGGTGCAAATGAATAGCGGTATACAGGACAAGATCTGGAAGGGTACTGAGCACAGCAGCTTTCTGTCCCTGTGGAGTTTGGGGTATGTCGCCCTCCTGGCATGAGATGCATTCACCAACCTGGAAGCTCTCTGAACCCTTTCATTTAGGGTTTTTATGGAGGTTCTATTACATACACATGATTGATTAAATCATTGGCCTTTGGTGATTAATTCAATATCCAGTCCCTCTCTCCTCCCTAGAGGTTGACGGTTGGGGGAGTGGGGCTGAAATTCCAACCCTCCAATCACACTGCTGTCTCCTTTGGCAACCAGTGCCCCACCCCCATCCTGATGCTATCTAGGGATGTTTCAAAAGTCACCTTATTAGCATAAATTCAAATATGTGTGAAAGGGGCTTATTATGAATGACAAAAGATGTTTCTTTCACCCTCTTCACTCAGGAAATTACAAGGGTTTTCGAAGTTTCATACAAGACCCAGGGGCAAAGACCAAATATATATTTCTTATTATATATCATAATATCACATGTCCCTTATATTACAACTGAACCTTTGTCCCTATAGGGATGTCCACATATTCATATTAGTAACAAGGCTGAGCTTTGCAGTAGCTTGGAAACCCTTGGTGGGATGGAGGGCAAGAGAAGGTCTAGAGCTGACAGTAGCCTTTGCTACCTTGGACATCCTCTCCCCTCTCCTGACACTTCCCTCTCTTTACTCTCCAGCTTAGTAAGTTTTGAGGTCTTACGATCCTGAACCAGGGAAACCCTGGACCCTGGGCAGAGAATTTGATGGTAAGCTTCATGAAAAGCAGGAATTTGGTCCTTTCATCTCTATGTCCCTCACACAGCATAGAACCTGACAAAGGAAATACACACACAATGATTGCTGAGCAAACGAGGTAGGTGCATGCCTAAGAGTTGTGTGTGAAGTAAAATGATGGTGTTTCAATTTGCCTGTGTGGGGAAGGAGTGATAAACAGGTTCTCCTCTCAGAAAAAGTTCTCTTCTGTGGCAGGGGCAGGATACCTGAGAATCCCAGCTTCCTCTTAGTTTCAAATAACCCTTGGGAAAAGTAGCTTGAAACGGGAAGGATCTGGCCGAGCCACGAATATTCAGAGGAACCCACAGCACTTCCCAGTTTGGACTGAGTTCCCTGGGAGGCCAAGAAACCAGGCAACCTACATTTGAGGTAAATTCAATGTTATTTTTGTCCTATTTTATTTGCCATCACAACCCTCGAGGTCAACCTACATTACTTCCATTGTTCTCAAATCCTTTCCATGTTTATTCCTTGATTTTCCCAACATCTGACTCAAAACTCCTCAAGGGAACGCTCTGTCTAATTCTTTCAGTTCTAGTGTCAAATTCTTTCAGTTCAGCTCAGTACAAGTTTCTGTGGCTCTATACACAGGAAACTCCTTAAAAAATGTTTAATTTCCTCATTTAGAGAGTCTGCTTTCATATGGAATCCCTCTCCCATCCCTAGAGTTACATACACTCTGGTTCCCTCCCCGCCAAGGACCATTAGGGCTGCCACCTTAGGCATTGTGTACAGAGGTTTTTGCTGGGCCCTGAGTGTAGGAAGCCAGCACCTTCTTCTGCAAGTGAATTCCAGAAGTGGAAAACCTCTGCTTAACCTCTGTGCAAGTACACTGTGCCCTCCTCATTTCATTCCTTCAATCAGGCCAGGTAGGACTTTTGTAGGCATTAAAAGTCCGTGCCACATCACAATTTAGGAATCAGAACTGTGTTTCACACACAGGCCCTGCTACTACCTGTGAAATCTCAAGCAAGCTGCACTGTCTCCCTCTTGCCATTTCCCCATCCATAAAATGGATGAAGAGGGAAAGTTATCCCTGCCCCTTTCTCCCTCATGAGTCTAAATGTGAGGCTACACCAAATACATGGAGTTCTAGAAAAGACAGGTGCTGTGCCCCTCTCCCCATCCCCACACACAGGTCCCTATGCTCACGACCTTCTGTGACCTGCTGGATCACATGCTGCTGATCCACCTAGAGACACTAGGGTGGGCTGGATCCAGCTGCAAGGCTGCTATATTTTCTTGCCAGCGAGGACTGCGTTGCTAAAAGGTACGCCCACTCTCTTTCTCTCTCTTAGGCTGACCAACCTATCTGATTTCTGTGGGGATATGGGGTTTCTGGAAAGCAGGACTTTCAGTGCTAAAACTAGGACAGTTCTGGGCAAACCTGGAAAGTTGGTCACCCTACTAGTAGAAATTAGAGAGTAGAATGCTCTTGCTTCTGTTACCAAACCTCAATTTATTTGAAGGCCTGTTTTGGGGGAGATAATAGAAGATGTGAATTATGAACTGTATTTTGATTCTCTACTTCCCAAGCTCCAATCTGGATAGAAATCTCCCTGCCCAACTTACTCTGCAGTAAATTAGTGGCTTCATGGGGGGTATGATTAGGATACTTTATGAAAGCTCCTCATCACTCACTGGGGGCTTAAGCACCCTGAGTAGAGAAATTCCTTTAATTCTATTATTCCCGTAATAATGATTTGTTACCCCTTCTAGCATCTTGCCCTCTCACTATACTATTATTTGTATTATCACTTTAACGGCCTGAGAACTCAGCATGTCCATGTGTGCATTCAATGTTCTATGTACCCTTGGCCAATAAACATAAGGATATAAAAGAAGCAAGGCTGACATCAGCCCTAGCAGTGCAGCCAAAATTGGTGAAAGCTATAGCCTCTATCAATTGTTGATCTAAGATATGAGAAGGTAGAGATGTAAGAGGCTTAGACTTGATAAAAATGTATTTTCTCTAGCCCCTCATAATCAATAAGCTTTTAGAAAAGCATCAAGAGGTGCCAATGCCAGGCAGAAGCAGAAATGATGAAGTGAGTTTGGAAAACTTTGAGCTTGCTTAGTGATAAACGTTCAATAATTCATTATTTCATCAAATGTCACCCCACCCCCATTTTGCATGTCTACTTTATGGGGGACAGGGCAAAGCATAGAAGACGCAGCGAACATAACCTTATATCTGTTGTCAGGGTCTTAGGGTTTAACAGCTCTAAATTGATAATCTGTACATGTGAGGATTAAGCAAAAAGATTGAAATCGAGAAGTTTTAAAAAATTGGGCCTGAAGCCTTGGCCAATCTTTTGAGGCTGCATAGCCTGTGGTATTTATGTGTTTCCAGATGAGATAGTTGTTCCTGATAGTTGGGGGGCTATCAACTATCAGTGACAATCTACTGCGAAATTGATAACTGATACCATGCTGGTGTTGTTTGTCCTTTTTGTAGGGGGTAGATGCCTCCCTCTTTCATATCTCGCAACCTGATATCAACCCATCTTCCTGCAGTCAAGAGGAAAATGAACAACAGAAGCTGGCCACAGAATGAGCTTCCTGTGCACAGGAATATACACCACAGAGAGGTTAACTAGGGAAAGTATTTCCTGAAATAAAAGGACAAAACCACAGAACACTTTAACAGTCACCCAAACTCACAGACTTAACACAATCCACATAAGAACTTAATCAGGACACGTGCTTGTGTATTTAGAGAAACACAAAGTATGACAGACAAAGTTGGGCGGATTATTACAAACCAAACTAGAAAGACACGCTTGCTGCCAGAGATTTTAATATTGAAAGAGTTCTTGGTGTTAGCGAAGTTAAAAAAAATCTTGAAAACACCTGCTTGCCTTGACTCCTGGTGATGACAGCAACTGATGGATCAACAGAGTCAAGTTGGGCTGGGCAGGAGGTGTGCTTGGATTAGGGAAATTGGTGACTCAGAAGAGTGGATGAATTCATGCTACATGCCACCTGTAATGCTGGCAGATAGGTTAGTGCCGAGATGGGAGACCTTACTATGGCTTAAACAGGCCAAATGACCCACTCTTTTGTCTGCCATCTGCACCCACCTCTGCCCTTACTTCTTTACAACACTAGAAGAATTAATGGTAAGAACTGCTGTGCCGAACTTAGGATCAAGGGGTAATGACTGTGTGGCTAGAATGCCATTCAGCTAGAGCCACTGATACATTTTAGAAGTCAGGACCTGGAATATAGTTTTATATGTAGATTGCCCAGTCCACATCTCAGTTGGGTGTGGCATGGCTGTCCCCTACCCAGATTTGCCCATCCCTCATAGTTTATTTCCCTCTTGTACTACCTCTGTCTTGAACATTGTAGGTGCTGCAGGAATGTGTCTGTAGTAGCAAGTCATCATTCAGTGACCTTTACATAGTGAAGAGGCTCCCCTGGTTATCAGCTCCAGGGCTCAGGGGAATAAGCCTATTCTTGGAGCCAAACGTTTTCCTCTGGAAGTTGGGAAATAGGGTTCTAGTTTCCATCTTGGTTACATATAACTGCATGACTTTCTGGATTTCCGTTTCCTTCTCGTAGGATGTAAGGTTGAGTTGAACTGAGAATCTCCTCCCAGATCCAACATTCTATGAACTTTAAGCATTTACAATCCCATTTGGAAATATATAAACCCCTCCACGAATCTCTTATTTGACAATGACAAAGATGATCCAGAGCGAGAAGGGGTTGAGTCCTGGTTCAGCATCTCCATGCAGAATTACTTCTGAGGTTATCTCCTTGACTTTTCCATGAGTTGCCCAGTTGTGTTTCCCAGGGAGCCAGCCAAGGTGCCAGCTGGAGGCAGATATGGGAAAAGAGATGATACAGATGTTAATAATGTAGTTAAAATCATCATGTTTGACAGCCCCATTCTAAGGGCAAAACCAAGGAGGGATGGGAAGTTGAGTGTTGGGCTGTTTTTGATCCTTGTCTCATCTCTCCTTTTTTTTTTTTTTTTTTGCGGTACGCGGGCCTCTCACTCTTGTGGCCTCTCCCGTTGCGGAGCACAGGCTCTGGACGCACAGGCTCAGCGGCCATGGCTCACGGACCCAGCCGCTCCACGGCATGTAGGATCTTCCTGGACTGGGGCACAAACCCGTGTCCCCTTCATCGGCAGGCGACTCTCAACCACTGCACCACCAGGGAAGCCCTGTCTCATTATCTCTTGAAAAATAAAGTGGAAGAGGTACTCAATAGCTCTCTCTAATTGGAGGTAGACTTTTAGCTTGTACTAGACCCTAACCTCTTAAACAGAGAGTTTAATCATATGTTAAAGGAAAATACTTATTCACCATTCTCAGCATTACTGGCCATCATATACCACTGGTAACACACCATAATACTAGAGTTGGCCTTGGCTACTAACCAAATTGCTCAAGACAGCCTTTTTTAAGAACATAGGTTAATATTGGCTATTGAATTTTGTCTTTTGTTTCCTAATGAAAATTCTCCTGGCCAGTTGCTGGTTCTTTGAAAAAGTGTGATGCAGGCTAAGGTTAACTTGACTGATTTTTCCCTCGTAGTTCCTTAGCTCTCTTGTTATGATTACATTCTTGTGATGCTTTTCCTTTTTTCTTTAAATAAATAACCTTTTATTTTAGAATAGTTTTAGATTTGCAGACAAGTTGTGTTGATAGTTGAGAGAGTTTCCATATACCTTAGACCCAGCCTCCTGTACTGGTAACGTTCTGCATTACTATGGTACATGTGTCACAATTTTAATGAACCAATTTTGATACATTATTATTTACGATAGCCCATTTTTCATTCAGATTATCCTCAAATGTCTTCATCTGTTCCAGGATCCCATCCAGGGAACCACACTACATTTACTCATCATGTCTCTTGAGGCTCTTCTTGATTATGAGAGTTTCTCAAAGTCTCCTTGTTTTTGATGACAGTTTTGAGAAGTACTGTAAACATGGATGATAGCAACACCAATAACATCTCTGTGGCCTTGTACTGTGCTGAACAATGTGCAAAGTCATTTAGATATATCCACTCACTTAATGCCCACAATATCCATATAGGTCCGTCCTATTATTATCCCCTTCTTATAGCTGAGGAAATTGAATCTTAAAGTGTTTAAGCAATTTACATAAGATTATGTAGTATAAGTGGCAAAGTAGGGAGACCAATCCAGGCTTGATTACTGAGGCCACATCCTTTTTATATAGAAGTATCATTGATTTACAATGCTGTGTTAGTTTCAGGTGTACAGCATATGTATGTTTCTGAATATACATATCAGAAATCTCTCTCTCTATATATATATGTATATATACATTCTTTTTCAGATTGTTTTCCATTATAGGTTATTACAAGATATTGAACATAGTTCCCTGTGCTATACAGTAGGACTGTGTTGTTTATCTATTTTATTTATAGTAGTTTGTATCTGTTAATCCCAAACTCCTAATTTATCTCCCCACCCACCTTTCCCCTTTGGTAACCATAAGTTTGTTTTCCATGTCTGTGAGCCTACTTCTGTTTTGTAAATAAGTTCATTTGTGTCATATTTTAAGATTCTACATATAAGTGATATCACGTGATATTTGTCATTCTTTGTCTGACTTACTCCACTTAGTATGATAATCTCTAAGTCCAACCATGTTGCTTCAAATGGCATTATTTCATTCTTTTTCCTAGCTGAGTAGTATTCCACTGCATAAATATACCACATGTTCTTTACCCATTCATCTGTCAATGGACATTTAGTTTGCTTCCATGTCTTGGCTACTGTAAACAGTGCTGCTATGAACATTGGGGTGCATGTAACTTTTCAAATTAGAGTTTTCTCCATATATACATGCCCAGGAGTGGGATTGCTGGGTCATATGGTAGCTCTATTTTTAGTTTTTTAAGGAACCTCCATACTGTTCTCCATAGTGGCTGCACCAATTTACATTCCCACCAACAGTGTAGGAGGGTTCACTGAGGCTACATTCTTAACTACCATGCTTGGTAATGAGAATGATGAAAAATTCCTTAGATCTGTACATTTCTTTACAGAGCACTTTCACGTATATCACAGTCACATCCTAATGACCCTGGTGATCAGGGTGATCGGGGCAGATGCTACCATTCCTGGAGGCCCAACAGCTTGGTGTGGGCTTCTGCTACAGCCCGATCATAGTCAGGCCAGTATTTCAATTACTTAAGTAGGTAGCAGCCTTGCCTGTAGGCCTGTCATACTCTGGAGGGCAGAGCCCATATCTTCTCTACTGTTATCTTCCCTGTGATGTCATATCTTTTACATGGTAATCTCTTAATGAGTACTTGTTGAATTGGATTCCTTTTTTACAGTTGAAGGAAGTGAACATTAGAAAATTAATGAAAGCCAAAAAAAATATTTTCCATGTAAACTGTGAGGCTTTAAACTCTTTTTTTTAAAGTCCATTTTTCTGCAGGGATCTACCTTATTGACAGTCTCCATATTTTTCAAAAGCCTCTCAATAGTCTAATTTGATGAAGGACGCAAGAACAGGGATTAATAAAATTCAGATGACTTTAAAATAGAATTTTTCAACAGATTCCTTCCTGGTGGTAGTGCCAGGGTGATCTTTATTTTGATTCCCTTTTGGCTGAGCTCTTACCAGACATAGTTTATAGAATCACAGCATTTCAGTTGATCTCTTTGGCTTTAATTTGTCACTGGAAGAGATGTTAAAAGTAAGGAAAATGATTCGAAGTGCAGAGAAGAAATAAAAGAACAAACTGGTGAATGGAAAACTGCCAACCTCTGCATCATTCTCCTCCAGGAGGTAATAGAGAGGATTACTCTATACTTCCTTCACCCAGAGACAGGCCCAGAACCATCAGTTGTGCTACAGAATGGCTATTAAAAAATATATATATATTTATTTATTTATTTTTGGCTGCGTTGGGTCTTCATTGCTGCATGCGGGCTTTCTCTAGCTGTGGTGAGCGGGGGCTACTCTTTGTTGCAGTGTGCAGGCTTCTCACTGCCGTGGCTTCTCTTTGTTGCAGAGCACGGTCTCTAGGTGCGTGGGCTTCACTAGTTGTGGCTCACGGGCTCTAGAGTGCAGGCTCAGTAGTTGTGGCGCACCGGCTTAGTGCTCTGTGGCATGTGGGATCTTCCCGGACCAGGGCTCGAACCCGTGTCCCCTGCACTGGCAGGCGGATTCTTAACCACTGTGCCACCAGGAAAGTCCGAGAATGGCTACTGTCCTGCGAAGCAAGCTGGGTAAATCCTCATGATGTCAGGAGTGGTGACCATGACTACTCTTTCCATGGGCTTAGCAATGAGAGGCCCAATGGACAGAGCGTGACCTGAACTTGCTTCGTAGAGAAATATTGTATCTGGGCTCCAATACTAGCAACTTACTACTATGTGAACTTGTCAAGTTCTGCTACCACCTGAACCTCATTTTCTGTATCTTTAAAATGGGCTTAATAATAAATGTGATCCCGGAGCTGCTGTGAAGTTTAGAAATGAATGTGTAAACAATATATTCAAAGTCCAATGGATGGCAAATGGCTTACGTTCAATACATGTAGGTATTATTAACCTGTACATTTTGCAGCTTAAGGACTGAGGTAGATGGCTGCTTCAGTCACATTCTAGCCCTGGACTCCATACTCCTCTCACTTAATATTCCCCAAATGAAAGTCAAAGTTATTGGGAAAAAATAAACTCTCCTGGGACCCAGGGAAGCCAGCTTCTGGATTTAGTCCAATTCCCAGAGTGCTTCTGCTTCCAGCACAGCCCCAGAAGGACGCCATCTACTCCCTGCATCTTCAAGTCTAGGGCACATCAGGGCAAGTCCAGGAGCATGGCATCCACCAAACTTCCTCTGTCCCCTAACCCCAGCCTGTGACTCCTGCTCCACCCTGCCCTCTGGGCTAGTCTGACTTCTGTTTTTCACTCCACATTATATTTGGCATTTTTATCACCAGAACTTGGGCAACTGGGCAAAGCCTTTGGGCCAGAACTAGGCACTATTTCCGAGGAGCTCCCCTCGGTGAACTGCTTGACGCTCTGCTGGGTATGACTGCGTGTTTTTGACAGCTGCAGGGAGAGGTGCTGAGTCCTGGGGTGGGATGGGTGATGAACACACCATAAATCCCATCTGCCTAGAGCATACATCTGAGGGCTGCACAAGTTCTGAGGCAAGGAAACTGGAACTCTGGAGCCAGGTAAACAGACCTGAGTCAGCAGGAGCAGAGAAACAGCTCTGTGGCCCCTCCATCCACAGCCTTGGGCTGGGTTTGCAGAGTCTGGTGGCTGGCTTCTTGGGAGTCATCTTTGATTTTCATGGTTTTGTGAGGTTTGGGAAAGAAAATAAATGCAGGACAAGGTTGGGGCTCCTTCTTGCAGTGGTCGGGCAACTGCTTACAGTGCCATGGCACCTAGCAGAGTTTCCAGGACTGCTCAGAGCTGTTGGCTCCAGGGAGGTGAGGAAAAGGCCACACAGCCGCCCCGTGGGTCACTGACGGGCAGGTCCTCCAGGGAAAACATAGGGCCGTGAGTTAGAGCACCCGGATCCAGGCCCCGATTTGCCACTAACCTGCGACGTGATTTTAGGCCTCCTGACTTCTCTGGATTTTTACAAAATGGATACAATATTCATATCCTATCTACCTCAGAGGATCAAATGAGATGAGAGATGTCAAAGTTTTGGAAGCCCCTTACCGTACGAAACTGTCAGACTGTGTGTGAACAGTTATTAATGATAAGAAAATGATAGCTATCAATCGCTAAGCACTGTTTAATACTTGGCACAGTGCTAGGTGATCTACAGGACTGGTTAAACAATTTGCGGGGCTCAGCACAAAATAAAAATGTGAGGCTCCTTGTTCAAAAAGAAGGAAAAGGTGCCATTAAAGTCATTAAAATATAAAACAATAGTTAACAATAGGGCAGAAGACCTAAATAGACATTTCTCCAAAGAAGATATACAGACTGCCAACAAACACATGAAAGAATGCTCAACATCATTAATCATTAGAGAAATGCAGATCAGAACTACAATGAGATATCATCTCACACCGGTCAGAATGGCCATCATCAAAAAATCTAGAAACAGTAAATGCTGGAGAGGGTGTGGAGAAAAGGGAACACGCTTGCACTGCTGGTGGGAATGTGAATTGGTTCAGCCACTATAGAGAACAGTATGGAGGTTCCTTAAAAAACTACAAATAGAACTACCATATGACCCAGCAATCCCACTGCTGGGCATATACCCTGGGAAAACCATAATTCAAAAAGAGTCATGTTCCAAAATGTTCACTGCAGCTCTATTTACAATAGCCCAGAGATGGAAACAACCTAAGTGTCCATCATCGGATGAATGGATAAAGAAGATGTGGCACATATATACAATGGAATATTACTCAGCCATAAAAAGAAACGAAATTGAGCTATTTGTAATGAGGTGGATAGACCTAGAGTCTGTCATACAGAGTGAAGTAAGTCAGAAAGAGAAAGACAAATACTGTATGCTAACACATACATATGGAATTTAAGAAAAAAAAATGTCATGAAGAACCTAGGGGTAAGACAGGAATAAAGACACAGACCTACTAGAGAATGGACTTGAGGAAGGGGGAAGGGTAAGCTGTGACAAAGCGAGAGAGAGGCATGGACATATATACACTACCAAACGTAAGGTAGATAGCTAGTGGGAAGCAGCCGCATAGCACAGGGAGATCAGCTCGGTGCTTTGTGACCACCTGGAGGGGTGGGATAGGGAGGGTGGGACGGTGGGAGGGAGGGAGACGCAAGAGGGAAGAGATATGGGAACATATGTAAATGTATAACTGATTCACTTTGTTATAAAGCAGAAAAAAAATATTAGATACTGGAAAAAAGAAGTTAACAATACTGTATTGCATATATGAGCGTTGTTAAGAGAGTAGATCTTAAAAGTTCTCATCACAAGAAAAAAGTCTGTAACTATGTGTGGTTATGGATGTTAATTAAACTTATTGTGGTAATCATTTCACAATATATACATATATCAAATCATTATGTTGTACACCCCAAACAAGAATGTTGCATGTCAATTATATCTTAAATTGAAAGAATAATAAAAATTTTCCTTCTATCCACAGGCTCTCTACCTTCAGTGTGGTTCTCTATTTGCTATTTAATGTTGCATTCCCTTGAGCATAAGAAAACCTTTAGAGTAAGTGCAGACCCTCATAAGCTCCTAGGATCCCTCTCTACCACATGTGTGTGCGGTGTCTACCCACTGCTAGGCTGACATGCACACCCTGCCTGGGGGTGGGGGAAGTGTCAGGCATCTCCCCTTCCTCAGCCCATGCTGGACAGGTGAGCTGGGTGGGTGAGTGAAAGGCTGGACCCTGCTGAGTTGCCTGATAAACACACCCTGGTACTGCTAGCCTGGGGCCGAGATGGCGTTGCCACGAGCTCCTCCTGAACTCTGGCCCTGACCCACCCTGTGCCAGCACACAGGACCCTACTAGGGGCATGGGGGAGGGTGACAGCAGTTGTTGGGTGGCCATGGGGGGAGGGGATCGGGCAAGGGCCAGGGCACCAGAGAGTGGAGAGGCAGAACCACAGCCGAACCGAGTCTCCAAGCTTCCAGTGCATGTGCCATTGATCTGTTGGATCTCACTTATAAAACTCAGATTCTGGGACTGTGACTGCAGAGCATTAAACCTCAAGTGTGGGATCCCCTCCGGAGCGCCAGGCCCTGTGTGGCTATGCAGGTCCCGTGTCCTGGAGCCAGCCCAGGTGATTATCTCATGAGGCTCAAGGATGATACGAATATAAGGGAGCTACTTTTACTCTCATGCGGCAGAAGAGGAAACCGAGACCTTTAGCAGCTTGCATCAAGCCCTGGGAAAGCAGAGGTAACATGTGAACCTGGGCGTAACTGAAACACATCCAGTAGAATCTCTCTGGAAGCAATGAATGTGTGAATTGGGCTGTTGAACCATACCCTCATCTGGTCTAGATTAGTAAACTAATACTCCCTCAAGAGAATATTGAGAGCTAACTAGCTCTTGAGAGCTAACTCCCTCAAGAGAAAAGTCACCAGACATCCTCCCTCCAACAAAGAACATTATTCCAGCAATATTATTGAGTCTTCATTATTTGATGAGGAATCTAACACCCAAGATGGTTAATGAATCTTTTCTCAGCCACTGATATTCAACTGAACCATTCAGCAAAAATATTACTGAGTACCTGTCATAAGCAAGAATTTTGCTTGCATTTTTTGGGGAATATAAATGTGATACAATCTGATCTCTCTCCTCTAGGAATTTATCTGTGCCAGAAAACTGGCCAACACTATCCTTAATGCACGGTCAGTAATGAAAAGGCTCTAAGGGAGAAACAACTGGGGAGAAGTGGCACATTCAAAGAAGAGAGGCCTCTTGGAGGTGATGGAACCAAGCTTCTTGGTTGGGTGCTATTTAAGATGGCCTTGGAGAATGGGTAGGGCTTTGCATATGATGGTTGTGGGGAGAGAACAGCAAGGGCAAATCCATAGTGGTTGGAAAAGCATGCAGCCTGTTCCAGGAACTGTGTCTCTTCCAATTAACAAATGTGTTTCCATGTCCTTCCCTGACCCTGGCTCCTTGGCCACAACTGACTGATCTAGAGGTATGCTTCTCTGGGATCCATTTTCCCCCCGTTTTTCCTTTTTTCCAAACAGATTCTGAGAATGAGGTGCCTGTTTGGGTTGTAGAAGCTGTGGGATGGCACTCCTGGGCACCTTGGCTGGTAGTGTTTCTTGATGTGTAGGGGATGCCCTATCCGTGAACAGAATGAAGGTGACAGGCAGAGAAGCAGAGACAGGTGGGAGGTGTGGGAAGGAGCATTTCCCTTCTCATTTCCAGGTTTTCCCATGGCCCAAAGGTAACATCAGCCTTCTGTTGGTGAGTGTCCCAGTGACTTTCCAGTCAAGCTCTCTGTTGCCTAGGCTACTTGGAGGTTAGTTTGTGTCTCTTGAGATCCAGAGACTTCTTTCAGAGATATGAGTTATTGGAATGGTCTAGGCGAGGACTCAGGACAACTTGCTGCAGAGCGGGGGAGGAATGAAGGGAAAAGGGTGGATGAAGGAAACTGTGAAGATGCACACAGTGGGACTGAATTGTTAGGATGTGGTGGTTGGTGGATGCTCAGAGAGAGGCAGAGATGATGGACAACCTCACGGGATCACTGGCACAGAGGAAGGGTCATTAACAGGGGGCTTTAGGGAAAAGGATTCATTTAGTTTTATGCTCTAAGAGTTAAGAGCTGCCTAAGCACCCACAGCTATATCCCTACAGCAGCCAGAAATGTCAGCCCTGTGCCATAGGTGGGAAGGAGTTACAAGTTCAGCCTCCCCTGAATATGGCTCCTGCACAGCTGTCCACTGTCTGTGCAACCCTGGATGAGTTACTCCAGTTCCCTAAGCCCCATTTTATTATAACCTGGTATAATATCTAACTGAGGATTTTCACATAGATTAAATGAGAAAAGGCACTAGAGCCTAGAACAAGGAAAATTCTCAGTTAATGTTAGCACAACTCAAAACCAAATGAAAACAAAAACAGATCGCTGGGTTAAGAATTTATCTTCTTCTGGGAAATCCTATTCTTTATATCCTATTAACAAAAGGAAACTGAGGAAATTAATCCTTATTTGTACTTAGGGTTTTTTTTTTGATTAAAATTGAGATTGTATTGGTTTGTGTTTGAGGATCAGGGAATGGATATGAACAATTTGTATGGAATGTAAATTCCACTAATTAATGATTAACATCATACACCCTGCACCCCCTACCTACTCCTAATTTCAGTCTCTCACAGTACATTAACGAAGTTATTAGGAAAAAAAGGATGACCATGACAAAAGATGTCACAGAGAGCACACAATTCTGACAGGGAGAGCCAGGATCAGGGAGTAGTTTTCTTTAGGAAGCAACTCTGCTAAAACCCAACATGGGTAAAGAAATAATTTAAAATGTTTAAGACAGATTAAAGACATGTCTGTGACTCTAAGTCGCCATTTATTGATAGTATGCTTTGTATGATAGGATATAAAACCGTGAGCCCAACTTAGGGAAGGTTGACAGCTAACAGTCAAGCCTTGCCGTGATTCAGTACCCGCTACTTTCTGATTGTATAGAAAGATAAATAATCAGCATGAGGTTTACATCTTAAAGAAAAGTATTTGTACTTACCTAAATATGTTTTAAAAAGTGGGATGAGGTGGAATTTCCTCCTGAAAAATGGGTTTCTCAAATTACTAAAATACTTGCATTTACCAAATTGTTGATTAAAATATTCCTCTGGATGGTCTAAGAAGAGAGGCAGGGGCCACTCACAAGACATGGTCTACGTTAGTCCTCAGACGTGGCTCCTTTCTCTCCTGCCTCGTCAGAGATTGCACTCTTCACTTTCTCCAATTTCTGCAGGTAAATCTTTTAAAATTTTAATTTAATTTTTTATTTTTTGATGCACTATAGAGATCTGATTCAAAAACCTTTTGTTTCTTGATTAGTCACTTGAGCCTGTTTACCTTGCTCTTCTTTTGTTTGTACTTTTATTTTTTCCGAAGATTTTTCTTGTTGCCCTGCTGCCCTTTTTGGGATTAGTTTCCACTTAGTAGGAGCAGGCTTAGTGACAAACTTGCTGATCTCTCAGGCCTCTTCTTCCCTCCCCTGTGGCTGAATGAACCTCTGTGAGATCTAAGTTTCTAGGAAGAGTGATGCTATAGCAATTCACACTTCTGGGAACACCAGAAAAACAGGGAGGGCAAAGAGTGGTTTCAAATATTTTGATAAGCCCGTACATTTGTTTGTGTAGTTGACTGGATTTCCAAGAATGCGGTAGAGGAGGAAAAGGAGGTAAAATTTAATGCGCCAATTGTAGGAAATAGACTTCCAAAGCTAAGAAATACGATATAGAGGCTTTAACAAGACACACACGGGCTGATACTATAAGTAGCTGTGGCCGCATGTGGAGTTCATCAAGTCAGAGGAGTGGTTCGGGCACCTTGGAAGGGGTCTGCAGGGGCAGGCTCACTCCCGATGCGCCCTTTCACTCAGACTTACAGATGTCAAAAGTTTCCAAGGGCTCTGTTCTCTGTGTCTGCCGCACAGGAAAGCGTGGCCACACCCCGCCTGCTGCCTTGGCATGGCTCAGAGTGACCACAACTTGAGAACAAATGCCCGGTCTGTTGATAGATCTAACAGAGGGATTTGGAATTGGGATTGGTGAATCTGCCATAGGAATTTTTGTTCTCTGCTCTTCCTCACAGGCATCTCTGCATTCCTCATAATGTCATGCTAAAGTTGGCAGCTGTACATCAAAGAGCAATTAAAATCTCATTTCTGACGTGGAATGCCAAAAAGCAACATTTCTGGAATTAGCCCAGCCCCAAAGGGGAGAACATACAAGTCTTCTTACTTATCCGTATTTTTTTTTTTGAAACCCAGCTAACTTTTTTTTTTTTTTTCCAGTACGTGTGCCTCTCACTGTTGTGGCCTCTCCCGTTGTGGAGTACAGGCTCCGGACGCGCAGGCTCAGCGGCTATGGCTCACGGGACCAGCCGCTCCGCGGCATGTGGGATCCTCCCGGACCGGGGCATGAACCCGTGTCCCCTGCATCGGCAGGCAGACTCTCAACCACTGCGCCACCAGGGAAGCCCCCAGCTAACCTATTATCTCTTCAGTTTTAGAGTCTTCTCTGAATTTCTCAATCCACCTCATCTTTCCCTTTTTCTGAAATCTTTTGGTCTATATCTCTTGTACTGTGGAAAGGAAATGGCATTTCATAGACTAGAGTTCACATGTTACGTTATCTTGAATAAATTCCAGCTACCATTTAGACAAGGATTAGTAAATGATTGGTGATTGCTTTATATTTTAATATTCTCTGCAACTGATAGGACCTCTTATTACCTTGACATTTTATGGATGGGGAAACAGAAGTTCAGGGAAAAGAACTTGCCTGAGATCACATGGCTCGTAGGCGACAATGCTGTCAGAATTGAACCTGAATTTCCTACTTATTGTGCTGTACTGACTCCAGGTTAACTTTTCTGAGCCTTAGTTCCGTCATCTTTGAACTAGAAATAGTTGGGTAATTGCAATGATTCAATGAGAAAGAAAGCCTGAAGTGCTGGGTTCAAAACATGTGTATATGTAATCCCTTCCCCCACTCCTTCATTAATTAAGAGTTTTATCATGTGCTATCATTTCTCTTCTCATATTTAACAACTGCATTTCCACCCAGCTGCTGAATTTTCTAGGTATGGTGGCTCTATCTTATGCAGATTCTATAGGCGTCACACAGCACATACAGATGGTGGGATGACTTGATTTTGATAATGATGTTGTCTCTTTCTCTCCTTTTGGGTATGTCTATTAGCCTGGCATCATGATACACTGTCAATCCTGTGAAATTGAGGAGGTTTAGCCTTGTTTACTGCAAAAAGAAGCTCGTAACTATAAGATCACCACTCCTGGAAATTAAATCCAAGGAATAATCAAACAAGTTTCCAAACTATCGATATTCAGATATTTTCTTCAAAGTTTCTTGAGACTTTAATCTTTCTGTCAGCTATACAAAAGTATTATAAAATAGGCAAGAGCGGGGACATATCCAGAGGTAGGTAAGGTATTTTTTGCCTCTCTGAGCTACTTGCCTTTAATAATTTTTGAGTGTTGCTTTCCAGTGAAGTGTTTTAGTAAAACAGAGAGATGTGGGAAGTAAAAGACGGAAAAAGGGAAATGTTCAAGGAGAAGTAATTGGTGTTTGGTCCTTCATTAACTTCTAACATTTTCCAGTGGCTTGGGATATTAGATGGTGGGAGAATGTGTGTCTATGGTATGGGTGAGTCAATGGGTATGGGCCCATGATTCTCCATCCTGGCCACACATGAAAATAACCTGGGGAGAATTAAAAAATGCCAATGCTCAGGACCAAGCCCAGACCAAGTGAATCAGAATCTCTTGGAATGGTGCCTAGGGAATATTTTTTAAAAATCCTTCAGGTCATTCTCATGTTATCTGAGGTTGAAACAACCAACCTTGAGAGTTAGCCAGACCAGGCTCAGAAACAAGCTGTTTTCCTGGCAATGTCTCTGGGAGAAGTGATACAAGACTACAGTTAATCTTGAAATAAAGGATGGTGGACAATTTCAGGGACCCCAAGAATGTGCATTTTGTGTACCTTTTTGACAGACTACCAATTATGTGTGTTGACAACAAACTGACTTCCTGTTAGAACCACAGGTGAAAGACCTGGGGCAACCATCTCCATATCTAGAAGTATTAAAGAAGTGTAGACAGGATAGAGTAAGTGTATTAGAAACAAGCCTTCTTTCTTTATCGTTTACAAATACATACCTCCAGAATACCCTTCATCTTTGGCCTCTCTTTTTTGATGTTGAAAATAAGAATGCCCATCATCTCAGTTCTCTCCCTCCTCCTATGAACCCTACTCCTGGTTCCATTGTGAAGAGGAGTTTACGTTTTCAGTTTTTCCTTTGAAAGTTATTTCTACCTGTTCATTGCAGCTGTAAACGGCACCATTATCACTTTCTCTGAAATCTCTTCAGTTGAAACAGAGTGAGATGTTGTGGAAAGAACATGGGTAGGAATCAAACAGAACTGTTTGAATCCGTCATCTCTTAATAAATTCTGTGACGCTTGGCAAGTTTCTTAATCTGAGTCTCAGTTTCATAGTCTATAAAATGGGAACAGTAACCCTTACCTTGAAAGGCTGTCCTTGAGAGGTTATGAAAATAAATGTAGGTTAAACATGTGTCAGGAACATAACAGTTGTCTGCTAGGTGTTGATAGTGCTTTTTTTTTTTTCTTTCAGTACATTTCCTCAATTTCAGAGAGGAATAACAATGTTAAATTGCTATAGGAAGAAGTTAGACTAAAACACTACACACTTAAAGAATTCCTATTCACAACTACAGATCAAACACAAATCATGCCAACTCTATATATAAATTAAATGAAATAATGGTGGTAAAAATGACTGGTTCTCTAGGAATAAACCTACCTAAGGAGACAAAAGACCTGTATGCAGAAAATTATAAGACACTGATGAAAGAAATTAAAGATGATACAAATAGATGGAGAGATATACCATGTTCCTGGATTGGAAGAATCAACGTTGTGAAAATGACTCTACTACCCAAAGCAATCTACAGATTCAATGAAATCCCTATCAAACTACCACTGGCATATTTCACAAAACTAGAACAAAAAATTTCACAATTTGTATGGAAACATAAAAGACCCCGAATAGCCAAAGCAATCTTGAGAAGGAAAAATGGAGCTGGAGGAATCAGTCTCCCTGACTTCAGACTATACTACAAAGCTACAGTCATCAAGGCAGTATGGTAATGGCACAAAAACAGAAATATAGACCAATCGAACAGGATAGAAAGCCCAGAGATAAACCCACACACATATGGTCACCTTATCTTTGATAAAGGAGGCAAGAATATACAGTGGAGAAAAGACAGCCTCTTCAATAAGTGGTCCTGGGAAAACTGGACAGCTACATGTAAAACAAAGAAATTAGAACACTCCCTAACACAAAAATAAGCTCAAAATGGATTAAGGACCTAAATGTAAGGCCAGACACTATCAAACTCTTAGAGGAAAACATAGGCAGAACACTCTATGACATAAATCACAGCAAGATCCTTTTTGCCCCACCTCCTAGAGAAATGGAAATAAAAACAGAAATGATCAAATAGGACCCAATGAAACTTAAAAGCTTTTGCACAGCAAAGTAAATCATAAACAAGACTAAAAGACAACCCTCAGAATGAGAGAAAATATTTGCAAATGAAGCAATGGACAAAGGATTAATCTCCAAAACATACAGGCAACTCACACAGCTCAATATCATAAAAACAAACAACCCAATCCAAAATTGGGCAGAAGACCTAAATAGACATTTCTCCAAAGAAGATATACAGATTGTCAACAAACACATGAAAGAATGCTCAACATTATTAATCATTAGAGAAATGCAAATCAAAACTACAATGAGATATCATCTCACACTGGTCAGAATGGTCATCATCAAAGAATCTACAAACAATAAATGCTGGAGAGGGTGTGGAGAAAAGGGAACCCTCTTGCACTGTTGGTGGGAATGTAAATTGATACAGCCACTATGGAGAACAGTATGGAGGTTCCTTAAAAAACTAAAAATAGAACTACCATACGACCCAGCAATCCCACTACTGGGCATGTACCCTGAGAAAACTATAATTCAAAAAGAGTCATGTACCAAAATGTTCATTGCAGCTCTATTTACAATAGCCAGGACATGGAAGCAACCTAAGTGTCCATCAACAGATGAATGGATAAAGAAGATGTGGCACACATATACAATGGACTATTACTCAGACATAAAAGGGAACGAAACTGAGTTATTTTTAGTGAGGTGGATGGACCTAGAGACTGTCATACAGAGTGAAGTAAGTCAGAAAGAGAAAAACAAATACCGTATGCTAACACATATATATGGAATCTAAAAAAGAAAAAGGAAAAAAAATAGTCAGAAGAACCTAGGGGCAAGATGGGAATAAAGATGCAGACTTACTAGAGAATGGACTTGAGGATACGGGAGGGTGAAGGGTAAGGTGGGACAAAGTAAGCGAGTGGCATGGACATATATACACTACCAAATGTAAAATAGATAGCTAGTGGGAAGCAGCCACATAGCACAGGGAAATCAGCTCGGTGCTTTGTGACCACCTAGAGGGGTGGGATAGGGAGGGTGGGAGATGCAAGAGGGAAGAGACATGGGGACATATGTATATGTATAGCTGATTCACTTTGTTATAAAGCAGAAGCTAACACACCATTGTAAAGCAATTATACTCCAATAAAGATGTTAAAACAACACAAACTACTGGTTCAGGGTTTGGAACACAGTAGGCAGGTAATAAATGCTAGTTTTTTCCTATTCTTACTCCTATTTTTAGGAAATTTTCCAGGCAAGAAAGGTGATGCATATACAATATTATATGTTAATAGAACACTGTAATAATCCCCATTTTTGCTTTTAAACTTTTGTCACACTGTAACTTTCAGCACTCTTTCCACATTAGGACTTCATATCTTAATATCTCACCCTCTCACAAATTCTCAGATAATTCCGCCTTGATTTTGAGCCTCGGGTTTAGTTCTCCCCTCTATTCCATCTACTGCCATCATTCTCGGGGATTTCGGCAACCATTCTGACCTTCCAATATGCTGGCATTATAACTCTTTGTCCCTTATTTCTTTTTATTCCAGTATATCTGCTTAAATCATGACCATTATCAGAAATATCTCCACTGCTAATATCTTAATTCTACGATCCTCCTTTCTGAACAGAGCTACCTTCTATTCTTCCATTTTCTCATCCCTAATGTATACTAGACCTGTTTGGACACACAATTCCAGGTGTGGTACACAGTCTTTGACATGGATACATAAGGAAACTGTCAAGGGTCATATTAAGCCAGAGAAATCAAGTTGGTTCTAGTGCCAAGCTATTTTAGCTTGTTTTGAGGACCTAAAATAAGAATTCTTACTATGAGTGTTAACTAATATTTGTACACACACAAATGGTATTGAGCTATAGATTGTATTACATGGGTTCACACAATACTACAGCAGCAATTTCTATAGACGGCAATCCTTCCACTGGCTTCTGTCTATAATTTTGCTGTTGACTATGATGTAGCACCATCTTCAACTTTGTCCTGTCTCTGATTTGATCTAGATCAAATAGATTTAAGTAACTTTCATATGCTGGAAACACAGGGGTTAAACTAAACTGACCTTGGGGGAATAGAGCAGAAAAAGAGTTAGTAGAGTGGAATCATCCCTCTGTCACATTTCTTGAGCCATTACTATGTGTCAGGCACACAGGTTTTGGGTGTGGAGGCTAAGGATGATGAAGAGCTGACCATCTAGTAAGCAAGACAGTAGGCAGACACAGATGGCTGTCCAAAGAGGTATTTCTAGCTGCTTCCTGGCTCACAGTTTTGCAGAGATATTCATTGTGCATGGCTACAGTGGGTGGGGTTGTGATTGGCCATAATGGCTGCCAATTTAGAATGTTCTCTGGCACCTTTTATACACAGAGAACAAAGATGTCTGGAGACACTCTAAATGAGTTTTCAATTTGTGAGCTGCTTGGCATCAGGTTAGAGTAGGTGGCAGATAGAGTTTGGTGCCAGGTCAATAACCTAGATTTATATGCACATATATTTGGAATTTTCTTAGGGATCATTCCTGGGAAGGACATCTACCCTGGGAGAATTATAATGCAGGTGAGCTTAAGTCATTAGATGTCCCACTGTTATCTGTCTTTAAGTTAGCCATTGAAAATGAAAGAAATGTAGATACACAAAATGCTGGTGTCTGACCCTTCAATAAGAGATTTGGGAAAAAAAAGGAGGCAGTCTTGAGCACCCCCCAAAAGTGATAAGGACAGTATTCAAACTTATTTGATCTCTCCAACTCTTGGGGTTCACCTAAGGGAAACTTTTTCCAAGGGTCTTTGGAAACAGAACTCATTCTCCCTGTAGTTGCTTCTAAGGAGGAGGTCATTAAGCAACCTTCAATCTCTTAATCTTTTTGGTACTCAACAAATCCTTAGTGAGAAACAGGAATGTACTTTTTGGACGCTCTTTAGTGTGGGGAGGGAACTTACCACAGACCACGTTTAAAGGAAAAACCTCCTGTTAAGGTTAGGTCTGGTAGTCTCTCCCCTAGAGCTCCTTGCCAATGGGCTTATTTGTAAAGCTACCACGAGGACCCTCTAGACCCCTAAAGTACTGACCACATGGGCAAGCTAGTCTATTCTGGAACTAAAAGCAGGAACTTTTAAAATAATCCATGTATGTTTGTTTTACCCATTAAATAATTTTGGGATTGTTTTTGTGGAAGGCAACCATGCTTTCTCACGCAATGCTCTTTGAAAATTTCTACTCCCCTTTAAGCTTCAACTCAAATATCACCTCCTTTGTAAAGCCTTCTCTGACCCAAACCCAGCACTCTTTTTTTTTTTTTTTTTTTTTTTTTTTGCAGTACTCGGGCCTCTCACTGTTGTGGCCTCTCCCACTGCGGAGCACAGGCTCCGGACGCACAGGCTCAGCGGCCATGGCTCATGGGCCCAGCCGCTCCGCGGCACGTGGGATCTTCCCGGACCGGGTCACGAACCCGTGTCCCCTGCATCGGCAGGCGGACTCTCAACCACCGTGCCACCAGGGAAGCCCCCCAGCACTCTTACTTGTTGCTGCATCTTCTCTCTCTCTGACCCTTTCGGGTGTTCATCATGACAATGATGACCCTGAATTGCAGTGGTTTGGGATGAGTCTATCTTCTCACTTGACTTGTATCTCCTTTAAGTAAGGCTATCTCTAGTACATAGCAGGTGCTCGATAAATTTATGAGGAAAGAAGTATTCTTGGGGTCATTTTTTGATCTAATAGATGGGCCACAGGGCTGACCCAGTATGGCATTTCTTAATGTTTTTGAGTAGAGAAATATTATAAAGGTAGAGATGGATTTAGATTGTATAGGTTCAGTCATTCATTTGACACCTTCCTGATTTTATTGCATCTGTTACCACATATACTATTAATCTTCCTTTTTCTTTAGGTCAACTCATTTCTTTTTCTTGAAAGAAAAAATTTAAGAAAATTTGGAACATGTGTATAACTTGCCATAAATAGAGGAAGAACATCCAAATGCATTGAAATATGAGTGCTTATCTATGACTAGTGATGAGTGGACCACTCTTCAGGAAACATGGCTCCAGAGCTTTCACGAACCACCATCTTCCTTCCTCTAAAGTATCCTTCCTACTAAGCATGTTGTCAATATTTTGGGTATGTCTCCACTACAGTACTTTACATGGCAGAAGGGAGTAGACATGCTCTCCAGCCTTCCCCCAAACCCCTACAATCATTTCCCTCCCTCAAGCAAGAGTGGGCATGCCACCCAGGGTGTTCCGGTGCATAGCCTCAAAGTGGCCCATTATAAATCTCTCTGAAATATTCATTTTTGTCTTAACAGTCATAAACATTTTGTTTCCACACCAAAGTATATATTTGTAATTATACTGATATAAAAATAAATGTTCTTCCAAATATTTGAGTAAATTGATAACCTTGGATACTGTTTATTTGGTGATTTTGAGTATAACCAATTATGTACTACACACTTTGAGAAACATGGTCTTGAGTAAAACACAATATTAGATGGTCTTCATCTTAGTACTAAGATGTGGTTTGGTAAGAGATTTCTCATTGAATGACATTGAAACTGAAATCCAAGGAGACTGATATTTGTAGAAAACTCCAGAAAGAATTTATCTACTGATAAACAGTAAGAAGTGAAAAACAGAGGTGGTTATTTAGATCATTCTGGACCAGACTTAAAAATTATTTACTGAAAATTAATTCTGGAGGTAGGTGATAACTAGTTTTTATCTGAATGGCAGAGGCCGAAGAGTCCCTCTCCATTTTATACAAAGATGTTATTTATTCTCATTAGCTTTGGTCACTCTCACCAGGCCCCAGTGATGGCATACAGTAGGACAGGGTGGGAGTGGCTCCGTGTCTTTAAACTATACATTCTTCCCATTGAAAACACCCATAGATTTTGTGAATAGTGTGTCACAGTAGTCAGTGACTATGTAGAGGTTTTCCATTCATCAGTTGACTTCAGTATAACAGCTGGGAGCTCTGATCTAGACTTTTTCTATACGGCTAAACTTACTGAATAATTACTAAGTGTTGCAAGTACATTCTGAATTAGGGCAGAGCTGGGACTTGGAATTTGACTCATAGATGTTTATTTTTTGGCCAATCTGGTTCTCATTTCTAAATTTAGAAAAAGGAAAGAGAATCTCTTGGCTTTCATTTAGTATTCTGTTTCTGTACTTACTGCTAGTGGAGTTGGCTGGCAGGTTGATTAAACCATCTTCATTTAGCTGGTAGGAGACTTGTAAAACTGCCTAGAAGAATAAGCCCCCCAGGGGAAAGCAAACACTGGATGGGAGTCGGTTTTAATGTTTCAGACTTGGCTTCAAATGAAACTGTCTGCATAGTCATTCTTATTTAACAGGAATTTCAGGGGTTTTAGTAGTTTTAGAGGACAGGATCAAGAAAGCTTTAATTATTTCAATGTAGCATGCCTAATCTTACATCAGTGTGTGTGTGTGTGTGTGTGTGTGTGTGTGTGTGTGTGTGTGTGTGTGTGTGTGTGTGTGTGTGTGTGTGTGTGTGTGTGTGTGTGTGTGTGTGTGTGTGTGTGTGTAAGGGAACTGTTGGCCATTTAGAGTAGTTTTGGTCAGTTGCAGCATTGCTGGCCAAGTCCCAGGGAGTAAGATTTGGTGGTGACTGACCTTTGGGCTTAAGAAAATTAACCCATGTGCTACTTCCTAGTCTTGTTGGCCTCAAAAGCCATCAGTGGTTTACCCTCAAAAGCAACTGAAACTGGGTCCCCTCTCTCCCGTGGTGAGGGCTGATTTGTCTACTCCTCATTGGAAGACCAGAGACACCAGTGAGAGATAAAGTCAGGATCTCTGCTCTGACCCTCCATCAGGCCTATGGCCCCTTTCTTTAAATCTACAGTTAGATCTTGGGAACCCAAGAACACAGCCACCACTGATCCACTGTCAATCTCCTTTGAGTAAAAACAGATGCTACACCTACACTGAGTCTTGTTTCTTGGCAATCTTTTATTTGTAATCTTTAGCGAATGCCCACAACTGCCAGAGATGCCTCTCCTTTGCCTCTTCTCCCAGTGGTCTAAGGCAGGTATGAGGGTGAAAAGCTGAAGTCTCTGTAGCCCACCCTGTTTTTCAATGAATCCTTTCTCCCTCTGGCTCAGGGGAAAGAAGAGGAGCCACAAGGGAAACAGCATGCTCTGCCACCCTGTACAAGCCTCCTCAAAAGCCAGAGAGAGGAGGAGTCTGTTGGGATTTGGAATTGGCAGACACTTCTGTATCTCTGACGAGGGGTGGATCAGACAGCTAACAGGAAACTGAACTCCTCCTACAACTGCCTAGAGACAACACATGTCCCTGCTTCTATTTACCCAGGCCTTTGTCAGGCTGCTGCGGGCATCAGGAACGTGGTAGGCTGGCTTCTGAGCTCTGCTCCTCGATGGCTGTGTGACCCCTGGCACTCACAGAAGCTCACCTCTCTTAGCCCGTTTCCTCATAAAAGAAGGTGTTGGATAGTTTTCCAAGGACACTTTTAACTCAAATTCTATGATGTGATTAAATTGTGAGATGGGGAAAGGAAAGTTTCCATAGGTGGAGGACCTTGGAATCAAAGTACAAATTTCTAAGGAATGTTCAGGTCTCTTCATTTTTACCTTTGATTACATTCGTCACCTCCATCACTTTCTAGAATTTCTACTTCTTTGCTCTGTGAACTTCGGCAAACTGCTTAGCACCTCTACATCTCTGTTACCTCTTCTAGAGATTGGGAGCAATGATACCACCCATACAGGGTTGTGGATTTTGGTATCTTTATTTTGAGGACTAAGTGCTTATATATTTAAAGTGCCTAGCATGGCGCATGCTCATGGAGGAGTGTTCAATAAATGTGAATTTTCTTCACTTTCCCAACACCATACACAAAAATAAACTCAAAGTGGATTGAAGACCTAAATGTAAGACTGGACACTATAAAGCTCCTAGAGGAAAACATAGGCAGAACACTCTGACATAAATTGCAGCAATATCTTTTTGGATTCGACTCCTACAGTAATGGAAATAAAAAAAATAAACAAATGGGACCTAATTAAACTTACAAGCTTTTGCACAGCCAAGGAAACCATAAGCAAAATGAAAAGACAATGTACAGAATGGGAGAAAATATTTGCAGATGATGTGACCGATAAGGGACTAATCTCCAAAATATACAAACAGCTATACAGCTCAATATCAAAAAACCAAACTCAATCAAAAAATGGGCAGAAGATCTAAATAGAGATTTCTCCAAAGAAGACACACAGATGGCCAAAAGGCACATGAAAAGATGCTCAACATCACCAATTATTAGAGAAATGCAAATCAAAACTACAATGAGGTATCACTTCATACCAGTCAGAATGGCCATCATCAAAAAGTCTACAAAAAATAAATGCTGGAGAGTGTGGAGAAAAGGGAACCCTTCTACACTGTTGGTGGGAATGTAAACTGGTACAGCTATTAAGGAGAATAGTATGGAGGTTCCTTAGAAAACTAAAAATAGAGCTACCATATGATCCAGCAATCCCACTCCTGGGCATATATGCAGAGAAAACCATAATTCAAAAATACATGCACCCCAATGTTCATTGCAGCACTATTTACAAAAGCCAAGACATAGAAGCAACCTAAATGTCCACCGACAGATGAATGGATAAAGATGTGGTATATAAATACAATGGAACTTCACTCAGCCATAAAAAAGAATGAAATAATACCATTTGCAGCAACATGGATGGACCTAGAGATTATCATACTAAGTCAAGTAAGCCAGATAGAGAAAAACAAATATCATGTGATATCGCTTATATGTGGAATCTAAAGAAAAAAAATAGATACAAATGAACTAATATACAAAACAGACCCACAGACATAGGAAACAAACTTATGGTTACCAAAGTGAAAAGGGGGGGGGCAGGGAGGGACAAATTAGGAGTTTAGGAGTTTGGGATTAACATATATATACTACTATATATAAAATAGATAAACAACAAGGACCTACTGTATAGCACAGGGAACTCTACTCAATGTTTTGTGATAACCTATAAGGGAAAAGAATCTGATTTACATATATATCACTTTGCTGTATACCTGAAACTAACACAATATTGTAAATCAACTATACTTCAATAATTAAAAAAACAAAGAACATTACTGATGCTCCTCAGAGCAGGAATATATGCCAAAGCAGAGATTCTCTGCATGTTCTTCGTGCTCCCTAGAGCTGTGTAGGTGAGAGAGAGGAAGACACTGCAGACTGGTGCCACTGTGCCCTCTTTGCCACCCGCCCCTCCCAGGGCTCTCCCTACCTCCTGAATCTTATACCCTCCTTCAGAAGCTGGCTCCCTGGTCCCCACTTTTGTGGATGCTTCCCTGCTTACTCTCACCAAAAGAACCTTCTTCCATGTCTGGAGTCCTGTCACCTTTACTCCCTGAGCCTACTTTTCACTTATATTGTGAAATATGTTTTGTATTTCAAATTGCCATTGGTATTTATATATCCTTTTGCTATTAACATTGTACCTTTCTCTGGGCTCTTCAGCCCAGATTTCTTGAGGGCAGGAAGATTGTGTTTTTACAGCTCCCTAAACATAGCAAATATTCCACTGTGGGCAGAACCCATGGTAAGACATAATTTTACATTTTTCTTCTGTTCCCATAGCAGTGTTGTCTCCTCACATCCTTACTATTCTTAATTAATATTGAATTTTCTCTACAGCCACTCTGCTTCTTTTCATCACAGCATAGATGAAACTCCTAAATTTGCATTTGTGTTCCATTTAGAAAGATTATTTTACTTTTCTCTTCTCTTTACATGTAAAAATGAGCCCATGAATTTGTTTTCTTTGCCTTCTAGATGTCTCTCTGAGGTCTCAAAGATCTAGTCCCAAACTCTCCTCCAAGACTTTTAAAGGTGGGTAATACACTAGTCTTCTAATAACGAGACCTTTTCTTTAAAATGAACGTCATAAATGTCCTTTCCATACACTGGGCTTCATCATTGTATTTCAAGTATTCCCGAAAATTGAAAATATGTCTCACAAATCAATTTCCAGTTTGACCTATTCTCCACAGTCAAGTCCAAAAGCCTCCCTTAAAAGTTCTGCATTCCTTTGAAGCTAAATGATACAAAAAAAAAAAAAAGTCAGAAACACCCTTGCATTTGAATCACCAGTCTCTCTCTGCTCCTATGGGCTGATTCAGCAGATTGGCTCCTGGTGGAGAGCACTGGTTTCCCAGCTAGTCTATGGCCTATTTAAAACAGACAGAGACATCTCCAAGGCGGCTTTGTCAAAGGCCAAGGACATTTTTTCAGCATAGACACCAAGCTTCTTGCCACATAAACAAATTCAAGGATTTCACTTTAGCTTCCCCAGGTTTTTGGATTGACAGCAAATGGTAGGAGGGATACGGAAGCCAATAAGGCAGCCCAGGGCAGCTAGAAGCCCAGAAGGAAGACGGGAATTATTGGCTCTGGCTCCGTGCTCAGGGTGAGGCTGTGAGCAAGCCTCAGCCATGAAAGAACATCTGGAAAACCTCTCGGCTGGACTTTCCACCCACAGACTCAGAGGCTGGATGATGTAGGAGTGAAGAGAATCTGCCTTGGATTCCTTACGTTCAGTGAGTATGTCTCACCTCTAGCTACACAGTGAAATCACCTGTGAGGTTGTTAAAAGCTGCCAGTGTCCGTGCCGCACCCCAAACATGGTTGTTTCTGAAAAGACCTCTAGGGAATTTGTACATGCAACCGGGATGGAGAACCACTGATTGGTGATAGTGAAAAGTCAGATTTTCTTTTGAATATCTTGACTGAGTTGTTTTTCTTTCACTTCTATAGAAGACTTTTTGGGGTACATTTTAACTGTTTATAACATACACTCTCTATTATTTCCCTAACTCCTATCCTTAGATAGCCCCCCTTCGGGAGTTAAAACAGTGATCTATTTCTATCTATCTACCTACATACACACACACACAAACACACATGTATACGAAACTTATACGTAATCTGTGTAGTTTTCACCAGCAAATGGCTTACCTTGAATTCAATAAACCATCTTTTCTCTCTTGGATAGTTCAGGAGTTAGTGGTTACAGTTTGTTGGATTACATACTGGAAACCAAGTGTCATCAGACTTGGGTCTAATCTGAGCTCTATTATGTGATTTTGGGTAAGTCTTGTATGTTCTTTTTGAGCCAGTTTCCTTACCTGTGAAATGAGAGAGTCAGAGCAGGTGTCCTCCAAGGTGATTTTCAGCTCTAGTGTCCATTGGTAACATTCGTATTCACTGCTAAACATCATAGAGCAAGACCTACAGAAGAAAAGGAAGCTCTTTTTTCACATATGGCTGGAACTAACCTCTTGCCTAGTCTTTAGGAACTGTCTTCATGGCCTATGGCATTAAGAGAAGATCAAAGCCTACCTTTGAACTTCCTGGATGCTTGTCCCAGCTCTGCCTATAAACTTTCTGGGGAAGACTAACTTTTAAATTTTTTATCCATATAAAATGAGGAATCTGTCTTCAGAATGCTAGGGCTTTGTTTCCCAGTGTGTGTCCTGTGGAACACTAGTCTCACAAGATAGGCCTTGACAAAAAGGTAATGGAGATCAATAAATTTGAGAAATGAGGCACAATCTAACCCTCCTCTTAGTGATTCATGATACATATTAGTGTTAAAAGTGTACAAGCACTTAGTAAAGAAACCTGCTTAATGTTCTTCAACACAGTTTGCTAAGGAAGTAATCATACTTGTTTGAGCAACCAGTTAATATCCCAGGTTCAAGGAACACATGTAGAGAAATGTAGCTTGTTGCTCTGTGGCCTACAAGAAGCCTTGGGTATTCCTATCATCAGTGATATTTTTGATATGGTGACTCCCACCCACCCCGTTCTCCTTGGGATGCTGTTGCTACTGAAGTCTACATCACACCTTCTGTGGGTCTATCACTTCCCAGCCTCAAAACCCAAAGCTTATGAACCTCTTTGGTTGGTTGAGCAGATTTGGGGAGGTCATAGGTCACCTGGGAAAAAGAATGGAGGGAGAGGATGCACTCTATGTAGAATTCACTTGGTAATGCATGGCAGAAGAGAAGAGAGAACTTCCATGGTCCAAGATAGCTGAGAAGGCAGGTAGACCAGGGACAGTAAGACCACAGGAAAGGTAAAATTAGTTCCCTTTCTCTGTTAATCATGATCTTTGATTAAACATATTGATATAGACACTTTATTTCGAGGATATAATTTTTCCTCTTTTTGATGGGTTTTTCTTAAAGAATAAGAGTAGGGTAGATCTAGGAGGGATCTTAGAGATCGCTGGGTCCAAATACGGCAAACAGGTGTAATGTATGTTGCCAGCTCTGACTAACAGGCTGCCTGGAGCACTGAGTGGAGAAGGACATTGGGGCTATATCTTGACAGATTAAAATTTTGTGCAACTCCTAATGATAACTGCCATTTGTAAGGTGGTGGTACAGTGTCATGTGAGTGGAGTGTTATTTTGTTTTTGTTTTTAATGGCAAGGGTGTCGTGGGTTCTTTTTTTTTTTAAATAAATTTATTTATTTATTTTTTGGCTGTGTTGGCTCTTCGTTGCTGTGCACATGGGCTTTCTCTAGTTGCCGCAAGCGGGGGCTACTCTTCGTTGCAGTGAGCGAGCTTCTCATTGAGGTAACTTCTCTTGTTGCGGAGCACGGGCTCTAGGCACTTGGGCTTCAGTAGTTGTGGTGCGTGGGCTCAGTAGTTGTGGCTCACAGGCTCTCTATGTGAGCCACAACTACTCTCTCTTAACCACTGCGCCACCAGGGAAGTCCCATGAGTGGGGTGTTTGCCATTCCTTGTGACGATGAAGAAATCACTTGCAAAGGGAATATACTTGCCCAAACTCATACCAAATGACCTTTTTTTTGGTTTTGTTTTTTTGCCTCCCTTCTCATTTATTGAGCATGAACAACATTCTTGATATTTAACAGGTAAAAGTGTATGGACTATATTTTTGAGGTTGTCTCAACCCAGTCAATATATGCATTCATTTGCTAAATATGAATAAATAGTGAGAACAAATTGGGATCAATTATACCCCAATTCAGGCCAGTTGCTTCCACTTATCTTTGCCTTTATTTGTCTATGCAAACATGGCCAGTGTTTGTGACCAAATCTGGGGCACTAAGTCAGTGGTTTGAAAACATTTGGATTTTGTCGCTTTCACATTTTGAAACCTGGGAAAAGGCTAACACAAACTGGCATTTGGGAGCCAACTGCTCCAGCTTCCCAGAGGCCTCTTAGGCCCAACCTCCAGTTGCTTTCTAGTCCTGACGTGTGCTTTTAGAGAAATATATATAGTAGATGATGGGAGCCTCTAGAGAGGAAGGTGCTTCCGTTCACTACATTTGTGCCCCCAAACACAGACACAAATGTGGCTCTCTGATGGGGGCCAGTACCCCACTTCAGGACCCTGGTTTCTAGCTCCTTGACTTCCGGCTGCTAGCCTTGGGGGATGACTTCACTCACCCCTCTAGTTCTGCTCCAAATATTCCCCCTATCTTCTACCTCCAGGCACGCCTCAGCTTTTATCTTCCTCTTTGGCAGATCTTTATCTCAAGATAAAATCTTGAGATCTTATATACAACACACAGAAATGAATTGCCTGCTGAGATAAGGAAAGCTTTCAAATCAGGCCTCCTGTCCAACTACGAAGAACGTGTCCCAAAGAGCCAGTCTCCTTAACTGAGCCCAACGAATATTTTCCTTAAAGATTATCAACATCCTGTTCAGTTGCTCATGACAACATGTGTAGCTCTCTACTCTGCAAACTGATAGAAAGCTGGACACCAGAGATGGGCATGAAATGCTAAGGCTGCTGCTGCTGCCACCAAGAATCCTGTGTGCAGGCACAGGTCACTATCCACACCTCCCCTCCTGGGAGCCTGTGCAGCCCACCACCCCCAGGGTCCCATGATCCAGGGACAACTTCCCCAGGAGATCACACGGTACACCTCAGGCTGGTGCAACGTTATGCTGGGCTCTGCCACCGCAGGCTCACCCCGCACTCTGTACCCCTCCCTCCCCCCGGCCTGAGTGAGCCAGAACCCCCTAATCAGCTGCTCCTTTAACCCTGCCCTGTCTGAGCGAACAACAGATGCCCTCAGGCGACCTACATGCAAGGCTGGGGCAAATCCAAAGCTGAATCCCAGGAGCTGTGCAAACAAAGAGAAAAGGAAATCTCTCCCATCAGCCTCGGGAGCAGCGGATTCAATCCCCCAAATCAACTTGATGTACCCTGCATCTGTGGAATATCTGAAGAGACAACGAATCATCCCAATATTGAGGCGGTGGACTTTGGGAGCAACTGTAGACTTGGGGTTTGCTTTCTGCATCTAATTTGTTTTTGGTTTTATGTTTATCTTAGTTTAGTATTTAGAGTTTATTATCATTGGTAGATTTATTTATTGATTTGGTTGCTCTCTTCCTTTTTTTATATATAGATATATATGTATTTTTCCATCTTCTCTTTTTGTGTGTATGTGTATGCTTCTTTGTGTGATTTTGTCTGTATAGCTTTTGCTTTTACCATTTGTCCTAGGGTTCTGCCCTTTTTTTTTTTTTTAGTATAGTTTTTAGCGCTGGTTATCACTGGTGGATTTGTTTTTTGGTTTGGTTGCTCTCTTCTTTCTTTTTTTTAAAATAACTTTTAATTTTTTTTATTTTTAATGATGTAAAAAATGTTTTATTTTAATAACTTTATTGTATTTTATTTTTTTCTTTATTTCTTTTTTTCTCCCTTTTCTTCTGAGCTGAGTGGCTGACAGGGGCTTGGTGCTCTGGCCGGGTGTCAGGCCTGAGCCTCTAAGGTGGGAGAGCCGAGTTAAAGATATTGGTCCACCAGAGGTCTCCTGGCTCCATGTAACATCAAACAGCAAAAGCTCTCCCAGAGATATACATCTCAACACTAAGACCCAGCTCCACTCAACGACCAGCAAGCTACAGTGCTGGACACCCTATGCTAAACAACTAGCAAGACAGGAACACAACCCCATCCATTAGCAAAGAGGCTGCCTAAAATCATAATAAGCTCACAGACACCCCAAAACACACCATTGGATGCAGTCCTGGTCACCAGAAAGACAAAACCCAGCCTCATCCACCAGAACACAGGCACCAGCAACCTCCACCAGGAAGCCTACACAACCCAATGAACCAACCTTAGCCACTGGGGACAGAAACCAAAAACAACCCGAACTACGAACCTGCAGCCTGCAAAAACGAGACCACAAACACAGTTAAGCAAAATGAGAAGTAGAGAAACACACAGCAGATGAAGGAGCAAGGTAAAAACCCACCAGACCAAACAAATGAAGAGGAAATAGGCAGTCTACCTGAAAAAGAATTCACAGTAATGACAGTAAAGATGATCCAAAATCTTGGAAATAGAATGGAGAAAATACAAGAAACGTTTAACAAGGACCTAGAAGAATTAAAGAGCAAACAAACAGTGATGAACAACACAATAAATGAAATTAAAAGTTCTCTAGAAGGAATCAATAGAAGAATAATTGAGGCAGAGGAACAGATAAGTGACCTGGAATATAAAATAGTGGAAATAACTACCGCAGAGCAGAATAAAGAAAAAAGAATGAAAAGAATTGAGGACAGTCTCAGACCTCTGGGACAACAATAAATGCACCAACATTCGAATTATAGGGGTCCCAAAAGAAGGAGAGAAAAAGAAAGGGACTGAGAAAATATTTGAAGAGATTATAGTTGAAAACTTCCCTAATATGGGAAAGGAAATAGTCAATCAAGTCCAGTAAGCACAGAGAGTCCCATACAGGATAAATCCAAGAAACACGCCAACACACATATAAATCAAACTATCAAAAACTAAATACAAAGAAAAAATATTAAAAGCAGCAAGGGAAAAACAACAAATAACATACAAGGGAATCACCGTAAGGTTAACAGCTGATCTTTCAGCAGAAACTCTCCAAGCCAGAAGGGAGTGGCAGGACATATTTAAAGTGATGAAAGGGGAAAACCTACAACCAAGGTTAATCTACCCAGCAAGGATCTCATTCAGATTTGATAGAGAAATTAAAAATTTTACAGACAGGCAAAAGCTAAGAGAATTCAGCACCACCAAACCAGCTTTACAACACATGCTAAAGGAACTTCTCTAGGCTGGAAACACAAGAGAAGGAAAAGACCTACAATAACAAACCCAAAACAATTAAGAAAATGGTAATAGGAACATACATATCAAAACCTACCTTAAATGTAAATGGATTAAATGCTCCAACCAAAAGACACAGACTGACTGAATGGATACAAAAACAAGACCCATATATATGCTGTTTACAAGACCCACTTCAGACCTAGGCACACATACAGACTGAAAGTGAGTAGATGGAAAAAGATACTCCATGCATACAGAAATCAAAAGAAAGCTGGAGTAGCAGTTCTCATATCAGACAAAACAGACTTAAAAATAAAGACTAGGGCTTCCCTGGTGGTGCAGTGGTTGAGAGTCCGCCTGCCGATGCAGGGGACACGGGTTCGTGCCCCGGTCCGGGAGGATCCCCCATGCCGCGGAGCGGCTGGGCCCGTGAGCCGTGGCCGCTGGGCCTGCGCATCCGGAGTCTGTGCTCCGCAGTGGGAGAGGCCACGGCAGTGAGAGGCCCACGTACCGCCAAAAAAAAAAAAAAAAGACTATTACAAGAGACAAAGAAGGACACTATATAATGATCAAGAGATCAATCCAAGAAGAAGATATAACAATTGAAAATATTAATGCACCCGCATAGGAGCACCTCAATACAGAAGGCAAATGCTAACAGCCATGAAAGGGGAAATAGACAGTAACACAATCATAGTAGGGGACTTTAACACCCCACTTTCACCAATGGACAGATCATCCCAAATGAAAATAAATAAGGAAACACAAGTTTTAAATGATACATTAAACAAGGTGGACTTAATTGATATTTATAGGACACTCCATCCAAAAACAAAAGAATACACTTTCTTCTCAAGTGCTCATGAAACATTCTCCAGGATAGATCATATCTTGGGTCACAAATCAATCCTTGGTAAATTTAAGAAAATTGAAATCATACCAAGTATCTTTTCTGACCACAACACTATGAGACTAGAAATCAATTACAGAAAAGAATCCATAAAAAATACAAACACGTGGAGGCTAAACAATACCCTACTAAATAATCAAGAGATCACTGAAGAAATCAAAGAGGAAATCAAAAAATACCTAGAAACAAATGACAATGAAAACACTACAACCCAAAACCTATGGGATGCAGCAAAAGCAGTTCTAAGAGGGAAGTTTATAGCAATACAATCCTACCTCAAGAAACAAGAAACATCTCAAATAAACAACTTAAACTTACACCTAAATCAAGTAGAGAAAGAAGAACAAAAAAACTCCAAAGTTAGCAGAAGGAAAGAAATCATAAAGATCAGATCAGGAACAAATGAAAAAGAAATGAAGGAAACAATAGCAAACATCAATAAAACTAAAAGCTGGTTCTTTGAGAAGATAAACAAAATTGATAAACCAGTAGCCAAACTCATCAAGGAAAAAAGGGAGAAGACTCACATCAATAGAATTAGAAATGAAAAAGGAGAAATAACAACTGACACTACAGAAATCCAAAGGATCATGAGAGATTACTACAAGGAACTATATGTGAAAAAAATGGACAACCTTGAAGAAATGGACAAATTCTTAGAAAAGCACAATCTTCTGAGACTGAACCAGGAAGAAATAGAAACTATAAACAGAGAAATCACAAGCACTGAAATTGAGACTATGATTAAAAATCTTCCAACAAACAAAAGCCCAGGACCAGATGACTTCACAGGCGAATTCTATAAAACTTTTAGAGAAGAGCTAACACCTATCCTTCTCAAACTCTTCCAAAATACAGTGGAGGGAGGAACACGTCCCAACTCATTCTACGAGGCCACCATCACCATGATACCCAAACCAGACAAAGATGTCACAAAGAAAGAAAACTACAGGCCAATATCAGTGATGAATATAGATGCAAAAATCCTCAACAAAATACTGGCAAAGAGAATCTAACAGCACATAAAAAGTATCATACACCATGATCAAGTGGGGTTTACCCCAGGAATGCAAGGATTCTGCAATACACACAAATCAATCAATGTGATAAACCATATTAACAAACTGAAGGAGAAAAACCATATGAACATCTCAATAGATGCAGAAAAATCTCTCGAGAGAATTCAACACCCATTTATGATAAAAACCTGTCAGAAAGTTTGCATAGAGGGAAATTTCCTCAACATAATAAAGTCCATATATGACAAACTCACAGCCAACATCATTCTCAATGGTGAAAAACTAAAACCATTTCCTCTAAGATCAGGAACAAGACAAGGTTGTCCACTCTTACCACTATTATTCAACATAGTGTTGGAAGTTTTAGCCACAGCAATCAGAGAAGAAAAAGAAATAAAAGGAATCCAAATTGGAAAAGAAGAGTTAAAGCTGTCACTGTCTGCAGATGACATGATACAATACATAGAAAATCCTAAAGATGCTCCCAGAAAACTACTAGAGCTAATCAATGAATTTGGTAAAGTTGCAGGATACAACATTAATGCACAGAAATCTCTGGCATTCCTATACAGTAATGAAAAATCTGAAAGAGAAATTAAGGAAACACTCCCATTTACCATGGTAACAAAAAGAATAAAATACCTAGGAATAAACCTACCTAAGGAGACAAAAGACCTGTGTGCAGAAATGTGTAAGACACTGATGAAAGAAATTAAAGATGATACAAACAGATGGAGAGATATACCATGTTCTTGGATTGGAAGAATCAGCATTGTGAAAATGACTCTACTACCCAAAGAAATCTACAGATTCAGTGCAATCCCTATCAAACTACCAATGGCATTTTTCACAGAACTAGAACAAAAAATTTCACAATTTGTATGGAAACACAAAAGACCCCAAATAGCCAAAGTAATCTTGGGAAAGAATAATGGAGCTGGAGGAATCAGGTTCCCTGACTTCAGACTATACTACAAAGCTACAGTCATGAAGACAGTATGGTACTGGTCACAGAAACAGAAATATCGATCAATGGAACAGGATAGAAATCCCAGAGATAAACCCACACACATATGGTCACCTTATTTTTCATAAAGGAGGCAAGAATATACAGTGGAGATAAGACAGCCTCTTCAATAAGTGGTGCTGGGAAAACTGGACAGCTACATGTAAAAGAATGAAATTAGAACACTTCCTAACACCACACACAAAAATAAACGCAAAATGGATTAAAGACCTAATTGTAAGCCCAGATACTATAAAACTCTTAGAGGAAAACATAGGCAGAACACTCTATGACATAGATCACAGCAAGATCCTTTTTGACCCACTTCCTGGAGAAATAGAAATAAAAACAAAAATAAACAAATGGGACCTAATGAAACTTAAAAGCTTTTGCACAGCAAAGGAAACCATAAACAAGACGAAAAGACAACCCTCAGAATGGGAGAATATATTTGCAAATGAAGCAACTGACAAAGGATTAATCTCCAAAATTTACAGGCAGCCCATGCAGCTCAATATCAAAAAAAACACAAACAATCCAATCCAAAAATGGGCAGAAGACCTAAATAGACCTTTCTCTGAAGAAGATATACAGGTTGCCAACAAACAAATGAAAGGATGCTCAACATCACTAATCATTAGAGAAGTGCAAATGAAAAGTACAATGAGGTATCACCTCACACCAGTCAGAATGGCCATCATCGAAAATCTACAAACAATATATGCTGGAGAGGGTGTGGAGAAATGGGAACCTTCTTGCACTATTGGTGGGAATGTAAATTGGTACAGCCACTATGGATAACAGTATGGAGGTTCCTTCAAAAACTAAAAATAGAACTACCATACGACCCAGCAATCCCACTACTGGGCATATACCCTGATAAAACCATAATTCAAAAAGGGTCATGTACCACAACGTTCACTGGAGTTCTACTTACAATAGCCCAGACTGGAAGCAACCTAAGTGTCCATTGACAGTGAATGAATAAAGAAGATGTGGCCCATATATACAAAGGAATATTACTCAGCCATAAAAAGAAACGAAATTGAGTTATTTGTAGTGAGGTGGATGGACCTAGAGTCTGTCATACAGAGTAAAGTCAGTCAGAAAGAGGAAAAACAAATACTGTATGCTAACACATATATATGGAATCTAAAAAAAAAAATGTTTCTGAAAAACCTTGGGGCAGGACAGGAATAAAGATGCAGACATAGAGAAAGGACTTGAAGACACAGGAGGGTTAAGAGTAAGCTGGGACGAAGTGAGAGAGTGGCATGGACATATATACACTACCAAATGTAAAAGAGCTAGTGAGTGGGAAGCAGCCACATAGCACAGGGAGATCAGCTCGGTGCTTGTATCCACCTAGAGGGGTGGCATAGGGAGGCTGGGAGGGAGATGCAAGAGGGAGGAGATATGGGGATATATGTATATGTATAGCTGATTCACTTTGTTATAAAGCAGAAACTAACATACCATTGTAAAGCAATTATACTCCAATAAAGACGTTAAAAAAATTAATTCCCCCCAAAATAAAATAAAATAAAGAGTATTTTCCATGTGTGAAAAGCTCTATTAAGAACTTTGTATTATTTCACTTACTCTTTGAAACATTTTTCTTGGGGTGGTTATTATTCCAAATTATATAGATGGAGCACCTGATATTCAAGGTAACTAACTTGCCCATTGTCATGCAGGTTGAAAATGTCAGAGCTGAAAGTCAGATGCCCTCCTAAGCCCATGCACATTCAAGTCCCCAGAAGTCAGTTTAATAGTGGAAAGGTGCACACATAGACATATACTCAGCTGCTGCAAGGCTAGATGCTCTCGTTCCACCATACCTTACTCATATCCGAATCGATGAATACGTCAGTCCAGGGGAGCTGACTTGTTGGGTTTTGCTGTAGAGATTTTTTGGCTCCCTAAGCCAGGCAGTAAACATACTACTGATTCAGAAGTCATACTTCTGGCTTCTGATTGGGTTTGTCCAGTGGGAGGCATCAGCAGGAGATTGGTAGGTGTGAGGAAAGAAAATGTCAGGGCACTTAGCTTCCTGGCTCCTTTCCTGTCCCAGCTGCTTTGCAGTGGCTGGATTCCTATATACCAAAAGCCACAGCTCCTGCTGGATGGCTTTCTCTACATCTTCCGCTCTCTGTACATTACAGCGAATAATTCCTCCCCTGGTACCTTTGAGCCTAGGGGTGGTAACAGCCTTCTACTCTTACTAGCCAGGTACTTTACCATTTCTTGTCGGTTTAACATAACCTCCCCCACTCTCTTGTAAATGTTCCTTCATTAAACTCTGAATATTCCTTTTGACTCTATCATCTGTTTGCTGTTAGGAACCTGGCTGATCCAGTAAATGAAACAAGGATTTGTTCCTGAAAACAGATCCTCAGAATGGGATTCTGTGATTAGGTTGCTCACATATTTGATGAAGGCAGAGATAATCCCTTTGCCAAGGGGAAATGGATATCTTAGTATGTGGTAGAATAACAGTTACTCAAATTATCAACAGCTGTTGCGTGGGGTGGTGTGCAGGTGAATGGCAGAGATTGTGTGACTGTGGCATGAGGTGTTTTGTCAGGTGATTTAGATTATATAGATCGTGCCATGGGCTGACTACTTATAAAACCCAGATAGGTAGCACAAACAGAGAAAACAAATTACTATTAGCCTTGAAAGCCCAACTCAGGGCATAGGTGAAAAGCCGAATAACCTCTTCGGAAGTGTTTAGAGACTCTTTCACCTTTTGTAGCTGCAGGGCAAATAGATCTAACTCAGGATAGTTCTTAAAGAATCTTTTACCTACTATAGCTGCAGGGGAAATACGATTGAAGATCATCTGTGGCTAAACACATGTACTATCTCCATCTACCTTTCCCCCATTAAATAGATTTCTAGGAACTTGCAGCCTGGGGAAAGAGGAGAAGGTGCACATGCTGAGGCTTCAAATCTACCTAGGAGTGACTCTCAGCTTTGGCAGGAACCACCTATATGGCATTGGGCAAATTGCTTAATCACTGAGACACAAGTTGCTTTATCAGTAAATGTGCAACACTGCTTGTTCTTGTGTAAGGTAAGGCGTAAGTGGAAAAAGAGTGGATTCCTGAGATGTAAGATGAGGAACGTTTGAGGCAGATACAGAGAAGATTAAGAACGGAAACCTCCCAATTCCCCTGATCTTTCATCACTTAACGAGGAAGCTCCTACTCCCCCAGCCCCATCTGGGGCAACCAGCTCTCCCCTCTTATCTTAGCAAGCCCCAGTAGGAGAATCAGTGCAGACCTCTAATGTTTTGGAGTGTAACCATGACTCCTTCTGTAGATAACCTAACCCTAACCCTTTAAATAGCTTCTGCCTTGCTACGGGCCCTAGTAGAAACCAAATGCCTGACCACATAAGTTTTCTGTGGCTGCAGTAGCAAATTACCGCAAACTTATTGCCTTAAAACAATAGAAATTTGTTCTTTCACTGTTCTGGAGGCTAGAAGTCTGAAATAAGGCGTCAGCAGGGCCACGGTCCCCCTAAAGGTTCCAGAACAGAATTCTTCCTTTCCTAGTCCAGCTTCTGTTGTTCCAGGAATTCTTTGGCTTGTGACTCTGTCACTCCAATCTCTCCCTTCATCTTCACATGGCCTTCTCCTCTGTGTCTCCTCCTCTTCTGTCTCTAAGAACACTTGTTATTGGATTTAGGGCACACCGCAGTAACTCAGGATGATCTCATCTCAAAATCCTTAGCTTAATTCTGTCTGCAAAAATGCTTTTTCCAGGGCTTCCCTGGTGGCACAGTGGTTGAGAGTCCGCCTGCCAATGCAGGGGACACGGGTTCGTGCCCCAGGCCGGGAGGATCCCACATGCCACGGAGCGGCTGGGCCCGTGAGCCATGGCCGCTGGGCCTGCATGTCCAGAGCCTGTGCTCCGCAATGGGAGAGGCCACAACAGTGAGAGCCCTGCATGCCGCAAAAAAAAAAAGGGCTTCAATATGAGCAAGTGGCTCAGTCTTTCATCACCACTTCTGGTGCATTGCCTCTTCTAGCTCAATTCATATCTATGGCCTTATGTGGAGTTCCTTATAACCATGTGACTAGGGAAGAAAAGACTTGGGCCTGACTTTATGATATGTGGGCACACGCCAGAAGTGCGCAGCCACTGCATTCTAGTCCCAGTTAGGGTGGCTCTGCAAGACCACAGTGAAGGGAAATTACTCCGATTAGGAGAGCATTAAACAGTATATTTGGTTGTTTACTTAGGTCTCCATAAGATGGCTTAAGGTTTGTATCTACATGCGAAGTGACTAAAACTTAACCAGCTGGTCAGGCACTTTAGAAGAACATGACAAGGGGAAATGTATGAGGACGGATTTCTCATAACGGGTACAGAATATTCTTTCACCATGTAAATGCTCACCAGACAGTATTTCATTGTGGAGAGGCTCTTGATAATCAGGTGGACAAGATGGACTCACCCTGTGGCTATCAGTCAGAATATATCTCAGCCAACCTGGTGCTTGTTCAATGGGCCCCTTAAGCACAGTTGCTATGGCAGCAGAGACTGAGGCTCATCGGTGCGGTCTCCCTCATCAAGACTGACCTGGCTACCGCCACTGCTCAGCATCTCACCTCTGTCTCTCCATATCTCTCACAGCAGAGACCAATGCTGAGCTTCTGAGATAGCATTATTTCCTAGGGGAGCCAACTTATTACCATGTTGTTGGACCCCTTCCATCATGGAGGCAGTGGCCATTTTTCCTCAAAGGAATAGCTATATATTCCAAACAGGTATTTTCTTCCTTGCCCCCATTCTTCTGCCAGTACAACCATTCCTAGACTTACAGGATGCCTTATTTTATCCCTTCACATAATTCACTGAATGGCAAATAGAGTATGGAAATGGATTCTCATCCATTAAATTCACTATCCCATCATTCATAGACTTGTGGAATGAACTACAGACTCAGCTGCAATTACAGAGAGACTGTGAACTGTGCGGTTAGGGTATATGTCTCAAACCAGAGGTCAAAATATAGTGCCATCTCCCTGACAGCCAGAATTCATGGATCTGGGAAGCAAGATGTCGAGGTAGAAGAGGTTCTTCTCACTCTTATACCTAATAATGCGCTTAAAGAATTTTTGATTCATGTTTCCACCATCTTGGGATTGGTGGTTTTGGAGGTTCTAGTGCCCAAAGGAAGACTGCCTCTGAGAGGGTACCAGTCATGGTTTCACTAAATTGGAAACTGGGACTGACTGGCTTCACATGCTGCTAAACCACCAGGCAAAGACGGGACCACTCTACTGGCCTGGGTGACCGAACTTGCTTGTAAAGGAAAACATGGATTGCTGATACCAGATGGGAGGGATGAGGGCCATGACTGAAGCCAGGAGAGTTTACTAGAGCTCCTTTTAGTATTTCTCTACCACCCTCGCCTATGAAAAATTACAGCACCCCAATAAATACAAGACTACCATAAAATCAGATTTTGCATAAATAAGGTTTCATCTTCACCACCAGGTAATGACTTTATCCAGCCAAGGAACTTATAGAGGGTAAGAGGCATAGGGAAAGGGTAGTAGAAGGAGGAAGCTCTGGTTATCAAATTAGGCCTGAGACCAAGAACAAAAGCAGGGATAATAGAAGCTATGCTTTGTGTCATCCCCCCCGACCCCATGTTTTTTATCCTGTGTTATGGTTATGTTATATGGAGACCACTGATGTCGGCCTACATTTTGTGTTTCCTGTGGAAGTATGAGTCAATTCACAGCACCTCCCAATGATACATCTGTTGATAGGAACTGTGTTTCCTATACTGGGGACACATGCTTTTCAACCAGACAAAGGGAAAAAGTAGATACTGAGGCACAAAAGTGTGTTAGATATTCTCCGTCCCTCTAGATTTGTTTTCCATCCTTTTCTACCCAGCTCTATGCATGGAGAGGTTGACCTCCATAAACTGCTTTAACCAGGCTCCCATGCCCTATGGCTTTTAGTTGCAATGGCAATGGCAGATGAGAGTACTGGGGGAAGGAAAGACCAAGCCGTGCCTCCCTTGGCCCCCTCCCGCCTGGGCCACAGTTTAGCAGTGGCCACCCTCTTCTTTCCAGGGCCAGGGATCCTCTTGAGTAGTCCTTTCCCATAGCTATAAGTATAAGGTCTCAGCAAGCCCTCTCTCTCGTCTTGTGTCTTCAGTCTCTAAGTTAAAGGCTCCCAACATCAACCCTTGTTCGTTTCCCCTAACTCTGTCCTCTCTTTAAAAATAGCCCTTTCATGAAACACTCTGGTCACCCATTTGAATGAGCTATCACTTTCTCACCAGGATTCCGACTAGCACAACACCCAAGGCCACGCTCTTCTGTTTAGGCTAGGAAATCCCTCCTTCTCCACCCCCACTCAGCTCATGTGCTCATATATCAGGAGTGGTTTATCCATGGTTCTATGTGCATCTGCTGAGAGCAGGACAGATCCAAAGACAGCTTCTCCTCCTTGGGCTATAGTCACTTCCATAACAACCATTACAGGAGGGAAGAGGAATTTCTCTCTCTTTTAGGTTAGGAAATTTTGGCCCCTGCCTCATCGGTGTGCCAAATCCCCTGAACTTGGAAAAGAGTGCATTGTTCATTCTGTTAGCATTATAGTAGCAAAATAAATTTACCGTAATATTCTAGGGGTCACAAGGACAATAGTTCATTACTAAGCTACAAGCCTGCTTCATTCATTCATTTACTCAACAACCATTTAGTGAACACTTACTTTGTTCTAGGCTCTGAAAATATAGAACTAGACAAAGACTTTACCATCATGGAGCTTACAACTTTTTAAAAAATTTGTATTGGAGTACAGTTGCTTTACAATGTTGTTTACACTCTCTTTTGTGTTATGGTTATGTTATATGGACAGCACTGATATTGGCCTACATTTTGTGTTTCCTGTGGAAGTATGAGTGAATTCACAGCACCTCCCAATGATTAGAAAAAAGACAAAAATATAGGTAAGTTACAGTTACACAGCATTTCTCCATAGTTAGTTCAATAGAGTTCAATTCCGAAGTGTGAGTGTGGTCTTTGCAACACTGGCAGGTCTCTTCCCTGAACCACTCTGTGCTTGAAAATTTGTGAAAACCCAATGAGGTTTTGCTAGATTCCTCTCGTTTCCATGTCAAACATCTTGAAGCATCACAATACCAGTCTAACAGTTGCTGCTACAGAATCTGTCCCATGGTCTTTCCTGGGGAAGCCCACATCCCTTGCCCTACTGCTCTAGATATTTCTGCTGGGACAGGTTCTGTTCAGATGCCTGGACTCAGCCTTCCACACCTCAGCTGCTTCTCAACCTACTTCAGCCTCAGTTCAACAGGACTCCCTTCCTCTGAGGCTTCTCTCTAGATTCACTTCATCCTTCCCTCCGGCCCATGCCTTTTTCTTTGTAACCTCAGCTCCCTTCCTCCACTTCTTAGACTATTGTCCTGATGTCTGTCAATCAACTCTGGCCCATCACGCTGCTACCATCAGCCTACCGGGAGTCCTGTTGATGGACAGCTAGATGACATGTCAACAGATCCCTTTTGTAAAATGGAAATTGGAAGAAACCTACAACAGAGTAGGAGAAGGAAAGCTAAGTCATTTATTCCAGATGTACCTTGTTCCCAGTAGGTCTCTGCAATGGTGTTTCCTCCTTATACTGCTTTTTTTTTTTGGCAGTGCAAGGTCAAATTTAAAAATGTGCATGCTGACACTCACAGTTGTGCCACTTCATTTTCGGGGTGGCTGGTGTGTGGTCAGGGTTTTTCATCTCTTTGTAGTTTTGTGTGAAAACTCACTGTGACATGGGGTAGGGGGAATGACCCGTAAGGAAAAACCTCGCTCACACAAGAGAGCTGAAATCAAAGGAATGCTTGAGGCTGTGAAAAACTGGCCTCCCGTTTCCTGGCTCCAGGCTGTGAGCGCTCAGGCCCTGGAAAAGGTAATCTGGAAAAAGTGAGGTGTGGGGAGGAGGAGGATTTTCACATTGCAACAGAGGATATCCATCGTTTCTTTTCAGGTTTAACTGTGCGTGGTGTGCGCTTATAAGTGCTCATAAATTGTCTACCCCCATATTGAATTCAGCCCCCTCCATATATGTCAGCATGAGCTGAGCTGAAGCCAGTGGAATGGGCCAAAATACACTAAAACTGCAGCCAGACTGATGACAGAGGGTTTTAAAAGTCAGCTAGAGAGACCTGTGGACCCAGTTATTGGAGTAATAGATTTCTTGTCCTGAGCCTCTACACAGATGCTATATTTTCCTCTTTGGGGTGGGATATGAAAGGAGAAGGTACTGATGGAGAAACGGACTTTCTTCTCTAGCTGAAAAAGTAGCACTTAGTAACTTAGAAAAGTATTCAGAAATTTTAGTTAAAACCCATCGTGTGGCATTTCATAGGATGTTCCAATTGTCTACTGTAAGATACATATTCCTTGTTTTACCCTGTTTTTTGGAGACATTACTAGAAACGGCATTATTAATTTTCAGTAGATTGAAACAAGTTGATTTCCAACGTCTATAAAATACCAATGAGGGAAAAAAGTACTTTGACCCTCCAAAGGGAAAGTAGAAAAGTGTTATGCAAATATTTCCTACCACTGCCTACCAGTTGCTTTTTACAGGTGTCTGCTTTGATTGATTGATTGAGTTGTATTCAGTAGAGAAATTGTGTTGGATGTTTTCTTTAAACGTGAAGCATTTTTGAGGTTGGGAAGAGTGAAAGAGGTTAAGAAATAAGTGCCATTTGAAAGTTGGGCAAATACAAATGAAACAGCTTGGCTACAGCTCAGATGTTCTCTTTAGGCCTCCTATAATGTTTATCGATGATATCCTATTATGCAAAAGGTATTGAGTGACAAGTGTCTAAGAAGACTCTTGCAAGGAAATAACCATTTGGGACTTCTGGTGGGTCCAGGGACAAAGATTCTTTAATGAAACATTCCTGACCCTCAACAAGGTGATAAAGTGGCCCTGTTTGGATTCAGTTCAAGGATTCATATATGGGTCTGGAGTGAAGACTCTTGGATGTGAAATTATTTCGTGCCATTTAAAATGTTACTCCACTAAGTACTCAGGAAAATTATCATACTTTTTTTCTAATGGGCAAAAAGGAAGATGTTTTAGGAAAGAATGGAATAGTTGAAACATGAGTCATTTAAGAGAACTGATGCTAAGACCCTTCTCTTTCAGAGTTAACAGGCTTAATCTTGTTAGTGAGAGGGTCCTTCTTGCTTCATCAAGAGCAATGGGACCAGGAGACAAGGCATGGTGAGTCATGGTGGCAACAACAATGAATGCCATGAGAGGAGGAAGCCGAGAGCTGCAACCAGGAGATATTAACAGGTACTAAGAAGAGTCTGTAAGTCAGTTAGAAGAAGGGAGAAACTGAAGCTTTCAGATATGCCATTAGCAATGTGTCTGGAATACAGTAGGTGCTCAATAAATGTGTTGAATGAATGATGTGAAGAAAACTAAGAGCTGGGTGTGAGGAGGAGCCACATCAAAGTATCTAAAGATCTCATCCTGTGGGTTCTGAGGAAGCAGGTGGATTTTTTCAGAAGATGCTAACAAAGATAATACAGAGTCAAATTTCTGGTCTTAGGTTGGGTGTTAATGGTGCCAGTGAGGAAATTAGTCGGTAAGTGTTCTGGGTGGAGTTTCAGGGAAAATAGACCTCAGGCAATAAAGTGGTGCACTGGACTGGCAGGGACTGCGGGTGACTGGGGATGAAGAAGCAGGGTGAGCTCAGCTGCTGAGCCAGCTGCTCCTTGCTCTGCAGAAGCTGTGGCCCAAGAAGGGCTCCAAATGAACTGTCCTTCTAACAGTAGTCAGTCCAAAGCCAGCTGTCTACTTGCCCCAGGCCAAAAACATGCTTGGGCTTACAACACTGGAGAAAAAAGAACTTGTATTTCCAAAGCATGAAGCATTTTTACACTCGTGAAAGTGATTCCCTTGCAGAATAAATTGCTTTAGGACAGTGGTTCTGACATATTAAGAGGAAGAGAATTCTCCTGAATCCCTATGACTGACATCAATTGTTTTTAGGATAATGTTACTTAAATATGTATGTACAAATATAAAACTAGGAACTCTTTATGTTTAAAAAACTTATACAACCAAATTCAATTCCAAATTAAATTCAGACTCATTGAATTTGGCATGCACGTACTTTGTTACGATGTGCTATGTGATGACACAATCTTCCCACTACTTTCCTCTATTTTAGCTCCCAATACACTTTGTACAGTGTACTGTGAAGTCATGGGGTCTTTGGCTTGTTTTAATGCATCATTTATGAGTTACATCTACCTCTCTTCTTTTCTTGTTTCATCAGTGGTAATTAATGTACCACATAATATCAGATCAAATCACAATTTATTAAAAAACTTAAGACACTAAAGTCTTATTCTATAAAAACATCTTTTAATTACAAATGCCCAATGTAAGTTTTGACTTCCTAATGAATGAAATAATTCAGCATGAGTAAGTATGGTAGTTTTGGGGTAATTAGTGCCATTTTGACATTAGGATATCAATTTAACAGCAATCAGATATGCTTATTTGTACACTGAAGGTTAACACTACAACTTAGGTGATCTCTTGGCACCAACATGGTCATAAATATAACTCAGCCATAGGCAATGAATAAGTGGCAGTACACAGTTCCCAGGTGACTGAGAATGTGCTAATATTAATTTTTAAATTTTTACTCAGGATATATTTCAAATATGGATATATTTCAAATATGGTAAAGTATAGAAAATAGTTGAAAGACTTATATGTCCATCAAGTAAATTATAAAGATGGTAATATTTTAAAATAATTAGTTCCTTTAGGTATTTTTTGGTTATTTTATTTAAAAAATTTATATACAGTAAAATACTTTGTTGTTGTACAACTCTATGAGTTTCAACACATGCATAGACTTGTGTAACCACTACTAGAAAAAAACCAGTTTCATCATCCCTCCAAACTCCCTTGTGCTGTCCTTTGTAGTCAAACCTTTCCCCTACCTCTACTAATTTTTTCTCTGCCCCGATGGTTTTGCCTTTTCCAGAATGTCATATACGTGGAATCCTACAATAGGCGATCGTTGGAGACTGACTTCTTTCACTTTATATGATGTATGCTGTGTACATTAATATGCCATTTTTTTTAATGCTGAGTGCATTCCATTGTATGGAATATACTTTTACTCAGTGAAGGACATTTGATTTGTTTTTAATATGTGGCATTTATGAATAATGCTGTGATAAATATTTGTGTACAGGTTTTTTTTGGGGAACAGAGTTCTCATTTCTCTAGCATAAATCCCTAGAAGTAAGATTGCTGGGTCATATTATAAGTGTACATTTAGCTCCCCAAGAACTACTAAATTGATTTCTACAACATCTGAACTATTTTGCATTCCCAGTGGCAATGTATAAGAGTTCTAGTTGTTCCCCTTCCTCACCAGCATTTAGTATGTCAGGTTAAAAATTATTTTAGCCACTCTAATAGGTTACGTAGCCATCTTAGTAGGTATACAGAAGCCATTGCTAGTTTTGAGCAGAGAAATGTCATGATCTGATCAATTTTTTAAGAGGATGTTGTGCTAACACAGACTGTAGGAAGGCAAGTTAGAAGAAAGGAGACCTAATAGAAGGCTATTGAAATAACATAGACAAAGGGAAAGGTGGCTTAGGTCAGGTTAGTAGCCATACAGGGGGTGGGAAGTTTGGAGTTTCTTCACTAATTAACTGGATGTGGCATGAGAAAGGAAGAGGGAAGTCAAGGATGATTATAAGATTTGGGGGCTGAGCAATTAGAAAAAATAGAATTGGCATTTACTAAAATGTGGATGATAGGAACAGTTTTGGGGGAATGGTCAGAAACTCAGTCTTGGATATCTTAGTTTGAGATCCCTATTATTCATCCAAGAAGAGATGTCAAGTAGATGGCTGGATATGTGAAACTAGAATTCATGCCTGGGCTAGAGATAGAAATGAGGAAGTTATCAGTCTAAGGTAGTTACAGGCGTAAGTCTGGATGAGATCTCCAAGGGAGTCAGGGTAGATAAAAATAAAGAAGTCCAGTGGCTGGGCCCTGAGGAAATCTAACACTTAAGGGGGGATACAAAAGGGAACCAGCACAGGATTCCGTGCAAAATGTCTTCTCGAGCTTCCCTGGTGGTGCAGTGGTTGAGAGTCTGCCTGCTGATGAAGGGGACACGGGTTCGTGCCCCGGTCCGGGAAGATCCCACATGCTGCGGAGCGGCTGGGCCCGTGAGCCATGGCCGCTGAGCCTGCGCGTCCGGAGCCTGTGCTCCGCAACGGGAGAGGCCACAACAGTGAGAGGGCCGCGTACCGCAAAAAAAAAAAAAAAAAAAAAGTCTTCTCAATAACTAATCAGACCAAAGAATGAAATAATGCCATTTGCAACAACATGGATGGAACTGGAGATTATCAAACTATGTGAAGTCAGACAGAGAAAGACAAATATCATATGATATCGATTATATGTGGAATCTAAAAAAAATGATATAAATGAACTTATATACAAAACAGAAACAGACTCACAGACTTAAAAAACTTATGGTTATCAAAGGGGAAAGGTGTGGGGGAGGGATAAAATGGGAGTTTGGGGTTGACATTTACATACTACTATGTTTAAAACAGATAACCAACAAGGACCTACTATACAGCACAGGGAACTCTGCTAAATATTCTTTGTTTCTTTTTTTTTTTGGTACTGCTTGTACCACTAATGCTAGGAACACTTTCTCACTCAATGACTTGTTTGCCACCTAACTCCTGCCTTTCCCTTAAGTCTCATTTAAGGGTCTTACTCTAGAAGTTATCTTCCCAGGCAGGCCCTCCGCAGCTCCTCAGACCAGGATATAACCTGTATTAGGCATTTCAGTGCAGCCTACTTCCCCTTTTTGTAGCGCTTGTCACGTATAGATTGAAAATCTCTAAAGTGCATAACTGCAAGTACCACGAGGACAGGACCATGTCTGTTACTCAGTATCCAGTTTCTGGCTCATACTGTGCTCAATAAATGATTGCTGAATCTGAAAAGACATTGCTTAACTTCATTTCCTGAAGAGTAAACTGAATCTTGACTATCCTCAAAATCTGTCTTAAAAAGTCAATCACTAAAGAGCAACAAAATATAAAGTCCTGAACTCTTGTCATGTGCCTCTCGGTGTCATACTGAGTAAGAAGACCTACATACTCAGAGTGTTTGGGGTTTCTCCCGAAGAATCCATGTTTCTTGTTGATTGGATGAGGAATGGTCTTTTTGGTCCTAGTTCGGTGAGGTCTCCTACCTTGGGGGCTTGATTTTTATCATTTTTATCTGAGATCTGGGATCAGAGTAGGAGGGACTTTGGGGGTGGCATATCTAATGCATACTCCTGCCTTTAGGCAAGACTCCATTGAACTAATTCAGATTAAAGATTTCTAAATTATACGTATAGAGTATAAGAAAACATTTTCTAATGCCCCCCAATACAGGAGGTCTATTTTGGTGTACACTTGTCATAAGAGTAGTTTTCCTAACATTTGATCTTAATTTTTCCAGTTTGGACCTGAATACATCTTGTCTTGTCTCCAGGAAAAGGGGAAAGTGGTTGGCTCCTCTTCTCTGTGCAAAGACTTCCTAGCCATACGAACAGTTTATAAATCAATGCTTAGCATCTGGAAGGCGAAGTCAGGAAAGCTCCTCTGGGAAATAAGCTCCCTTCCCTAAGATGGGTTTCTACTGAGAAGTCAAGCTCTGTAAGATTAAAAATGCACCATGCTTAGGGAATTTGAAGTCTTCTTTCCATTTGAAAATGCATAAAAACCAACTGCAACCTAAGTCATGTTTCAGCTATGTCCTGGAAGACTGAGAAGTGTTGTTTTCATGGAACATTACTTATTACAGAAAAGATTTTATAGCCATATTATAATTTGTGGTACATAGATGTTTCCTAAGGGCTCTCTGATTTAAGACTGCAATCATGGATGAAACTCTGATATCGTGGTGACTCTCTAGAGCATGAGCTTTATTTCCAAGATGCACAGTCTTCTAATTCTGTTTCCAGAATGATTTCAATGGCTGGTATAGAGTTTTAACTGTAAGCAGGAAGGAAGGAGCAGAGAAAGAGGCATGTAGGGGAGGGAAGGGGAAAGATTTGAAGCCAGATCTATAACTATCTCTGTCTGACTCCTTGTCTCTTTCTCCCTCGAGTTCAATCAACTTCAATAGGCCCCAGACACCCTGAACACAAGGTGGGGCCTAAGCAAAACATTGTCTGTGTCCAGGAAGCTACTAAAATAGCCTCCGTGAGTCCTGTAAAGGGCATTTAGTGAAACACAAAGTAAACAGGCCATGATGAAAGGCTGATGAAAAGGCCAGAGAGAAAGGAGCAAGTTCGGCCCAATCATGATTCAGCTTCAAAGGCTGACCTCCTTCTATACAAACCAGCCTGTGGCTCTCTGGGTACTGCGACTTCTCCCACACCCCTGTGGATGCAGCTGCTGAACCTCTAGGGGCTTCAGCTTCATCAACAAAATGAGGAGACTGCACCAGCCCACCTCTCAACACTAACTCTCTGGGATTCTCATGTACAGGTGGACCCTACATAGAAGAAGTGAAGATAAGAATAAAAATATACGTAATGGAACCATTAGGAGGTGAAATTTCAGCTTTGGTTTTTGGGTTCTATTAGTCACTTAGTCCTTTTTTTACTCAAACTTAAAAACATTAATTGAGAAATTTCCAGTGCCACTTAACTTGCCTAGTATATTGCACCTGCTCTTTGGAGGAGGGTGTAGACTGAAGCAACATGAATTAAGGCCTTCATCTCCTTCCGGCATGACACTGGCACCTACTGTGAGATAATATGTACCCTGGTTTGGGCCACTGGTAGCAGCTGTAACCATAGCCCCAGGTCTAATAGTAATCCACTATTGAGTGTTAGATCTATGTTAATGCTACTAGGTAGAAGCTGGGGACTTTAGAGAACATATACAGAGAAGAGTGTGTAGTATTATTCTCTTTACCTAGCACATCCTTTCTGAATCTTTGCATATACATGGGTGTATGCACAGGCACACACATACCCTCCTCATATATATACAATCAGATGAGCACACTTGCCTGCCCAGGCCCATCAGATGCCAGTGGAGAGGAGGTGAACAGGGCACTGGGATGTGCAATGGGAGTGAAGATGTGATGGGACTGCCAAGGGAAAAATATAAATGGGGATGTGTGGCCTCTTACACTGACACTAGTCTTCTCTGCTTTTGGCATCGCGGGGGCTTTGCCTGGGAAGGCAGGGAGCCCAGCTTTACTCCACTGTCCTTTCTGGTCCCCCTTCTCTGTTGTGAGTCCTCATTTGGCTTGAGACACTGCAATGACTTTACAAAACCCTTTGCTATGCCAGCAAATTCAAGATATGGACGGTTTACATGTAGGCTAGTTATAGGTACACTGTCGAGGTGGAATCCAACTCATTCAATTTGATTCATAAGCCATGCTTCTCAGAACAGACTTCCCCTTTTGTTTGACCCCCTAGGCTCTTTTGGACTGGATAGGTGATACCATGGGAAATCTCGACCCCTAAAAATCAGAAGCCTAAAATAGCAAGCCGTATTTCTTGCTCACACTACACGTCCATTAGGGATTGGCCAAAGGACTGTACATTGCAGCCACTTGGGATCCTGCCCACGGAAGCTAAACCAAACAGACACTTCCATGATTCCAAAGTCAGGCACGTGAGAACATGGTGAACTCTACACTTGCTCTTAAAACTGCTGCCTGGCGATAACACACAGCAGTTCCACTCATGTATCTTTGGCTAAAGCAAGTCACATGCCCAAATCTAATGTTAAAGAAGCAATCATACTCTTCCCCCAGGGTAGGGTAACAGATACCAGTCAAAAGTAGTCCTTTACCACCCTCTCTCAATGCTGGCTCACCTCTCACCCATCCCCACCCCTTCTCTCTGTTCAGAAACGTCTATAACCTCCAAGTTGGCTGTTCCCCTTTCAAGGTCCTACATCCTGAATTTCTTGAACTTTTTGATTTTGAGCACATTTTGCTTATCCAGATTCCCCAGAAGGCTAGAAATTATTATTTCTAATATTATTGGAGATTATAATAAATTATAATAATAATTATAAATTATTATTGGAGATTATTATAAATGAAACTTTGGAGATTATTATAAATGAAGAGATTATCATAAATGAAACTTTACCTTAACCTTTGATGAACTATTCCCAATTTGACCCATATTAGAAAGTCTGGTAACCTTAGAGTAAATTTTACAGATTTCACTTTGAATGGATGTCACAACGCTGGATCATTCTCACCAAAAAATGTACTCTTGTTACAAGCACAAGAATAAGCTTCTCTAAGGGGTATGTCACCAGTACTCCTGATTAGCTGCATGACCCTGCAAAGACACCTGATGTCTTGGGGAATATTTTCCCATGAGTAGAATAAAGGATGGTACCAGATTTCCAAGAGCCTTCCAGATGTACAATTTCTTGTTTCTATTATTTCTGTTTATAACCTCCCAGAAAGTGCAGTAGTCTCCAGCACGTGCTGGGGATAGTGACAGTTTTACAGGTCAGGGTATGCTCATTACTGAGCATGCTCTATGGTAGGCTCATGCAGAACTGCATGTACAGGTATGGGAAGCATCTGATTCCAGATGCTTGAGTGGAAAGTCAGAAAAGTAAAAACAAGTATACAGTCCACACCCACGAGGGAGCTAATGAGTTACCTGTGGAGGAGAAATACACCAACCAGAATTCTTCTGTGTTTAACACAGGTCAGATTATCTTCTTTGTGGACTCCCATCATTAGGACTGAGAGGCAGTGATCAAAATAATTCGATTATAGCATCTTGCTAGTTATATGGCCTAAGTTATGTTTATTCTTCTTTCCTTTGGCATTCCAGACATAACAATGCCAGTGACTATACACAGACTGTTTCTTTTGATCCCTCTCCAAGACCACTGGTTTCCTTTCTAGGACTTTAGACTTGATATACCTTTAAGTAGCAAGAGACTGAATTGGAAATTGCTTTGGAATCCACTTGTGGATCCTTCAGTCAAACAAGTCAGTAACCTCAGTGTGCGAACTTTCATTCACTTATCCACTCATTCAATCAGCATTCACTGAGCACCTCCTATGTACCAGGTTCTGTGCTGGGCACTGAAGACCCAAACACCAAGAAGGCACAGGAGAATAAGCCCTGAACCCAGAGGCCCTCACAATCTTGTCGGGATATAGAGGAAGAGGGCAAGTTTGTATTAGAGGTGCATGGCCAGTGCTATAGTAAACAGGAGTCAGTGATTGGTTTCCTGAGTCAAAAAAAAAAAAAAAAAGCTACAGCAGGGAGGGCATGTGTGAATGGGATCTTCCATTGAGTGGGGTTTTGCCAGGTGGAGAAATTCAAGAAGGGATTCAAGATTCAGGCAGAGGGGGATGGACATATATACACTACCAAATGTAAAACAGATAGCTAGTGGGAAGCAGCCACATAGCACAGGGAGATCAGCTCAGTGCTTTGTGACCACCTAGAGGGGTGGGATAGGGAGGGTGGGAGGGAGACGCAAGAGGGAGGGGATATGGGGATACATGTATATGTATAGCTGATTCACTTTGTTATAAAGCAGAAACTAACACACCATTGTAATGCAATTATACTCCAATAAAGATGTTAAAAGAAAAAAAAAAGATTCAGGCAGAGGGAACAGAATGGGCAAAGGAACAAAAGCAAGTATAGGCAGACCTCTGAGATATTGCAAGTTCAGTTCCAGATCACTGCAATAAAGGGAGTCGCATGAATGTTTTGGTTTTCCAGTGCATATAAAAGTTACATTTACACTATGCTGTAGTCCATTAAGTGTGCAATACCATTATGTCTAAAGAAACAATGTATCTACATTAAAAAATATAAAACAAAAAGTAATTACAATAGTAACAAAGATCACTGATCACCGTAACAAATATAATAAGGGAAATGTTTGAAATATTGTGAGAATTTCCAAAATGGGAAACAGACATGAAGTGAGCAAATGCTGTTGGAAACATGGTGCCAACAGACTTGCTTGATGCAGGGTTGCCACAAACCTTCAATTTGTCAAAAAAAAAAAAAATACATAAAAAACACAATCAAATTGTTGTCAAGTTCATTCACTTATATAAGGCATAAAAAAATGGGAACTTTAGTTTCCCCATGTACAAAATAGGATTTAGAATACCTAACATTACAGGGTCATCCTAAGAATTAACTAAAATAATTGATGTGGAAGAATCTCATGAAGTACCAAAATAATACTAAAAGCAATACGGAAGTAGTAAGACAACGTACAATTCTTATTTCTGATGTTTATTCCCTGCCCTAGACCCTAGTTCTATCCTCCCTTTGTGCTCTTCATGACCTTCTAGATTTTTCTCGATACCTGGGCTCATGTTAATTCTAGTACCTGACAGACACCTGAGGCTGGAGTTTACTAACCTGCTGATTGTTAGCACTTTTCATCTTGTGTTCCTGCTGGTCAGTACCAATAGCCTTAAGCATCTAAGGAGAAGACTGAGAAGCAGAGCTGCAAGGGCTCAAAGCAGCTACTCGGGAGACTTATCACCTGCGGAGATGGGAAAATCGGGACCTGCCAAGGCAGCTCACTAGAACCACGTCAGAGGGAAGGTCTTGGTTTTGTGGACAGGCTGAAATCAAACAGGGACAGTCTGACGATAAAGAGGTGAAGAGGGAGAGAGTTTGACTGATTCAAGAGGGAAGCAGGGTGCTGAGTGCCACCTGCAGCTCATTTTTGTGCTTCATCATCCATCACTGTCTCTTTCTCTTTGAAAATATCTCCTGGGGGGAGGTTCCTTGGCAAGAGGGAAGCTAGGCATGCCTCTCATCTTTCCCTTTATCCTCATTCCAGTTGGAAACAAATAACTCAAAGCTGGTTGACTTCCCAGCTGATCCAATTTGTTTCAAACTCCATTTTCAGTCCACTTCATAGGCAGTCTTCCAGGAATGCTAAAATTATTCCGTGGAAACAGTTGAGGGGGTATGGCTTGTGGATAGAGACAGTTGAGGTTACTGTCTTATAACACATCAGCTTGAGAAAGGACCAAGAGGTCAGGTACTCCCCCCTCTTTTTACAGAAGTGGACCCTGAGGCCAGAGTGGGCAGGTGACTTGCCCAGGGTCTCACATCCAGGTGCCCTGCCTTCCTAAGTCTCCCAAAGGGAAAGAGGAGTATAAAAGACCCACTGTACCAGGGAAAGGATTGAGGAGTGACCGAGGCAGCACTGGCTAGCTGGAACTGATCTTGTCACAGGTTACGCTGGGAGAGTGGGCAAGACAGATTTCTCAGAAATAGAGAAACAAAGAGTAAAAACCAAACTGGCACTTGGAGCAAACAAGTCAAAATCAAGAGCCAGTACTAGATGGGGACAAAGTGACACTAAAAACATCTGAGAATGACTTAGGGTCAGCGTGGTGAAAAACAAGTTGTTTTCAAGTTGATAAAATCAAGCAGGAGTTCTATAAAATGAACACAATACCTGGATTCTCTAAAGGTTCCCCACTGTTGGGGAGGCCCCAGGATCTGGCCCAGTCTCTTTCTCCCTTTTTCTTCCTTGACCCAAGCAAATGCAACACAAAGCTCACATTCATGTCTGGTATTCACTATCTCCAGGGCTTTCCTCAGGCTGTTCTCCACCCAGAATGCTGTTTCCTCTCCTAACGCCCTTCTCGGGTCTAACCAAATTCTATGTGTCCTTCTAACAACTCTGGTCACCAATTCCAATGCATCAGGGGTTTCCCCACACCACCAAGCACCTCTCCCACACCAGGTGCATGTCCTACAATTCAACTCAATTCTGTTATTATCGATGTGGACTTAGCATCAGATCCCACAGGTTAAAGGCTCAGTCCTATAAAACTGACCTCCCCCGTTCCCCACCTACTTCAGACACCAGCACAAATCCAGCTTGTCACCCATGCTTCTGACCAACTGGCCACAATTTGGAGGGTCCAACAGCCTCCTCCTCGGGTCTGACTCATTTGTTAAAGCAGTTCACAGAACTCAGAGAAACACTGTACTTACTGGATTATCAATGTCTCATAAAAGGATGTAACTCAGGAACGGTCAGATGGAAGAGATGCAGAGGGTAAGGTACGTGGGAAGGGGCACAGAGCTTCCATGTTCTCTAAGCCACCACTCTCCTCGAACTTCCATGTGTTCACCAAACCAGAAGCTCTCTAAACGCGCTTTTTTTGGGTTTTTATAGAGGCTTCATTACATAGTCTTGATTGACTGAACCATTGGCCATTGGCAACTGACTCAACCTCCAACCCCTCTCCCATTCCAAGGAGGTTGGGGGTGGGACTGAAAGTCCAACCCTCCAATCACATAGTTGGTTCTCCTGGCAACCAGCCCCCATCATTAGGTGCTCCAAAAATCACCTCATTAACATAACAAGAAACACCTTGATCACTCTCACCACAGACAATTCCAAGGATTTCAGGAACTCTGTGCTGGAAAAGGGGTCAAAGACCAAATATGTATTTCTTATTATAAAGCACAGTATCACACCTTCAAAGGCCAGTTCAGTGCCCACTGTCTATAGAAAGCCTTATACATGCCCAGGCTGATAGTATTCTCTCCCTTTGTGGACCTCTGGTGGCCTGTACCTGTCTCATTCACCATTAGAGTGATCTATGTGCAGGCACTGTAGCATTACCTCCTCTCTCTTTTTGGAAAAGTCCATGAGTAATTCATGTTCAATCCCACACAGGTCTTACCTGTGTGCCTTACATGTAGTAGGTGCTTGGAAAAGTTTTGCCAAAGGAGTGGTCATCTGGAGAGATTACTTCCAATACCATGATGCATCATGATATTGGAAGCATCGTACTTGGCTTTGGCTAAATCCTTACTCAGAGCATCTCATGTCCCCAAGTAAAGAGAAATGTTGAGAAGTTGAGAGCATTCATAGGAAAGCCACAGAGATAATAAATAAATTTAAAAGTAGGCTAAAGAAAGTCAATTTAAAGGAGAATAAAACGTGGGACCTTTCCAGAGAAGTGAGGCACACTCACTGATCTTTTTCCAGGCCCACAGAGAACTTTTACCCAGAGAAGTGACAGCAGCTGCTTTTCATCTCCATCAAGACAGATCAGTAGGAAATTAACCTAAACAGAAGCATCACTGAGATCACAAATAGGGAAAATATTTCTGAGAGACAGTGATTAAACTCTCAGATGAGTTATCAGAGAGATTTGTAGACTTTAGGTCTCCAAAAGACTATTAAAAAACAGATTCTTGTGTGTCGAGGCCAGTTTCGAGGTTCTCTCTGGGATAAATGCCGTGGAATGAACTTGACAATCACCCCCTGTCCTGGCTAGGCGTCTGCCTTACGTGGCTCAGCAGTCAGTTCCAGGCTGGTTCCAGCAGGTGGCGGCCATGAGCAGCGAAAGCCCAGAGGCATAGGCAGCCAGAAGGGTTGGTTAGTTTAATTAAAGTACAGTTAATTTACAATGTTGTGTTAGTTTCAGATGTACAGCAAAGTGATTCGGTTACACATACATATATAACTATGTATCTATCTATATCTATTCTTTTTCAGGTTCTTTTCCCTTATAGATTATTACAAAATACTGAGTATAGTTCCCTGTGCTATATGGTAGGTCCTTGTTGATTATCTATTTTATATACAGTAGCATGTATATGTTAATCCCAACCTCCTAATTTATCCCTCCCCACCCCCTTCCCCCTTTGGTAACCATAAGTTTGTTTTTTCTGTCTGTGGGTCTATTAGCCAGAATGGTTTGACAAAGCAAGTCTCCCAGGTTTGGGAGCACACAGGGACCCATGCAGGGCATGTAAGAGTCCCACAGGAGAGCCCAGGAAGCCTCCACCAGAGAGCCTTTCACTTCCTCCACTCCCGCTCCGTCAGCTTCCTGGCTGTTAAAAGTACACGCGGCAACTTGGAAAACCCTCCCACCAAACAGGGCATTATGGCACAGTCATTTCCAGAAAGTCCCCAGACCCTGTGCTAGGAGAATCACACTCTTTCTGATCTGCTCCTATAAACCCAAACATAGTGAATAACACTGTACCAAAAACAAAGTGAAATGCAACAAAACATGTTTGGTGGAGAGGGACAATGGCACAGATAATTCAAGACTGCAGTAAATCACTTATATTTGACTTTAAAGATACATGCACGCAAGGTATCTACATGGCTGCTGTGTTCACCAGCCTCCTTCTAAGGAATGCTGCCCTAGGAGCATTGAGTTTGCTTGTGCTGTGTCTTGGGAACTCACAGGCCTGGGGTTGGGGACTCAGCCCTGTGGTGGACTGAGGGCCGCCTCTGCCCGTGAATTGATCAGGTCTAATGGCACCTCCCACAGGGAAGCTCCAGATTAAATGAGACGATCGAGCAAGCATATCAGATGTTCTCTGGGGAAGTACCTCTGTGTGAACGATCTACCCAGTAAGGCAGTAAGGAGTTGCTGCCAGCCCCCTGAAGAAATAAGGCCTACTTTTTACCTAATCATGGAATTGCTGGGTCTCAGAGTGGCCTAGTCTGCTGAGAAGGCTATCTTTGTGCCCTCACATGGCCTCCTGACTCTACAGCATCTTTCCCTTGCCTGCAGGACCCAAGCGCATCTCTCCACATGACCTGAAGTGTATAATAAACACCACGAGACCCCCCCCCCCCGCCCCACCACACTCATCACCGGACAGAGCAGGCTTTCGGTTCTTTTTTAATTTTGTATCCCCTGAAGCAAGAGTTGAGCTCAGAAATCTAGGTGGCTGGCCCTCAAGAAATCAGTGTCAACGGGATGCGACAAGCATGGGCCCCATGGTGCCGGAAGAATTGCTGCACGTCTCATGCTGCTCCTGGGAGGCATGAAGCCAGGCTGAGCTTGAATTCCAGTTCTAGCCTTTGCAAAAGGGACCTCAGGGCTGGAAGGCTCCTTTTCCTCATTTGCAAAACAGGGCTTCTAGTACCTACCTCAGGAGGTTGTATTATTGATAAAATGAGATCATGTATGTAGAGCACTTGGAATAGCTCCTTCCCAGCATAGAAAATGTCAGATAAATGAGACGTAGTGATAGTGACTGATTCTTTGTCTCCTCCACCAGACTCTGCTATCCTATGAACATTTATATCTCTGCCAGTACCAATCCGTGATCAATCAGCGTGCACTGAATGAACGTGGGAAACAGATGTAGGAAACAAATGAAGAGGACTTCGAGACAAGATATTTCAGCTAAATTTGAGTAAAATTTTCTTTTGCTTTTCTGGTTTTCTATATTAACTACTCTGCTCTCTTTGTGCATCATAAAATCACTTTTTCATTGTTGTTGTTGTTTGTTTGTTTTTTAAATGTCTTCAAGCCCAGTACGTTGTGACATCCTTTAGTTTAGGAATCATAACATCTTGAATTGGTTTATTATCTCAGTGAGGGCCCACTAGGTTCAATCAACTGATATCTGGTGGCATTATTCCCGCTCAGGGAGAAGACTGACTTAGCTGTCTTTTTTGTAAAAGACAAGGGGTTTTAAACTCTGGGGTTGAACCCAAGAGGCTGATAGGTTAGAAGATGGAGGTGGGAAGATGGAACACAGCCAGGGGTGGATATCCTCCATGTAGTCCCAGGTTTGAAAAGGCAGTGCTTTCTTTGGACTTATTTCAGATGTCAAACACAGCAGGGTTGACATCAATACACAGCAGGCCATGGATTATGGTTGCCTCTAATGACTGTGTTCCACTGTGTTTATTGTTCTGGATGTTAATATATAGAGTAAATGATAGCCCTTTAATTGAAGGTTGGAAATGCCCCATACTAAGGCACTCGGGTGACATCACCATTAACCACTCAAGTGAAACCCAAGACACTTGCTGGCCAGGAAATTACAGCCTTGGAGACCATCTTCCTATTTGTGTATGTGGTATGTATGAGGAAGAGGGGGCCCAGCAGCTGGTTTGCACCTTATCGGCAGTTCTTGATTTTACTGGGAGGAATGCGCCATTATTTGGAAACTAGCAAGAACACATGAGCTCTGTAGGAAATCTCAGCTAGTCAGACCCTTAATGGAACATGGTCCTACAGGATAGGACCCTGGGAGAGGATGGGAGAGGAGAGACGAATTGGCTGTCTTTCTTTCTTCTTTAGCAATCTGAAGAGGCTCTTCAAAGACTTTTCTCAGTTTATTTGTGGGAACTATTTGTAATGCCTCCATAATTCCACTCCTTATAAGTATGTGGGCTGTAGTGTCTAAGCTATGAAGAGTCTTGCAAGTTATTGGACCATGAACTGCTCCTAATTGTTTCTATGGGAAGGTATGTTAGTTTCCTGTTGCGCTGTAACAAACACTACAAACTTGCTGGTTCAGAACAACACAAATGTCTTATCCTACATTTCTGGAGATCAGAAGTCCAAAATGAATCTCACTGGGCTAAAACTTTACATACTTTCTTGGAGATTCTAGGGGAGAATCTGTTTCCTGGCCTTTTCTAGCTTCCAGAGGCTGCTGCATTCTATGGCTTGGAGCCCCCTTCTAGCAACGGTATCATTCTCATCTCTGCTTCTGTTGTCACATCTCCTTCTCTGACTCTCCTGCCTTCCTCTTTTGATTATAAAGACCCCTGGGATTGCACTGGATGTTTTCAGGACCCCAACCTGGATGCTTCAGCATAATTTCCCCATCTCTAGGTCAGCTGAGTAGCAAACTCCATCTGCCATCTTAATTCCCCAATACCTTGTAACACAACATATTCGCAGGTTCTGGGGATGAAGACATGGACATCTTTGGGTTGAGGGCATTATTCTGTTCAGCATAGAAGGCGCTAGGTTAGGTAGGGCCCATGGAATTGATATCTAGGCTGGGAGTTAAGGACTATTGATAGGAAAGTGCAACAATGATAAAAGGCTGTTCCATATGTCCTGAGAGCAAAATAATTGGCTAAATCAAGGACATGATAGTTTACCGGCTAAGAACACATGCTTTGGGCTCAGAGAGACCTGGAGTCACATCTTAACTGTGCTGCTTGCTGGCTGTGGGATTTTAGACGGAGTACTCAGTCATGCCACTGAGTTTCCATTACTTTAAAATGGAGGCAGTAATATGTACCACATAGGGCAATTGTAAGATTTAAGTGAGATAATACAAATGAAATGTCCAGGGTGGTACCTGGTACTTGGTGAGTGTTCAGTAAAGGGTAGTTTCATGTCAGGAAGAGTTCTGGTTCTCTTTCCTCTGAGTCCTTGTGAGGCATGGCAGGGATGGTGAGGGTCTATGGTTTTTCCTCAAATCTAATACCCCAAATTAAGGGTATAAGACTTTATTTAAAAGGAAGGAGAGCCAACATGTTACACTGTCTTGGGAGAGAGCTGCTTGACTGAATCCATCTTTATGTAGTATTATTATCACCTGCAGGCACGTGTGTCTGGCACTGTGTTGGATGCTGAGAGGGGACACACCAGGGCCCCTGGTCTCCAGGCTAGTATGTAACCAGTCATGCAGATGCCACAGCCAACAGCTACAGGAGCTCTAAGGGATTGAGACAAGAGAGACAGAAGACAGAGATGACCCGGCAGGGGCAGTAGGAGGAGGTTGCAGAGGAGTTAGGACTTAGGTTGGGTCCTCGAAGGGAGGCAAAGAGTTAGAGAAGCTGGGAAAAGTAGGGAGGGCATTTTAGGCAGCAGGGTTTGGGGAGCAGTGACATAAGCAAAAATGCTAATATAGGAGTTCCATGTTTCAGGGACAGGGCAGATGTCTTAGGTAGGTAAGTTGCGGAGGTTCTTATCTTAGGTAGATAAGAATCTGCAGGAGTAGAACAGGGCTAGATTAAAGAGGGCCTCTGTCACTCCCCGGAGACTTAAGCTTCTCTATCTTATTGAACTTGGTATGACACATAGTGGATACCCAGTATCATTTGTTGTTGTTGTTATTGTTTTGTCCTGACCGGAAGTAAGATATTTGGGCCTAATTCTGTGGATAGTGAGAGACCACAGAAATAACAAGGTGAAATATTAAGAGACTAATTAGAACCCTATTTCCAGAATCTATCACAGGAAACGAAGGTTGATGACAGTGAGGATGGAAAGGAAAGACAGGTAAGATTAAACAGAAGTTTCAGACATATTAACGGTAAAATTCAGAAATGATCTGGATGTATCTGCAGAGCCCATGGGCAGGTTTGCAACGTGGTGATTATTTAGCTTGTGGTTGAAACAACTGCATTAACTCCTGCTATCCAAGAAGAAACAGAGTGTCCCAAAGCCTAAGGAGGGGTATATCGGTTACCTATTGCTGTGTAACAAACCAACCCATAAATCACTGCCTTAGAACAACCATTTATCTAGCTCATGTTTCTGTGGGTTGGGAATCTGGGCTGGATGGTCTTGGCTGGACTTACTCCTGTATCTGTGGTCAGCTGCCAAGTCAGTCAGGGGCCACTGGCCTGGGATGCCTCAACGTGTCATCTCGGATTTTCTACCCAGTCTCTCATTATCCAACAGTAAAGCCTCGGATTATTTTCATGATGGAGACAGGGCTCCAAAAGAGCTAGCAGAAACACGCAAGGCCCCTAAGCCTAGGCTTAGAACTGGAATGCCAACACTTTCACCTCATTCTATTAGATAAACCAAGTCACATGGCTAAGCCTGAAGTCAAGGAGTAGGGAGATAGGTCTCATGGTGCCTCATGCCCCAGAACTGGGAGAGGGAAGAAGAACAGCAGATGGATGCCTCTGGAGTCTGCAGGTGTCTGGGGTGGAGTGGTGGTCCCACTAGGTCTGGTTCTGGCATTAAAGCAGTTGCCAGGGCAAAAGATTCCTGCTACTGGGGAGCCAGAGTCCAGGAGGATCCAGGATTCTACTCCCCATCCCAGACCCACTCCTCTCCCTGGGTGTTGGCTCTGCAGGTTGGTGAGAAGCAATGTTGCTGAAGGGTAGGAAGGAGGAGAAGCAGGGAGGACGGTGGGGCAGCTGGGGTGGTCAGGGCATTTGGCAGCCTGACAATGAGCTGGATGAGTTCAGCCCAACCCAGGTGGCCCTGGTCTAGGAAGGGGAGTCAGGAACTTGAAGCACAATGCCAGTGTCTCTCAGGTCTGTTTTCTTTCTCCTCTCACTACCACTGATACATTTGAGCCCAAACCCTCAGCCCTGCACATACACCTTCCTTATTTTCCTCCCTAAAGTCTTGAAATGGAACTGCTTAGTGATTGACCCAGGTCAGCTAAACAAGAGATGGGGAAAGTTGTCCATTTCTGTGCATCTTAGATATCATTGACCCTCAGGCAGGAATGGTTCCTTCTATTAACTCTCTGCCCTTGACCACTGCACATGAATCGATTCTTAAATGCATCTTGTATGTTGCACCTCCATGCCTAGATGCCTAGAACGCTCTCTCTTTTCCTGTCTGTTGGCCCGAATTCTACATATTCTTCAAGTTCCATGGTGCTCAGGATGACTTTCCTACTTATAATTTTTTAAATTTAATTTTTAAAATTTCCCCACTTTTTATTTATTTATTTATTTATGGCTGCGCCAGGTCTTAGTTGTGTCGCACAGGCTCCTCTCTAGTTGTGGCGTGCCAGCTCCAGAGCACGTGGGCTCAGTAGTTGTGGCACGCGAGCTTAGTTGTCCCACAGCATGTGGGATCCTAGTTCGCCGACCAGGGATCGAACCCGCGTCCCCTGCATTGGAAGGTGGATTCTTAACCACTGGACCACCAGGGAAGTCCCTCCTACTTATTTTAGATTTCATCATCTTTCCATTCTCTGAATTTCATATGCCTTATTATCTGCACCTACACATGATATATGTGACTTATTGTTACTGACCTTTCTCGTGTTTGGGTCTCATATTCCGTGTGAATCTTATGCTTCCCTATATCTCCGATAGAACTGAGCCCCCTATCTTGCACACAGTAGACTTAATAAGTGTTTGATGTTTACAGTACTTCAAACATCATCATCTCTTCTTTAAATTCACTGTTCATGCTCTTTGTGAACACTAATCATTTTGTGGCTGCCCATCTTCCATTCCAATTTCTGAGTGGTACCTGGATTTCTACTGGGGCTAATTACCTCTTACTCATGGTATATTCTCTTGTTAGTAGGTAATACCAGGTGCCTGCATCCCACTGTGGAATCCAAGAATCCAAGATCTTTTCTCTTCTTGCTCATTTCCCAAAGCGGATCTCTGGTGTGTGACCTAAGATTGGCCAAGTAGCTGCTCTGTCCCAGGTCTTTGAAACCTGAGTGAGGGATTGGACAACAGAGGAGTGTTTGGAGGCCACTCATGCAGGGTAGGGCCACCACCCCACCCCAATCAGATTGATTCTACTACATGAGGGCTTCTCTTCCTCCTGTCCGCTAGGCTTTTGGAGCTTTTGGTTACGATACACTCTCCAGTTGCTCTCCAGTCTCTTGGCAGTCATGTGAGCCCACCAAATCCTTGCAGTGAAGACTCTTCCAAAGTAGCCAAAGGGTCTGAATGTCTATTTTTGTTTATGTTGCTTGAAACGATGGAATCGTAACTAATGCCTAATTTCCAACCCTTTCAACACTCTCTTGGAATACTGCAGTAGTCTTCTTATTGGGCTCCTTATCTTCCATTTTAGCCTCCTTCCGTAAGTTCTCTACATTCTTTCCAGAGTGTTACACATAAGATAAAAAGTCTAAAGTAAATGCTGACTTATTCTTGCTTTTAAGATAAAATTCAAACCGCTAAGCATTTTCTCATGCCCTGTGCCTATGCTCCAGAACTGGGGCAGTGTGGTGCAGTGGAAAGAGCATGGTGTTTGACCCTAGATCTAGGCTTGAATCATGTGACACTGGCCAGTTTGTGAAACCCTTTTCACCATTAGTTTCCTCACACGTAAAATGGAGTAAATGCTATCTGCTGGGTGACCATGAAGACTCAATGGGACGATAAGCCTGCAGCTCTGGCAGCTTGTCAGGTTAGCTTCTCAGGAGAGGCTCATTCTTTTCCCTCCACCCTCCCTCCCTAGTTGAGCTTGTTGGTCCCTGATGGATCCTGACAAAGCTTGGATGAGCTTGGATGTCCTGAAGCTCCTTAGGTTCAAAGGTTGGATGCAACAGTGGAGACTGCTGGTGCTCTGTTTTATGGTGAGATAGCCCTGTGTGTCATTCTAGAAAAATAAGAGGGCCTAGAGGAAGACTCTGGCATGGTATATTGAAGCAAAACGTTCACATCTGTGATGTGTTAAAAACAGTTCTGATTATGCTGGTGGCAGAACAAGACTCCTTATTATGATGCAGTCAGTCTCTTCGGCAAGTGTTTTTATTTTAAATATGGCTGCAATTCAGAGCCAGGTGCCATGTCTGTTTCACGGTTCTCCGCCTATTCTCAGATAAAAAGTGACAAGATGCACACTCTGTGTAGTGTGTGGAAGTAAACTTCTCCACCAACAGCCATGTCCTCCCACACGTGTTCTTTTTTAAAGTCTCCAGATTTGAAATGGTCTATTCGTTACTGCTGCCAAAGATGGAAATCAATGTGAGCTAATTACATAGGGAGTTTGCCTAACAGAAGGGCTTTTCACTAGCAGCTGAACGGGGTTGCTTCCCTTTGGCACAGTGATAGCTTGATGGGATTGAAAAAGTACATAGTAGCCGCTAAAAATTTCTAACTTGGACTCACACAAGAAAGAACATAATGAAGAGGGATTGAGACTGCAAGGTAGGGTGGGAATATCTGTGTTGGATGATGTGCTCAGCCAGCTAAATGGATGTCATCTGGACAGTATGGACATGTAAATAACGGAACGTACTCACAGAAGCAGTATCACCCTTTGAGATATCAGGATTCCCAGTGTCAGCTCAATAGGTGAGGGCAGCTTGCACCAGAGTGATCTGCTCTAGCAACGAAGTTGTACATTACCAGCATTACCATCAGCCAGTAGGACATGGTGGCAAAGCAGAGGATGTGGGGGGAGGAGGGTAGTGTTACATCGCATGATTGCATGCAGTCAGGGGAGGTTTCTGTACACCAGCAATGTGATGCTTTGTCTTTTGGGCTTTCAAGACTTTTTTTTTTAGAACACCTCTAGTCTGAGATCGTGCTGGTTTTCCTAGGAACTGCGTCTGTCTCTTCAACCCCTCTACACCTCCCTTAATTGCTCCCCATCTAAAGAAGCCCTAGATCTCGGTTGTGAAGTGCTCAGAGACACAAGTCCTGACTCCAGTGAAGCTCTGTCTGACACCATCACAGCACCACAAACGCAGAGGAGCCAGGGTCTTTCTAGGGATTTGCCCTCAAGCTGGAAGCCAGCGGATCTCAGGGCTGAAAGTCCTTGTTTGTTGAGCTGAAAAGCAGGCAGGGTCATAGTCCTGTCCCCTGGGTGGTCACAGAACTGCTTTGGACCCAAAAATGTCTCAAGTGGAAGTAGTATGCATGCCGACTAGGAAATGCAATAACAGTTTTCCTCTGTCCTTGGGAGCAGGAATCCCATTGTTTAGCCCCATGTGACCTAAACCTCACTCTGAATGCCTTTGGTAGCCACTAATAGCTGTGACTATTCAGTGGTGGGAAGGCGACGACACGGATTTCCCCTCAGCCAAAGCCTCAGAGGGGCATTCCGGAGGGGAACTGGACGGCTCCAGCGTGAACTTTTTTTCTGCTTACCTATCAGGGATGAGTGAATTGCAGCTTGACACCAGGGGCAGGAGCCTTCATTCCTTTTCTCTACCAGACCTCAGGGAAGGTCTCGAAGCCTCAGATCACTGAGTGTTATTTTATAAGACACAATATAAATGCTCCTCTTTTCAGTTGAAGTGTTGAGGACCGGAAGGGGAGGTGACCACCTCGTTCCTTTGGCTACTAGCCAACTTGGATTAAAGCAACAAAAAAGAAAACAACAACATCAATAGAATTTCCTTTGAGTTGTTCCAAAGTCTGTGTTGCCAGCACAGCATCTGTATACCATGATGATTCTGTTGTCTGTTTGGGGGGATTTACCCCAATCTGAGCACTGGTTCATCCAGTCTCTGTTTTATACACTTACCCCCAGCCAGTGACATACTCCTATAAGTTCATTTGCCTATTAGGGTATCTAGCCTATAGCTGTGAACCTGAATTTTACTCTGTGTAGAGATCTGGGTTCTTCATTTTATTAAAAGACGTGCCCCGGTCCGGGAAGATCCCACACGCCGCGGAGTGGCTAGGCCCGTGAGCCATGGCCACTGAGCCTGAGCGTCCGGAGCCTGGGCTCCGCAACGGGAGGGGCCACAACAGTGAGAGGCCCGCGTACAGCAAAAAAAAAAAAAAAGAAAAAAAAGAAAGTGCTTTGTACACTGAAAAGCCTATACAAGCCTATCACCAACACCACTTCTAAACAACTTGAAGAATACAACTCCTGTTAGTATAGACAGGGCCAGAAGCAATCCTTAAAGATGGATGTAAATTTTGAAGCAATCAAAAGAATTCGAAAAAGAATAGATACAGGTATAACTGAATCACTTTGCTGTACACCTGAGACTAACACAGCATTGTTAATCAACTGTACTCCAATATAAAATAAAAATTAAAAAAAAAAGTGACTCAACCTTAAATAACCTTTCATATTACTTTTTTTTTTTTTTTGTGCAGTACGCGGGCCTCTCACTGTTGTGGCCTCTCCCGTTGTGGAGCACAGGCTCCGGACGCGCAGGCTCAGCGGCCATGGCTCACGGGCCCAGCCGCTCCGCAGCATGTGGGATCCTCCTGGCCGGGGCACAAACCTGTGTTCCCTGCCTCGGCAGGCGGACCCTCAACCACTGCGCCACCAGGGAAGCCCTCATATTACTTATATTTGAACATTTCTAAGGGCTGCAATGGTTGCTTCATTATTAGAAACTCATACAGTAAATCAAGGTGTTCTTGGTGCCAGGTGATAGAGTGACTGGGGAGGTGTTATTTCCTGGCAGATTTCCTACTGTCTGCTGAACTCATGTTTTTCTTGGCTTGACTCTTCTCCCGAAATCTCTGTGATTTCCTGTTATTGGGAACTGTGGAAACAGTATTCTCTTCTGTAAAGTGGGATAATACCTCCTAAGGTTTTTGAAAGGTTTATAATGACTTACTGCCTGTAAAGCACTTATGGTAAAACAATGCCCACAATAGATATGTAATAAATATTAGCCATCTCTATTACTGCCATTATTACATTTATTATAATTATCACTAAAATCACTATGATTATAATCATTTATTATAATTCGTGAATCACAAATTGCAGTGGTCACATTTCTCCCTTTGGCCAGCTATTGAATAAATTAAGTTTCAAGTACTTTTGCAAAGAAGTGTATAAGAGATAACTAAGAAAGTTGATATGATTTTAACAGTAGGGTGACTGATCTTTGAATGTTAGTCTCCTCCTTTGTATGAGTGACAAATGCCAGCTTCCTTGTAAAGGTGGGAAAGTCCAGATGAAGCAGCAGGTTCATTGTATTCTGCTTCCCAGCCACGTGTTATGGACAAAAGACTCCAATTCTTTACAATTGCCTCCGTCCAAGTTCAAATGGGGCAGTCCCTTCCCCTGTGGCACTGCAGTGGGGCAGTGGGTACCAGTGCCACCTCTCCTGGGCTATGGTGAATTAACTTCAGGGCACAAGCCAATTCTTGGTTGGTATCGAAACATGACTACAGAGGATAATGGCTAAAATGTATTAAACACTTCCCATTTGCCAGATACTTCTCTACACACTTGATAAACATTAACTCATTTAATCATCACAAAAACGCTATGAGGTAGGTACAGTTAGCATCCTTTTCCAGAGGAGGAAACTGAGGCACCGCAGATAGTAAATGCTAGTTCCAGGATTAAAGCACAGGCACCTTCACTCTTACACATTACACTCTGAAGAAAGGGCTATATCAGAGGACTGTGGGGTATAGCTCTGGAACACTGCAAAGTTGGGCAGGAAACATGCTTCTTAGGAAATGTGGTAGGTCTATCTGTGCTGAGGTAGAGATAAACAGAGAAAGCCTCTAAGTGTGGACCTGAATCTTCTCTCTAGGTCTTTTGTTGACAGGGTGCAGTTGTTTTGTGTACGAAGCCAACCCTCATTGCCAGTGGCTGCCATCTTTTATTTCAGGCCACAAGTCTGGGTTGGTGGTCAAAATAATGGCAGACAATAAAGTATATTCACATGAATTTCTCTTTGCCCCAACTCTGTGAAATAATTCTAATTAGACAGACTTTCTTAGGTGAGGAAAGAGTCTCAGAGGGTGAAGAGACTTGCCTAAGGTTACACAGCTAGTCAGTGGTGTAACTGGGGTCTGAACCCCTGTGTCAAGCTCCTAGCCCTATACTGTAGGGAACAACTCCTAGTCAGCCCTGGGGGCCTGCAAACCAGATTAAAAGAAGGAAAAGCTGTCTCTCAGGTCAGATTAGTATTGACCCTTTTGGTAGAGAGAAAACAGAGAATGGAGAGATGGGGCTACTGTCACAGGACAGAAGCATGTCGCTAAAAGACACACTGAGGAAAGCAGTGACCTCTGATGGACCAAGGCAAGCTTGATCTCCCTGCACATAGTAGGCCTACCTTAACATGCCTCACTTGGCATTTCGTACCGATTTTTTAGGTATCTGTATAAATGTTACTTCCTCAGGAAAGCCTGTCCTTCACTCCTCCTTGCCTCAGGCATACATAGGGTCCAACTTTGCATTCCCAAGCATCCTGTCCTTCTCCGTTTATAGCACTAATTCATTCATTCACTCATTCACAAATATCTACTGAGCCCTCATGTGTCAGCTAACGTTTAGGGGCTGGAAATACACCAGTAAAAAACCAATGTCCTTGCTCTCACAGGGTGAGGTGAAGAAGTGATATGAATAAAGCAGAATAAAGGAGTTGATAGTGACAGTGGTCCTGGAAGGGCTGAAAGTATGAGGGGGCGGGCAGCACTGCAGGTGTCTGTGGGAAGATCTTTGCTAGTCTGGAATCAGTCAGCACGAAGGGCTCCATTTGGCAACTTGGGGGACTTTTTCAGATGCTATTGTTATGGTTTAATGAAGCAATTAACACCAAACTTCCTCGGAGGTAGGGGACTTGCTCTCTCCACCCCTCCACTGTGTCCCTGATGCCCAGCGCAGCTCTGGGCACATGGAAGGGCTGTCGCTGTTCAGTAACTGAACGAATGAATCTGAGGGATAGCAATAGGAAATGAAGACTGATCTCACTTGATAAGACAAAGCCCAGGGACCGAGCCTTTTCTGGGACTAAGTATCTATAGCTTGGATGCTAAGGCTTTTCTTTTTCTCTTCTTTCTTTTTTCCTTCTTTTCCTTTTCAATTTTTGTACAGACAGAATTTAAAATATAATAAGCAAATATTTCCCACACTTAAGAGTCTTTAAGTGTGTGTGATAACGTCTATGATTTAGCTCAAATTCATAGACAAGAACCTGTAAGTTACTGGCCTTTCAGAAAAGGTTTTTGAAAGCAGTGTTATTTTGAAATAGCTCAAACTTACAGAAAGGTTGTACAAAGCTTAGTACACGACCTTTTTTCCCCCTAAACCATCTGAGGGAAAATTGTTTTCACACTGTCCTAACATGTTTGCTCTCCAGCTGAGATGACCTGCCCCAGGTGCCACTATGGAGAAGCCCCGTCGCCATGCTCAGACTCTGACACCCTGCTCTGAGCCAGTGTGACTATGTTACTTCTTGACTTAAAACTCTTCAAAGCTCCACACTGCCTATAGAGAAGGTCAAAGCTTTTGGGGCATGACTTACAAAGTCTTCCATGTTCTTTTCCTGCTATGCCCTCCCTACCACACATGTCCTGCAAGTAATGCTGCCTCACTTGTAATTGTTCCCACAGTACAGCCATTTCATGCTTCTGGGATTTATCGCGCTGCTTTCACAGTTGGGTGGACCTCTTCCCTCTTTTCTTGACTGGTGAACATCCCTTCAAGATTTCACATCAGTTCTTTTCCTCAGGACACTTTTCTAGAGCTTCTTGGCAGGGGTGAGGTCCCCTGTTCTGTGCTCATACAGTGTCCCTTGCATACTCCCATCATTGCTTTTAATGCATCTCATTCATTCATCAAGTTTACTTTTAAACACCTACTGTGTGCCACACATTGCCCTAAAACCAGATCGTGTCCTTTATGGAGGAGGTGTGTGTTAGAAAATATTTACACAAATAAATTCTTAAGTGACAAATGTGAAAAGTGCTATGAGATAGAAACACAGACAGAAGAAGCTCAGTGAATGAGGTCAAGGGAGCTTTCTGCTGATGAGGTGACACGTAAGCTGCACCTGGAAGGTCAAGCTGGACTTACCCGGGGGAGGGAGAAGGGAAAGAATGGTTATTGAAATCCTTGTTTACACACCTGTTGCCTCGTGTAGAATATAAGTCACGCGAGGAGGGGTACTGGATATAATTCATGATTGTATCACCGGAAGCTAGTGTGGTACCCAGAACATGTCTCTGTCTGCTGAACTGAACAAAGCTGTTGAAGGATTGTCCAAAGCCTGAGGTCTTCTCGGTGAATACCAGAAAGCCTGGCTATTTGAAGCCCCTGTCACAAGGGAGAGGGACTCCCATCCTTTCTTTACTTCCTGTAGCCCTCTTGGGTTTCCTTTATTCAAATTGTGGCTTTTCCTCTCCTTTCGTACTACACTGGATTTCTCAGAAGATCTTCCAAAACTCTTCCCACAATTACCATGGGACAACAGTAAATAGTCTGCAATTTCCAAGGGCTCAGCACCCTTTATTCCTAAAAACAGCGGTATATTGACCTTCTGTCACCCAACTGTGGTGTGATGAAATCTGAGGGCCTCAACTGTGAGTGAAGTGCCTTGGAATGCTAGGTTTCAGGAACTGGCCTGAATTTATTTTACTGTCTGGTCATAACAATGGTGAAAGAGGATGGAAACTAGTGTTTCTCCAGGTCAGCTCTACCGCTCAGGCTGGGAGCTATTTGCTCAGGACAGTGAAACTCCCAAATCCCATCCAGAGAAAGGTCCCAATTGTTAGAATTAGCCAGGGAGCTGGTGGGAGGGACGTCTGCCTATCTCAGCTCAGGGTCCTTGTTATTTTTTACTTGCTTCTGAAACTCGGCAGTGGCAATAGTGGGAGTATTTCTCAGGGTTAGCAGAAGAGAAATTTGAAAAGTCCTTCAGTTTATCTTCTTAAGTTGAGAAATGACTGAAGAGAAAAGAATACAGATGTCTATTTTTTTTAAATAACGAAGGGGAAATTTATCTTTAACATGATTAAAAGGCTGACAAGTTAAAGTAAGAAAGTTCTTGCTTATTTTTAGACTGTTTTCAGCTAAAAGTTAATCCATTACTTTTGCCTGGTGCTCAAAGAAAATGTACAACTTGTGATTATCATCCTTGTCATAACTCTCTACGCAGCCTTGGACACGGTTTCCTCAACAAGTAAATCAAAATCATCCTTGTTCTTTACACATTTTATCCAACCCAATGTAGCCCTTTCATCTTAGTCCCTAATCTAAAAAAAAGTACCTTAAAAAAAGTAGGTTAAATTTCAAAATTGACCACAGGTCAAGTTGAGAATGAGATGCTCAGAAAAGCATTTGTCTCAGAAGTCCTAAGTAGCTTGCTAACTTGTTCTTTCAGGCTGACAGGAAGCATTTTGGGTTGAAGCCATGGACTGGTACAAACACTTCTGGAGAAATACACACAATGACCTGTACACTCTGGAAGAACAATAATCGTGTTCTTCCCATAGCATCTAATCTCAAATTCTTCTAAGAGGAAAAAAGGCATAAGCCTTCCCATTTGGCAGTGGCTGGGTCAGTTTTTTGGGGTCAGTTTGATGTTGGAAAACTGCTGCAGCTGGTGGATGGGTCACTCTAAAGTGATGAAACCACAACAAAGATCCAAAATAGTAATCGCACTTAAAAATAAGACCCTGTCGATTGAGCTGCCTTCCAGGGTTTCAGTGGTTTGGTTATTTGGATCTCCATTACTTCTCCATGTTGGATACAGCGATACCAGAGACCCTCAGATTAGTAAAATATTTCATGGTAGGAAAAGAAGAAATAAAACAGGTGTTGAAATTACTGAAGCAGAACAGATCCAAACTTTTAAAAATTCATGTCAGAGGGAAAACATTGTGACCAATAAAGAAAAAAAGATAGAGCTGGAACTTGTGTTTGGAAAAGGGGTGGTACAAATGCACTATTTGGTGTGATGGATAGATTGAAGACATACTCACTCTAAATGAGTCTACTTTGGGGCTTCCCTGGTGGCGCAGTGGTTGAGAGTCCACCTGCCGATGAAGGGGACACGGGTTCGTGCCCTGGTCCGGGAAGATCCCACATGCCGTGGAGCGGCTGGGCCTGAGAGCCATGGCCGCTGAGCCTGAGTGTCCGGAGCCTGTGCTCCACAACGGGAGAGGCCACAACAGTGAGAGGCCCGCGTTCCGCAAAAAAAAAAAAAAAAAGAGTCTACTTTGAATCTCTTACAAAGTTTCTGTCTATAAAAAAGATGTTTAGTGTCATTAACACTTTACTGAATTTAACCTTATATGGATACGTACTGCTTAATTTTTTCTACACTCTAAATGATTACAGCAGAAGACAGTGAAAGCAAGTTTTCCACTTTCAGTTTTTAGCTTTGCCACTGAGTGCATGCCTTAATTAACACAATTGTTTTGATCCCTGAACTAGATTCCACATCATTCACCTTTTCCAATAAAATGAGGTAAAAAGAAGGATATATAAACAACTTGAAACTTAATTGCTCATGTTAGGATGGAAAATATCTTATTTAACACTCATTAGGGGAAAAGCAGAGTTTGAATAATGAGCGCGGCTATGATTAATGAGCAGAGAGAATTCCATTACAGGAACAGGCCCTCTCACACACACAAGGCACACTGCCGATGACTCTGCCCATCCCTGCCTCCACCGTCTGCCGCCCCAGCCCCTACGCAAATGCACAAACCCCAAGAGTATCCATACATACACACAACTTGTAAGCAAAGCTCACATCAGTTAAATGCCACATTCTGTTGTGAAAGGTAGCTGGCTGGAGGAATTATGCATCTCTAAGGTACTGGGGAGGGGGAAAGAATGTTGTTAAAAATAAAAGGCAAGATAAAGGCATCATCAGAAGGTGTGAGACCTACAAAGTTATGGATTTCCCAGCCAACTTATGTCACTGCCCAAGGTTTTAAGAAGGGTTCAAGTGGACACTGGTGGCAACTTTATTCTTAATAGGCCAAATCAAACCCATGGTCTAGGGATCATAGAAAAAAAAGTATGACCACTAGCATACAGCTATGTGCTCAGGAAATTAGGATCCTGATAAACACAGGAACCAAGTGAAATTCCAATCTGCTTATTCTTAGGTCAACATTGTTCTTTTCATTTATTGAGGTTTTCTCTTGCACGGAATTATACAGATGTCACCTATCCCATCTGGGTTAGTGAAGAAACATTGTGAATGTTCAAGTGCTGGCAGGAATGCCAGGGGTAATCACTAGCCTCCTGCTTTTCCTACCACAGGGCTCTCAAACAAGACACCTCTGTGAGTGGATCACACCTGCTGAACTGATTGTTCTATTACGGTGTGGTATCTTTTTTTTTTTTTTTGCAGTATGCGGGCCTCTCACTGTTGTGGCCTCTCACTGTTGTGGCCTCTCCAGTTGCAGAGCACAGGCTCCAGACGCGACGCGCAGGCTCAGAGGCCACGGCTCACGGGCCTAGCTGCTCCGCGGCATGTGGGATCCTCCCGGACCGTGGCACGAACCCGTGTCCCCTGCGTCGGCAGGCAGACTCTCAACCACTGCGTCACCAGGGAAGCCCCGCGGTGTGGTATCTTTGCAATTCGTACTCTGTGCTCTCATCCCCCTCGTGACCAGTGGTGTGAACATACAGGGCAGCTGGTAAGGGGATTCTCCCAGACACTCAGCCTGTGATTACCAAACAGTTAGGCGCTAATAGAATGGCCTATAAGAGTGATCCTAACGTCCTACGAGGCAGGGCCCAGGCTCAAAGAGAAGATTTAGGTTCCACTATATTATTTGAGAATTAAATAGTAGTCATTTGATGACTTCAGAAAGTAATGCAGCAAATTGGACTCTGGTCCTTTGGGTGGTTACTTTCTCATATAGATTAGCCTGCTTTTTCTTGCCAAGGATTTATTCTTTTAATTGACTTATTTATGAGATTCTTGTTTACCTTATCAATGGCCCCAAGCCAACAGTCTGTTTCATTGGAAGACACTATAAAAGCCAGCAGGGAAACAAGAATGATTCCTCCTGTCTTTGCACAGGATTGGTGATTGATCTTTCCTTACTCATTTTGTCTTTAAATAACAGCAGGAATCATGAAGTGGCCCAATTTCAAAAGAATTAGCCCAAAAAGCTGGTTCTTTGAGAAGATAAATAAAATTCATAAACCATTAGCCAGACTTATCAAGAAAAAAAGGGAGAAGACTCAAATCAATAGAATTAGAAATGAAAAAGGAGAAGTAACAACTGACACTTTGGATTTCTGCAAATACAAAGGATCATGAGAGATTACTACAGGCAACTCTATGCCAATAAAATGGACAACCTGGAAGAAATGGACAAATTCTTAGAAAAGCACAACGTTCCGAGACTGAACCAGGAAGAAATAGAAAATATGAACAGACCAATCACAAGCACTGAAATTGAAACTGTGATTAAAAACCTTCCAACAAACAAAAGCCCAGGACCAGATGGCTTCACAGGCAAATTCTATCAAACATTTAGAGAAGAGCTAACACCTATCCCTCTCAAACTCTTCAAAAATATAGCAGAGGGAGGAACACTCCCAAACTCATTCTACGAGGCCACCATCACCCTGATACCAAAACCAGATAAAAATGTCACAAAGAAAGAAAACTACAGGCCAATATCAGTGATGAACATAGATGCAAAAATCCTCAACAAAATACTAGAAAACACAATCCAACAGCACAATAAAAGGATCATACACCATGATCAAGTGGGGTTTATCCCAGGAATGCAAGGATTCTTCAATATATGCAAATCAATGAACATGATACACCACATTAACAAATTGAAGGAGAAAAAGCATATGATCATCTCAATCGATGCAGAGAAATCTTTTGAGAAAATTCAACACCCGCTTATGATAAAAACCCACCAGAAAGTAGGCATAGAGGGAACTTTCCTCAACATAATAAAGCCCATATATGACAAACCCACAGAGAACATCGTTCTCAATGGTGAAAAACTGAAACCATTTCCACTAAGATCAGCAACAAGACAAGGTTGCCCACTTTCAGCACTATTATTCAACCTAGTTTTGGAAGTTTTAGCCACAGCAATCAGAGAACAAAAAGAAATAAAAGGAATCCAAATTGGAAAAGAAGAAGTAAAGCTGTCACTGTTTGGAGATGACATGATACTATACATAGAGAAACCTAAAGATGCTACCAGAAAACTACTAGAGCTAATCAGTGAATTTGGTAAAGTAGCAGGATATAAAATTAATGCACAGAAATCTCTTGCATTCCTATACACTAATGATGAAATATCTGAAAGTGAAATTAAGAAAACACTCCCATTTACCATTGCAACAAAAAGAATAAAATACCTAGGAATAAACCTACCTAAGGAGCCAAAGACCTGTATGCAGAAAATTATAAGACACTGATGAAAGAAATTAAAGATGATACAAATAGATGGAGAGATATACCATGTTCTTGGATTGGAAGAATCAACATTGTGAAAATGACTCTACTACCCAAAGCAATCTACAGATCCAGTGCAATCCCTGTCAAACTCCCAATGGCATTTTTCACAGAACTAGAACAAAAGATTTCACAATTTGTATGGAAACACAAAAGACCCCGAATAGCCAAAGCAATCTTGAGAACGAAAAACGGAGCTGGAGGAATCAGGCTCCCTGACTTCAGATTGTACTACAAAGCTACAGTAATCAAGACAGTATGGTAGTGGCACAAAAACAGAAATATAGATGAATGGAACAGGATAGAAAGCCCAGAGATAAACGCACGCACATATGGTCACCTTATCTTTGATAAAGGAGGCAAGAATATACAGTGGAGAAAAGACAGCCTCTTCAATAAGTTATGCTGAGAAAACTGGACAGCTACATGTAAAAGAATGAAATTAGAACACTCCCTAACACCATACATAAGGCCAGACACCATCAAACTCTTAGAGGAAAACATAGGCAGAACACTCTATGACATAAATCACAGCAAGATCCTTTTTGACCCACCTCCTAGAGAAATGGAAATAAAAACAAAAATAAACAAATGGGACCTAATGAAACTTAAAAGCTTTTGCAGAGCGAAGGAAACCATAAAGAAGATGAAAAGACAACCCTCAGAATGGGAGAAAATATTTGCAAATGAAGCAACTGACGAAGGATTAATCCCCAAAATTTACAAGCAGCTCATGCAGCTCAATATCAAAAAAACAAACAACCCAATCCAAATATGGGCAGAAGACCTAAACAGACATTTCTCCAAAGAAGTCATACAGATTGCCAACAAACACATGAAAGGATGCTCAACATCATTAATCATTAGAGAAATGCAAATCAAAACTACAATGAGATATCATCTCACACTGGTCAGAATGGCCATCATCAAAGAATCTACAAACAATAAATGCTGGAGAGGGTGTGGAGAAAAGGGAATCCTTTTGCACTGTTTGCACTGTTTGTGGGAATGTAATTTGCTACAGCCTCTATGGAGAACAGTATGGAAGTTCCTCAAAAAACTAAAAATAGAACTACCATGCGACCCAGCAATCCCACTACTGGGCACATACCCTGAGAAAACCATAATTCAAAAAGAGTCATGTACCACAATGTTCATTGCAGCACTATTTACAATAGCCACGTCATGGAAGCAACCTAAATGCCCATCGACAGATGAATGGATAAAGAAGATGTGGCACATATATAGAATGGAATATTACTCAGCCATAAAAAGGAACGAAATTGAGTTATTTGTAGTGAGGTGGATGGACCTAGAGACTGTCATACAGAGTGAAGTAAGTCAGAAAGAGAAAAACAAATACTGTATGCTAACACATATATATGGAATCTAAAAAAAAAAAGAAGAAAAAAAAAATGGTCAGAAGAACCTAGGGGGAAGACGGGAACAAAGACACAGACCTACTAGGGAATGGACTTGAAGATACGTGGAGGGGGAAGGGTAAGCTGGGACAAAGTGAGAGAGTGGCATGGACATATATACACTACCAAATGTAAAATAGATAGCTAGTGGGAAGCAGCCGCATAGCACAGGGAGATCAGCCCGGTGGTGCTTTTTGACCACCTGGAGGGGTGGGATAGGGAGGGTAGGAGGGAGGGAAATGCAAGAGGGAAGAGATATGGGTACATATGTATATGTATAACTGATTCACTTTGTTATAAAGCAGAAACTGACACACCATTGTAAAGCAATTATACTCTAATAAAGATTAAAAAAAAAAAAAAGAATTAGCCCAGCTCTGGCAGAGGGCAACACATACTTGGAGATCTCCTTTACGTCATGAAACGTTTCCTGCTAAACTGGATTCAGTTGACTTGGATGAAAACAAGTTCACAGGGCTTGAAAATTTGGCCAGGAAGCTGTAAACAGTGGGAAGCACCTAGTGGAATGCATGCTTCCAAACTTGGGGGTGTTGGGTTATGTGGCGCCAGTGGGGTGAGGGAACGGTCAGGTCCATTTAAAGGAATCGTGGAGGTTCTGGAAGAGGCTGCTGGTGTCATTTACTAATTTCATTGCAAGCACCGCCTTGTGCCAGCACCAGCTAATGCCAAGGAAACATGCAGAGAGGGACTGGAGAGCACGGGACGCCACGTAGGTGCTCAGAGGGAATTTGTGCCCTGGCTCGGGCTCCTTCCCAGGGGCAGACATCCACAATGGTGGCAGAGCCTGCTGGAGGAGCGCCAAGGGAAAATGAGGCCACTGGGCAGGCACTTGTCACAGCATTAAAAAGGAACAAAGGGGCCAAGTTTAATGGCATTATTACCCCAGACAGACAGAGTTCGGGCATTCCCTTCCTGAAGAATATGTGCAGCAGTTTGGTGGTAACTCCAAAATGGCACCAGAGGACAGAGTTGTGTGGATGATACATTAAAAAAAGAAGCTGTTATAACTGAAAACCAAAAGTTCCATCCCCAAATTGAAAAATATCACCCTGCTCTATTGTTACAGCAAGTGTATAGAGAACCTAGGATGGGGTGAATTCAGAATTTGAGTGATGGAAGGGAAGCATTAGAAAATTAACTGACTGTTCTAAACAATTCTGATGAATGCAAAATGAGAATGGTCTTAATAAGGAGTCTTTTCCATAGGGTCTAACGTAGAGCCTCACACAAAACAGGCATCGACAAATCATTGTATGTGGTCAATGTACTTTTTAACAAATAACTGCATGGATAAAAGGCCTCAGTTTGGGGAGCCTCTCTCTTTAGGAGCTGGTTTTCTCCCTCCTCTAAAGGGATATATGAGCAAGAGGAATGCAGAATGACGGATATATAGGTTAGTTCATTCATTCATTAACACACATTTATTAAACACCGATTGTATACTTGGCACCATTCTAGTCACTGAAGATAAAGAGATGAACACCAAAAGGTCCCTGACCTGACAGAATATGCATTCTAGTGAGAAAAACAAGTAATTTTTTAAAAAGCACGTATCTAACATATGTTGGCCAGCTTTAAGGGTTTAGAGAAAAAATTAAGGCTGAGTCTGGAGATAATGAGTGATTAGCATGGAGAGGCATTTTCATGGGGTGAACAGGAAAGGTGATCAGTTGGGATTAGGATCAGAAGATGACATTTGAGGAAAAAATCAAAATGAGGACGTGACCATGGAGAGAACTGGGGAAACAGTGTTCCCAGCAGAGAAAATATCAAGGTACAGGCCAAGTGGCAGGACAGAGCTTGGCATGTTCCCTGCAAGAGCTCTGGGCTGGCTGAGTGGAGTGTGGGAGGGAGAGAGTGGAGGAGGTGAAGCTGGAGAGGCCAGCCGGGACCGACCCTGCAGAGGCAGGGCTGGCTACAAAATTTAGGAGGCCCAGTACAAAATGCAAATGCAGGGTCCTTTATTTGAAGAGCAGTAAAAAAAAAAAAAACGATTTTATAAGTACTAAAATATAAACCTTTTTCCTTTCTTTCACCGTCTTTCTCAACCCCTCACGGTGATTTTATTTGCTATTTATATTCCACTTTCTTGGCTGTGGGGATCCTCAGGGGTGACTGCAGACCTTCAGGGGTGCCTGGGGTTGCTGCCCTGCTACTCAGTATGCACAAGGCCCACTGGCTGTAGGGTTCCTTCTCCTGCCAACCATGGGACTACCAATATGCCCTATTATGGCTGGGGGAGGGGAAGTCAGAAGTCAGTCTCCCCTTCCCATGGAACCACTCCATGGTGGACGGATGGCCCCAAACTTTGGCAATTGCTGTTTTGGGACATGCCTGGTACCTGAATAAGGGGTGAGTGAGAGGCTTGCCCCACTGCTCACCACTCCCATCACCACCTATCATCTGTCAAAATGCTGTGGATGCTCGCCCAGTCCAGGACTTGCTGGGGGGTGTCGAGGGTCATGGTAGAATGCGGGACTCTCACTGGCAAGCCTGACACCTGACCTGGTCACCACCCTGGGTGTAAGGCATCAGCGGTCATGTGTCAGGGGTGGGAGTAGGAGGCCAGTGGGGCCTGCGACACCAGGGAATAGGGATTGGGCAGCCAAAACCAATCCTGGGGGGGCAGGGAAGTGATGGGAGGTAGGATTCTGCATGAGTTGAGGCTCCCAGCTCTGAGCACAAGTTCCACTGTCTCACTGATCTTCACTTACAAAATTCAAATTCAAAGATAAAATTATTAATATTTCAAGACATCAACAGCAGAGCACTGAATCCCAAGTGTAGGACCTAAGTAGACATGTCTCCAAAGAAGACAGGCAGATGGTCAAGAGGCACATGAAAAGCTACTCAACATCGCTAATTATTAGAGAAATGCAAATCAAAACTACAATGAGGTATCACCTCACACCAGTTAGAATGGGCATCATCAGAAAACCTACAAACAACAAATGCTGGAGAGGGTGTGGAGAAAAGGGAACCCTCCTACACTATTGGTGGGAATGTAAACTGGTGCAGCCACTATGGAGAACAGTATGGAGGTTCCTTAAAAAACTAAAAATAGAGTTACCATATAATCTAGCAATCCCACTCCTGGGCATATATCTGGAGAAAACTATAATTCTAAAAGATACATGCACCCCAATGTTCATTGCAGCACTATTCACAATAGCCAAGGCATGGAAACAACCTAAATGTCCATCAACAGATGAATGGATAAAGAAGATGTGGTATATGAATACGATGGAATATTACTCAGCCATAAAAAGGAATGAAATAATGCCATTTGCAGCAACATGGATGGACCTAGAGATTATCATACTAAGTGAAGTCAGAAATAGAAAGACAAATACCATACGATATCACTTATATGTGGAATCTAAAATATGACACAAATGAACTTATCTATGTAACAGAAACAGACTCACAAACAGAGAGAACACACACGTGGTTGCCAAGGTGGGGAGGAGGGTTGGGGGAAGGATGGAGGGGGAGTTTGGGATTAGCAGATGCAAACTAGTATATATAGAATGCATAAAAAAAAGGTCCTACTGTATAGAACAGGGAACTATATTTAATATCCTGTGATAAACCATAATGGAAAAGAAAATAAAAATGAATATATATACTGGGTTGGCCAGAAAGTTTGTTTGGTTAGTGAATATGTTGTTCAACAAAGTTCTTGGTGAAAATGAAAAGTGTGTCTTTTATTTTTACTTAAAACCGAGTGCACTTTTTGGCCTATTCAGTATATATGTATAACTGACTCTGTTGTACAGCAGAAATTAACACAACATCGTAAATCAACTATATTTTCAATAAAAAAAAGTCCCAAGTGCAGGACCTGTGTACCACGGTAAAGAGTCCGATCTTTATTCTGAATGAGATAGACTGGCTGGGAGTGGGTGGTTGGCAGCAGTGGCAGGAAATATCCCACTAATGTTTTAAAGAGACTGTTCCAGCAGCCCTGTGAAGGAAGAAAGGCACAGAGGGAAACGCGGAACAGGAGGCGAGGTGGCTTGATTCCAACAGCACTGCTGGAGGTAGTGAGAGGTAGTCACATTCCAGATGTACTTTGTAGGAAGAGCAACTTTTAGGTTAGTTTTTGTTTGTTTGTTTGCGGTACGCGGGCCTCTTACTGTTGTAGCCTCTCCCGTTGCGGAGCACAGGCTCCGGACGCGCAGGCCCAGCGGCCATAGCTCACGGGCCCAGCCGCTCCGCGGTATGTGGGATCTTCCCAGACCGGGGCACGAACCCGTGTCCCCTGCATCGGCAGGCGGACTCCCAACCACTGTGCCACCAGGGAAGCCCCCTTAGGTTAGTTTTAAGGAAACTTTTGGATAAACTGCTAGATTTGGGGGAGTATTTATTATAGACTTGAGGGCAGGAACCACTGATAAATACTTCCATAGGTACAGCCATGATGGAGAATAATCAAATCTTTTCCAAATTGAAAACCCTACAAAATAGAGTCATGGTACAAAGAAGACAATTATTTCAAAATAGCAAGTTTAGAGTATTTTCTTTATGTTCATTACTAAATAAACAAGTGATCTTAAGCACTAAGATCAAGTGCTATATGTAAGGCACAACTTCAGGATGAAAGTAACAAGTAAATTAAAACAAAAAGAAAAATAACCTGATCTCAGTCTCACGGCTCAAGGAGAAAATGTTTTTGGTGGATGTTAACCAGGATGGGTGGTACCCAGTTCTTCAGTCTTATGCCAGGATCTCTGAGCACTTGGGCAGGAAATGTGTACTCATTAGTTTGGGTCTGGGGCATCCCAGCCTGAAATCCCAGCTCTGTCCCAGCTATGTCTCTGATCCCTGGTGGAGCTGTTGTTGAGATGCTGATCTTTGCACAAATAGTACCCCAGAATGCTGAGACTATGCCTATGCCAGCTCCCTGTAGGAGCCTTCTCTTCTGTCTGGTTTTGACTCTTTGCAGGACGTCCTCCTTTCTGTCTCATAATTGCCTTCCCTTACTCCTCACGCTGAAAGGGATCACTTGCGCTTCCATTTTCTGGGACAGGATAATAATCAACTCATATTTTTGAAGGTACTTTCACAAACATGATTTAATTCCCATTAACATTTCCCATTAATGTGAACTCTCCTGACATAATGGGCTATCTTGGTCACTTTTTTTTGGAGAGGGGGATGGGGGTGAATATTGGAAGGGGATTCAGTTGCCTTTCTTTTTTTTCTTTTAATTTATCTATTATTTATTTTTGGCTGCATTGAGTCTTCGTTGTTGCGCATGGGCTTTCTCTAGTTGCGGTGAGTGGGGGCTACTCTTCTTGTGGAGCATGGGCTCTAGGTGTACGGGCTTCAGTAGTTGTGGCACGCAGGCTCAGCAGTTGTGGCTCGCAGGCTCTAGAGTGCAGGCTCAGTAGTTGTGGCGCACGGGCTTAGTTGCTTCACGGCATGTGGGATCTTCCTGGACCAGGGCTCGAACCCATGTCCCCTGCATTGGCAGGCGGCCAGCTGCCTTTCAAAATCTCACATGGCCAAAGTTATTACATGATAGTTAATGAGAAAAGAGTCATTTTTTTTTTAAAAAAGGAAGTGGTAAGAAACACCATCATAGACAAAGTCTGTATGCTTCGGCTTGTTCACCTAAATAATCAGAACTATAGAGTCAAAAATGTGTTCTTCATTTCCAAGTCAAGGATGCTGCTAAGATATAAATGGTGCACTGTGGTGGCAGAGAGACGGTTTCCACTATTTCTTCTCTTTGCAAGAAAATACTTGAGGTGGTACAAGAGGCCAACCATACATTCTGTAGACCTAGATCTGTCAGGTCCTGTATTTGTCATTTTTCAACTTCTCTTCAGGGGGTATAATATGGTTCTGCAAAGGTACTATTTATTTCTTTTCTCAAATGTTAAATCCCAGGTTTTGTACTTTGGGTCTTTTCAAAACTTGACATTACTGAATTAATATTTCTTTTCCTGGTGTTAGAATAATGAGTGTTAGTGTAGTTTCAACCCACCAGCTTGTTTTCCTTGTGATGCCCCTGAGGAGAGGCGTCGTGGGAGCTGCCTGTGGTCTGTGGTCACAGTCAAAACTGTACAAAGTAGCATATTGTCTGAGTGTGTGGATAAATCCAAACTCAGGACTCGCCCTGTCAGCCTGCAGAGACGTGGGCGGCATCACAGCCTGGTGTCTTTCTGGGGAGCTCAGACTAGTTTCCATGGCAAAGGAGCTGTGTCATTAACTGCTAGGGTGTTCCTATGTTACTAACATTTTCATATATGTAAAAAGCACTGAAGCATTTTGTATTATTTTAAAGGGATTATCCACTGGTTATTTTAGTGTAAAAAAGTCAATATATCTGAAAATAACCATTATGACTTGTGTTATTAATTGAAGATAACTTCTTCTTGCATTAAGATGGATCTCTAATTGCCAAGTATGAAAGGCTCAGAGGGGATTTTGACAATGCAATCTTTCTCAATACATCTTACACTGACATCAGAATAAGATGTCATTGGCTACTGAAGAACAGTCACTTAGGAAGCGGAATCCCACTTCTCTGTCAGCATAAAGAGATTACAGAAGATGATAATCCAATAGAAACTTCTAGAGAAGGTGTTCCCTGTCCTGCTCTTGGGTAGTAGGAGGCTTGGGGATTCTTCCAGAGCCCCTTTGCTGAGATTCCCCTAGCCTCCTCCCGCAACCATGCTATATTGGCGGGGTACAGGGGAAATATAGGACCTTGTTCACTTTCCCAGGACCCACCCAGGAAGCAAACACAGGTTCTGAATCTGGACTTTCAAACCAGTGTTGTCTTGGGGAAAGGACAGAGCGAAGGCCCCTCTCCCTAGGGACATACTATGTCCAAACACTGCCTCTTCATCTCTTTCCTTCCTGTCCACTCTGAGGAACCCCATCAAGTCTAGAACAAGAAAGAAAGCTCTTCTATTATCATGCGTTCTTTTTTCTTTTTTTAATAGAAGTACAATTTGATTTTATTGTTCTATTTCTTTTTTTTAAACATCTTTATTGGAGTATAATTGCTTTACAATGGTGTGTTAGTTTCTGCTTTATAACAAAGTGAATCAGTTATACATATACATATGTCCCCATATCTCTTCCCTCTTGCATCTCCCTCCCTCCCACCCTCCCTATCCCACCCCTCTAGGTGGTCACAAAGCACTAAGCTGATCTCCCTGTGCTATGTGGCTGCTTCCCACTAGCTATCTATTTTACGTTTGGTAGTGTATATATATCCATGCCACTCTCTCACTTTGTCCCAGCTTACCCTTCCCCCTCCCTGTATCCTCAAGTCCATTTTCTAGTAGGTCTGTGTCTTTATTCCTGTCTTGCCCCTAGGTTCTTCATGACCTTTTTTTTTTTTTTTATAGATTCCATATATATGTGTTAGCACACGGTATTTGCTTTTCTCTTTCTGACTTACTTCACTCTGTATGACAGACTCTAGATCCATCCACCTCACTACAAATATCTCAATTCCATTTCTTTTTATGGCTGAGTAATATTCCATTGTATATATGTGCCACATCTTGTTTATCCATTCATCTGTTGATGGACACTTAGGTTGCTTCCATGTCCTGGCTATTGTAAATAGAGCTGCAATGAACATTGTGGTACATGACTCTTTTTGAATTACATCATGCGTTCTTAAGAAATCTATTCAATCTGTGTTTTCCGTTGAGTATTTCAAAGCCTATTTTGGAACTTAAAAGCTAAAAGATGACCCTCTTATTCTTCTGAGATCTTACTGACATAGCTGACATCTAAAACAGGGGTGAAAATGATGTAGCAAAAAGAAAATACAGAGAAAGAAGAAAACAGGAAATAGTCTATGATTACCCCATTAGTTACACAAGATGCCCATGCACTTCTAGGAGACAGCACCACAGAATATGTGAACACAACTTGTACCTGTACAGCTAATTACTCACAGCATCATTTCTTCCCATTTGGTCTGATCTCATGTAATTTTAGATGTTTTACAGCTCAAAGAACCTTTAAGGGTTTATCTAGGCCACACTGCTTTTTTCAACAGATAGAAAACTGAAGATATAGAGGATAAGTGTAACATGCACATGGTCACACACACACATTTAGAGGCAGAGTCCACAGGAGAAGCCAGGTCCCTACACTTCTCTTAGTGGCTCTTTCACAAAATGGTGCAATTGTGTCTTACAGCACCTCTGCATCTCTCCTCATGGGTTCCTCCCTTGGGAGGGGCTGTAAGGTGGAAGCAAACTGAGACAAAAAACCCCGTGTATGAGGAAAGGTTCTCCACGCCCAGGGGATGGCCTCAATTAAAGAATGTTTAGGAAAGAGAAAGCCATTGGTTGGGATCAGTTGGAATTTGCTGGAAAAGGACAATCCAGTTAAATTGATAGGACAGTGAGGCTTTGGGCTGCTCTGAGAATCTAGGAAAAGCTACGGATCCTTCCCCAGACAAATGTATCTTTGCACAAAGTTTTGTAGATACATTCAGGTAGTTTTCAGATCCCCTAAAACACACCCCCTGAATCAAGTTTAAGAATCCTACTATAGAGGCAAGATTCTCCTTTGAGGTAGCAGGTAATGCCTAGGAAAACACCAGGAAGGTCACTTTCCCCAGAGAACTACCCTGGGAGTTGCAGGGACAGGAGTAGAAGGGGTTGGTCCAGGGGTCAGCCCAGAGGGTGGGGAGTGGCAACTTTTGGATTTTAAATATTTTAGGAGGGTGAGCTTTGATAAAAAATTGCACTTACCTCTCAATCAAAGTCACCCTTGGAGTGGGGAGGGCTATAATCAGCCCGTTGAGAGCAAGGCTAATAAGGGCTGAAAAAGAGCAATGACTGCAATGAAACAAAGACAATCTTGTTGGCTCCTGGGTTCTATTTGAGCTAAGAAGCCACTTGGGAGGGGGTCCTTTTGGGAGAAGAGAGCTGAAACTCCCTTAACTTGGCAGAAAAGAAGGAGAAACTGCTGATTTCCAAATTCTCTGGTCCTTAGAGACTTTATCCAGTAGTAGCAACAACAATAAAAACAATTAAGAAGCAGGGTCTTGGAATTTATATTTCTCATTACTTTGAATCTGAGTTCCCTTAGCAGAGGCTTGGGTGGCGGCTGGGGTCCTATAGTTGGGAAACAATTTCTCTTATTCACTATGTAATCAGTAAATGTTTATTCAGCACCTTTGACATGACAAGCACTATGTTATACGTTGGGAATAAAGGATGCAATGAGGGACATGGCCTCTGACTTCATGAAGCACAAATTCTAGTTAGAGAGGTTGACAAGTGAACTGACCGTTAGTGTGATACAGGGGAACCCCATGCGGAGTCATCCTAACCAAGTTTGCGGGGATACTTCCTGGAGGAAATGGAGACTTGAAGGATGGGTTGAGGTTAAGAGGAGAAGAGGGAGGACCAGAGCATTCCAGGAGGAGGGGACTGCCCATGTGACCGGGCTGGTGCTTTAGAGAAACTGAGTGAAGGTGAGGTGAGGGAGGGAGCCATAAGAGATGAGATACTACTTGTAGACAGATTCTGGGACACAGGGTGAGGCTTTGTAGGATATTCCGAGGTTAGAACTTAAACCAAAGGACAAGAAAGAGCACTGAAATGTTGGTGGGGAGGGATGACCCAATGCTCCATTCAGCCTGAGATGACAGCACCAGGAAGAGAGAGCTGGACAGATGCCTCATGTTAATATGCTATTTGCCACATACTCATGCCTTTTAGGCCCTTAAGGACAGAAGAAACCAGAACTACTCTGTCCCATGTACCTGTCCAGGCCCACACACAGGTGCATGATACCCTGTGGTTCTGGATATGGACTTGAGAAATGAATCAACCCTTACACATTTTTGTTTCTCATCCTTTTTTATGCATCCCAGTGTTATGCATCTGATGCAACTGAGGATGGTACTGCTACTTGGAGGTTCTTTAGAGACAACGCTTACATCCTACCCCATGGAGGACACAGAAGCATGGGAGATATACTTGTGGGCTCTTTCTTCTCTTGCCTCATTCATTAACCAAGAGTCTCATCTGACTGGTTAGCTAGAGAAGCAGCGCTGAACATATGTGGCGTCCTCTCTATGGGGAGCCACTTCTTGTCAGGATCCCACTGCTCTGCCCATACCTTTGGAGCTTACCAGGGCATGCTCTGCCTCTGCAGTGGGGAGACCTGTGCTTCAGACAGCAGATTCTACTTACAGGAGACTCAACAAGATCTCATATTCTGTTTGTAGATCAAGCTGTGTTCTAAACTTCAGCTAGCCCAGTAATAAAGCTGATGTTTTAGTTTGCATCCTTCTGATTTGTATCCATCTCTCATTTGGTTCTGAACTCAAGAGGGGAATAAACTAATGTTATCACTTAATCCCTGGAAACCTTAGAAGTGACAGAATCACTGACTTTTCCTTATCCACACTTGGATTGCTGGTTTTTCGTCTTATCTTCGCTAATGTCTGGTTGTGACACAAGACTCATCCTTATGGATCCAATTTACTTATTAACCCTTATGACAGGGCTGTCTATATAGTGGGAGGAATCTGACCCCTCCCCTTCCACACATGCACAACTAGCACTTAATTTCTATCCCTTCCCCCAGGAACAAAATGAGACAACTGGCCAGCTTAGGGATGGGAGCTTGGTGTTGTGGCTTTATGCTCCATCCACAGCATTTGGAGAACTGATGGGGAGATTAGACAATGGTAAGAGGTGGGGGGGAAAAGGTGGAGAGCTTTTCTTTCTTTTTTTTTTTTTTTTTTGTGGTACGCGGGCCTCTCACTGTTGTGGCCTCTCCCATTGCGGAGCACAGGCTCCGGACGCGCAGGCTCAGCGGCCATGGCTCACGGGCCCAGCCGCTCCGCGGCATGTGGGCCTTCCCCGACCGGGGCACGAACCCGTGTCCCCTGCATCGGCAGGCGGACTCTCAACCACTGCGCCACCAGGGAAGCCCTGGAGAGCTTTCTTATTCTCCTATGTGTCTAGGGAACTAGTTTTTGGATATTAACCTCATTCCTAGATCCATCTTATTTTGCCTAACCTTATTTTCCCTTTCTCTTATTTTCTTAGTTATTAAATTTATTTTATCTTACTTCACTGTATGCATCTTTATAAATTTCTTAAATCGTTTTAGCCACAGGGTAGGGGATAGATAAATAAATAGTATCCTCCCCAAATAGTCAAGTCCTTTCAGATCTGCTTGGCTGCACAATCTGCTGTGACACATAGAGTTTTATAATTTAGAAACACTCGGGTTCATGCAATCAATGAAAACATGGCAAAGTCCAACATAAATGATTTTAAAATATTATTTGTATCACTGCCATCCTCTACTAATACTGAGTTTTTTAGATCTGTTATTATTTTCAATTTATATTTAAATTAATTCAATAACTTTTAATGGCTACTTTATCTCTGAAACATATTCAGAGACTAGCCTCTACTGATCCTTGAGCCCTGAGGTTCAACCTAATTAGTATCAACCTAATTAGTATTCTCTTCCTAACTATCTCTGGGCAAAATCTAAACACTCCTTGTTAATTGCTTCAGTGCTTCACTGAAGCATTTCTCTAGATTTTGAAGAATAATGTTAGATAATCATGCTTTGCTTGGGGAAGGGTTGGATTAAGCAGACCCTTCTGAGTATTTCACTGCTGCAAAAACCAATCAACAGAGTAGTCTGAGAAAGAATGATGGACTTATGGAGGTGGTGGTGGTAGCTCGGATTTCACTGAGGTCAGAAACCTATATTTCTTCAGAGGCATCATCCGTTCTGCATTTAAAAATCATTCAGGGGGCTTCCCTGGTGGTGAAGTGGTTGAGAGTCTGCCTGCCGATGCAGGGGACACGGGTTCGTGCACCGTTCGGGGAAGATCCCACATGACGCGGGGCGGCTGGGCCCGTGAGCCATGGCCGCTGAGCCTGCGTGTCCGGAGCCTGTGCTCCGCAACAGGAGAGGCCACAACAGTGAGAGGCCCACATACCGCAAAAAAAAAAAAATCATTCAGGAAATAATGCCATTTGCAGCAACATGGATGGACCTAGAGATTATCATGCTAAGTAAGTCAGAAAGAGAAAGACAAATACCACATGATATCACTTATATGTGGAATCTGAAATCTGACACAAATGAACTCACTTATGAAACAGAATCAGACCCACAGACAATAGAAAATAAACTTTTGGTTACCCGAGTGGAGAGGGAGGGAGTGAAGGGATAAATTAGGAGTATGGGATTAACAGATACAAACTAGTATACATAAAATAGATAAACAACAAGGACCTACTGTATAGCACAGGGAACTATATTCAATATATTATAATAACCTATAATGGAAAAGAATCTGAAAAAGTATATATGTGTGTGTATGTGTGTGTGTGTGTGTATACATATATATAAAACTGAATCACCTTGCTGTACACCTGAAACACTGTAAATCAACTATACTTCAATAGAAAAAATCATTCCGTCCCACAGTGATATTTGTTTGAAGCCTATCTCTATCTGTTCTAAAAGGCGTTTTGTGATTTCACCTTTAGCAAGCCTTTGTTCAGTGACTACTGTGTTAGGTGCATCCACATCTCCCAGAGTTCTGGCTCTGATTCTAGTTCCTTCATAGAGGTTTACAAGGAGGGAAATTCACAGCCTGACTCTATGGTCTGATATTTCAGTTTACTGCTTCTCTAGTCCAATGACCCTGTCTTCTATATGACTGCCTCTTTAGTACCAAATTCACAGTCTCATGTCTCAGTCAACCCACTTTTAAAATTTCTGACTGTATTTTCCTTACAGTCCAGAACACACGAGACTGTGCATTAATTAAATAAGCATTCTGTTCCTTGGTCATTCCCATTTCCATCTTTTTTCTTGCTTACCTTTCTACTACTGCCTGTAAGTGTATGTGTGTGTGGCATGCACATATCTGTGTGCATCTGCTGAGTTGGCAGACTGGCAAAGTCCAGTGTGTATTGGGACATAGAAGATACCACTCGGTAATAACAAATTTGGTAGGAAAACTTTCTCTTCCTTAAGATTAAAAGGGAGGAACCCTGCTCCATATTAAAAGGATGGTACATGTAATTATCCCAGCTGTAAATAAAAGTCCTCCACTGTGGTTAGGTGAAGGAGTCTCACAGCCCTGGGCCTCCAAAAGAAACAACTCAGTGGTATCAGATGCCCTTTGTCTTCTGTGTTCAGGGGCCACAGAAACTGAAGCTTGACCTTAGGGGCTCATGGCCATTTCTTCTGTTGACTGTGATCATCTGAACCAATAGTCCAAGACAGTGATTCTCCTATCAGACTGTCACCCAGAAGCAGGGGGCTTCCATTCAAAAGCAAAAGCACCTAGAAGCCATATTCTCTATGACCTTTCCTGCCTCCTTTCAGCCATTGCCATCTCGAGCTATTCCTGAAATGACTCCAAGCGTGACTGCCAATTGGGATTGCATCTCCTCCTGTCTTCAGCTCACACAGTCCCCAGCAGGGGTGTGATGGCGCTGACATCCAATCCTCCACACCTTGGTAATCGCAGGTGTGTAATCTGTCCTCTAGACCTCCATGCCCAGCCTTTACAACACCAGTTCACTTGAGTTGTGGAATTCTGTAGGCAAGGAAAGGATGTGCATCACCAGCTGGTCTTTTTCTGGCAACTGAATTTAAAATAATTATGACCACCTGTTCTGTTCTGGGAACTATGCTGGATGCTGGAGAGACCATACGGAAAGAGGAAGCTATAAGAAAGCCATTCATTCATTCATTCATTTAGCACAAACTTCTTGCCTGCTTACCATGCACCAGACAGTGTTCTAGCTGCTGAAAAATACAGCAGTAAACAAAAAATGTGGTGTCCTCATGGAAATTACATTTCAGTGAGTAAAGGGAGACAAAAAACAATAAATAAGTAAACAAGTAAAAGATATCAGGTTGTGATAGTCTTTGAAATGTGTGGACTTGGGCAGACTATATTCCCAATTAACAAATCAAACACTAATCCGGATGCGGCTGTGAATGTATTTTGTAGATATAATTAAGGTCCACGATCTGTTGATTTTAAGAGAGATTATCCTAGAGAATCTGGGCAGGCCTGTTTCAATCAGCTGAAAAGCCTTAAAAGCAGGGCTGAGGCTCCCCTGAGAGAAGAAGAAATTCTTTTGTGGATGGCAGTTTCAGCCCCTGTCCTTCCTGTTGACCTGTCCTATAAATACTGGACTTCTTTAGGCAGTCCCCACAGTTGCATAAGCCAGTTCCTTGCAGTAAACCCCTTCATATTATTATTTTCTATTGATTCTGCTTCTCTGGCTGAAACCTGACAGATAAAATTCTATGAAGAAAAATGAAGCAGGAAAGGGAGATAGCCTGGTTGGGGACATGGATATATAGATAATTAAAATGGAATTTATACCTGCTATCATAGAGTTATGGGTAAAGAACTAGAGTAATACAGTAAAAGTAGTGATTTTACTAGTACAGAAAATTTTGCTTTGGAGAAAGGAGTACAGCTCAAATACTGTGGGATAGTAAGCAGGTTACTTTCTTTTTCTGAAACTTTTTCAATTTTTTGATGTCTAAAATTGTAATGCAACTTCATATGAATATCATGGAAATAAGATAAGACTGTCATACATAAAGCACCTAGCACTATACCTGGCACATAATGAACTCTATTTTCTTTTATTTTTTAAAAAAATGTCCTCCTCACTAATACCAACAGACATATCTGATGTGTAAATCATAGCAATTCAGCATCATCTTGACTTCGTATGTTTTCCCATGCACCTGTGGCCAACCCATGCTTGAGGCAGACAAGTAATGAAGCCTGCTCAACGCATGTACTGTGTTGGCCAAAAAGTTCGTTCAGGTTTTTCCATAACATCTCAAAATCCGAACGAGCTTTTTGGCCAACCCAATATTTAGTGGGATAATGCAGGTTGATGAGCCAGAGAAGAGAATGAATGGGAATTACATACATATGGATGGAGAAGGATTAGGCTTATGTGCAAAAAAACCAGTCTACTCCATTTTCCCCTATTATCTTAAAACTTTTCCCAACTCTCTATTAAGTCTTCAGAGAAATATCTGGTATATTCTAGTTGCTCTTTAAATATCTTCCAAATACAGTGATGCATCAATGAATGAGCTCAATTCTTTAAAGGCTTCAACTACAATCTTCTAGTGCATGCCTTCTTACTGTCAAAGAACTTCTGACAGTTGATGGGGAGAAAAGAAATGGAGAGGAATGTTCTGTAGAATAGCTTTCAAATGGTAGTTTCTGGGTAAGGGAAATTACTGTCATTTTTTATACACTGGCGGTGAGAAAAAGCATGGGAGAGCAATATTCTGCTAGGAATAGTTCACGTTATTATCTACACTCCTCCTTACTCGGGTTAACTGAACGGGAAAATACATTTCCAGGGTTGTTCTGCTCCTGAGAGAGGTGGTGCAGTACTCATGCCTGTGGTTCATTTGGAATAGGATAAACCTCCAGCCTTCTGGGGGTTCGTGTCTTTCAGGGGTGCCTTAAATCTAAAGCGGCAGGGCTTCCCTGGTGGCGCAGTGGTTGAGAGTCCGCCTGCAGATGCAGGGGACGCGGGTTCGTGCCCCGGTCCGGGAAGATCCCACATGCTGCAGAGCAGCTGGGCCCATGAGCCATGGCCGCTGAGCCTGCGCGTCCGGAGCCTGTGCTCCGCAACGGGAGAGGCCACAACAGTGAGAGGCCCGCGTACCGCAAAAAATAAATAAATAAATAAATAAAAATCTAAAGCGGCATCTGAGACTACTGTTGCTGCTTCTAGTTCAGCGTTATCACTGGATGGCAAGGGGTTACCTTCCCACACCTCCTTCAACTAAACAAAGGCTAGAATGAATCTTCAGTCCAAGCATTTTTCCGTGTCTATCATGTACTAACTATAGGCCTAGGTGATAGAGACCCATCAATGCACAAGTCAGGCACGTTCCTGTTTTCATGTTGGTCACTTTAGAAGTGAAATGTCTAAATGAGACACCTAATATTTATTAAGCACTAAGTCTATGCGAGTCCTCTGTCTAGGTAATGGAAGGTGGGGCAGCCCAAAGGGTCACCAGTGATGCTCCTGCAGATGGGAGGAGGGCTTGGAATGGGAAGCTGGACACAAGGGGAAGGAGAGGACACTGCAGTCCAGCCGGTGGTGTCAGCAGAGGCCTGACAGATGTGGTGCGAGTCCCGGATAGACTGGGGTTCACAGCGAAAAGGGGTGGGTGACAGCAAGCCTTTGAGGAGCTAGGGTTTGGATAGAAGATTGAGGCAGACATCAGTCTCGGGGAAACAGGACTCAGGTACCTGCATCAGGTGCCTAAGGAGTTGGACAGATGACTAGAACTGTGGGCCTAAATCTAGTGCCTGGTACATAATAAGAGCTCAATAAATATTTACTAAATGAATAAAAGGACAGAAGGAATGCCATTGACACTTGTATCAGAACCACTGAACCAGAGTTCCTCTCATTAGAGTCAGGATTTCTTCCAGGGCTTTGGGGAGACGTGTGCTCTGAAACAAAAGTCACCTGACCCCATTGTGGAGACTGGTGAGGTCTGCAGGAAGGCTGCTAGTTTTGCCTGGTGTGCTGTCTGGCCTGCTCCCTGATTTAACACAGATGATCACTGCTACCCTACCTGGATTTACCTGAGTACCACTCCCGGTGAGGTTGGACATTTTGGTGGGAGGTCAGGACCATCTGCTATTACTTCTTCTACATCGGGGTCCCCAACTCCCGACCACTGGGCCATGGACCGATACTGGTCCTCGGCCTGTTAGGAACCAAGCCGCACAGCAGGAGGTGAGCAGAGCCCCATCGCTCCCCATTGCTCCCATTACTGCCTGAACCATCCCCCCGCCCCCCCACCCTGTCCATGGAAAAACTGTCTTCCATGAAACCGGTCCCTGGTGCCAAAAAAGGTTGGGGACCACTGTTCTACATTATAATATAACCCCAGATAAACTGGAGAATATTTGGAGGAAGATTTTTGGATAAAGCTAGAGTCTGCTGGAGCCTCATTCGGCTTCGGTATTGATGGTGCTAATTGGGTCAACTTTTTCTTACCAAATGTCTGTGTCAAAGCTATCACTTCTCCTGCCCACCACTGAGAAATCTATTCAACTTTGCATGAGGAAAAAAACACAGACATACGTATATATAATATACATGTATATCTTATAGAGGAATATTACAGATACACATTGTATTTATATTTAGTATTATCAGATTAATATGAGGACCTGACTCTAGAGAGAATCAATGGGAAGAGCATGGTGAACAGCTGACAGCAAAGGTGAGCTCAGAAGAGAGAGACGGTGATCTCTGCCATCATTTACACTGTCCCTTAGTGTGGGTAGCCCTAGGTCAGTGAATATCACATAAAGACAGAAGGAATAAGAAGGTGAACTCTGTACCAGATGGGGGCTGAGAAAGAGGTCAGGAGTTCCTCACTGGGTAGGCAGTTAGCACGGGCTGGGGTAAAGGGAGTAATACCTATGGCAGTCATCCTTAATTGAGGACTTCCTTTGTACCACCCCTGGGCTATAGGCTTTATATACACTAGCTCACATTTTCCTCACATAGCCCTGGGAGGTATGTATTATTATCCCCATTTATCAGATGAGGAAACTGAGGCTCATCAAGATCAGCTAACTGGTCTAGAGTCTGCCTGCTCTGTGGTATGCACTCCATAAATATTTCTTAAATGAACGAATAAGGCCACACAGCTGGTAAGAGGCAGATCTGGGATTTGTGCTTAGGCTATCTCAAAGACTGGTCCCTTACTGCTGTTTTTCCTCAAGGATTTTATTTTTACAGACAGCAAGGAGGCTACTGGAGTCATGTTTAGCAGCTCTGTGTCTGAGCAGGGGAATGTCTGTCTTTTCCCTTAAGTAAACCCAGCTGCCAGAATACACTGGTGGAGTTATGTTACCAACCAGGAGTAGCCAGCTGCCTACTGGTTATGTACATGAAGGAATGCTGTTTTGCTCTTTCCCTCCGACTGATACTGAAATTGAAACGGGGAACGACTCCAAGTACAACATATCGTGCAGAGGGATGGGGTACCCTTGTGGGATCACACTGAGAACCTGCCGAGAACACGCTGAAATCATTATTCTGACGGATCAGGAATACTTTCTCACCCAAAGCCAGCAGCCACGTCTGCTGGGCACTCACCACGGTCAGCCTGAGCTGGCTTCTTCCATAGCACGGGCCCACATTAGGAGGCCGAGAGCCACTCCCACTGGGAAGGCAGGGTCATTTGTACACGTAAGATGAACTTTAGAAAAGTTAAGGGGCAAGGACTCCTGGCTAGAGATGTGCCTTTAAAGACATTCTCCTAAAAGGTCTTCTGTACATGAGCACTGTGACTCTAGAAACAGAAAGCACATACCATGCCCTTCACCCCTAGGCTTAAGGCCACTGTGTGCTCAGAGCCTGGGTCAAGTGCTTCCTGCGTGCTGACAGATCCAGCTGTGAGGGTAAGAATCAATCTTTCAGGGAGATGATGTCCTGCAGTCAGGGCAGTGAGTCAAAATGAAGAGGTAAATCTTTTATGGGTTCCTCCCATTTCCCCTAGAAAGTACATTCTGTGAAAAGAGGGATTGCTTTTTCTGGTTTCAACAGGTTGTTGTCCTGGTTTAGAAAATCGGGACCTGAGACTGATGAGCCGTTTCTCTGGAGTGAGGCGCAGACAGTCCTGCCTGAAAAGGAACCCTCTCTCTTACACAGGGGATCTGGAAGATGGGGAAAGCAGAGGCTCCCGCTGAGGGGCCTTGGGAAGCCTAAGCAGACAGACAAGAGTTCCAAGTGGCCAAGGGACATCCCAGCAAGGACATGGGACCTGAGAGAACAGGCACTACTCTTTCAAAGATGTACCTGATGGTCTAACTTGGGGCATGTATGGTTTCAAGAGGCACACTGACCATCGTCTGTCCCTTATGCTCACAGCCAGGGAGTGGGGACCCACAAATTCAGAGCAGAGTTCTCCTTGTTTCATCTCAGTCATTTTGTCTGAACTCGTTCTGAGACACTGATCAAGCTTCTTTCAAGGACTGAGAAAATCATCCCCCTACCCCCATACCCTCACAGTGTTCAAATATCTGAAGTTGTGCTTGCTGTCTGCTATCTCCTGGGCCCTCTGGTCTATATCATTGGCTTGCAGGGCCTTCATATTTAAATGTCTTTCCAGTCTGAATCTCTAGACCAGATCTTGAAATGTCTGCTCCTAAATGTATCACTAACGCCTCAAACTTGATGTGTGCTATTCATGCCCACGGTCTCCCAGAACACACGGTCTCCCATGTTCCCTCCCTCAGTGAATGGTCCCACTTGCCTAGCACTCAAGTCTGAAATGAACCATCCTGAACTTCTCCTTCTCCCTCACTCCCACATCTGGCCAGCCACTAAGGCATGATCAATTTTGACTCATTAATGTCTCCTGAGCTGTCTCCTCATGTCCAATCCTATGACTACTACCTCAGTTCAAGCCTTCATCGTTAAAAAAAATTGGGACCTGGACTAGTATAGTAGTTTCCTAAATGGCTCCTCTCCAGTTCTTCCATGTGGCCAGCCAGGATGCGTTTTCTGAATCTCAGACCTCACGGTATTCCTCTGGTTACTGGTCTGCTCTCCTGCATAGCATTTGAAGTCTGTAATGCTCCAAGTCCCCGATTATTTCTCAGATTATTTTCCTGCCTCTCCCCAGTGGGTTCCCATGGCACATACACCTGATCCGCCCTACTAACTCTTTTCCCCATGTTGACAAGCTCTCAGACACCTCCATGCCTTTCCAAACTTGGTCCCTTTTCTGTTGGCACAAATCAATTCATTCTTGAGGACTGACCTCATTGATAGCCTTCCTGATTCTTACCTCCAGGCACAAATAAGTGTGTTCTTCTATGAACTGTTTCCAACATCACAACACTTCAGACACCAAATGTGTGAGATTCTTTTCCCATAGCAACCTGTTCTCCACCTCTCCAGACACCACCTGACCATCCTATAAGTCAATTCAATTCTGACACTAACTACCTAGAGTTACTGCAGACCCCACAGGTTAAGGGTTCAGTCCTATAAGACTGCCCCCACTTCAGATGCCAACTGCAAGTTACCAGCCTCCTGTACTTCTGATCAACCAGCTATAAATCAGGAGTTCACAAGGCCCCCTCTTTGGGTTTGATAACTTGCTAGAATGGCTCAAAGACTCAGGGATAATTTACCTATTGTTACTGGTTTATTAGAAAGGATACAACTTAGGAATAGCCAAATGGAAGAGATGCACAGGGCGAGGTACAGGGAGAGGGCCACAGAGCTCCCACGCCCTCTCTGGGTATGCTCAAGAAATGCGTACTGGGACTTCCCTGGTGGCGCAGTGGTTAAGAATCCGCCTGCCAATGCAGGGCACACGGGTTCGAGCCCTGGTCCGGGAAGATCCCACATGCCATGGAGCAACTAAGCCCGTGCGCCACAACTACTGAGCCTGCGCTCGAGTCCGTGAGCCACAACTACTGAGCCCGCGTACCACAACTACTGAAGCCCACATGCCTAGAGCCTGTGCTCCACAAAAAGGAAAAGCCGCTGCAATGAGAAGCCTGTGCACCGCAGCGAAGAGCAGCCCCTGCTCACCGCAACTAGAGGAAGCCTGCGCGCAGCAACAAAGACCCAATGCAGCCCCCTGCCTCAAAAAAAAAGAGAAAAAAAAAAAAGAAATGCATACTGAATGAGTGCAGGAGTGAAAAAACTGTCTCTACTGGCCAGTTTGAAAAGAGTGCCTTTTTCTGTTTTACATTTTTGCATTTATCTTGAAAAAACCCTGACCAAATAACACTATGAACTTTCTGACTTTGAAAATCAACCTTTGCTCCTTCCTGCCACTGTTTCTGCTTCAATGCCAACCCTTTGACGTAGTTGCTGGTGAATATGGAATCAGAATCTTTCATAGCTATAGCAGAGCACATACATGCTGAATATTTAGTGACAAAGTTTTCTCTTACAAGAGCAAAGGACCCATGTTTTGAAAAGACATTCATTGGGTTGCCTGCCTCACCCAACAAACCATCTCCCACCCCGTTAGTCTACGTTGCAGAAAAGTTCGAAAGACAATATTGCCGGGAGTAAAAGAAATGGGAAAAACACCAGCCTTCTGTCATATCCACATAGTCTTTATCACAGTAGCTTGTTTTTAGAGATTTCTGGGAAAGAAGATGCTGGAGGGAGGGATGTGCTTAATGGTAAGCATGAAAGGATCCTTTCCTCTGGTACTATTTGTTGGAAATCTGGAAACTAGTGGGCATTATTACAAACTCGAAACATGGGAAAATTATTTTAAGTATTAAATATCTACAAAGCCAGTGCAAAGTGGCTTGTTTACAGGCTGATTATAATAATGAAGGCTTTTGAGAAGGATTGGAACTTCCTGCACTGCAAAAAGCGAAGTAGTACTACATCTAGGGCCCTGTGGTATGACATGGAGCTGGTGGGGAAGTTATTAAGTTGAGGTGGTCCTTCTTGCCTGAGTCCGTTCTCTTCATAATTCTTTAAGGAGAACCCGAGAGCAGAGATTTTGATTCTTTCTGTGCCGCGGTGAACAAACAAAATTGGGAAAGGGCCCCAGGCCGAGCAGACGTGAAGAAAACAATCAATATCCAAGGTTGGATTGATCCCACGTGACAGCCATGTAACTGAGCCAAGACAAAAGAAGAAATTGCTTTTTTGTTTGTTTTTTCTTTTTTCTTTTTTTTTTTAAAAAAAACGCCGTCTGTAAACTCTGTCAGAAAACAATCTTCTCTTCTATTTGGTGCCAGCTGCTGCTGCTTCTGTGTTCTTCCATGGCTTCCTCCTATTTTTCTGTTTGTAACTCTTTTCCTAAATGTCTCCTACTCTGTTCATGCTGGGCTCTACTGATGCCCTCACTTACATAAGTCTTGGTAATTTCTGGTCTGAAAACTCCCCTTCAAAAGTGGGGTGTGCCCCCAGCTGCCTGCAGTTATCCAAGAGTCTGCCACAAGGGAACGTTACCTAGTCTGAGAAGACAAAATAAAAAACACTTGGCTCAGGGCTGGATACTGAAGGAAATAGCTGGGCTGGGTGACTCAAAGAGTTTGCATTTTCTAGCCACTGCTTTCATAACAAAAGCACCATTTTAGCCACCTGAACTTAGCTGACTTCAGTTTGGTATTAAGAAGGCTTATGGGGCTTAAACGGCAATGAAGGGCTCATCTGTGTTTGCTCAGATGACAGAGTAATGTGCACCCTGGTAGATCCAGTCCAGGGTCAACCATTATGTGAAGTAACAGGAAATCATACCCTTACTGAACATCTGCAAACCCAGGTACCCAAACTCGAGAAAGTCACCAGTCAAGTGGCACTATTGTGCCCTGACATTCCTACTTCATTGAAGAATATTATATTTCACATTCTTTTACTCACTAAAACGCCTCAGAATACTCTCCTTTATTTCCCCAGCAGCCATCAACATTGGAATACCTTAGTGCTTTCCAAATATTCAGCATCTCTGAATCACTTAAACATTTATTGCATTAATAACTTGTGAATTTTAAGCAAATTTTAAAAAATATGAGCATTTACAGATAATAAAAATAAAATAATACCTTTAAAATTAAAAAAAATAATTGTTCTATTTTATAATCTTTTAACAAGGAATTTTTGTCCAGCTCAAAGATATATATCTTGAGTCTTAGGTCTTCCTGATGTTTTCAAATGAGTCTTATGGGACGATTTCTCACTGGGTCCTTCAGATCATGGATTGGTAAGGATATCACCCTTCAAAGCTGGAAGGTAGACTGATTCCAGCTGAGAAATAGAGGCGATGGATTTGGAATACACTGTTTGCTTGTGTTTGCCCCGGAAATTGCCACCACATGCTGCAGCATTTGGATGTGGTGTTTAAAAGGTACAGTGGAGCCATCGAGTATGTTTTCTGAAGAGTGAAAGAAATCTTCAGGCTCTGTGGAAGAGTCATTGTGCAGTCAAGTCCTTGCCCTCATGGTTGGCCTTCTTAAGAAATCCCAACTACTTGTCTTCAGTCTTAATCCTGACACTTTGGTTTTGAAAGATGGATTTAGATGGTTCATTCTACTAAGTATATTACTGGGATATGTTATTTCTGTACGTTCCTTGAAAACAGTATTATTCTTCATTGACATAATAGTCGTGAAGCAATATTTTTATCTCATTCTTCATTTCAAAAATGCATATGAAATAAGGAATGAGATTTCTCCTCAACAGCAGAATATTTAAGTGTGGAAAAGGCCAAGTTTATATCTGGCATTCATTTCTTTGAACAATGCTCTCAAAGTGAGTACATTCAGGGCCTGAAAGTTGATAGGATTATTATCCTCACCATTTCTGTCAACACTAAATGAAGATCAGGTGTTTTTTCTTGGCCAGTGATTATTCTCTGTGAGTAAACAACATGCAGGCAGATGTTCAGAAGCCACTTCTCTTCTTCAAGTAGCTATATCCTTTCTCATTTACATATCGATATAAATCACATAAAACAAGAGTCAATTAAGCAAAAAAAATTTCCAATTCTGTAGCCCAGTTTTTCACTGATTAAAAATACAGAAATTTGTCAAGCACTTTTCCTTCATATGAAAATCCTATTTAATGCTAAGTGTTAATTCATATTTATCATGTCTGTTTTTTATGTAATTCTAATATACACCAGGAATTAAGTATTTTTCTACAGTGTATGGCGAGGACATTAGGCAACAGGTAATAGAGTCATTTGCAAAGGAGATTTTTTTCAATAGTTCATTCTGATTTATTTCTGAACATATAATAGCCATTATCTTTCTGGCTGGCTTTATACATTTCTTACCAATAGTGTCAGTTCTATTTATTTTTGCTGTCAGGGGTGCAACTGTGAAAGTCATATCTGTACTTTTATTCTCTCCATGCCTTTAGTGAGTAAGTTAATTTTGAAATGGAGAGTATTATTTTATATTTTTTGTTGGAAGAATTCCACTGATTTTATAGAGAAGTTGTTGTGCTTTATTTGAAAAATGTTACAAAAGCTTTGATGCTTTTATGTCCACTGTTTGCCTGAGACTCATGATGAAAAATGCAAATGGGACAAATGGATTCACAAGTCTACTAAAATTAAATGTCTGTAAATTCACTGTCATTTTTCCTGCTCATACTTCTCTTGCTTGAATGCTTGTCTAAGTCATCACCCTCATAGCTTAATTTTATTAACAGCTTTAATCTTCTATTTACAAAGTCTTATTCACTAATTTATTTTACAAAGCAATTCTAATATATGCTTTTGTTACTTTTCATCACTATCTTTAAACTTCATGTAAATCATTAATCCAAATGTGTGTGGGTGTGAACTGAGGATATAACAACATAATAATGATGTTAAAAAAAACCACACACATAAATACTGTGTGTCTACACAAAGACTTATACGTGAATGTTTATAGCAGCTTTATTTGAATAGGCACTGGGAATAATCCAAATGTTCACCAATGTGCTAGTGGATAAGCAAATGTAGTTACAACTTAGCAACTACCACTTAGCAACAAAAAAGCACAAACTACTAATACATACAACATGGATAAATCTCAAAATCTTTATGCTGAGTGAAAGAACCTAAACAAGAAAAGAATACATATTGTATGATTCCATATATATGGAACCCTAGAAAATGTGAAGTAACGTATAATGACAGGAAGCAGATCAGTAGTTGCCTGGGTACAGGGGCAAAAGGAGAGATGGACTGCAGAGGGGAACCAGGACACTTTTGGAGGCGATAAAAATAAGATAGGGACAAGGCAATTTGTGTAGTGATGTTTCTTTGCATTCTTTCAGTTACCTGCATCATTTTTTTGTTTGTTTTTTTTTGCTCAGATAGAAATTTGCCCATGAAATTTCCATAACTCTATTTGGTTTTGTTTATGTTTATAGTTTCTTTCCTTTCAAAGGTTATTTTAAAATTTAAGTTCTATTGGTTCAAAATAGCATTTTCTGACATTTTAGTTGACATACTAAATTCCAAAGAATAATTGATTACGTAACAAAAACAAACACGTTAAACAATTGTCAAAAGATAAAATTTAGGGCACACAAGCAAAATTCGATAAACCAATTTCTACTTACTGTGAAAAAATGTTTGATTTGTTTGAGTTCTTTATTATTTTTCACTGTTTACTGTTTTTTTAATCTTTAAAAATTTATTGATATATAGCTGTCTTACAATATTATATTAGTTTCAGGAGTACAACACGGTGATTTGATATTTTTATAGACATACACCATACAAAGTTATTTTAAAATATTGACTATTTTCCCAGTTACATTCCTGTAACTTATTTATTTTATAACCGGCAGTTTATACCTCTTAATTACCTTCACTATTTTGTGCCTTCCCCTAGCCCTCTCCCCTGTGGTAACCAGTAGTTTGTTCTCTGTATCTATGAGTCTGTTTTTGTTTTGTTTTGTTTGTTCATTTGTTTTGTTTTTTGGATTCCACATATAAGTGAAAATATACAGTATTAATTATTCTGACTTATTTCACTAAACAAATGCCCTCCAAGTCCATCCACACTGTCACAAATGGCAAAAGTTCACTCTTTTTTATGACTGAGTAATATCCCACTGTGTGTGTGTGTGTCTGTGTTTATATATGCATACATACCACATCTTTTTATCCATTCATCAGTCAATGGGCACTTGAGTTATTTCCAAAGCTTGTCTATTGTAAATAATGCTGCCATGAATGTAGGGGTGCATATATCTTTTTGAGTTAGTGTTTTTGTTTTCTTTGGATAATACTCAGTAGTGAAATTGCTGAATTGTATGGTAGGTCTATTTTTAATTATTTGAGGAACCTCCATACTGTTTTCCATAGTGGCTGCACCAATTTACATTCCCACCAACAGTGCACAGGGGTTCCTTTTTCTTCACATCCTCGCCAACACTTGTGATTTCTTGTCTTTTTAACAACAGCCATTCTGACAGGTGTGAGGTGGTATCTCATTGTCGTTTTGATTTGCATTTCCCTGACAATCAATGATGTTGAGCATCTTTTTCCTGTGCCTATTGGCCATCTGTATATCCTTTTGGAAAAATGCCTATTTAGGTCCTCTGCCCAGTTTTTAATTGGGTTGTTTATCTTTTTATACTGAGTTGTATGAGTTCTTTATATATTTTTGGATATTAACCCCTTATCAGACATATTGTTTGCAAATATATTCTCCCATTCAGTAGGTTGCCTTTTCATTTTTTTGATAACTTCCTTTTGTGTGCCAAAGCTTTTTAGTTTGATTAGGTTCCATTTGTTTATTTTTGCTTTTGTTCCCCTTGCCTGAGGAGACAGATCCAAAAACATGTGAGTAAGGGTGCTTTTGGATTCCTAAAGGAATCACATCTTTATCAGAAGTTATATGCAGTGCAATCTCAGAATATCACTTAGCATTGTCTTGGATGGAGACAAAAATGATAATAAATCAGGCAAGGGTCAGTCCAAAAAATATATACCCATTGGTTTTTCTAATAAAGGATGTTTACTATAGGGAATTGAAGGACTGAAAACATGAAGGAGAAACACAGAGGTATCATGGAGGTAGCAATCCCAGGAAACAACCACTACCCTGGGGCTGAGGGAACAAAGGGTAGAGGATATGGTCATTAGGATCTGGAAGCTTGGAGGATGGCCCTGCAGAGACGGAACCCAAACCAGGAGGGGTGCTGCCTGGCTGGCTGGAGAGGCTTCTTGGGAACTCACAGGAGGGACCCTCAGAGCAGAGAATCGACAGCTGGGGAAGGGGTGCCACTGGCAGATGCTATCACTGGAATGAGCTGAAGCTGGTTCTGGGAGTGAAGAGAAGAACTGGTACTAACTGCTGCTGGGGTGATGCTGACAGGACCAGCAAGAAAATAGGAAGGAGCAAACTCCTGCAATCCCTTCCTGTCTTCCAGTATATCTCTAGTGCCCCCTATTGACAGACCCTAATGGCAATCCAGTTGGCAAAGCAGAAACGTAGTTTGTAGAGGCCCAGCCCCAGTGTCACAAGGCCAAGAATGAAGGGTGACTTTGGAGTTTAGAGCTGAAGTAGCTTAATAATCAACACATAAAGTAAACATACGTTTGATCCCTTTTTTAAAATCCTAAACACCAACTCATTGCAGCTAAAAGACTCAATGGGAGGCCTGGGCCAGAGAAGTGAGATCCAGTATTGGCAGGTCTGAAAATGTTTCCATTTTGGTAACTGTAAATTAAGGGATCATCCCGTTAGTACCATCAGAAACTCTGTGGAGCCTTTTTTTTTGGTCATGACTGAGTAAGAAGATAGTCTGGGTTCCCAGTTCTTGCGGCCAGTAGCTGGAAAATTCCCTGGAGGCATTTGCACTGGGGACGCTGAGAAGAACAGTCCTACAATTGTCTTGGTTCCCCCAGGGAATCCAGAGGGACTTACTTTACATTTCAAGTTCTGAATCATCAAATTCTTCTAAAAAGCCAAGGTAGTCATCACCCATTCTTCCTTCTCTTCCTTTGCACCCCTTTCCTTTCTCATTTCTTATTTCTATTTCTTTTCCTTTTTTCTTTTTTTTATTCTTCCCCTTTCTCTTTTTTCCACCCCTTTATTTTCTCTCCCATCACTTACTCTTCCTGGGAGGACAGAGTAGTGTGTCTGAAGGAGCATGAACTCCTGCAAGAGGAGGGCCAAGCATTAAATCCTAATTCTGATATTTACTTGCTTTATGATCTCAGGCAAGTTATTTTTAGTTTTCATTTTTTCAAAAATGGAAATGACAACAGCTAGGATATATATATTTTGTACGATATACATGAAAGAATGTGTATGTAGTGCCTGATAGATAATAGGTGCTTGATAAATATTTGTTTCCATCTCCCCTTTATTTATCAAATGCTCCTTTAAGAGTACCTTTAAAAAACAACTTAATACTTAGCATATGTCCGCTGAGGGCCCTGGGCTAAGCACTTATCTTAGACTCGGGTTGAATTCTTTTCCTGCAATACTGAATTGGTTATTTTAATCCGACCATATTTCACTGAACTCATTCTCTATCTTAATTATTTGGAAACTTAAGAGGTTCAAAATTCAGTGTGTGGCTGTCAGAATTACTGAGCTGGCATAGTTAGACTAAAATAAGGGAAAGTTTACAGGATAAGGGAAAGAAAAGACAGATTTGGACTCCCTTGGCTGGAATCAGTGGTAGGAATCACTAGTGATTCAGATGGAAGGTTCAAGCCCTAAACCATCATCTGCTCACATTCTGTGCCAGGATCAGCCTTCAGATACCACTCATTGTCATGTGCAAACTTGCCCTGGAGCAGGAAAAGAGCCACCAAGGGCACAGGAGAGTAGAAATAACTATCTCCTCTGTCCTCAGTGTTAGGACATCTTGCAGGTTATTCACCTTCTAGTCTCTTGGAATTCTTAACTAAAAGTAGTTGCAAAGTTAGCCAGCCAGCAGGCTAACTGTCTTCTGGGCCAAGTAATATTGGAGAATTTATAAGTTGTTTTCTCTCCTATCCGCTGAGCGCTGGCCAGGGTGAGCCTAGCCTTGCATCTTGAAACAGGCTTCTCCTCATCGTAGACTAGGTTCAGTTAGCTGTCAGCAACCAAGAGAGCCAGTGGCATCTCCACTGAGGAGAAGAGGTCAGGTTCTGGAGTCCCTCATCTTTCCCCCGAAGGAGTGCAGTGGTACCTTTGGCCATGGCTAAATGAGAGGCCTGAGGTGTTCCATGTATTCTCATGAGCCTTGCAGGCATGATAGAAAGAGACAAGCTCTAGGAACCAAAGGGGAATTTTCTACTTGCAGTATCTTTGTGGTTTCAGAGTCCTGGACTTCAGTGAGGTTTTAGGAAATGCTCATTCTCAAGCTGAGGGGCAATTTATATGTGGGGACATTTCCTGCTGGTGAGGGAAAGGATATCACTTGGAGCTTATTAGCCGGTATGCATAAAAATTTAGTTAAAATATTAGAGGATTTTATTGATTTAAAAAGAAGAAAGAATGAGGTAGAAGATCCAGCATTGGTTCAGCAACCCAATAATACCATTAAAACCCAGGCCCTTTCCATCATTTTGTTCTTCCTTTCTCAGGTGTGTCACCTCATGGTTACAAAATGGCTGCCGCCACATGTCAAGCATCATGTCTTCACATAACTGCCACCATGACAGAAGCTTAAATTCAGACTTATTTGATGTTATGCATGCCCCATGGGGAAATCCATTTGATTCAGGTTCATGAGGGGCATGATTGCTAGGACTATCCCTCTTGTACTTGAGGTATGACAAGATTTATTTCCTGTCAATGCCCTTCCCTCAATCATAATAATATCTAATATTCACAGAGCACTTATTACATTCCAAGCCAAACAATTTTACAATATATGAACATTTTCATCAATCTTCATAACAACTCCATGAGAAAGATAATATTATTGTTATCCTCATTTTACAGATGAAGAAATGAAAGCTTAGAGCTTTTCAAAAGGTGGGTCTCAATCCATTAGTAGACCATGAAATTGACTGAGCCTGCCATGACTAGCATTTATAAAAATATATATAGAGGGACTTCCCTGGTGGTATAGTGGTTAAGAATCTGTCTGCCAATGCAGGGAACATGGATTTGAGCCCTGGGCCGGGAAGATCCCACATGCCGCGGAGCAACTAAACCCATGCGCCACAACTACTGAGCCTGCGCTCTAGGGCCTGCGAGCCACAACTATTGAAGTCCATGCACCTAGAGCCTGTGCTCCGCAACAAGAGAAGCCACCGCAATGAGAAGCCCGCGCACTGCAACGAAGAGTAGCCCCTGCTCACCACAACTAGAGAAAGCCCACGTGCAGCAACAAAGACCCAACGCAGCCAAAAATGAAATAAATTTATATAAAAAATATATATATAGAGAGAGAATAGAATCAATCAAACAAGTGCTAAGTACTTAGGACAGATCAAAAATAAGTATTGTTTTATTCAACTTTTGTTTCAATTTATATGAATGTGTGTGTATGTTCGTGCACTATATTAAATATATTTCTTACTGTAAATTGCAGTTTAGAAGCACTTGAAAGCCTATACTTTAGAGAGTTTAAGTAACTTGCCCAAGATCACATGGTAAATTATGAACCTGTAATTTGGATCCGTGCAGTCTGAGACCAGAAGCTGGCCCCCAATCACTCTACCTTGCTGCCAAGTTAACTTAGAACATGGTGAGCCCAGGATGGGGTGAGTGAAGAGAGGGAAGGGAATGGGTGAGAAGCAGTTGGAGAATGGAGGAAAGGTACTGGACACAGAACTTTCCCGGTTCCTCTTTTACTGAACCCTTGGGTGCAAAAGATTTAGTAGGAGAAAGAGCCACTGGTGCTCTCTGGGCAGTCCCCAGTGTGGGGCACCGAGGACTGCAATAGCTAGGGGTCCTGGTTCCCCAGCACAGTCCTGGCTGATGCCAGGCATAATTACTAGTAGCTACCCTTGTATTCATACATCTCTTCTGGTTTAAGCAAAAAATGTATCTGCTTACTCTATCGATGCCACTTATGTTCAGAGTTTTAGGGCCAGAAGGGACCTAAGTCCAAATCCTGAGTGTTTTGGATGAGGAAAGTGAAACCCAAGGAATGAAGTGACATGCCAAGGTCACCAAGGAAGTGACGGTGGACCTGAACGAGAGCCCAGACCTCTGGCTCTTAGGCCCGTGCTTTCCACTAATGGCACTTGATCCTGACTGTGTGCCTTGCAGAACGTGGTAGATTGCAGGCAGGAATGGTATACGTGTGCCTCTCCCTAGAGGAAACCTTGGAAACCCAGGAGAAGATGTCCCACTTCTTTAGCATCTCCAGAGGGCTTCCAGGTGGGGTGAGAGTGTCTCAGGGAACTGAGATTAGAGAGAAAGAGGCTGCATTGCTCCGGGCTTATTTTTCTAAGCACAAGATGAAACTTTCTTCCAGGCAACCTTTTTCTACAAAAATAATTTGAGACTGTTTTCCAGGGCAGAATATACTGTGCAGTCTTTGTGCCCACAGCACCTGTAGGAGGGGGTTGAATCGAAGTTTTGTTCCAGGTCCTGAAAGTTTATGGTCCATTTAGCTGTGCAGCAGAGCTTAATGTTGGCAAACATTGGTGTTTGTTTTAGTTTCTGAAAGTTGCTAACCATTCTCCCTTTCTTGGAGAGAAGAGCAGGCCTAGGGGGAAAGACAGGGCCACAAAAGGGACAGGGTGACTGTCGTGGGCAGTGTTTAGGTGTCAAGGCTTAATGGGCCAGTGGGCATTTCTGCCTGATGCCGTTAGCAGGACTGTGATTTAGCCTGGAGTCCTGGCATGTGGAGCGAGGCCCACGGAGGCTGAGGAACTCAAGGTGTTGTCTGAGACCAAGCGTGGATGTTAATGGACAGCCCCCAGAGCCAAATACACATTCCTGCAGAAAAGAAACCTTTGTCCATTTGCTCAGCCCTGCTCTCCTCACTATGTTACTGTCTAAACGAGATCCACCATGTCCTCAATGAATCTGGCAGGAGAGAAAGGCAGATGGCCTTAGACAGTCTGGCTAAACTGATCCCATTGCTGAAGCTCTGAAAGTAGTAACTGTGGGCCTCCCCCAGTGATGTGTAAGACCCTGGACAAGAGCTTAATAGGAATCACCTGTCCTGTTCTGGGCATCAAGCAGTAAGTGACGTTTCCTTGAGTATGGAGTACCAGCTGGCTTCACTTTGGAATTCTGGAAGCAAACTGCTTGTCAGAAACACATAAATCTAAGATTTCATAGACATGTTACTATAATAGCTATAATAACTATAGCATAGTAGTACAGTAACAATAGTATAGTCACTATAATAATGTGCTGGGGTGAGTCTCATGCTCCCACTCACGTCAATTACTTTGTCTTTCCTTTAATCCCCATTCTCACCAGGGACATCCAGGTGACAGGTCTGAAAGTTGCTGAAAGTTGCTAACCATTGGTCATCCAGGACCTCAATGCCTCATGCCTAGGTTATGGCAAGACTCTCCCATCTCATCTCCTTGACTCTACTGACTCTTTCTACTCTTTATGCAAATCCACCTTACCCTTGGCTACTGTAGGGCACATTCTTCTCTCTCCTTAGTGGGTTTTGTTCAGTATGGACACTCCAGCACCCAGTACACAGATGCCCAACTGATATTTGTTTTAAAAAAAATGAATGCATAACTCAGGTGCTCTAGTGATGAGTTTATACATGTGCAATGCCTCTGTAACTTGTCTCTATAAGGAAGGGAGTGGGGCTCAGGAAAGGAGCTCTAACCCACGAATCGGAACACTTGGCTTTGAGAGTCAGCTGTACCTCCTTATGCTACTTGTTATGCTAAGGGCTTTGCATTCATTAGACAATTTATATTAGAAATAAACTGTGATACAGATATTATTCTCATTCCACTTTAAGGGACATAGTGACTTTAAGGGACCTGCCCAAGGCACATAGCGTAAGTTCCCAGACACTGTGAGTCTGAAGCCTGTTTGCTTAACCACTCTGCTAAACTGCCACGTAACCCTGGTCAAATTCATAATCTCTGGACTCAGCCTCCTCCTGTGTAAAACGAGAACCTTGAATTCTGGCAATTCTCTTTAAACTCTGCCCAGCTATTCTGTGACTCTAGGCTTCTTGATCCCAAACATCCACAGAAACACACTAGGCAACTGCAGTGAACTGTGACCTGTGCTGAGTTGAGGGTAGGTCAGAGAACTGTAGTATTCCATCGGGAAGTGGCACACATTTGCAGCCAACAGTTGAAATCCAAACTCCCGGCACAGGGCCCACCCTGCCCTCGTTCCTGAGGCACAGTTCCCTGGGGAGTCCATCTGGCCCATTCCTGAATCTTCAACCTCTGGTAACATCCCCATTAGGAATGACAGTAGGCAGGCCCAACTCACTTCTAGATCAGGTGGTTGTTCACCTATGGGGTGTAATTTAAGGGAAGTAAAGGCCTGTGTGCCCAAGATGGTTGGAAGGCATTGTTAAAACAGCCACGTGTTATAAACTGGGGGTGCTGAAGCTGTCTCAAAATTGCACTCATGGGATTCTTCTTCTGTGACTGGCACTTTTTCTCGGTCATCATCTTTGAATTCACTTTTTCTTTGTACACTTTAAATGTTGGATGTGTCCAGGGTGCAGTTCTCAGCTTTTTTCTCTGCGAGGGTAGCCACATTCATGCTCATATCCAGACCCGACTTTCTCTTGAAATCTCTATTTGAATTTCTAGACATCACTATTTGCTATGTCTCTGAACCCCTCCCCGCCTCCCCGGCCACCAAGCGCTAGAGTTCAGTATTTCCAAGCTGAACCACCCAGGGGTAGAATATAGAAATAAGTAAAATATTTGTGGAATAAATAAAACCTGAAATATGAACTAATGCATTAGTATAGGTTTAGATGTTCACATGTTCCTTGGGATATTGAACTATTTTAGTTCCTGAGAACAAGGAGCATATTTAATTTATTGTACTTTGGACTCTAGTACGGTGCCTGGATGATAGTAGGTGACCAAAAAAATCATGTTGAAATTAACAAACAAAGCAAGGGAAACCCAAGACTTGTAAGTTTTGAGAGGAGGAAATAAGAGGTCCAGATCTTGAAGTGCTGCCTAGAGAAGGAAGACCAATGTGGGATGATGCAATAAGGGACTTGGCTTGTAGGATCAACATGGGGACACTGGACCCCATGATAAAAAGAACAATGGAGGAGGGACCAACTCATAGTAAACAGACTCTGCTTATTTCACTCAGTTGGTTAGGGCCATCACAGGCCCTTAAGACAATGCCTTTGTCTTGGAGGCTGGAGAGTAATTTATATACTTTGACAAATGTCTAACTCTTGGTACAGATCCACGGTGATACTTCCATGAAGCCTCAGCCAGTCTCCATAATTTTCTCTTACCTTTTCATACCATCAATTTCTCTGGAGAGCCAATCATTGAGGTGGTCCCAGATGGTTTTTATGGCTCCTCATGTCCTGAGTACTCAGAAGAACAAGCAAGGGCAGCTACCCATGTGAACACTTAGAAACGTTTTTGGAAAATATGTTTTTCCCTCTATAACTGGTCCTGATGAGCTGGCAGCTGGCTTGCAGACACACAAGGTGAGATATTGCAACTCTGAAGATAACCAGTTCAGTCAGCTGTGGTGTACTGCATCTGCATTCCCAGATGCATGAATCAGAAGTCTTTATCCCAGGCAAATATCTCATATCTTAAGAATCAGTTCTCTTGAAAGCAGTGGGATGCTCTGGGACTAGGGTAGGGCAGACTGAGTTTTTGGGATCTATGAGTTCTATCACTGCTGCCTTGGACAACTGTCTCAGAGATGCAGCCTCTCCTTTTGGCTTAAATGTATTCCTCCACAAAACAAGTCCTCCCTTTGACAGAAAGTTCCTCCATGAGTAATGAGGCATTCGGAATAGTTAAGAGGGTCCATGTGGTATATGCTGGCAGTGAGGTGGTGGTAGAGGGAAAGGTGGTCTCTGATTTAGAGGCGGGGCTGGTTGGGTCCTGGGTCTGAGCAGTGGAGGGGACGTTAAGAAGCCAAATAAAAAGCCAGGCTTCCCTGGTGGCACAGTGGTTGAGAGTCCGCCTGCCGATGCAGGGGACACGGGTTCGTGACCCGGTCCGGGAAAATCCCACATGCCGCGGAGCGGCTGGGCCCGGGAGCCATGGCCGCTGAGCCTGCGCGTCCGGAGCCTGTGCTCCGCAACGGGAGAAGCCACAACAGTGAGAGGCCCGCGTAACGCAAAAAAAAAAAAAAAAAAAAAAAAAGCCATTGGTAAATGTAAAATGGATGGCTAGTGGGAAGCTGCTGCATAGCACAGGGAGATCAGCTCAGTGCTTTGTGACCACCTAGAGGGGTGGGATAGGGAGGGTGGGAGGGAGGCTCAAGAGGGAGGGGATATATGTATTCACATAGCTGATTCACTTTGTTGTACAGCAGAAACTAACACAACATTGTAAAGCAACTATACTCCAATAAAGATGTGAAAAAAAAAAAAAAAACACTGGTTATGGCTAAGTGGTTTAAGTCTAAGCCTTGAGGGATGGCAGAGTTGAGGTTAACTCTTTTCTGCCCTTGCTAGAATTACTGCAGAAACTGCCATGAATTGATGTTCCTTTGGTGTGTACTGGGGCTGTCAGCTGTGACAAGGACATCTCTATGTCTTCTCAACTGCTACCAAGGTACATCTATATTTCTTTCTCTAACTCTCCTTTGTCTCTAATACATTGCCTTTTGGAACACAAGCTGTTTGATCTTACCAAAAGGAGGGAGAGAAACATTTCTACTGTATCCATGACGCTACTGTAGAATAGTTTCTAACATAAGCTAGAATTATGGCCTATTTCAATTTTTCCTTAATCTCTTGATTCAACTATATTGAACACTGGAACCCAGACACATTATCATATAGAAATGTGTGAAATTTCTGTATAATTTTAGTGAATTCAAATATTTCCCTTTCAATGCATTATCCATCTTATTTAGAAAAATATTCTGTATCTCAGTGTCATAAAAATGATCTTTTAGATTTTCCGAAATACATTTAAAAACTTTCTTTTTACATTTAAGTCCTTATGTGGATGTTTTTATGTATGGTATAATGTGGGAAATTAATTTAAATTTTCTTTTCATCTGGATAGCTAGCTGTCTCAGCACTATTTTTTGAACTGTGTCTTCCTTTCTCCAGTCGTCTACTATAAATTAAAAATCCACATACATCTGTGTTTGGTTCTGAACGTTCTCTTTTATTCTGTTAATCTATGTGTCTATCCCTGGGCCAGAACCACATCCTTTTACCTATTATACCATGAAAAATAAATCTTCACTTCTGATAGGGTCTATCCTTTGCCTTTTCACCAACAACATATCTTTACAGGGATTTATTTAGCATTACACTGAACTTATACATAAACTTAGAGGTGAACTGACTTCTTTATGATAATGATTCTTCCTATTCATGGATATGTTATGTCACTCCCTTTACTTAGATCTTCTCTGATATCATTCAATAAAGTTTTATATTTTTCCGTAAAAATCTATACTTTTGTCAGATTTATTGCAAGGTTATATATATATATATTGTTTTTGTTTTGCTCAATGGGATCTTATATAAGATAACATTTTCTATCTTTTTGCTGTTAGTGTACAGAAATGCAGTTGACTTTTTTTTTTTTTAAACATTTGGGTTGTTTCCAGTTTTGGGCTATTATGAATAACGCTGCTACGAACATTTGTGTGTAAGTCTTTTTTTTTTTAACTGCCATTCTATTTATTTATTTATTTATTTATTTTGGCCGCGTTGGGTCTTCACTGCTGCGCACGGGCTTTCTCCAGTTGTGGTGAGCGGGGGCTACCCTTCGTTGCGGTGCGCGGGCTTCTTCTTGCAGTGGCTTCTCTTGCTGCAGAGCACGGGCTCTAGGTGCGTGGGCTTCAGTAGCTGTGGCAATGCAGGCTGAGCAGTTGTGGATCTCGGGCTCTAGAGCGCAGGATCAGTAGTTGTGGTGCACAGACTTAGTTGCTCCGTGGCATGTGGGATCTTCCAGGACCAGGGCTCAAACCTGTGTCCCCTGCATTGGCAGGAGGATTCTTAACCACTGTGCCACCACGGAAATCCCACAATTGACTTTTATATATTGACGTTGTAATCTATTTTGGGTTTTCTATAGGAATAATCACATAATCTGTAAGTAATGAGAGTTTTGTTTCTTCCCTCTTTATCCTTAGACCTCTTTTTTAAAAACTGCACAAGCTGGGGCCTCTAGTAAATAATCTTTAAATTCATGACCATGAACTTCAGATGGGCTTCAATGCAATTACAGTATATCCCATTTACTCTCCCATTGTCCTAGAAGACTATTTCATACCTTCTTCCCTTCTGAAATCTCCAAGAGTTTCTCCTCTAACTGCATGTTTACCCAACAACATTTTGCCCTAATTCACCAGAAAAAAGCTGAAACACTCAGAAGAGAACTTCCATAGAGTCCCAACACCAAATACCCTACCTCCCTGCATCTGTATCCATATATTTTGCTTTCCTTCAGGTTACCACAGAGGATATATTCCTAGGATAAACCCAACTTGATCATGGCACACAGTCCTTTTTATATTTGGATTTGGTTGGCTAATATTTTGTTTAAGAATTTTCCATCTCTGTTCATGATAAGGATTGGCTTGTCAAATGCTGGCATGAATGTTTTTTAGCTTCATAAAATGAGGAATGGCCCCTCCCCCCTTTTCTATTCTCTGGAAGAATTTAAGGTTGAAATTACTTGTTTATTGAACAGTTTACAGAACTTGCTGGTAAGACCATTTGATGATTTTTTTGGTCAAAAAAATTGTAACTGCTGATTTATTTTTTTAATAGACTATCTTTCTTGAATCAGTTTTGGTGAGATATATTTTTCTAGAAATTTGTCTATTTCAAGTCAGTTTTCAGATATGTTGTCATAAAATTACTTATAATACTCTTACTATCTTTTAAATATCTATAGTATTTTTAGTTATATCCAATTATCCATTCCTAATATTAATTATTAGTGCTTTTTTTCTTGTTCAATCTTAGTAGAGGCTATTTTCAAGTTAAAGTTCAAAACCATAAAACAAACCAACTTTGGAATTGTTGATCCTCTCTTTTATATGTTTATTTATATTGCATTAATTTCTGCTATAATTTCTTTTTCTACTTTTTCTTATGTGGGTGCTTACCACCACATTAAGTTTTATTTCTTTTTCCCCCCAATACATGTACTTAAGACTATAAATTTCTCTTTAAGTGCTGCTTTAGCTGCATACAACACATTTTGAAGCATAGTATTATACACCATTTAGTTCTGTATTTTATAATTTAAATTATGATATCTACCTTGGCCCAACATGCATGATTACTATTCCCATTTAATCAGGTTTTTAATTTTTATTTTTTTCTGATTTTCTCCAACAATCTTACACATCTTTTATTACTTGCACTTCTAGGTTCCTTAGAGTATTTGTCACTAATTGGATATATTATCTTGATACTATTTTCTAACTGTTGGTAATGAATAGCAATACTGCTGACTTTTTTATTGAACATAATTGACATATGACATTACATTAGTTTCAAGTATCCAACATAATGATTCAGTATTTGTATATATTGTGAAATGATCACCACAATAAGTCTACTTAAAAATACTAGTTTAAAAAACTGTTGATTTTTATGTGTTGATATATATCTAGCAATTTTGCTGCATTCTCTTATTACTTGTACTTGTTTGTAGTTGGATTTTCTATGCTCACTATCATGGCATCTGAAAACGGGGCCAGTCTTTTCTGTTCCTTTCTAAATCATACATATCTTTTGTTATTATTGTTATCATTATTTTGGCTTGCCTTCTGCTACAATGGCAATAAAAGTAGTGAAAGGGGCACCTCTATTTTTGCCTGAATGTAGTGGAAATCTTTCCAAAGTTTTACTGGTGTTTAACATCCATTTCACTTTCCTTCAAAAATGTGTGTGTGTGTGTGTGTGTGTGTGACTTCAGAACCTATAGGACCCAAAATGACCTTTTCCTAGATGCCTTCCATTCTGGATGTGATTTTAGTTTGGATGACTGGATGTGCCTGCATGCATTTAGGGAAAGCATACAGGTTTTCCTTAAAGCTGCAGACAAAAAACAGAATTCCAAGCCGCGCCCTGGTGCTAGCACAGACAAAGAATCTGACCTGCAGCCTGAGCCCACCAAGGGTATATTGGTCTTGACTACATTTATTGAAGCCATCTATTTCTCACCCTTCTTAAGCACACTGCCTCTTCCTGAGCTAGGAGAATGGAGGTATCAGCTCACAAGCAGTCATATTCCAAGTTTCCTCTTAGAAAAGTACAAAATAAAGTGAAAAAGAGTGAATGTTTCTCTCTTTATGGTACCAATATTATTGTCCAAATAATATATTTTCATTGCTTAAAAATAAAATAGATTAGCAAAATGAAGGAAATAAAAACTATTGACAACCCTTCCTCCAAGGGACAATCCACCATTAAACTCCTCATTCTTTTCTGTGTATATTGTTAAATTAATTACACAAGGAGGCCATCAGACTGATGTGGCTCTAATGCTGTGGCAACCTACATACACGAACTAAAGTCTAAGCCTATAAATGCCTCAAGGGTAAGAAATCAAAACTCTAAGAACAGCCAATCACAAACAGCCAACTAGTCTTTAAGCAACAGCCAATCAATAATTTTCTTACTTTGCTTTACCTTCTCTTTACAAAAGTCTCTCCCCAGCTTTTGTTGGTGGAGTACTCTTAACTACTTCCAGTTGGCTGCCACCAGATTCGAATCAATTTTTGTTCAAATAAACTCAAAAATTTTAAATGCTTCAGTTTATTATTTAGCAGTTCATGGCATGAACATTTTTCTTAAGTCATCATCTGATTCTTATCGGCCCCATGCAATGCAATCCTCAGGGGTTTTTAATAAGTAGTGTGTCTCAGAGAAGATGCTGCTCAAGTCCAGCGTGACTGCTGATAAAGCATCTGGAGGGAAATGGCTGTGTATCTAATTCTTTAGGAGAGACCCCTCAGTACTTTGGACTGCTTGGATTCTCTCTCAGTCATTGATGTCCGAAATCATCTATTATCAAATTGAAACATTTACTAAGAACCATAAAGAGAGATGGAGATACCTGGAGATAAATTCACCTCAAACTTTCCCAGAGCTGGACTTTGATATAAATCATAGAAAACAGTCTCTGTGTGATAACCAAATGAAGAAGATGTGCGTGGAGAGAACAGCCATCTCACCAAATGAGAGTCTAATTCATGTTATCTTTCCTCCCCCATTGACAACGGAATAAGTTTGCAAACACTTAAAAAGAAATAGCAAAATAATGGGACAGGTCACTTTTTTTCCCATGGGAATGAAAAGGAAATAAAAGTTTTTTCCTTGTATTACATTGCAATGTTGTCACCCCAGGTTCACAATGGGAGCACTCAGAATTTGGTTTTCTTAGACAAAAAATCTCCCCCAAAGCCTGATGAACTTTAGCTGCAGCTCTGGCCAAGTCCTCAAGGCAAACCACTTTGTTGACTCCGGATGTTTGAGAGATGCCAACATATCAGGCTGAGTTGGCTCCCAGTGAGAATTCTGTCCAAGAATCTGAGTTCTCTGTGACTGAAAAAAATTGTTTTATGAGGAGGATTTTATGTTTATAGACATTCTGTTAACCTGTTCATCATTTATGATGGTGTTAAGGACATGACGCTTATAGTAAACTGAATCAAGAGTAAATTTTACTGGCACTACTTAGTAGTTATAAAAGCCCTGTGTCTTATTGAGTCTTTTTTGTTTCCTCCCATCTTCTACCCCCAAAAAGTGATATGCATGCTCTGTCGTAGAAAAACTGAGTAAATGGTGGGCTCTGGGTAACAACCATTGTCTTCACAAGCCCCAATGTTCCCTGTTTTCATCTTTCTCTTTTTCATAAAATGGATGATTTGCCTCTTGGAATAATATGTGCAATTCCAATTGTTCTCAAAGTAGAAGATACGTGTCTGTTCCTTCCTTTGTCCAAAATAGGACGGCAGACCAAATCCTTTTTCATTAGTGTTGAGCTGAATCTTGGATTCTGGTCCATAGTTTCTTTCAGTAAGAAGAGTAGTTCATCATTGACTTCTATGCTAAAGATCAGGAGAGATTTTCGACTTTTTCTCAGGAATGGCTCTTCTATATGGCTTTTTATGATTCCACCCCCCTTTTCCCACTTCCACTCCCAACCACTTCCTCCCTACTAATAGTTTTAAGATGAGGCTTACAGAACATAGAGATTTTTAAAATGTTATTCATAACCATAATTAGTTTCAAGAAAACTGTAGAAATGCCTAGAATAAAGGAAGAGGGTTTTCTGTAGAGTACTAAATGAAAATAATTGGGTAAGAGTCAGATGAATCATTGGAAGATAGAAAACAATACACACCAAACTGCACCCAGGATGTACACTCATGTCATTGGCCACAGAAGAGAAATCTGCTTTCATAGGATGCATTAGTTAGGGTAGGCTAACTGACATATCACACAACCCCAATATTAAAACAACAGACTTAGAACAATAGGAGACTATTTCTCACTCATGAAACTTTTGGGTATTTGGTAGAGAATATCCCAGTTGTAATTCAAGAACCCAGGCTTCTTCTGTCTCTGGATTTCAACCTCTTCTACATCCACAGAGTCTTCTCCATTCCTCTGATAACTGGGGAAAGAACTAGAGGATTGCAGTTGGGAGGGTTTTATCAGCTGTGTCTGTAAGTGGTGCACACCACCTCTGCCAACATTCCACTCGTTAAAATTCCATCACATGGTCACATATAACTACAAGGGAGGCTGGAAAATACAGTTTACTGTATTTACTGTCCAGGAGGAAAAGGAAATGAGTTTTGATGACACATGGCAGAGGATGAAGACGCTTTTTAGGATAATTGTAGAAAGAGTGCCAATAAGCTCACTATTTAAGCTCCACATCATTAGCACCTACTCCCATTTATTTCTCTTTTAGCTCTTGATTCTGATTCTACACGTCAACCCACTCTTCTAGCTAGGAGTGCATTTAATTCATCTCAGAGAAACATGTGACTTTCATAGATGGGATTTTCCTTTACAGAGTCCCCAGTATGGCTTATGGAAGATGTCACTGAGATACTTTATTGTCATATTTTGCTGCTAGAGACAGAAAAGCAGCAAAAGACTATTTCAGCTTTCGGTGTACCTATACAGTTTCTCTGATAAGGTGAGTATACATGAAGCAAGTAGAGAATAGCCCATAACAGTAGATGACCAAGGTTTGGGGACTTGATGGTCTTTATGGTGTGGGCCATTCATCTTATCACAACTACAGTGTTAGTACAACTTTGTACAACTTCCTCGTACAAAGATTCCTTGAGGAATCTTTACATACTCTTCTTTGAAACGTGCCCAGCCCCGTGCAAGCTCTTGGCTGTGTGCCAGTGAAATAACTAAGCCATCCTAACCACTTCTTCCTGACTGCTAAATAAAATAAATTGGATTAACAGTCTTGTGGCGGGATTGTTGTCCTTACAGCTAAGGAATCAAATCTTTTGCCTCCTCATAAAGACTATAAAGCAGGCAAAAGACTGGTGAAAAACAGAGCTGATTCAGGCCAACCAATTGTGTGTATGTCTGTGCATACACACTTTAATGCACATGCTTTTTATTTTTTGTCAGGGAGAGGAGTAGAGATTACTATTTTATTCTGGTTTTCAAGTTTCCAAGAAACCCTTACTTTTCACAGGGATTCTCAGACAAACTTTAGGTGAAGAAAAGAAAAATTTTAAATATAAAAGGAATAAAAGAACCTAAAAGATAGACCATTGTCACCTGTCCCCTTCCTGCCCTCACTGAGAAATCCTTCCCTCCCTGAGGGTCAGGAAGGTGACGAATAGGATGACCCTCAAGAACAAATGACTGCCTGCACTGCTGCAGTAACTGTGCCACTGAATGTTGCCCGAGACTCAGGATTCCTCAGGTTTGCCATCGCAAGCAGGTGACTAAAGAGAATTCTTTGGCTTTGCATCGACCTGGCTGAAGCTCTGCTGTTGGAAACTCTCTGAGGAGCTCATGCAGAAAAAGCGTTTTTTCATGATTTACGAGATCCCAAATGCCACCACTAGCAGTAGATGATTAAATTGGGCCGTTTGTTTGAACTGCATCAACAGGGTTATATACTACCCTGAGGGCCTCGGGTGGACAATGCATGCCATTGCCATCATCGCTTGGACGTCACCAGCAGGAAATATCAGAAGTCTCCCAAGACAGTCTGTACTCCTGAGCTTTCCAGAGAGGCCCTGGCAGACACAAGAAGTTGGATTTGTCTGGATTGGTACCTGGGTCTGAAGTATCAAAGCCCAGAGCCCCACCATGATGGAAAAGGGCTGGGTGAGTGCCCTGAGCTACCATTAGTTAGAGCAGAATATCGACGCCTGTCGAGGCAACTGTGACTGCTGCCCCCCCATTGATCACATTAGCCAGGCACTCACTGGTGTTGAGTTGCAAATGTCTGGATTTTGCTTCCCCTGGCAGTAGCTCCTGGGATAGGAGAGAAAACAGCTTATAAATTCTTTAACGATTCTTGGAGCCAAGGGCAGCTTACAGACTGGATTTTCAAGCAATGCTATTTTAAAGGTTCCCGGGGACATGAAGGTAAATAGCTTGAAAAATAGGGGGAAAGTTATTTCTTTCCTCCTCTGAGAACATTACACAGATTGAATTAACCCCTTGTGAGTTCTTGTGATTATGAGACGCAGCAGGGAGCGCTGTGCATGGCCATCCTGATCCGGCTTCCTGTACAGCCCCGACCTTGTCAGTGATGTTGGCCATTCAGTTTCACTGCCGGCTTCTCTTCTGAAGAAACATTTGGAAATCAGACTTTTAAAATTTCCTTCTTTCCTTCATTCCTTCTTTTTTTCATCAGTATATGTCACTGCAGATTCTGAACATTAGCTATGAAACATCCTCAGGGGATGTCTGAGGATGTTTGAAGATAAATGAGCAAAGAGTAGTCTCTGAAGATATTTAAGGAGAAGCTGGGTACTCACTCAGAACGAAGACGAAAGCTGTAGTTGGATGGATGGCTGAGTTAATATCCCTTCTAGTTTTAAAATTTTGTTATTTTATTTATGTCTGTTTGAATATTTAGAAACTAGTGCATTGCCTTTTCAGTGGATGTGTAGATAGAGGATTAATTTTGTTGCCCATATTCCCCAGCAGAAGCCTGTTATAAGACTGGATCATTCTTTTATTGGTAGGGTGTCCATATTCCTATATTTTATGAGACAGTTCTGATTTCAAACTTCTTCACTTTTTGTTTTGAGAATCCACTTCTGCTTGACACACGACCTGTTCTGATTTGAGATTTAATGAGTATTGACAATTTACTGAGAGGGGAAAGAGGTGTCAGTGATGAAGAGAGCAAGTCATTATGAATAGAGGCCATGCAAGAAAGATTCGATTTCCTAACATCTTGGACAATGTTGAGTGCCACTGACTTTCAAATACTGCAGACCAAAAACACCCCTCTTCCTTCAATGTTTTGCGCTTTATGAAAAAAGTTCCACATCAAACTAAGTGATGACATGAATTTAACTACTAGTTGCCATTACTTGGGAGTGATTTTTCCAAGTCTCATACCCACATGGTGTAGCAAATTCTCAGGGCAGTTTCCATGGCTGTTGTGGGACCAGCCATGATGCTTGTTTCTGTAGGTGGAGGGATGGTGCTGGAATGAGCAGCAGATCAATGCCCTCTACCTCAACAATCTTTTGTGGCCCTGAGGCTGTGGGAGATTTTATGCTGCTGACCTCACTCTATTCCTAAGGAATTCTTTGATTTCCCCACTTCCATTTATTTATTTTTTGATTGTCAACTAAAATCTGGATTTCTCAGTCTAACCTCGGCAATGGCACTTAATAGTAGAAGCCCCTGAAAAGGAAGACATGCCTTTCTCACTGTCCACTCAACAAGCAACTGCCCTTCTTGAGAGATGCGATGCAGCGAGTGAAATACTGAGGCTCATGGATGAGAAGACTGACGGATATTGCTGAAGAAAATTCATTTTTCAAAACAAATATTTAAAACACATTTATTAGAATAATTCTAATGAAGTTACAGATCTTTGGCTACTTTGCTCACAGATATATCCTAGGCACCTTAGACAATCAACATCTGTGTGTGACTACCAGGCCACGTCTTTAGGAAACACACTGTCTTCTATAGGAGGCAAATGGGGAGGGAGGAAACCTAGTTCAAAAGACTCTGTGGGGGTAAGTTTAAAATGCATTTGAAACACAGAGGAGAAGATGACTGATTCTACCTTGCGAGGGCTGAGGCTGCTCCAGAGAGCAGGTGAAATTGGCAGTGGGTGTTTAAGGACAAGTCCCTTTTCAGGGAGTAGGGACATCACAGGCAGAGAGACCAACAGGAACAACAACAGACAGGCATGCTGTGTTTCAAAATGGGCTGACTGCAATATGGATTTCCTGAGCCTTCCTTTGTATCATTTGTCCACAACGTCCTATCTTTTTCATCCAACCATCTATTCATTCACACTAAAGTCAACAGGTAATTTTTAAGCATCAACCAGGTGTTAGAAATAATTCTAACCCCTGAGAACACAACAATGTGTAGGTGAAACAGACAAAGTCCCTTCCCTCAGGAGGCTTACATTCTACTGAGGAGAGACAGAAACAGCCAACGAGTAAATATGACAAGGGGTGATACGAGTTATAAAAAGATAAAATCGGGTAAGGAGATATAGACAAATTGGGGGGCTGTTTTAATCAGGGTGGTCAGGATAGGGCTGTATGTGGTGAAGACATTTCAGCAGAAATCTAAATGAAGTGAGAATATGCAATTTGGGTGTGATTCTGGAGTTTTCCTTTAAATCCTGTAGATGCAGTTCTGTAAGTCTGATGGAAGCATGAAAAGAGAGGGAAACCCTTTGGTGAGGATGTGGTCATTTCTAGGAAAGAGACACCCTTGAGCCTGCAGGCCCAAATTGCGAAATGGAATTACCCACTGAGCTTTGTTAATGTCTCAATAATTGCTCCAGCTGGGGTCTAGCGGCTTGGTGGTGGACTGGGTCCACAGACAACTTGGGACAGGAGGAAGGAACCTGCTTCTTTGGTTCCCAAAGAAAAAAACTTATTTTGTAGGACAGGCTACTGCTGAAGCTCTTGGAGAGTATCTACCACTTGCTGAATGACATCCAAATAAGAAGTGGATTTGACATGCTCTTTGGGGACAGAAGTACAGCGCTTTCTACGAAAGTACTCTGGGTGGAGTGATGGTGAATGTCAGCTTGCCTCAGCCTGATCTGTAAAAGAGTAAAAAAGCCTTTGATGGTTGTCTTGCAGGTATTTATATATTTTTTCTGGCTCTGTTTCCTGTTTCTTCTTGCTGCTGATGAAGTATGCTGTGAAGGGAGCCCTGTTAAACACAGTCAGTGCTTCAACGGGTCTAGAAGCCTGTCGCATATTCAATGTTTTACGACTGAACTTTATTACACTCAAACTTCACAGAGACATTTATGAACCTTATTGCATTCTGACATGAAATAAGCCCAGAAAGGTATTTCTGCTTTTATGGGACTGGAACTTTTCATTGTATGGAACTTTCAAAAAGCTGTTGAATGCCAGAGTTCAAAGTGATTTTGCAAATGTTAATTTCTCTAGGGATCTTTGGAACCTTAAAAAAAATTTGCTGATGACTTCTACATCTTGCATCTAATATATTTTTTTTTCATTTGGAAAACATGTACAGTTGCCTCAGTAAGAGGAATGTGTGGAGTTTGTGGTTCATGCTGTACTCATGCCATGGTAAGAAGAGAGACCCTGTTTATTGCTACAGGAGACATATAAGGAAAATTAAGGGAGGGAAATATCATTTAAGAGATAAACAGTCATGGCTCGCTTGATATTTTTCTAACCCCTCCAAGGACACACATTCCTAAAGTTCTGTGAGTCAAGTTTTAGAATGTGTTTGGAAGATTAACTATTAACTGGCTTGAGTAAGGAGATTTTCTGCAATGTCAACCAATGGAAACATCAGCCTTTCTAAGTCTTGTTCACTTATATTAATTCATTCCATAGTTACTGAATTTTTTGTATCAGACACTGTTCTAGGCACAGGTCATAATCAGAAGAAAGACATAATTCTCAAAGAGTTTATGGTTCAGTCCCAGATGACTAAGCAAAGACATATGCATCTGATTACCGATGAAAAACTCTAACAGAGTGTGCTGTGTACATAGGATGTTCACACAGGGGAACATCAGCAAAGGCTTCTGGGAGGCAGCAACACCTGAAGTGGGTCTTAAGGATGAGTAAGAGGTAGAGAAACGTTAAGACTGTTACTTGTGCACACCACTAATGTAGGTGGGGGAAGAACACATACTCATTCTGAGAGCAGGAAGAAGAACTCTGAAAGGACCACTTGGAATAGTAGAACTCAGAATGAGGGTCTCCTTCCCAGGCTATCAGCCATGCTAAACTTGGTTCTTAAATACACAATAATCCTATTATGTCACTGTGCCTATTTTTTATCACTCTAAAAGTCTTCATATCTGCATGATGTCTACGGTTTACACATTATTTTCATGTGTATTTAATGGTTTAATTTTTATAACAACCTGGTGAGAATGGTATTATTGTTAGTTATAGATGAAGAAATGAATCAAAGAGACATCAAGTGACCTACTCAAGGTTACACATAGTCAGAGCATGGCTTAGCTTGGCCCTTAAAGAGGCCCTTTCAACTCATATTCTGAACTTACCTATTGTATCATAGGACCTTTAACAGTTTACTGTCATTGATTGATTTAATATATATTCATACAATACTATACATATGTATGTATTTATTCAACACACATTAACTGAACACATACTATATGCTAGGCAGGCATTGTTCTAGGTTCTGGGATATAACTGAACAGATAATTTAAGATTGTGATAGATGCTATACAAATACACATGATGGTATGAGAGTGAGTGGAGATAGGGATGACATTTTAGATGGCTGCTTTTACTTCCCTGGTCCTCCAATATTTATCTAGGATTTATTTCTCTCTGAGTGCTCACATGATGTATGTTGATGAGTGAAAACTTACTAAGCACTTCATGTGTAATATACATCATGTGAAACTCTTCCATTATTTCTGTCAATATACAAGAAATAAAGGGAACTTCTGTTTGTTGAGGGACCAGTGGCATGTGTCGGGCTCTTAGGCAGATACTTTATTAGTCTAAGGGGATGCTGGCAGAGTCCTTCAAGCACAAGGATCCTCTCCCAGCTGATTGTTTTGTTTCTTGGAAGGCTCACTGACCACCTTCTTCCTCTCAGAGGCAGGAAACAAATCCCGGGATGACTCTGTTCTTGCTTCTTGAACGTCTTGCTAATAGCCAGCCTTACCCAGAGCAACCAGCAAAGATGGCTGACTTACAAAAACATCTTTTCAAGGTTCTTTCTCTGTAGAGCCTAGCTCCTTCCCAAAACTTAAACACTGGTGAAAATACCTTACTATTTATTATTAAATATTTCACTGGGGATGATGATAAAATGTTCAACAACTAAGGTCTGTCACAACTAAGGTAGTCACACAAGACACTCTCCAAGCATTTTATAGGATCACACTGGTCCCAAAGTATTCACACCATCAGCCTGGAATCACACTGTCTTCCTCTCTAACACACCTGATACACCAATATTAGAGTAAAATCCTGACCACACAACCATGGTCAAGGCTCCTGGAGGAGCGTGACAGTGCCAGGTAGGGGGGTAGGGATGGCTCCCTTGCTCCATCACAGCATGTCTTCATCCAAACCATCACCATTTATATACAATGGGTGCATATGATTACATATACTATCAGGAAGAGAGGGACAGTGGCTAGGTGGTCCCAAGTATTTCTCATGGTTAAATTGTTTATTCAATGTGAGTTAAAACAGCTGACTTATAGACACAAATAACTAGGATAAAGATTTAGGACCACCTGATGGCTGTGTTTTGCCATTCCCCCAAGTTGTCATGATAAAGCACGTGGTGAAATCGTTCAAATTGATTTTTTAGAGAAATCCATAGCCACATTTGTGCACAACAGGAAGTGCCAGGGGTTTTAACCACACAGCCTCTGAATTTACTGCTCTCACACCTTTAGGCAAAGGAAAGAACCTCACAAGCTGCAAAACTGTGGGGCACAAATACCTTTTTTGGGGGTGAATTGAGGTAGATGGGATCTCGTTCCCGTACCATGGTAGTTAAGAAGCCAAGTTTGAGGGCAAGTTACATTCTGTTGTGACTATTGTGTTTGGGTACTTTTCCTTGTGGCGGTGGCTGCGTTCTTTGAAGAGAAAACCCACAAGGACGGGTCAGTGATCCAAAGAGTCAGGTGTGTCATGGCCTTTTACTCATCTGCAGTCTCCCAGCCACTGTCATTTTCCAAGTGACTGATCCCACTGGCTTTAATGACCTTGTCCATCACCCAGACCAGTTTAACTTGACAGAACTCTTCAACAAAGCTTGACAATTCCGAGGTTTGGTTAAACATCTGAAATTGTTCGAAACTGACTCCATCGTGGAAAATCCTTATTATTGAAAATCTTCTGGGGTGCACGATCCAGGAGGCAGTGCTGTTCCCCATTCCCTCTGATATGAAGCAGACGGGGGAGATTTGCTATTCCTGCTAGAGGTCTACAAACTATTCCAAGAATGTTCTGCTTATGTCTGTCGTGAAGTGATACAACTACTGTCCTTGGCTCATGAATCCATCCCACTGCTATTTGCTATAGCTTTCCTGATGACTTTCTTAGAAAAATAAGAGTCTTAAGAGCACTTTTGGAATGAACTTTCTTGGTTTTGCATTTCACTGAAAAAAGCCAACACTGGTCTATGCTAACACTCTAGTATACTGTGGTGGTAAAGAACTTGGGTATCTGGAAATAACCCTGAGTTTAATTTCAAAATCCCCATATATTAACTGTATGAACTTAGACAAATTTCTTCAACATCCTAAGCCTTGTTTTTGACATTTATGGAATGGGGTTGTTGAGGCATTTATAAACAATTAACGGTAGCTAATTTAAAGGCAAGCCCTCTAGACATTCACGTGTGCTGTGAGAACTAAGGCAGCTGCATCGTTAAATTCAGGGCGTAAACTTGAACCCCATGAGGCAAAAAATGATGTGGGACTGGACACTAGGATAAAGGAGTAATTGAATGTTTTTTTTTGGAAAAAAATGAATATTTTGCAGTTGAAAAAATATTTCAGGACCTACATTGAAACTTCTCGCAGTTGATGTGAGCCAGCTCAGTTGAATGTCTGTTACTGGGGGCTAGACGGTGAGGGATGCCATACAAAGCTCTTCTGTGTCTGGGTTGAGTGATCGCCATATGATACTCCCAGACATACCTACCCAAGCCACACAACACATTGCCATGCTAAGCACGGAGAGTCTGTATATTTCTCTTTCTTGTTACTACACATTCCATGCCGAATTCACACACAGAATGAGCATTTGAATGACCTATGTATTGAAAATGGAACCAAGTGAGGCAAGTTTGTAGGGACTCACTTTAATAAGAGAGAGAATGAGAGAGGGAGAGAGGGAGGGAGCGAGTGGGGGGAGGGGAGAGGGAGGGAGAGAGAGAGAGAGACAGACAGACATGAAACCTGAACTATATATTTTTCTCTCCCCTGACCAGCATTCCCAGAAACAGATACTAAGCACCCAGTGCCAGGGACAATGTACCACATGACAAATGCATTGCCATCCCAAGAACAGATAATGGTGTATGGAGGTATACAAATAAATGGACATATCTGAATTCACACTTAGGACTCATTCAAGTGTACAAATTTGAAGCACGCATGAATTGCTGGAGAAAACTATTTGCTAGTATTGAGGTTTGTAGTGTGAAAGAATCTAATGTTTTATAGAAACTGTTTCTGTAATAAAGGCTTTGTAAATGAAGTAAGATGTCAACTGGAGTTTAAAGGATAGAATCGCTATGATTTGGCAGGAGTGGGGGGAAATGAAGTCCATTGGAGATGCTGACAGAATAAAATCCCCACTAAGGTACTGCTCTGAAGCTGACACAGGTGTGAAGAAAATAGCTCATGGAGATGGCTCCATGGGCAGTTTTGGGGGTAAGGGGCAGAGGTGGTAACTGTGCTGGGAGTGGGCAGGGGGTGGAGGGACATCATGATATGGATCAAAAGCCACAGAGCTAAGAGTGGAAAGGTGTGAGTGTGAAGTGTGGAGCACAAGCAATCTGAGAGGAAAAGGCAGAGTGTGGAAGGGGGGGATTAAATGAACGGGAGGGAGGACTTTATCGTACTTCCCTGGTAGTAAATTTCTTTTTTTTTTTTAACATCTTCACTGCAGTATAATTGCTTTACAATGGTGTGTTACTTTCTGCTTTATAACAAAGTGAATCAGATACACATATACATACATCAACATATTTCCTCCCTTTTGCTTCTCCCTCCCATCCTCCCTATCCCACTCCTCTAGGTGGTCACAAAGCACCGAGCTGATCTCCCTGTGCTATGTGGCTGCTTCCCACTAGCTATCTATTTTACATTTGGTGGTGTATATATGTCCATGCCACTCTCTCACTTGGCCCCAGCTTACCCTTCCCACTCCCCGTGTCCTCAAGTCCATACTCCACAACTATGTCTTTATTCCTGTCCTGCCCCTAGATTCTTCAGAACCATTTTTTTAAATTCCATATATGTATGTGTTAGCATATGGTATATATTTTTCTCTTTCTGACTTACTTCACTCTGTATGACAGACTCTAGGTCCATCCACCTCACTGCAAATAACTCAATTCTGTTTCTTTTTATGGCTGAGTAATATTCCATTGTATACATGTGCCACATCTTCTTCATCCATTCATCTGTTGATGGACACTTAGATTGCTTCCATGTCCTGGCTATTGTAAATAGAGCTGTAATGAACATTGTGGTACATGATTCTATTTGAGTTATGGCTTTCACAGGGTATATGCCCAGTAGTGGGATTGCTGGGTTGTATGGTAGTTCTATTTTTAGTTCATTAAGGAACCTCCATAACTGTTCTCCATAGTGGTAGTATCAATTTACATTCCCACCAACAGTCCAAGAGGGTTCCCTTTTCTCCATACCCTCTCCAGCATTTACTGTTTGTAGATTTTTGATGATGGCCATTCTGCCTGGTGTGAGATGATACCTCATTGTAGTTTTCATTTGCACTTCTCTAATGATTAGTGATGTTGAGCATCCTTTCATGTGTTTGCTGGCAATCTGTATATATTCTTTGGAGCAATGTCTAGGTCTTCTGCCCATTTTTGGATTGGGTTGTTTGTTTTTTTGACATTGAGGTGCATGAGCTGCTTGTATATTTTGGAGATTAATCCTTTGTCATTTGCTTCGTTTGCAAATATTTTCTCCCATTCTGAGGGTTGTCTTTTCATCTTGTTTCAGTTTTCCTCTGCTGTGCAAAAGCTTTTAAGTTTCGTTAGGTACCATTTGTTTATTTTTGTTTTTATTTCTATTCCTCTAGGCGGTAGGTCAAAAAGGATCTTGCTGTGATTTATGTCATAGAGTGTTTTGCCTATGTTTTCCTCTAAGAGTTTGACTGTGCCTGGCCTTACATTTAGATCTTTAATCCATTTTGAGTTTATTTTTGTGTATGGTGTTACGGAGTGTTCTAATTTCATTCTTTTACATGTAGTTGTCCAGCTTTCCCAGCACCACTTATTAAAGAGGCTGTCTTTTCTCCATTCTACATTCTTTCCTCCTTTGCCTAAGATAAGGTGACCATACGCACGTGCATTTATCTCTGGGATTTCTATCCTGTTCCATTCATCTATATTTCTGTTTTTGTGCCAGTACCATACTGTCTTGATTACTGTAGCTTTCTAGTATAGTCTGAAATCCAGGAGGCTGATTCCTCCAGGTCCGTTTTTCTTTCTCAAGATTGCTTTGGCTATTCAGGGTCTTTTGTGTTTCCATAATAACTGTGAAATTTTTTGCTCTAGTTCTCTGAAAAATGCCATTGGTAGTTTGACAGGGATTGCATTGAATCTGTAGATTACTTTGGGTAGTAGAGTCATTTTCACAATGTTGATTCTTCCAATCCAAGAACATGGTATACCTCTCCATCTGTCTGTATCATCTTTAATTTCTTTCAACTGTGTCATAGTTTTCTGCATACAGGTCTTTTGTCTCCTTAGGTAGGTTTATTCCTAGGTATTTTATTCTTTTTGTTACAGTGGTAAATGGGAGTGTTTCCTTATTTTCCCTTTCAGATTTTTCATCATTAGTGTATAGGAATGCAAGAGATTTCTGTGCATTAATTTTGTATCCTGCTACTTTACCAAATTCATTGATTAGCTCTAGTAGTTTTCTGGTAGCAACTTTACGATTCTCTACGTATAGTATCATGTCATCTGCAAACAGTGACAGCTTTACTTCTTCTTTTCTGATTTGGATTCTTTTTATTTCTTTCTCTTCTCTGATTGCTATGGCTAAAACTTCCAAAACTATGTTGAATAACAGAGGTGAGAGTGGACAACCTTTTCTTTTTCTTGATCTTAGAGGAAATGGTTTGCTTTTCACCATTGAGAATGATGTTGGCTGTGGGATTGTTATATATGGCCTTTATTATGTTGAGGTAAGTTCTCTCTATGCCTATTTTCTGGAGGGTTTTGATCATAAATGGGTGTTGAAATTTGTCAAAAGCTTTTTCTGCATCTACTGATATGATCATATGGCTTTTCTCCTTCAATTTGTTAATATGGTTTATCACATTGATTGATTTGAGTATACTGAAGAATCTTTGCATTCCTGGGATAAACCCCACTTGATGATGGTGTACAATCCTTTTAATGTGCTATTGGATTCTGTTTGCTAGTATTTTGTTGAGGATTTTTGCTTCTATGTTCATCTGTGATATTGGTCTGTAGTTTTCTTCTTTGTGACATCTTTGTCTGGTTTTGGTATCAGGGTGATGGTGGCCACGTAGAATGAGTTGGGAAGTGCTCCTCCCTCTGCTATATTTTGGAATAGTTTGAGAAGGATAAGTGTTACCTCTTCTCTAAATGTTTGGTAAAATTGGACTGTGAAGCCATCTGTTCCTCGGCTTTTGTTTGTTGGAAGATTTTTAATCACAGTCTCAATTTCAGGACTTGTGATTGTTCTGTTTATATTTTCTATTTCTTCCTGGTTCAGTCTCAGAAGGTTGTGCTTTTCTAAGAATCTGTCCATTTCTTCCAGGTTGTCCATTTTATTGGCATATAGTTGCTTGTAGTAATCTCTCACGATCCTTTGTATTTCTGCAGTGTCAGTTGTTACTTCTCCTTTTTCATTTCTAATTCTATTTATGTGAGTCTTCTCCCATTTTTTCTTGATGAGTCTGGCTAATGGTTTGTCAATTTTGTTTATATTCTCAAAGAAACAGCTTTTGGTTTTACTTATCTTTGCTATCGTTTCCTTCATTTCTTTTTCATTTATTTCTGATCTGATCTTTATGATTTCTTTCCTTCTGCTAACTTTGGGGTTTTTTGGTTCTTCTTTGTCTAACTGCTTTACGTGTAAGGTTAGGTTGTTTATTTGAGATGTTTCTTGTTTCTTGAGGTAGGACTGTATTACTAAAAACTTCCCTCTTAGAACTGCTTTTGCTGCATCCCATAGGTTTTGGGTCATAGTGTTTTCATTGTCATTTGTTTCTAGGTATTTTTTGATTTCCTCTTTGATTTCTTCAGTGATCTCTTGGTTATTTAGTAGTGTATTGTTTAGCCTCCATGTGTTTGTATTTTTTACATATTTTTTTCCTGTAATTGATATCTAGTATCACAGAATTGTGGTTGGAAAAGATACTTGATATGATTTCAGTTTTCTTAAATTTGCCAAGGCTTGATTTGTGACCCAAGATATGATCTATCCTGGAGAATGTTCCATGAGCACTTGAGAAGAAAGTGGAATCTTCTGTTTTTGGATGGAATGTCTTATAAATATCAATTAAGTCCATCTTGTTTAATTTATCATTTAAAGCTTCTGTTTCCTTATTTATTTTCATTTTGGATGATCTGTCCATTGGTGAAAGTGGGGTGTTAAAGTCCCCTACTATGATTATGTTACTGTCGATTTCCCCTTTCATGGCTGTCAGCATTTGCCTTCTGTACTGAGGTGCTCCTATGTTGGATGCATAAATATTTACAATTGTTACATCTTCTTCTTGGATTGATCCCTTGATCATTATGTAGTGTCCTTCTTTGTCTCTTCTAATAGTCTTTTTTTTTTAAATCTATTTTGTCTGATATGAGGATTGCACCTCCAGCTTTCTTTTGATTTCCATTTGCATGGAGTATCTTTTTCCACCCTCTCACTTTCAGTCTGTATGTGTCCCTACGTCTGAAGTGGGTCACTTGTAGATAGCATACATATGGGTCTTGTTTCTGTATCCATTCAGCCAGTCTGTCTTTTGGTTGGAGCATTTAATCCATTTACATTTAAGGTAATTATCGATATGTATGTTCCTATTACCATTTTCTTAATTGTTCTGTGTTTGTTATTATAGGTCTTTTCCTTCTCTTGTGTTTCCTGCCTAGAGAAGTTCCTTTAGCATTTGTTGTAAAGCTGGTTTGGTGGTGTTGAATTCTCTTAGCTTTTGTTTGTCTGTAAGGGTTTTAATTTCTCCATCAAATCTGAATGAGATCCTTGCTGGGTAGAGTAATCTTGTTGTAGTTTTTCCCCTTTCATCACTTTAAATATGTCCTGCCACTCCCTTCTGTCTTGCAGAGTTTCTGCTGAAAGATCAGCTGTTAACTTTACGGGGATTCCCTTGTATGCTATTTGTTGTTTTTCCCTTGCTGCTTTTAATATTTTTTCTTTGTATTTAATTTTTGATAGTTTGATTAATATGTGTCTTGGTTTGTTTCTCCTTGGATTTATCCTGTATGGGACTCTGTGCTTCCTGGACTTGACTATTTCCTTTCCCATATTAGGGAAATTTTCAAGTATAATCTCTTCAAATATTTTCTCAGTCCCTTTCTTTTTCTCTTCTTCTTCTGGGACCCCTATAGTTCGAATGTTGGTGTGTTTAATGTTGTCCCGGAGGTCTCTGAGGCTGTCCTCAGTTCTTTTCATTTGTCTTTCTTTATTCTGCTCTGCTCTGCGGTAGTTATTTCCACTATTTTATCTTCCAGGTCACTTTCCGTTCTTCTGCCTCAGTTATTCTGCTATTGATTCCTTCTTGAGAATTTTTAATTTCATTTATTGTGTTGTTCATCATTGTTTATTTGCTGTTTAGTTCTTCTAGGTCCTTGTTAAATGTTTCTTGTATTTTCTCTATTATATTTCCAAGATTTTGGATCATCTTTACTATCATTACTCTGAATTCCTTTTCAGGTAGACTGCCTATTTCCTCTTCATTTGTTAGATCTGGTGGGTTTTTATCTTGCTCCTTCATCTGCTGTGTGTTTTTCTGTCTTCTCATTTTGCTTATCTTACTGTGTTTGGGGTCTCCTTTTTGCAGGCTGCAGGTTCATAGTTCCCGTTGTTTTTGGTGTCTGCCCCCAGTGGCTAAGGTTGGTTCAGTGGGTTGTATAAGCCTCCTGGTGGAGGGTGCTGGTGCTTGTGTTCTGGTGTCTGAGGCTGGATCTTGCCCTTCTGATGGGCAGGACCCTGTCTGGTGGTGTGTTTTGGGGTGTCTGTGACCTTATTATGATTTTAGGCAGCCTCTCTGCTAATGCGTAGGGCTGTGTTCTTGTCTTGCTACTTGTTTGGCTTAGATTGTCCAGCACTGTAGCTTGCTGGTCATTGAGTGCAGCTGGGTCTTAGTGTTGAGATGGAGATCTCTGGGACAGCTTTTGCCGTTTGGTATTATGTGGAGCTGGGAGGTCTCTGGTGGACCCGTGTCCTGAACTCGGCTCTCCCACCTCAGAGGCACAGGCCTGACACCTGGCCAGAGCACCGAGACCCTGTCAGCTACACGGCCAGATTCTTGGGGAGTTTCTTGCTTTTTGGGAAGTCTGAGGTCTTCTGCCAGCGTTCAGTAGGTGTTCTGTAGGAGTTGTTCCACATGTAGATGTATTTCTGATGTATTTGTGGGGAGGAAGGTGATCTCCACATCTTAGTCCTTTGCCATCTTGAAGGTCTCCAGTATAAAATTTCTTGACTGTCAGAATGTAGATGTAATGTAGTTTTCTATTTTTAAATGTAATATTGTAAGAGTGAATCAGTCAGAATACTGGCAATAAAAAGATGAACCTTTAAAATGGATAACATAGGAGGGTTTAATGAAGAGACGATGCCCAAAGATTTGGGCAGAGTGCAGGGAAGCCATAGGGGGCCGTGGAAGGCGGGGAGCATTTGCACCTCAGCCTCAAGGGACAAAGGGAGTGGGGAGTCACTAGAACCCCAGTGGGGAGCGTCAGGTGGAGGAGACAGGAGCTGTTACAGGTCATACAGGATACAGAGCAAGTGGAGGTTTGTAGTGTGAAAGAATCTAATGTTTTATAGAAACTGTTTCTGTAATAAAGGCCCATTTCTCGTGAATACAGGGATTCTCTCTGCTTGTGATACTATGTTGATTTCCTCCTTTGTAACCTTTGTAACCGATGATTTGAGATCAGTATGATTAGTGTTTAACAGCTCAGGCATTAGAATCAGCTAGCCCTGTATGTGAGCCGTGTGTCTCTCACTAACCGTGCAATTGTGGGCAAGGAACTGAATGTTCCCAAATGTTTCAAGAGACAGAGCACATCAATCACCGTCAACTGTTGCTGTGAAACTGGTGTTAGGAAGTAGCTTTAGTCCTAAATTTTCAGTTCTTGGCCTTAACTCATTCTAGGAAAAGCACACAAACAGGAAAAGCAGCAGCATGTAGCATGGAGTAACAGAGACAGAGACAGACTCACACACACACACACCCCCTGTCAATGAGTCTTCCCTTGGAGATGAAGAAGCAGAGGAGGAAGAAGTAAAGACCACTCCTGTGTATGTTTTCAGCCTCTCCAGGTGAAAACTGGGATGTATTTGGATGAAGTCAGCATAGCACCTGAGAGGTGATTAACTGAGTATTAGGGAAAGGACCAGTACTTCTTACCATCTGTGTGTCTGCTTTATGTACAGTCCCTTCTTTTCCATGCTTTAGGAGTGTCCACTGAAACCACACATCCTGAAATACACCTAATCGTTTTTGCCTTAACTATGGACTGTGAGAAAAAACCACTCAAAAGAAGCAGAAACTTCCAGACTGCCTCTCACTCAGCCAGGGGAGCTTGTCTCAGCAATTCTGACTGAATTCTCTTATTCTTGGTGAATTCTAAAAAGAATAGGGATAGGAAGCAGCTCTCACTGTATCTCAAAATATATAAACAAGACTGAGACAAACAAGACCCTTTCATTTCAGTTGAGTGTGTGGTGGGAAAGAGGTGGTGGTTTGCAAAAGTGTGGTACTGAAGCCAGACTGATGTGGGTTTAATTGTTGGTTCTGCCGCTGGTTATGTGATGTAGACAGTAGTGAGCTACTCCATCTCACTAAAAATCATAGTTTCCATCAATAAAACTGAGTTGTTTTGAGAATTCAATACAACATTTAAAGTGCTTAGCACGTTATCTGGCACACACCAAGTACTCAATAAATATTGCCCATTATTATGGTTGTAAGTCATCTCCTGTATCAATAACTACTTAAGAAATATTTGCCTTTTTAATTTAGATTTAAAAGTTGTAAAACTTCCCCATCCCCAATCCCAATACACGTACTGGCATTCTTTCCATGGTTCTGTGATGGTCCCGCCATCCTCCCTTCCAAACTCCTGTTCCCTTTCCTCCTCCCGGATATTCCGCAGGGAGCTGTGGACTCCTCTGAAAAATGGTTTGATGGCCCTATCACCTGCATGCCAAACAGTAAGCAACTGCTGTTTGGCTTGGCTGTTTGCTTGACACCAACCGACTGCTGCTGGATGCCTATGCTTTTAAAGAGGAAGATGTCTCCAGATGATAAACTTCCAATTACACATTTGGTGCCTTACATTTTATTAGGCCTGCGGCAATGAACAAAGTATCTTTGGTACTTGTTTCCAAGAGCAACTATAGTTTAAAAAGAAATAAAATTTCTGTTCATTTTTAATATTTGTTTTTCATTTTACATTTAAGAGAAAAATGCATAAGCCCTCCTTTCCTAAAAAGGCTGTTGCTCCAATTATTACCACTGAGGTTTTTTGCTTTGCCTCCAACTTCCCTAAGTGGTATCAACGGTGTTGACCCCTGACTCTTCTGCTCTGTCCCCAGGAAAACTAATCACAATATATCCAAGCAGACAATGGTTTGTTATGTCATCTTTGGGGCAAGTATGTGTTTAATTGCAAAGCAAAATTTCTTTCCTAAGTCTGAGGAATCTTGAGATTTGTTTCCCGTTCTGGATCTATATTCTTCTTTCTTTAACTCTTCAGTATTTTTTTAACTTTTCCATATCTTTGACTCCATCTCTTTCTCTTCCGTACAGCCTGATCTTTGCCTAACTTCCTAAAATAGAAAAAAAGCCCTTGTTTGTCTCCTTCATCTTTAATGCGGGAAGGAAACAAAAAAAGAATGAAACATGCAGACATCGGTGTTGAAAGGAGAGCTGGCCTTGGGGTTAAAGGAGTTGCTGGTCACTCAGGTCCAGCCCTTGGAATAGCACGGGGCTTGGCCTTGGCAAGCTGATAGAGATCAGCCATGCCTGGCGTTCCTGATGACGTGTGTTTCAGGCAAGGGGGAAGTTTTTATCTCTCCCACTAAAGACCTGTGGCAGGACTCAGATGTTTACTCTGACTTGGGTCTTCAAGGTCTTTCTGCCATACTCTTCTAAGTAATGGGAAACTCAGTCTTTGTCATTACTTTGATTCCCTATTCCTTCTCAGTTCTTTTCTCTCCAGAATCAGACCCTGGTAGTAGAGAAATCTGTCTCCTTCTGTTGGGGTGCCAGAAGACAAGAGTAAATATTGCTCCTTCCCCTCTCTAAAGAGAGAACTTCATTGCCTCGGCACCACCTAACTCTCGAATTCTCCTGGTCTCTATCTCCAAATGCTCCCCTCTTATTCTGGATTTGGAAGATACATACATATTGGTTGTAGAATTGGTTGTAGAAAAGTCTAGGTGGGGATCTTTAGGATGAAAGGTGATGGGAGAACTCTGGCATATTTATTCCCACTCAGAAGCATGAGAGCAGAAATAGAGTCACATTCTTGACCATGGCAGGATGTTCATGTGCTCAGTGAAAACTTCCCTGTCTCCATCATCCCCAAGATAGATAACTTGGTCTGTGTCATCCAGTTTCCTTTCTCAGCTCTGTCTCCTTTTCTAGGTGCTCTTCCTGTTCCTCCAATGGAAGTCTTTCCTAAGGACTAAGCTCTCTTGATATATCTCCTGTGGAATCATCTATTCTCAGAATTCTCCTATTTTACTTCATTTCATGTGACTTTTTATGTCTGTTATCTCTCACTTTGAATTCCAGTCCCACATTTCCAAATGACTTATGTGTACATGGACAGTACACTGTCAATAGAAACTCAGCATGTCTAAGGTAGAACTCTTCAATTTTTCCTCATGTTGTCCTCCTCCCACACCCTTAATTTGTCAAGGGCACCACCATATTTTTAGGCTTCCAACTTCAAAACTTTAGTCTCTTTCCCTTAACTCCCACTTATCCATTCATTAACTTAATCTTGTATATCATTTCATTATAATCACTTTCATATATGGTCTTATATTTATTTTTAAAATACTTTTAAAGACTTTTTTCTTATTTTAAAAGCTATTTTCAGGTATGGTACAGGAAACAACAAAACTGAAAAGCGCAGAAAAGTGCAAAGAAGAAAATGATGTCATCTATGCTTATACCACACAGAGATAATTGCTATTTATGCATTGTCAGTCTTGGTTTCCTATGTGTTGATCTATATGTACATATAGTAAAAACAAGGATTCATATTGTATTGTTTGCATTTACTATATTATTAGCAAGAAATTATAAACATTGTTAATGTTACTAAATAATTCTTGTTTGCTGCATGGCTTTCAATCAGGTAGCTATATCACAATTTATGTCTGTCTAAAGCTGTGCATTTATTATCATTTTTTTGCTGTCAAAATAATTTCACATGAACCAATAAGACATACAGCAAAGAACTAACAGATTTTACTACATACAAATGAAAACTGCAATATGGCTAATGACATGAATAAAATTAAAACAAAATGATAAACTGGGACAAAATACAAATAACCTGTATAACAGAAGAGAGACAATAGACCTATAGAGCGTGCCTTCAAATTAGTTTGAAAAAGGCCAACAATCCAGTAAAAAAAGGGAAAACTACTATAGAAGATAACTCAAAAAGAGGAAACAAATGATCAATAAACAAGAAAATAGGACAGATGAAAAATGGTGTCTCCTTGTTTTAAATTGCACTAATGCTTTATAACAATTCAAATTATAAAAGTAATATATGTTCATCTTAAAACATTTAGTTAATACAAAGATGCATGAAAGTTGTATCTGAAATCTAAATAGCCAGAGATGATCACTGCTAATATTTTGTTTGTCTTCTCTATATTTATCTAATAATTAAAACAAGATCCTTTGTTTCTCTTCAAAACCATTCCTTTGACTATTCTAAATATTTTCTGTAGTTATAACTATAGCAACAAAATAGAATATAAAAGAGAAACTTGAAGAGCAGATTTAAAAATTATAAATTAATGATGACTGGAAAAAAATAAAGGAGCATTAGTAAAATGACTGTCACATAAAGTAGAGTTTAGGACAAGAAATAAAAGCATTAAACAAAATTTAAAATTATTTTCTTTTGAAAAAGACACAATCTGCATGACATCATCTCTAATATCTAAAATCACTTTCACTTATTTATCCTTATTTGCTTAACTATTTCTCATTACAACTGCTCCTATTTTTAAGATATTTCAATTCATCAAGAGTGATACTAAGTGCACATTTTTCAGAAAAGGTACTTTTTGATGACTCTCTCTTCATCAAGAGTCATATCTTGCTAACCATTCCTTCTTCTCCTTCATATCTTGCTAACCGTTCCTTTTTGTCCTTCCTAGATTTATCTTCCTCTACCCACCCTTTAAACTTTGGGTTTTTGTACACTCAATCCTAGATTTTGTTCTGTTTCTATTCTATCCTCTCTCCCTGGGTGATGTGAACCACATCTAGTTTATTAACCAGTATATTTTACTTTCAGATTTTCCTATGTGGACAATCATGTTGTCTGTGAATAAAGACAATTTTGTCTTTTCCTTTGCAATTTGTATGCCTTTTATTTATTTTTAACTTGTCTTATTGCAGCGTCTAGTAGATACAGTACAATGTTGAATACATGTGATAAGAATGGACATTCTTGCCTTCTTCCTGATCTTAGGGAGTGAAAGCAATTATGTTTCATCATTACATATAATGATAGCTGCAGATATTTTGTAGATGTTCTTTATCAGGTTGAGAAAGTTCCCGTCTTCTGGTTTATCAGTTTTATTTATTTTTAAAATCACGAATGGTTCTTGAAGTTTGCTTTTTCTCCATATAAGGAGATCTCATATTATTTTTTTCAAGATATTGATATGAAGATATGAACTGATTAATTTTTGAAAACTGAAGTGATCTCACATTCCTGAATAAACTCTACTAATTCATAATATATTATCTATTTTATATATTGATGGTTTCAATTTGCTGGTACGTTGTTAAGGCTTTTTGTGTCTAAGTTCATGAGGGATACTGATCTACAGTTTATTTTCTTATAATGTCTATAGTTTTGGTATCAGGTAATACTGACCTCAAAAAATGAGCTGAGAAATACTTCCTTTTCTTCTGCTTTCTGAAGTGTTGGTGTAGATATTTTTTTCCCTAAGTGTTTGGTAGAACTCACCAGTGAAGATCTCTGGGCTTTTAGCTATTTTAGTTTTTGTCTGTTTTGATGTACAATATACAGTACATATCTAATATGAGAAGATTTGTTCCTACGATTTCTTTAATAGATATGAGGCTCTTTAGGGTATCTATTTTTTTCCTGATTAAGTTTTATAACTGTTGGTGGAAATGTAAGTTGGTGCAGCCACTGTGGAAAACAGTATGGAAGTTCCTCAGAAAACTAAAAATGAATTACCAAATGATCCAACAATCCCACTCCTAGGCATATATCCAGACAAAACTATAATTCAAAAAGATACATGCACCCTTATGTTCATACCAGCATTATTCACAATAGTCAAGACAGGGAAACAACCTAAATGTCAATCAACAAATGAATGGATAAAGAAGATGTGGTGCATACACACACACACATACACACACACACACACAATGGAATACTACTCAGCCATTAAAAAAAGAAGTAATGCCATTTGCAGCAACATGGATACAACTAGAGATTATCATACTGAGTGAAGTAACTCAGAAAGAGAAAGACAAATGCCATATGATATCACTTATATGTGGAATCTACAGTATGACACAAATGAACCTATCTATGAAACAGAAACAAAATCATGGACGTAGAGAACAGACTGGTGGTTGTCAAGGGGGAGGAGGTTGGGCAAGGGATGGAGTGGGAGGTTAGGGTTAGCAGATATGAGCTTTTGTGTACAGAATGGCTAAACAACAAGATCCTAAGGTATAGCACAGAGGACTATATTAAATATCCTATGGTAAACCATAATGGAAAAATATATTTTAAAAAATGTATACATATGTATAACTGAATCACTTTGCTGTGCAGCAGTAATTAACACATTATATATCAACTATACTTCAATTTTAAAAAGTTTTATAGTTTGTGCTTTCTAAGATTTTGTCCATTTCATCTAAGTTGTCAAATGTATTGGCATAAACTACTACATAATACTTTCTTATTCTCCTTTTAATGTCTTTAAAATCCATGGTGATTCCTCCTGTTTTAATAGCTGATATTGGTAATTTGTGTCTTCTATCATTTTCTTGAACAATCTGACTAGAGCATTTTATCTTTTATCTGAACCAGCTAATTTCACAAATGAGCTATGCTCAAAATTTATTTGACTGTTAAAATGACTTTGAAGGACAGGAAAAGAACACTTTTTTTTTTTTTTTTTTGGTACGTGGGCCTCTCACCGTTGTGGCCTCTCCCATTGCAGAGCACAGGCTCCAGACGCGCAGGCTCAGCGGCCATGGCTCACGGGCCCAGCCGCTCCATGGCATGTGGGATCTTCCCGGACCGGGGCACGAACCCGTGTCCCCTGCATCGGTAGGCGGACTCTCAACCACTGCGCCACCAGGGAAGCCCAAGAACACATATTTTAAATGAGGCTTTGTAACAAAAATAACACAGAAACAAATAATGTCCTTTGCTGAAGAAATACGGCAAATCCACACATATATTTTTGTATACAAATGAATTACTCACAATGGCAAATCTCAGATTCTTCTCACATTAAATCAAAGATAGTATCAATGAAACTGTCACCTCTGAAGTTTCCTATACTTTACCAAACACACTGTTATTGTGGATCTGGGGCAATAGGAGAGTAAATCAATATCACATTAAACCCAATTCTATTTTATGTTTTAGACTCTGCCTCTCAACTAACTTCATACATTTACAAATTGAATTTTTTCATCTTGAAGTAAAATTGAAGCAAATATGAATTATGCCAATTATAGTCATACTGGTTAAATAATATGGCATATAATATTTACCTATAGGATTAACAAAGATAAAAATATTATAATTCTCAATTTTTGTGAGGATAGGGTAAAACTGGAATTCTTGTATATAATCAAGAAGAAAATAAATTGCTACAACCTCTTTGCAAGGAATTTCAAAATAGGTAATAAGAGGCTCCACGTTTTTCATACTTTCTAATCAATTCTTTCTTTTCTTGGAAATTATTCTGAGGATAGGTTAAACACGTGAAAAAATACAAGTATGTTCAGAAATGTTCACAGGTCAGTTATTTAACATTTTAAAAGCTAGACATGATGTCCAATGATTGGGGAAAAAATTTAAGCAAATTTTACTAGGTTGAACCATGTCAAACTGCCATTTTGTAGGTTAAAAAGATTAAAGGACAACAATTTCTCCTAGTAGGAGAAACATATGATGGAATATTAAGGGGCTACTAAATACCACTCATACAGACTGTTTTTAATGATGTGTGTAAATGCTCATACATTGGTACAATATATGGGTTCAAAAATCATATTTTCAGGATGCCTTTGAATATGTATGTGTACAAAGACACACACACACACCTGATGTTAGGGAGTGATCTAATCTCATACTTTTACATGTACCTATCCAGTTTTCCCAGCACCACTTATTGAAGAGGCTGTCTTTTCTCCACTGTATATTCTTGCCTCCTTTATCAAACGTAAGGTGACCGTATGTGCGTGGGTTTATCTCTGGGCTTTGTATCCTGTTCCACTGATCTATATTTCTGCTTTTGTGCCAGTACCATACTGTCTTGATTACTGTAGCTTTGTAATATAGTCTGAAGTCAGGGAGCCTGATTCCTCCAGCTCCGTTTTTCGTTCTCAAGATCGCTTTGGCTATTTGGGGTTTTTTATGTTTCCATACAAATTGTGAAATCTTTTGTTCTAGTTCTGTGAAAAATGCCATTGGTAGTTTGATAGGGATTGCATTGAATCTGTAGATTACTTTGGGTAGTAGAGTCATTTTCACAATGTTGATTCTTCCAATCCAAGAACATGGTATATCTCTCCATCTGTTTGTATCATCTTTAATTTCTTTCATCAGTGTCTTATAATTTTCTGCATACAGGTCTTTTGTCTCCTTAGGTAGGTTTATTCCTAGGTATTTTATTCTTTTTGTTGCAATGGTAAATGGGAGTGTTTCCTTAATTTCTTTTTCAGATTTTTCATCATTAGTGTATAGGAATGCAAGAGATTTCGGTGCATTAATTTTGTATCCTGCTACATTACCAAATTCATTGATTAGCTCTAGTAGTTTTCTGGTAGCATCTTTAGGATTCTCTATGTAGAGTATCATGTCATCTGCAAACAAGAAGCAGCTTTACTTCTTTTCTGATTTGGATTCTTTTTATTTCTTTTTCTTCTCTGATTGCTGTGGCTAAAACTTCCAGAACTATGTTGAATAAGAGTGGTGAGAGTGGGCAACCTTGTCTCGTTCCTGATCTTAGTGGAAATGCTTTCAGTTTTTCACCATTGAGGATGATGTTGGCTGTGGGTTTGTCATATATGGCCTTTATTATGTTGAGGAAAGTTCCCTCTATGCCTGCTTTCTGCAGGGTTTTTATCATCAATTGGTGTTGAATTTTGTTGAAAGCTTTCTGTGCATCTATTGAGATGATCATATGCTTTTTCTCCTTCAATTTGTTAATATGGTGTACCATGTTGATTGATTTGCGTATACTGAAGAATCCTTGCATTCCTGGAATAAATCCCACTTGATCATGGTGTATGATCCTTTTAATGTGCTGTTGGATTCTGTTTGCTAGTATTTTGTTGAGGATTTTTGCATCTATGTTCATCAGTGATATTGACCAGTAGTTTTCTTTCTTTGTGACATCTTTGTCTGGTTTTGGTATCAGAGTGATGGTGGCCTCACAGAATGAGTTTGGGAGTGTTTCTCCCTCTGCTCTATTTTGCAAGAGTTTGAGAAGGATAGGTGTTAGCTCTTCTCTAAATGTTTGAGAGAATTCGCCTGTGAAGCCATCTGGTCCTGGGTTTTTATTTGTTGTAAGATATTTAATCAGTTTCAATTTCAGTGCTTGTAATTGGTCTGTTCGTATTTTGTATTTCTTCCTGGTTCAGTCTCAGCAGGTTGTGCATTTCTAAGAATTTGTCCATTTCTTCCAGGTTGTCCATTATCTTCCACAGAGTTGCTTGTAGTAATCTCTCATGATCTTTTGTATTTCTGCAGTGTCAGTTGTTACTTCTTTTTCATTTTTAATTCTATTGATTTGAGTCTTCTCCCTTTTTTTCTTGATGAGTCTGGCTAATGGTTTATCAATTTTGTTTATCTTCTCAAAGAACCAGCTTTTAGTTTTATTGATCTTTGCTATCGTTTCCTTCATTTCTTTTTCATTTATTTCTGATCTGATCGTTATGATTTCTTTCCTTCTGCTAACTTTGGGGTTTTTTTGTTCTTCTTTCTCTAATTGCTTTAGGTGCAAGGTTAGGTTGTTTATTTGAGATGCTTCCTGTTTCTTAAGGTAGGATTGTATTGCTATAAAGTTCCCTCTTAAAACTGCTTTTGCTGCATCCCATAGGGTTTGGGTCGTGTGTCTCCATTGTCATTTGTTTCTAGGTATTTTTTCATTTCCTCTTTGACTTCTTCAGTGATCACTTGGTTATTAAGTAGTGTGTTGTTTAGCCTCCATGTGTTTGTATTTTTTACAGATCTTTTCCTGTAATTGATATCTAGTCTCATAGCATTGTGGTCGGAAAAGACACTTGATACAATTTCAATTTTCTGAAATTTACCAAGGCTTGATTTGTGACCCAAGGTATGATCTATCCTGGCGAATGTTGCATGAACACTTGAGAAAAATGTGTATTCTGTTGTTTTTGGATGGAATGTCCTATAAATATCAGTTAAGTCCGTCTTGTTTAATGTATCATTTAAAGCTTCTGTTTCCTTATTTATTTTCATTTTGGATGATCTGTCCATTGGCGAAAGTGGGGTGTTAAAGTTCCCTAGTATGATTGTGTTACTGTCGATTTCCCCTTTTACGGCTGTTAGTATTTGCCTTATGTATTGTGGTGCTAGATGGTGTTACTTTTGCAATCAGGAACAGGTTATATTAAATAGAAACACAGAAGCTACCATTTTCCCAAATAAAGCAGAAGTACCTGTCTCATAATCTCCAATCTCAAAGAACTTCCAAAGTTAACTATTCTTGACTTTTTAAAATCAGTTGAAAGGAAAAAGAACAAGCGGTATATATGGAGGGATTTAGTAGTATGTCTGGAAAGGAGGGAATTCATAGATTTCCAGTGATTCGAGGGGACAAACCTCCCTCAGGAAACATTTCGACCTCTGTCTCCCAAGGTGCTAACAGACAGTGAGGTGGAGAACACCATGATGAATGCTATAGATAGTCCTAAGCATGCAAGCTGGGCAGGTTTGTGTTAGGGAACAATCTTCCTACAGTACTTTTTCTAGAAATGTTTATCAAATCACTAAGGTACATTTGGAGAAATGGCTAGCTAAGGTTACTTCCCTCACTTGACAGTCAAAGTGATTACACTGGAAAGCTAGTACCCAACTTTAACTGCTAAGAAAAACTAAACGACAGTAAGGAAGAAAGGCTCACTAAATAAAGAGAGAGAAACAACATCCCTTCCATGTAAAGTATTCCATTGTCAGTCTACTTCTGGTTTGTCTATTCTCTTCTCCCAAATACTTTGAAAAGAGTCAAGAACTACGTCAACTGTAGGTGACTTATGCCCTTTTATTCAGATATTTTCTTCCTCTACATTTTCTGGGCTCACTCAGGAAAGCCAAAGCCAGCTGTATATGGTGTTTTGACACTTGTGTGCTGCTAATGGCCACAGTCACCATTCCAGTCATTTTAAGATACCTTTTAGGCATTGAGATGTATTTTTAGGAAAACACCATAAAGGATTTGAATTATTGAATTAAGATTTCTAAAACTTTTATTTAAACAAAACTGCCAAAAATATTTTCAAAACCAAATCTACTTATTTTTGAGCTGGAAACAAATATTTTTGAACCATACAATGCTGGAAGTTTAGAAGAGATTCTAAATAATGCTTAGTTTACAATATGAGAAAAAGCATCCCCTTATTTCTTTTAGGGTAGGTGTAAAGTAGGGGCTACCATTGCTGGCTTTTTGGCATATTGAGAACTAATAACAAAGTCTGTTCCTTGAAAGATTTTTTACACTGGTGAGCCTTAGAGAAAAATAATATTTATTTTCAATTTATGTGGCTTAAGTTTTCCTTCCTTTACTTTCAGCCTTTAAATGCAGCATAACAATCATCTCCTCCTGCAATGGGGGCTGGAGCATGTTAGGACAAGGTGTTTGTATTGGACTTAAATATAGCCTTTTTGCTTAGCAGTTTAGAAAGTTATGTAAATGAGTCCAAAGTCATAATATTTAGTTCATTCATGGAGCTTCACTCTTCTCCATTACTTTTCTTTGAAGAACACCCCAAAGGGAGTAAAAACCAGACAAATAAAATCTGATGGGAGAAGGAAGTCTTCACAGTCAAAGTTAAAAGCTGTTGCCTTGAGTGTGACCTGGTGGTAGAAAGACCTGTGTGGGCCAGGGACAGCACAAAGGTGCCTGAAGAAGGTTTCAGAAGAGGAGAGATGAACCACCAAGGCAACGGGTAGGGGCATACTGACAGCCTGATATTTGCCTAGGGTGTTTGCTGTGGCTGGATCAGAACAAACCCATTCTAGTTACTAAGTAAACTCAGAGGGTGGCAGGGCAAGGGCATCAGCTTGAGATTCAGTTTTGATTTGTTATACAGCAAGATTGTTAGGTGGGAAGACCAGAAATCAAATTCTTATCATGCGACCCAAGTTACTATGACACTTTGGGGAAAAAAAACAGTGTGGAATAAACCTCTGGGGTTACAATCACACTATCATGTTGTCATTCATTTGGCTCTGGGTGTACAATACAAAGCATCTGCAACTTAATATTCATTCATTTAGGCCAGAGTTACTCCCCTTTTACTATGCCCAGTCCATAAGGAAGGATTATACATGTTTTAAATCTTGTTCAAGAGAGCACATTTTTAACGCTGATATTAAAAACAAATATTTTTTGTAATATTAAAAACAAAAAAGGAAACATCCTGTCATTGTCATTTCACAATCCTTGTTCAAGCATCTTAACAACTTTCATCTCATGAATGTGGGAATGGAAATTATCACGAGAGTGAAAAAGAAGGTACCTTCTGTAGGAAGTTTGCACTCTTCTCTGCTGTCAGATTCCATCTTCTTGGCAATGTACCTGGAGGCTGCTAGGTTCCCTGACTCCTGAATTCCTTTCCTAATCTTTAAGCATGAATTTCTGGCCCAGCAATGCTCTGTTCTCAAGCCTAATATTGACTCCCAGGTTATGACACTCTCCTCTGAACCCAGCCCTACCCAGACTTGTATACTTCCCTGTATGGGTCAACTGGACACTAAGCTTGCTCCTAACACATCACCAATCTTCCTAGGAATGATGGGAGTCACCATGGCTCACTGGCTATTTATAGGGCTATGCTGGGAAGACACAGGTAGTAATGAAGTCATGATGCCTACGAGTCAGTATTCATGTAAACAGAAGTTAATGCCTCCTCCCACTGCCATTCATAATCCTCTTCAACCAGCTAAACAGTCCATGCATACCTCATGATGAGGTGCAGGACAGAAACAAGAGAAACAGGACAGTGTACCTGTCTGAGCAATCTTGCCGCCCATTCAGAGATGTTCTCCTTGGATGTCTTTAATATTATTTTGGTCCGGTGGGCTTTTGGCATCCTGTGACACAAAGCATAAATTCATGAATCAGAGGTGTACAGGTGCTTCCTTGACAGTTTTATATCAGAGAAACTGCATTTGCAGCACTTGTATCAGTAGATCAGAAAAATACCAACAATTTTATAAGTCTTACATATTACCTAGGTGAAGGTAAAACATTATAAGTCACAAGGGTATACAAGTTATCACTGAAAAGACCTAACTAATAGATAAAAAAATTAAGAATGACAGAAATATCTATTCATCAGAGACAGAAGAAGTATTATTAACCAAATCAAATTTAACTCTAGGTATTCATACCCTCTTCAAAAAAGAACTAACTAGTCACATGATTGTTATACTTGTTCCCATCTCCCAATGAAATATTGTATCTGTGAAGAGACAATAATAGCAATGGTCAATTGAAAAGGAAAGATCTACCTATAACTTAGTAAAACAACTTAAATTTCATAGAAGGAGTTAAACAGAGAGACAGAGAAAGAGAAGTGTGTAACAATACACTTTTAATGAATTACCTTAAAGCTGCCCTGAGGTGTGGCCAAGGTAGTGGAGCAGGAAGCCCCTGAGCTTATCTCCTCCAACAGGCACAGCAAAATCACAACTATTAATAGAGCAACTATAGGAGAATGACCTGAACACTAGCAGAAAAGATTTTCCACAACTAAAGATAAAAGAAGGAACCACAACGAGATGGATAGGAGGGGCAGAGACACAGTATAGTCAGGGCCCATACCCCTCAGTATGTGACCCACAAATGGGAGGATAATCACAGTTGCAGAGGTTCTCCCCATAGAGCTAGGAGTCTGAGGTCCACATCGGGCTCCCCAGCTCAGGAGCTCTGCACAGAGCTTCCAGAATGTCTGATTTTGAAGGCCAGTGGGGCTTGTGTACAGGAGAGCTGGAGGGCTGTAGGAAACAGAGACTCCACTCTTAAAGGACAGGAACAAAATCTCACACGCTCCAAATCCCAGTGCAGAGGCAGTACTTTGAAAGCAGCCTGGATCAGACCCATTGGCTGATATTGGAGAACCTCCCATAGAGGCAGGAGGCAACTGGGATGCCCCCTGAGGACACAGGTACTGTTGGCAGCCAGTTTAGGGAGTTGTCCTATCAAAGGACACTGGTGCTGGCAAGCACCATTTTAGAGCCCTCTCTCTAGCCTATTAGCACTGGAAGCATGCCCACCCACCAGTGGGCCAGCACCAGTCCTGGGACCCCCTGGCCAGGCAGCCAGCTGCCCTGGGACCCAGCCTCACCTACCAGTGGGCCAGCACCAGTTCTGGGACCTCCCAGGCTGCACAGCCAGCCATGCCAGACCTGGCCTCACCCACCAGTGGGCCAGCAGCCATTGCACAAGGCAGGGCTTGGCAGCCAAATGGGCCAGAAGCCAGCCCTGTCAACCAGTGTACCTGCAATAGTTGGCCCACCACCCTAGAAAGGCCCATGCATCCCACATAGGAGGCACACCTAAAGCATACAGGTCTGGTGACCAGAGGGGAGCATGTCGTTGGATCATATAAGACATCTCCTACATAAGGTCACTTCCTCAAGCTCGGGAAACATAACCAACATACCTAATACATAGAAAAAAAACATAGAGAGTTAGGCAAAACCAAGAGACAGAGGAATATGTTCCAAATGATGGAACAAGACAAAACCTCAGAAAAAGAACTAAACAAAGTAGATAAGCAATCTACTTGATAAAGAGTTTAAGGTAGGGCTTCCCTGGTGGTGCAGTGGTTAAGAATCTGCCTGCCAGTGCAGGGGACACAGGTTCGAGGCCTGGTCTGGGATGATCCCATGTGATGTGGAGCAACAAAGCCGTGCACACAACTACTGAGCCTGCACTCTGGAGCCCTCGAGCCACAACTACTGAGCCCACATGCCATGGCTATTGAGGCCCATGCACCTAGAGCCCGTGCTCCGCAACAAGAGGGGCTACCACAGTGAGAAGCCAGCACACCGCAACAAAGAGTAGCCCCTGCTCACTGCAACTAGAGGAAGCCCATGCGTAGCAACAAAGACCCAATGCAGCCAAAAATAAATTAATTAATTTTAAAAAATGAGTTTAAGGTAATAATCATAAAGATGTTCCACAAACTTGGGAGAATGAACACTGAGAATTTTATCAGAGAGTGAGAAACCAAAAAATACACTAGAAAGAATCAACAGTAGACTAGATGATACAGAGGAATGGATCAGTGATCTGGAAGACAGAGTAGTGAAAATCACCCAAGCTGAACAGAAAAAAATAATCAAAAAAGTGAAATAGTTTAAGAGACCCCTGGATCAACATCAAGTGTGCTAACATTCACATTATAGGGGTCCCAGAAAGTGATGAGAGAGAGAAAAAAGCAGATAATTTATTTTGAGAAATAATAGCTGAAAACTTCCCTAACCTGGGAAAGGAAACAGACATCCAGGTCCAGGAAGCACAGAGTGCCAAAAGAGATGAACTCAAAGAGGTCCACAAGATACATTATAATTAAAATAGTAAAAATGAAAGATAAAGAGAGAATACTAAAAAGCAGCAAGAGGAAAGCAACTAGTTACATACAAGAGAACTTCCATAAGATTCTCAATTGACTTTCAGGTGAAACTAACAGGCCAGAAGGGAGTCGCACAATATATTCAACGTGATGTAAGAAAAAAATCATATAACCAAGAATACTCTACAAAGCAAACATATCATTCAGGTTTGAAGGAGAGATAAAGAGTTATACAGACAAGCAAAATCTAAAAGATCAGCACCACTAAACCAGCATTCAAGAAATGTTAAAGGGACTTCTCTAAGTGGAAAATTAAAGACCACAACTACAAATACAGAAAATTAGGAAAGGAAAAAATCTCATTTGTAAAGACAAACATACAGTAAAGTATCAGTCACTTATAAAGCTGGTAGGAAGATCAAAAGACAAAAGTAATAAAGTAATTCATATCCATGATAAGTAGTTAAGGGATACAAAAAGCAAAAAGAGGTAAAATATGATGTAAAAACAGTAAGCATCAGGGAGTGGGGAGAGTAAAGATGCAGGGTTGTTAGGATGTATTTGTGCTTAAGAGATCATCAATTTAAAATAATCATATACATATACAAATACATATATATGTTGTTATATGTGAACTTCCTAATAACTATAAACTGAAAACCTATAAAAGATACATACACAAAAATGAGAAAAAAATCCAAGAATAACACTAAAAATAGTCATCAAATCACAGGAAAAGAGAGCAAAAGAAGAAAAGAACAAAAAAAACCCTACAAAAACATCAAGAAAACAATTAACAAAATGGCAGTAAGTACATACCTATCAATTATTACTTTAAATGTAAAAGGACTAAATGCTCCTATCAAAAGACATAGGGTGGCTGACTGGATAAAAATTTTTAAAACCTATATATATGCTGCCTACAAGAGACTTATTTCAGACCTAAAGAGACACATAGACTGAAAGTGAGGGGATGGAAAAAGGTATTCCATACAAATGGAAACAAAAAGAAAGCTGCGATAGCGATAAATATATCAGACAAAATAGACTTTAAAACAAAACTGTAACGAGACAAAGAAGAACATTACATAATGATAAAGAGACCAATCCAACAAGAATATATAACAATTGTAAATATATACGATATGCACCCAACATAGGAGCACCTAAATACATAAAGCAAATATTAATAGACATAAAGGAAGAAATTGAAAGTAACACAATAATAGTAGGGGACTTTTAACACTCCCCGTACATCAATGGACAGATCTTCCAGACAGAAAATCAAAGAGGAAACACCGGCCTTAAATGATACATTAGACCAGATAGACTTAGTATATATCTATAGAACATTCAATCCAAAAGCAGCAGAACACAAATTTTAAGTGCACATGGGACATTCTCCAGGATAGATCACATGCTGGGCCACAAAACTAGTCTCAGTAAATTTAAGGAGATTAAAATCATATCAATCATCTTTTCTGACCACCATGCTATGAGACTAGAAATCAACTACCAAAAAGATGCATAAAACACAAACATGTGGAGGCTAAACCATATGTTATTAACCAAGTCACCAAAGAAGTCAAAGAGGAAACTAAAAATATACTTGGAATCAAACGAATGGAAACACAACATTCCATAATCCATGATATACAGCAAAAGCAGCTCTAAGAGGGAAGTTTAGAGTGATACAAGCCTACCTCAGAAAACAAGAAAAATCTCAAATAAACAAACTAATCTTACATCTAAAGGAACTAGAAAAAGAACAAAACTGAAAGTTAGTAGAAGGAAAAACATTAATAAAGATCAAAGCATAAATAAGTGAAGTAGAGACTAAAAAGCAATAGAAAAGATCAATGAAACTAAGAACTGGTTCTTTGAAAAGATAAACAGAATTTGATAACCTTTAGTCAGACTCATAAAGAAGAAAGAGAGAGGTCCCAAATTATTAAAATCTGAAATGAAAGAGAAGTTACAACCGACACCACAGAAATACAAAGGATCATAAAATATTACTATGAACAATTATACACCAATAACATGGACAACCTAGAAGAAATGGGTAAATTCCAAGAAAAATATACTCTCCCAATATTGAATCAGGAAGAAACAGAAAATATGAACAGGCTGGTTACCAGTAATGAAATTAAATCCATTATTAAAAAAAAAAAAGAAAACTCCCCAAAAACAAAAGTCCAGGACGATATGGCTTCACAGGAGAATTCTACCACATTTAAAATACAGTTAACATCTATCCTTCTCAAATGATTCCAAAAAAGTGAAGAGGAAGGAACACTTTTGAACTCATCCTCTGAGGCTAGCATCACTCTGATTCCAAAAGCAGACAAAGACAGCACAAAAACAGAAAATTATAGATTAATATCACTGATGAACATAGATGCAAAAATGCTCAACAAAGTATTAGCAAACTAAATTGAACAATACGTTAAAAGCATCATGCACCATAATCAAGTGGGATTTATTCCAGGGATATAAGTATGGTTCAATAGCTGCAAATCAATCAATGTGATATATCACAATAACAAACTGAATAAAGATAATCATATGATCATCTCAATAGATGCAGAAAAAGCTTTTGCCAAAATTCAATATCAATTTATGATAAAAATTCTCAACAAAGTGGATATAGAGGGAGCATACTTCAATGTATAAAGGGAGCATACTTCAACAAAATAAAGGTCATATATGACAAACCCACAGCCAAGGTCATACTCAACAGTGAAAAGCTGAAAGCATTTCCTCTAAGATCAGAACAAGACAAGCATGCCCACTCTCACCACTTATATTCAACATAGTATTGGAAGTTATAGCCACAGCAATCAGACAGAAAAAGAAGTAAAAGGAATACAAATTAGAAAGAAGTAAAACAGTCATTGTTTATAGATGGCGTGGTGCTACATAGAGAAAATCCTAAAGATGCCACCAAAAAACTATGAGAGCTCATCAGTGAATTCAGTAAGGTTGCAGGATATAAAACTGTTGTACAAAAATCTGTTGCATTTCTATACACTAGCAACAAACTATCAGAAAGAGAAGTTAAGAAAACAATCTCAGTTACATTTGCATCAAAATGAATAAAACACCTAGTAATAAATCTAACCAAGGAGGTAAAAGACTGATCCTTGGCAAACTTTAAGCATTGATGAAAGAAATTCAAGACAACAAAAACAAATGGAAAGATGTACTGTGTTCATGGATTGGAAGAATTAATATTGTTAAAATGACCATACTCCCTCAAGGCAATCTACAGATTCAACGAAATCCCTGTCAAAATACCAATGGCATTTCTTTCTCACAGAACTAGAATAATTCTAAAATTTATATGAAAGCACAAAGACCCTGAATAGCCAGAACAATCGTGAGAAAGAAAACAAAGCTGGAGGTATCAAATGCCCTGATTTCAAACTATACTACAAAGCTACAATAATCAAAACAGTATGGTACTGGCACAAAAACAGACATACAGATCAATGGAAGCAAACAGAGATCCTGGAAATAATCCCATGCTTTATATGGTCAATTAATCTATGATAAAGGAGGCAAGACTAGGCAGGGAAAAGTATTATTGGGAAAACTGGACAGTAATATGCAGAAGAATCAAACTGGACTACTTTCTCATACAATATACAAAAATAAATTCAAACTGGATTAAAGACTTAAATGTAAGTGCTGAATCCATAAAACTCCTAGAAGAAAATATAGGCAGCTCACTGTTTGACATCAGTCTTAGCAATATTTTTTTGGATATGTCTCCTCAAGCAAGGGAGACAAAAGCAAAAATAAACAAATGGGACTACATCAAACTAAAATGCTCTTGCACAGCAAAGGAAACCATCACTAAAACAAAAAGAGTGCCAACTGAATGGGAGAAGATATCTGCAAATGATATGTTTAATAAGAGTTTAATATCCAAAATATACAAAGAACTCATATAACTCAACTTAAAAAAATAAACAACCCAATTAAAAAATGGGCAGAGGGGCTGAATAGTTACTTTTCCAAATAAGACATACAGATGACCAACAGACTCATGAAAAGACACTCAAAATCACTAATCATCAGGGTAATGCAAATCAAAACCACAATGAGATACCACCTCACACTTGTCAAAATGACTATCATCAAAAAGACAACAAAATCATAAGTGTTGGTGAGGATGTGGAGAAAAGGGAACCCTTGTACACTGTTGGTGGGATTGTAAATTGGGGCAGCCACTATGGAAAACAGTATGGAGGTTCCTCAAAAAGTTAAAAATAGAACTGCCATATGATTCAGCACTTTCACTTCTGGGTATTTACTCAAAGAAAATAAAACACTAATTCAGAAAGTTATATGCACTCCAATGTTCATTGCAGCATTATTTACAACAACCAAGATATGGAGAAAACCTAAGTGTCCATCGATAGATGAATGGATAAAGGCGTGGTGTGTGTATGTATAAACACACACATACACACACATATATAACACAACGGAATATTACTCAACCATTAAAAAGGAAATCTTGCCATTTGTGACAACATAGATGGATCTAGAGGGCATTATGCTAAATGTATTAAGTTAGAGAAAGACAAATACCATATGATCTCACTTATATGTGGAATCCAAAAAAACAAAACAAACAAACAGAACAAAATGAAAACAGACTCATAGATACAGAGAACAAATGGGTGGTTACCAGAAGAGAGGCAGGTAGATGGTGGGGGAAATAGGTGAAGGTGATTATGAGGTAAAAACCTCCAGTTATATAATGAATAAGGCACAGCAATATAATATAAAACATAAGAAATATGGTCAATAATATTGTAAGAACTTTGTATGGGGACAGATGGTTACTTGACTGATCATGGTGATCATTTCATAATGTATGTAAATGTCAAATCATTCTGGTATATACCTGCAAGTAACATAATATTGTAAGTGAACTACATTTCAATTAAAAATGAAGCAAAATAAATTTGGTAACATTTACAGATTAAAAAAACTATTCCTTTAAGTTAAATCACAAGCTATTTTTTTTTTTACCTGACAGCACCGTAATTGCACAATACTGTAAAATACATTTGATTTCACTTTATTTATTAGATGCATTTCTGAATATTATCAGCAAAGGGAATTTATGTATAATAATTTGAATCAAATATTTGTGTCCCTTTTATATGTGTTTTAACTTAGAAAACATAGTCTTACAGAAATTATATCTACCTCAGCATGGATTATAATAAAAATCACACTTAACATTGATTCTGAAAATCTTTCTGAATTGTTCTCCTTGTTGTGTAGGATAGTACCATAAACTCTGCACAAAGAAAATACTCCACAGATTAAAGCCATAATGCACCAATGCATATTAAAATGTACCATATATATAGTAAATTTCCTCAGATTTCTTATTCCTTTGAAGATGCTTAATTGTGAGGCCATCAGAGTAGTGAGTCCATTCTCTTAGGGATAGAGCAGTACTTGCTCAGTGGACTTTTTTCTCTTCTCTCAAAAAACAATTCTTTTTGTTTCTACCTGTTGGTTTTAGAAAGTGTTGCTCACCTACTACCAGAGAAATATTTTAAAGTAGCAGCTATAAATCTAAATTAATTCAATATGATTTCTTCTGGAAAGCCAGTTAGAAATGATTTGAAGAAGTTCACCTGGATGTTTACAAAGTGATCTTTTATTTTTGTTTCTTTGTGTACCACTATCAGCAAGAAACACAGCAGACTCTCGGCAATGCAGGCTGGAGCCCCAAAATCAGAGAAGGGGCAGCCCTGACATTCATATATTTAAATCAAGCCACCACTATGAATCATAAAACACAGAAAAACAAAATCATTCTAGAAGGATATGTACTCAAGGTAATATATATTTACACATATTTTCTGTGAATGCCTACAAGTATGTGTTTTCTGGAAAACATAAATTTTACCAAGAATTTGGAAAATTATCTCCAATTAGTTGGCACTAAGGAATTTAAGCATTGGATTGGTAATTTAGCTATCTATGATTCCAACCCTGTGACTCTATGTTCTATGAAACCTTCTGAAAAACTAAAAGGTATTTTTAAAGCTCTTATTTGTTTTGTAATTTTGAAAACACCATCTTAGGACAAAAGACTTCTTGATACAGTCTAGATAAGCAAGAACCCTAATTAATAAAATTACCTTCTGACTATAATATTTCTCATCCTATTTGTCCTCATCATTTTGAAATAATGGACGCCAGCATTTAAAAGCCAATGTAAACACCAGAAGTCAGTGAAGTTATTCAGAGAGAACTTCTGGTCACTTCTAAAGATGCAGCATTTTTTAAAGATTCCATTTAGTCTGCCCGTTACAAGCAATTTAAAACCTTCTTATTCTTCTTTATGTGGAGTTACAATTTCTGACTAAACACTTTTTTTTTAGTTATTGGGCAGTTTAATCCAAAATAGGGCTCCACAGTACATGAACCACTAGACAGGAATGATATAGTCCAGCTTAGGAAGAAAACATGTGTCTAGCCTTTAAAGATTTTATGTCTTTTTTATTAAAAACAATTAAGACAGACTGAAGATTTCACTTATTTTTGTGTACATTTTATACATAATATATATGCATAGATTCAATCCATTAAAAATGTTTGCTACATTACCTCACACTAATTATTAATATTGAAGTACAGATCTTAGATCTTCTCCATGAAGTCTAATGCATAAGCTTTTCCTATGCTTAAAGTGATAAAATGAAAGGAACAACTCAAATAAAATTACCAACTATTCTTTATTCATAACAACTCTACTTTAATATCTTTTTAAATCTTGCAAAAATGGTAAATTAGAAGATAATTAGTTGCACTTGCACCTGGAAGCTGTATTAAGGTAGTGGATTCAAGTTTTCTGATGGAAACTTCTAACCTTAATACCCTAAAACCAAATCAAAAAAACAAAGCAAAACAAAGTGTCCAAAATTTGACGTTTTCATGTAATCTACTTTCATAATGAAAACACTGGTGGCTAAGGAAAGAAACAGAAAATTCTCATGAGGAGCAGAGCCTTATAGCAGAGTGAAGCTCTGCCCTTATTCCTAGAAGCAGTGCTGGCGAGTGAAAAAAACCAATAGAATTCTAATACCCCAGATGTAAGGAAAAGCAAACTCAGTGAATAAGTCTATCCTTTCTCTCTTCTGACTGGACCCACCAAAAATGGCTCCTTGCTGAAAATACATGAAATGGAATAAGTGGACCAAAAGATCATACTCTCTGATGGAGGAGGGTCCATAGATAAGCACTGAGCTGCAGGTATACACATTAATATTTGGCATAATCAATCTCTGTAGCTATCATCTATCTACCCTTCTAAATTATATATTATACAATATAGTTACATGTTATTTTATAATAATATATAATGTAATTATATTAGATATTAATCTTTCTTATATATTTAATATAATTGATAATATCTGTATTATATAATCAATATTACTATATAATGTATATCATACCTTATATACATATCTTAAATATGGGTATGTGTGTATATATAATATATATAATACATAATATATTTAATTCAGAGAATAATGAACTATTAGAAATGAAGAATTAATAGTAGAAATGAATAATTCAATAGAAGATTTAGAAGATAAAGGTAAGGAAATCCAGAAACTAGAATTTTTTGAAAAGAGTAGAAAATAAGAGGGAAATAATTTAAAAATTAGAGCATTATAAGAATGTGGTGTGCCATCTGACTAAAAGGAGTTTCATAAAGAGAGAAAAGAGGTGAGGAATTATCGAATGAATAATAAAATACAATTTCCTAGAACTGAAGGAGAAAAGTCCATAGATTAAAAGGGCCCAGTAAGTGTTCAGAATAATAAATTAGGAAAAAAAAAGACCCACCAGACTGATGACACAGTTATGCTAACATGAGATTCTCTGTTTTGTAACCAACTCTCTTTTTTTTTTTTGTAATCCATAGTGAAATAAGTGACAAATCTGACTTGCTATTTTTTCCAATCTTCAAAACTGAACCAAACTTTATGATGTGGGTCAGACTTTATGAATTAGAAGTTAGAAATTTTAGAACACTGGCATAAAAATAATATATATTTGCACCCAGAGAAATAAAGCACATCAAATAAATAGGTCAGTATCAGAATGGCACAGAATTCTCAAAGCAGCACCAGGAGCTAAAAGAAACTAAAGTAATACCTTCAAAATTTGAAGGGAAATGATTTCTATACCTAGAGAAACTGTTAGTCAAATATAAGAAAATGAATACATTTCCAATATAAAAAATCTAAAATACTGACCACCCTATCTATACCTTTTCTCAGGAAGAAGTTCTACTCCACTATTATAAGAGTTAAGGTAAAACAGATAGACATGCAACCTAAGAGGTCCAATGTAGGCGAAAAGCAAAAGGAACTCCCAATCTCCAAGGTTTGGAGTTAGGTGGGAAAGGAATGAGGATGGAAAGTTCCAGGAGGAGTAGCATAGCCAAACCCAGGTTGATTTCCCCCAGTGAACTCCTAGGATAACAGCTGCCCAGCAGACCCAGAGTCACTATGCCATATAAGAAGAGTTTTAAAGTTCTAACAGAAGTTTGGGAATAAATTAGTAATAGGGCCATAAAAACAAAACTACTAAAATCGAGGCAGCTAATTACTTCAGAGGAGAAAAATTAGCAGAAAGAAAACGTAATTATAGTATACTACTTGGCTCAGCTGCAAACAATGAAAGCATAACATTGGTCATAAAATTAGAGTAATGAATATTGGTTTTGTTTTTTAAGTGATTTAACCAAGTAATAACAGCATATTTAAGTTTGGTCAGTGACAGGTTAGTCTTTGGTGGGCTCCATTTTCCTCCATTCATTCAGTGAGATTTACTTAAACAGAAACATGCATGGCCATGCTGAGAAGTAGAAAACAGTATTTTTTTTCCTACTGCCATACCCAATGCCAACTCTTGGCTTTTCTGACTGGCTTGGCTCACCAGCCAGATTTCTTAATTGCAAAAGTGAGTCATTAGGGCTTCCGTGGTGGCGCAGTGGTTGAGAGTCCGCCTGCCGATGCAGGGGACACGGGTTCGTGCCCCGGTCTGGGAGGATCCCACATGCCGCGGAGCAGCTGGGCCCATGAGCCATGGCCGCTGAGCCTGCGCGTCCGGAGCCTGTGCTCCGCAACGGGAGAGGCCACAACAGTGAGAGGCCCGCATACCGAAAAAAAAAAAAAAGTGAGTCATTAAAGTTGAAATTAAACTAGCTTCTTCATTGTCACAGTTGGACATGGATGCCTGTGGGAAAATCAACCTGGGTTTGGCTGTTACTCCTCCTGGAACTTTCTATCCTCATTCCTTCCTCACCCAACTCCAAACCTTGGTAATCCATGCTGTATTTCTTGCTCTTTTAATTCTAATGCTCTTCTATTTCCTCTCCTTCTTCAAGAACAATGGTCACAAAATGATGCTCAGAGACCATGTTTTGTTTGGCCTGAAAAGGGTTTTAATTTCTTGTAAGCATTAAAAAAAAAAGTGGGAGATTCACATAAGAACCCCAATTTCTGTATTTTCTTGAAAAATTGTTAGATCAAACACACTGGTCATCCATTCTGACATGACTGCAATTAGCGAAAGCTGAGTACTGACATGCATATTCTTTCTAATTCACCACAGTTCAACACTCTTTGATGTCTCTTGCCCCCAGCCTATTTAGTTCGCTTATGCAATTTCCCATTCTTGCAGGCATTCGGGTTTACAATTCCTGTTCTAAACTCTGGTTTCTGCACTACAACTCTACTGGTGCAGCTTGCTTAAAGGTTAATAAAGGCTTCTTTTTTGCTACCACTGGTGGCCTTTGGGCAGAAGTCTTCCTTCTTATATTTCTGGGCTGGTTGAAATTAGGGCCACTTAAATGAGATTCCTGTTCTCTGAGAGATAATGTACCTCCTATTATTCCTGGACCATCATCCCATGAACTTCTATGTCAAAGCAGTTCTGGTTGTGCACCCTTTTGCTTGCCACTGAACTTGAGCCAAGAATGTTAATTTTGCCGTCTATAAATGTTTGATTTTGTAGCTCTGTTTAAACAGTGGTTTGTGGCTCTTCCTTGATTTCACTTTGAGTTCCATTAAGGATCTGGACTGTTACCAGTTATGCAGGGACGTGGAGTATGTGACAGAGGAGACACTGAGTTGGTGCTTGGGAGACATGAGTGCCGCTTCTCTCCTTCTCTACTCAGTAGATGTGTGATTTTGAAAATGTCACAATCTTTCTGAGATGTAGAACTAGGGAAAATAATTTCTTCATGGGTTTAAGGCTTCATAATTTTCAGTGAAATTTTCTGTATGTAATCTCATTTGATGTCTATGTTTTACAAACGGGGAACATTAAGGAAGAAGTGATTTGCCTTGGATCATAGGACTAGTCCATGAATGAGCTAGGACTGGGATCCAGTCTTGTAGTTTCCAGGTAAGTCTTTATTCCACTACACAACAGGGCATTCCCCAAAAGACCCTGCCTTTTTTGAGGTACACTTTTTACCATTCTCTGTTTTTAAAACTCATGATCTCTTTTGTGTCAGCCTCAATCTATTCCCAAAACAGCATTCACGATCTGAATGGACATTCAGAGGAGAGGGCCTGCATTCATCGAAATTTTGCTCCTTCCATTTTCCACGGTCAATGTCATAGGCTGGACCTTAACAGGGGTCACTCTTTCAACGCTGGTTGAACACTGAGTTAATGACACAGGCATACTCTAATCTCTGAGTTAATTATATGTAGGGCGAGCACAAAATTTATCATCTAAACCTATACCCTTGGGAGAAAGGAAGTGGCATAATTTTTTACTCTTAACATGTATTAATTGGGATAATCATTCTCACATAAAGCATTTGCATAGTGCCTGGCACATAGCAGGTATTCAATAAATGGTAACTTTTAAAAGGAACCTTACCAAATGAGGTGAAAGGAGTTGATAATTTACTAAAGAGTATACTCAAGAGTTGTTCCCTTAAAAAGTAGCCCAGAGCAATGGCTTTATGGTGGGAAAAAATGTTTTATTTCTTGTACTTAACGTGGAATTTGAAGTCTATTAGACTTTCCACCTAGGAACCAACTGCAAGGGTGAAGAAACTTTGTAGGCAAACTTAGAGGTGAAGATAATTTCTAAGGAGAAAAACTTGGAAGACAAAGAGTCAGGGCCACAGAAACAATCATTATAAAATCAGGGATATTGGAAATAATATTTTATAACAAAATACTAGAGTTCAGAGATTCTACTTGTTTTTCAGTTTACCTCAAAATATTTGTTATTGTTCAGTTTTATTTTCTGGAGGAAGAGATCAAATTGAGACTGTTTTTAAAGCAGTTTGTCCCTGTGACTCTCCCAGGGTTAGAAGACAGTGTTCCCAATTTCCAACGCCACATCCCAAGGAACACACAACTTACTTTCTCACTGGTGTTCCATGGGATTATCTGTAATGCCGGGCTGCCTTTGTAGGCTATCCTTTTCCTGGGGAGCTGGCGTGCTGAGAGGCAATCCATCTTATTCCCTTCCTTCCAACTTGAGACTTGCCCCTTGATTTCTGAGGTCTGATCGCTAACGTTTCAGCACCAGCTGCAACCCAATCCTTCAGCGAGTACAGCTGAGCTAAATTAATCTAATTTTTTTAGCCTTTGCACCCTAGATATCAATCTCCTGGGCAGTTAGCGCTCTCTGAGCCAGGAATGGATTCCAGAGCCCCTTATCACTGCCCGCTTTGTGCTCCAGCCCCAAGCTGCAAACAGCCCTGTGGGCACCACAGAGCTACACAAACATTTGTTCCCACAGCCGACTGGCTTCCTTAGGCCAGTGCGCCTAATGAGCTGGCCGTTACCCGTAAATCAAGTCAAGCATACACAGTTCGGGCTTTCATCAGGTGAGCCCCATTCAGCAACGCCTTTGAAGGAGGGGCCCCTGTGGGCTGCAGAGGCTGTGCGCTGCCCAGATAAACACCCCATCTCAAAGATGTTGTTCTGTTTTGCAGACTGGCTTGTCGTTAGTGGGAGGAAGCGTGCTGGGTTGCCAAGTACCAGGAGCGGACTGATGTGACTTGGGAGCCAAGGAAAAGAAACACACACACATACACACACACACTCCCAAAGATCCCAGCTGGAGACATGAGGAAAACAGAACGCATGAAAGGCTCACATCTATCCTCTCACCCACGGATGTGCCATCACCAGGCAGTCAGCAGAGATGTGGCACGTGTGGCTTCAATGAGATCTGGCACGAGGACCTCTAGCAGTGCTCTAGACAGCTTGATCGCCAGCCTGGGGACCCTCATCCAGTGCCTTCCCATCCTTTCCTTGCTGAAGCTTTCCCAGTCTCCTCTGCCTGTTTTATGCCTTCTCTGCACTCCTCCTGTAGTTACGGTCTAGAATGTTCCACTAATTAACTTCCAATCAGAAAACAAGACAGAAACAGCATATGATGATTTCTTACGCTTTTGTTTTCTTTACCCATCTAGGGCAAACTATTTTTCACATTGGTTTAGAATCTCTCTCCACTTAGTACTTAGCAAATGCTTAGTAAATTTTATATTGTATTGCTTTTTTCAAAATTCTTTTACAATTACACCATTTTATTCATTCGTTAATAATAATAACATTAAGTAAATACTTACCGAGTACCCAAGATCAGACACTACTCTAGGGGCTTGGGGATACAGTGCTGAACAAGAGTGACAAATACCTGCATTCTACGGAGAGAAGACAGACAATGAGAAAACAAATACAGGATGAAATTTCAGAGAGTAGTAAGTGCTATAAATACAATTTAAGTGGGAGAGGGGATAAAGAGCAGTGGTAGGGGTGATGGCTGTGGGGTGTTTTCAACAAAGCATCAGTCAAGGCCTCTCTGAAGAGATCAAGTTTAAACAGAAGCTTATTTGAAATAAGGAAGCAAGAAACCGGAAGATGTAGGGAAGTGTATCCCAGTCAGAAAAGAATGCAAACGTCCCAAGGTGGGATGAGAAGGTGATTTGAGGGACAGGGGAAAGAGGGAGGCTGAATCACAGGGAGAGGAGCTTAGTGTAGGAGATGGGGTCAGAGAGGTGGGAAGGAGGTATACCTGACATGAGTGCTATGAGGAGGGACTAGGTGTGGTATAGGTCACGTCCAAGTATGAGCATCATACAAGTTATCTCCCTTCCTTAGACAAACAACCCCATTATTATCCTCTTTGCAGGCTAGGGCTCAAAGTGGCCAGATGACTTTCTAGAGTTTGCACAGATGCTAAGTGACAGAAGCAGGATTTGAAGGCAGAGCTCAATTCTAAACTCCTGCTTTATCCACCATAGCTTCTTGGTTTATACTGTTCTCATTTCTCTGACTCCCTCCTAATCAGCTCTAACTCTCAAATGCCACCCACGTTTTAAGGCTACCCATTCCAACTACCATCTCTTCCATAATACATTCATACGGATTCAGATGGATGCAGGGATCTCATCCTGCAGGCTGATGCAGGCTTCACCTTGTATCGAATTTCACTGTTATAAAGCAGATTTTCAAAATGAGTGAAAGGAGGTCAGTTTGTTCATACATTAGTGCTGCTCTCATGACTCTGGTGTTACATGGTGGGTGGTGTATTATCCTTCTCTGGATCCCTCATAAGACCTAATGGAGCATTTGTAACAAGAATTTGAATAGCTGTGTTCTATTTTGTTTTGACTAAGAGAGAAGTCCATGGTTGGGTAAAATTTCACTGAGGAACTGGAGAAAGTCACTGGCCTCATTACTAATTCTCCTGAGAAAAGAGAAGAAATGGATTTTACTGGCCTCTGTTTCACTGCTCCATTAATCACCTTCACTGTCAAATATCATTTCCTTTTGTCAAATTTGCAGGGACTCTCATTAGAGACGCTCAAGACAACTCCTTCTTTGTATATCTCTCTTATGACCATGAAATCCTCAATAATAATAAACAAGTACATATTTTACTTTCTTGAGATTGTTACCTCTGTGAAGAGACTCATAGAAGTAACATACATTCACTGGTAAGGAAAAGAACTGCCTGTGTTTCTCTGAAGTGTGCCAGAGCCTGGATGGGTGCATGTGACCTTCAGATGTTCTTGCCATGTGCCAATGACACTGAGATGAGAACAGACTGGCAAGTATGGAGGCTGATATGAAGAGATCCAGTGAGTATATGCTGCCTGAATCACTTTATCAGAGGCTGGTATAGATTTGGCTTCTCTTAATAATCTTCTAGGATTGAAACAGGGAGTACAAGAAATATGTAGGTTACTTATATATTAAAAAAGAAAGCATGAAAAACAGTCTAATAATTATGGAATATGTTTAAGAAACTATTTAACAACTCAATTCTTAATCAAAAATTACATGAATTGCACTGGTCATAATATGCATAAATGCACAGGCACATGACTATCATCACTGGAGTCAATGATAAGAAAGATCTGCTGTACGTACCAAGTGTGATACTGAAACAGGGGTGACTTTACTTATCATTGTACCTATTAGATAAAAAGCTCTTTTGGAATTTTAGAGGAAATGCGTGGAAGCACACTTAGCAAAATGTTCTCTCATTACAAAAATTGGCCCCTTGACTGGCTGGAATGTTGTGGAAACCACTGTAGCCCTTGGCTAGAAGCTGCGGTGTCAAGAGGCTTCTGTGACCTGTGATTGTACTCTTCCAAGCCTTGTCCTCCTCCCTGTCAGCACTTCCCTTCCATTCCAATCCTGGACGTTTGCTTGTCCCCTGAAAAGTGATTTTCTTTGCCACAGTCACTGGGTGCCTTCAGACAGAATCGCTTTCTGCCACCCTGCCCCCACCCTCATGGGCATGTGGCACTTCTGGCGCCAACCAGCTCCAACAGTTCTTGCTCAGACCTTCTGGGAGCCTGTCAAAGACCATTTGTGACAGGACTTGAGAAAAATAACAAAGCAGCTCTCCCCTCAAACCCTCTGAGGAATGTGAAAACCGGAGTGGGGACACATGGGCTCTTTGTAACCTCAGGCACGCTGTGTCAGCTGCCTTCTCTGGCTGGCGGGGCTAAGTGACAGAACACAATGAAACGCTCAACTGAGCTGCATCGGGCTAGTCAGGACAGAGGATGCATTTTATTAAAGAACGTAACGTTGTGCCTCCTGCCAAACTGAGGTAATTTCCTCTCCTTTTCTATACTTCCTAGCATTCTAGATTTATACATTTTAATGGTGTTTGCCAGAGCTCACCTGAAGAAAGCAATTCTCCAATAAAAAACTTAAAGAAATATTTTTTTTCATGGCCCAGACCCATAAAGAATAACTACCATAGGCTTAAAAAATCCCAACCTAATTTTACAACTAATTACTTAAATAAACCAAATAAACAGACCAGTTTTGTCTCACTGAAAAGAAGGCCGTAAGTATATAACCTGTCCTGGAGTTTGATGGATTCAAATTAGAAAATGCCTCCATCCCACCCCATCTTCCCATTGGCCTCACATTTAGGCAATTATTTTGTCGCTGAAACTGAGATGCTTGTGTAGTTTCAAATATGTATGTTTATTCACCAAACAAAAAAATTGATCCATTTTCAATTACTAGAATTGTTAAGGACGTGTTTAGATAAAGTCAGATCTTTCTTGTTAATGAGCCAACACAGACTTTAATTTGTTTCTGGACATTCTCGTAAGACCCAATAAGAAAACACACTCCTTTCAGGTAAACTGCCTGTCCAAGAACTCAAATAGCCCAAGTGATAACTCTCAACTTTTGGAATGAAGGAGTTAGCATTTCTCCTGGAATTACTTCAGTGGTGCAGTCACCAACTCATGACTGCAATTATTACAGGAAACAAAGGGACAGGGGAGTTACGTTTATTATATCTATTGTGTATAGAGCCCTCGGATGGGACTTTAACATACGTAATCTCACTTTGTCCTCTTCACACTCAATAAGACTAGCTCAGATGACAGGTTAGGAAACTGAGGCTGAAAGAGATTAAGTAGCTAGCCCCAAATTCCCAAAGCTAAATAAAAAGTGGTCCAATAGGTAGTAATACTATTGTCTCTTTCATCAAACAATTAAAAAAATGTTCAAAATCATGAGTTGTCAGCATGCATTCACTTTGGTAATCCCTGGGACCTAACACATGTGATTCTCTCTCATGAGATATCACAGAGTTTTGAAGTTCATTCCTTTATCCACACATCCTTCAGTGCTATAATTAATGATAAATCTGAATTCTAGTGTGAAGCTGTTTCTATGCTGGTGCAGAAGAGAATAATTCATTCTACACTGGGTAAAAGGTGCTTGTGGTGATGTTAAAAGCAGTGGCCCCAATCTTTCAATGTAAAGATCTCCTCTATTTGTCAAAAGATTTGGCTGGCCCCTTTTTTCCATGATAGTACTTATATGATTAACATCATTTAATTGAGAAAATACATATCCACCATAACATTTGATATAAATTTTTTATTTCAATAACCTCATTCACTAATGTTAGAAAAACTTTAAGGCATATATAGGATATTACATAGTGCCCAGAAGGAGTCCAGACATGTGGCCATAATAGCATCCTTGGCCAAAGCACCCATGACAGTGCCCATTGTTCCAAAGACTGAGAAAAAAGGAAAACATGTGGAATAAAGGGGGCACTGCAGATCAGAGAGGAGGAGCTTTAAGGAGATAACTGCTTTAAAAAAAAAAAAAGGACAAAGGAGACTGGCTTGGCATTGATTTAGAAAAGTTATTTCAGGGAAATATGGATTAAAAAACAAGATCCATCTGTATGCTGCCTACAGGAGGCTCACTTCAGAGCTAAAGACACACACAGACTGAAAGCAAAGGGATGGAAAAAGGTATTTTATGCAAATGGAAACATCAGGAAAACAGGAGTAGCAATACTCATATCAGACAAAACAGACTTTAAAACAAAGGCTATAACGTACAACAAAGACAAAGAAGGGATCAGTATAGAAAGAGGATATTACACTCAAAACATATATGTACCCAATATATCAATACATCAATAACATCCCTCTTACATCAACAGGAAGATCATTCAGACAGAAAATTAATAAGGAAACAGTGGTCTTAAATGAAACAATACACCAGATAGACTTCACAGATATCTATAGGACAACAATCTAAAAAGAGCAGAACGTACATTCTTTTCAAGTGTACATGCAAAGTTCTTAGCATAGATCACATGTGGGGCCACAAAACAAGTCTCAACAATTTAAGAGAATAGAAATTATATCAATCATTTTTTCCAACCACAACAGTATGAAACTAGAAATCAATTACAGAAAGACAAATGAGAAAAGGGCAAAACTTGGAGACTAAACAATATGCTACTAAAAAACCAATAGGTCAATGAAGAAATCAAAGCAGAAATCAGAAGGTACCTTGAAACAAATGAAAATGGAAACACAACATTCCAAAATCTATGGGATGTAGCAAAAGCAGTTCTAAGAGGGAAATATACAGTGATACAGGCCTACCTCAAGAAACAAGAAAAATATCAAACAACCTAACCTAAACAACCATCTAAAGGAATTAGAAAAAGAAGAAGAACAACAACAATAATAAAAAGCCCAAAGTAAGCAGAAGGAAGGAAGTAATAAAGATCAGAGAGGAAAGAAACAAACACCAAAAAAGTAATAGTAAAATCAATGAATCCAAATGCTTATTTTTTGAAAAGATAAACAAAATGGATAAATCCTTATCCAGTCTCAACAGGAAGAGAGAGGACCAAATAACAAAATAAGAAATGAAAGACGAGAAGTAACAATCAATACCACAGAGACACAAAAGAATCATAGGAGAATGATACAAACAGTTACATGCCAACAAATTTGACAATGTAGAAGAAATGGACAATTTCTAGAAACATACAATCTGCCAATCAAATCAGGAAGAAACAGACAGTTTGAACAGACTGATCACAAGTAGTGAAATTGAATTTGTAATTTAAAAATCTCCCAGCAAACAAAACTCCATGACTGATGGCTTCACAGACAAACTCTACCAAACATATAAAGAAGAACTACTATCTATTCTCCTCAAAGTACTCCAAAAAATTGAAGAAAACAGAATACTCCCAAGGCACTCTATGAAGCCATTATTACCCTGACAACAAAACCAGACAAAGACACTATAAAAAAAAGAAAATTACAAGTCAATAAGTTTGATAAATATAGATGCAAAAATAATCAGCAAAATATTAGCAAACAGAATCCAACACTATATAAAAAGGATCAGACACCATGATAAAGAGGTATTTATTCCAGGGATACAAGTATAGTTCAATATTCTCAAATCAATCAATGTTATATGCCACATTAACAAAAGGAAGGGTAAAAATCACATGATCATTTCAATAAATACAATAAAAGCTTTTTCAACATCCATTCATAATAAAAATTCTCATCAAAGTGGGTATGTAGGGAACACATCTCAACATAATAAAGGCCATCTATGACAAACTTCACACTTGATGGCGAAAAGCTAAAAGCCTTTCCTCTAAATTCAGGAAAAAGACAAGGATACCCATTCTGACCACTTCTTTTATACATAGTATTGGAAGTCCTCGTCACAGCAACCAGGCATGAAAAAGAAATAAAAGGCATCCAAATTGGAAGGGGAGAAGTAAATCTGTAACTGTTTGCAGATGACATGATACTATACATAGAAAATCCTAAAGTCTCTGCCAAGAAACTTCTAAAACTAATAAATAAATTCAGTGAAGTTGCATGATACAGGATTAAATAGAGGAATCTGTTGCTTTTCTATATACTAACAATGAACTATCTGAAAGAGAAAGCAAGAAAACAATCCCATTTGAAATTGCACCAAAAAGAATAAAATACCTAGGAATAAACTCAACAAAGGCAGTGAAAAATCTACATGCTGAAAACTATAAAACTTTGATGAAGGAAACTAAACATGATACAAAAAGTAGAAAGATATCCCCTGCTCTCTGATCAGAAGAATTAATATTGTTAAAATGTCCATACTACCCAAAGTAATCTACCAATTTAATGCAATCCCTGTCAAAATACCAATGACATTTTTCACACAACTAGAGCAAATAATCCAAAAATTCATATGGAATCACAAAAGACCCTAAATTGCCAAAGCAATGTTGAGCAAAAAGAACAAAGCTGAAGATATTATGCTCCTTGACTACCGACTATACTACAAAGCTACAGTAATCAAAACAGCATGTTACTGGCACAAGAAACAGACACATAGGTCAATGGAACAGAATAGAGAGCCCAGAAATAAACCCACACACTTATGGTAAATTAATCTACGACAGAAAGGGCAAGAATATACAATGGAGAAAATATCATCTCTTCAACAAGTGGTGCTGGGAAAACTGCACAGCTACATATAAAACAATGAAATTAGAACATTGTGCCATGTCATATACTAAAATAAACCCCAAATGGATTAAAGACCTGAATGTAAGATCTGAATCCATAAAACTCCTAAAAGAGAACACAGGCAGAACACCCTTTGACATAAATCACAGCAATATTGTTTTGGGTATGTCTCTTAAAGTGGAAGAAATAAAAGCAAAAATAAACAAATGGGACCTAATTAAATATAAAGTCTTTTGCACAGCAAACGAAACCACTGACAGAATGAAAAGACAACCCTGAATGGCAGAAAAGATTTCCAAAATATATCACCAACAAGGGGTTAATATCCAAAATATATAAACAGCTCATACAACTCAATATCAAAAAAACGAACAACCCAATTAAAAACTGGGCAGAAGACCTGAATAAACATTTTTCCAAAGAAGACATACTGACAGCTAACAAGCACATGAAAATATGCTTATCATCTCTAATTATTAGAGAAATGCAAGTCAAAACAACAAGATATCACTTTACACCTGACAGAATGGCTATCAAAAAAAACAAAAAAAAAACCCTACCATATAATCCAGCAATTCCTCTCCTGGGAATATTCAAAGAAGTGAAAACACTAATTCAAAAAGAAACATGCACCCCCACGCTGGAAGCAACTTACATGTCCATCCACAGATGAATGGATAAAGAAGATATGGTATGTATGTGTATACACACACATACATATACAAAAAAACACAATGAAATACTACTCTGACATAAAAAAGAATGAAATTCTGCAATTTGCAACAATGTAGATGGACCTAGAGAGAATTATACTTAATGAAATAAGTCAGACAGAGAATGAAAAATACTGTGTGTTATCATTTTCAGGTAGAATCTAAAAAATAAAGAAAACAAATGTATCTAACAAAACAGAAATAGACTCACGGATACAGAAAACAAACTAGTACATACCGGTGGTGGGGGTGGAGGCAAGATAGGGATATGAGATTAAGAGATACAAACTACTATATATAATACAGATAAGCAACAAAGATATACTGTACAGCACAGGGAATTATAGCTATTAATTTGTAATAAATTTAAGTGGAGTATAATCTATGAAAATACTCAATCACTATTTTGTACACCTGAAACTAATATATTGTAAATCAACTATACTCCAATACAGAAAAAAGTATAGAGTCTCAGAAACTTGTGGGACAACACCAACATGTCTAACATTCATGTTATCAGAGTTTCAGAAAAAGAGGGTAAAGAATGTGGTTCAAAAAACTATTTTAAAAAATAATGACTGAGGGCTTCCCTGGTGGCGCAGTGGTTGAGAGTCCACCTGCCGATGCAGGGGACACGGGTTCATGCCCCGGTCCGGGAAGATCCCACATGCTGCGGAGCGGCTGGGACCGTGAGCCATGGCCCCTGAGCCTGCGCGTCCGGAGCCTGTGCTCCACAACGGGAGAGGCCACAACAGTGAGAGGCCCGTGTACCGCAAAAAAATAATGACTGAAAACTTTCAAAAATTGGTGAAATATATAGACTTACAGGTTCAAGAAGCTCAGCAAATCTCAAACTGGATAAACTTAAAGAAATACACCCGAGATACATCATAATCAAACAATTAAAAACCAAGACAAAGAAAAAATCTTTGAATTATAAAGTGGAACAACTATACAACCACAAACCATTTCAAGAAACAGGTTTCTGCTCTTCCAGAACCGATCATATCTTTTCTCACTCACACTTCTTTCTCTTCCCTTAGAGGTTAACACTAACATGATTTTATGATAAAACTTTGCTTCTCTTTGTATCTTTATACATTTACCAAATGTATAAAGTATACATTCCTAGGTTGGTGTATTTTAAATTTTAAATAAATGCAATTATATAGTTAAAAAAAATAAGGCTTAAAAAATATAAAACATTTTTCTGCAGACAACACAGCTGTTGAGTCACAGAGCTGGGATTAAAGCCCAGACCATACAACCTCGAAAGTATTAAACTACCTGGCTTCTGGGAATAATAGTTACTGGGGTTTTGATACTTGGTTTGTTCCAAGCAATGTACACATATTTTCTCTCATTCTTTACCTTATTCTCTTTACATATTTATATGCATATGGCCTGACTTTACATACAACTCCCATTTAATTTATTGACTTAATTTACCCAGTAAAATGTTCAACTCTCATTTTACTGACAAAGAAATAATTCTTTCCAATCCTCATAAATCTGGCAATGTTGGGGATAAATGACAATATGAGACTACCATTTAGTAGCATAGTATAACAAACTAACACTCCAGTGCTTGTTTTTCTATTCACTTTTCCTTCACTCTCCTGATATTTCCCACATGGTGGCAAATATAGCTTATCTCACACTGAACCCAGAGGAAGTGTAAGGTAACTGAGTACTGACTTTAAAAAAATTGACAAAAACATGCTATAGGGATACAAAACATGCATTATATCAAGATGCCATTTTTTAATTTAAATTTAAATTTCTTTCATATATAGCATGTGTTCTTTCACTGTACTAATAACTAATATACATTAAAAGTAACAATCTAGAATGTTGTTCTGGTACATTTTCCCAAAGATATACACACATACACACACATATACATCTGTATACACATATACAATTTATAATTAAGATATTACATGATAATATAATTCATATATGTTAATAATATAATATGTATGTTATGTATACTAATAATATGATTTATTATAATATATACTTTTAAATTCAGTATATTTTTTGACAAATATTAGATTATGAACATTTCTTCATGTCTCTGATTTTTTAAGAACTGTCTAAATGACTGAATAACATTTCCTTTTATATAATCATTATTCACTTATTTTCCTATTGCTGAGCATTTAGGCCAGCTCTTTTCTCTTATGTACAATGGAGAGAAAGAAATTTTTTGTCTGATTATTTCCTCAGCACAGATTCTCTATTTCCTCATCATAGAGTCTGATAAATAGATCTACTGCACCAAAAGTTAATAATCATTTTATACCAGAAAATTATTAGAGCTCATCAATGAATTCAGTTAAGTTGCAGGATATAAAATTAATATACAGAAATCTGTTGCATTTCTATACACCAACAACAAACTATCAGAGACAGAAATTAAGGAAATAATCCCATTTACCATTACATCAAAAAGAATAAAGCACCCAGGAATAAACCTACCTAAGGAGGTAAAAGACCTGTAGACCTGTACTCAGAAAACTGTAAGACACTGATGAAAGAAATTGAAGACAACACACACAGATGGAAAGATATACCTGTTCTTGGATTGGAAGAATTAGTATTGTTAAAATGATCATACTACCCAAGGCATTCTACAGATTCAATGCAATCCCTATCAAAATACCAATGGCATTTTTTACAGAACCAGAACAAATAATCCTAAAATTTATGTGGAAACACAAAAGAATCCAAATAGCCAAAATAATTTTGAGAAAGAAGAATAGGGCTGGAGGAATCATGCTGACTTCAGGCTATACTACAAAGCTACAGTAATCAAAACAGCATGTTACTGGCACAACAAACAGACACATAGATCAGTGGAACAGAATAGAGATCCCAGAAATAAACCCATGCACCTATGGTCAATTATTCTATGACAAAGAAGGCAAGAATATACACTGGAGAAAAGACAGTCTTCAATAAATGGTGCTGGGAAAACTGGACAGCCTCATGTAAAAGAATGAAATTAAAACATTCTCTAGCTCCATATACAAAAATAAACTCAAAATGCATTAAATGCAAGACCTGAAACCACAAAACTCCTAGAGGAAAACACAGGCAGAACACTATTTCACATAAATCATAGCGATATTTTTTTGGATCTGTCTTCTAGAGGAAAGGAAATAAAAGTAAAAATAGACAAATAGGAACTAGTTAGACTTAAAAGCTTTTGCACACAAAAGAAACCACTGACAAAACGAAAAGACAATGTACAGAATAGGAGAAAATATTTGCAAAATATATGACCAATGATGGGTGTACGAAGATATATAAACAGCTCATACAATGCAACATCAAAAAAAGACAACCTGTTAAACATATACATATATCCACTCTTTTTTAGATTCTTTTCCCATATAGGTCATTACAGAGTACTGAATATAGTTCCCTGTGCTATACAGTAGGTACTTATTAGTTATCTATTTTATATACAGTAGTATGTGTATGTCAATCCCAATCTCCCATTTATCCCTCTCCCCTTCCCCCTCAGTAACCATGAGATTGTTTTCCACATCTTTAACTCTATTTCTCTTTTGGAAATAAGTTCATTTGTACTTTGCTGTACAGCAGAAAGTAACACAACATTGTAAATCAACTATAGTCCAATAAAATTTTTTTAAAAACCCAGTTAAAAAATATGCAGAAGACCTGAATAAACATTTTTCCAAAGAAGACATGCAGATGGACAAGAGTCACATGAAAAGATGCTCAATATTGCTAATCATCAGGGAAATGCAAATCAAAACCACAATGAGATATCATCTTACACCTGTTAGAATGGCTATCATCAAAAATAAAACAAATAGAGCCAAAGCAAGAAGAACTAGAATCCCGCAGCCTGTGGAACAAAAACCACATTCACAGAAAGACAGACAAGATGAAAAGGCAGAGGGCTATGTACCAGATGAAGGAACAAGATAAAACTCCAGAAAAACAACTAAATGAAATGGAGATAGGCAATCTTCCAGAAAAAGAATTCAGAATAATGACAGTGAAGATGATCCAGGACCTCAGAAAAAGAATGGAAGCAAAGATCGAGAAGATGCAAGAAATGATTAACAAAAATCTAGAAGAATTAAAGAACAAACAGAGATGAACAATACAATAACTGAAATGAAAAATACACTAGAAGGAATCAATAGCAGAATAACTGAGGCAGAAGAACAGATACGTGGCCTGGAAGATGGAATGGTGGAATTCACTGCTGTGGAACAGAATAAAGAAAAAACATTGAAAAGAAATGAAGACAGCCAAAGAGACCACTGACACAACATTAAAAGCAACAACATTCGCATTATAGGTATCCCAGAGGGAGAAGAAAGAGAGAGAAAGGACCTGAGAAAATATGTGAAGAGATTATAGTCGAAAACTTCCCTAACATGGGAAAGGAAATAGCCACCCAAGTCCAGGAAGCGCAGAGAGTCCCATACAGGATAAACCCAAGGAGAAACACGCATAGACACATAGTAATCAAATTGGCAAAGATCAAAGACAAAGAAAGCAGCAAGGGAAAATGACAAATAACATACAAGGGAATCCCCATAAGGTTAACAGCTGATTTCTCAGCAGGAACTCTACAAGACAGAAGGGAGTAGCATGATATACTTAAAGTGAGGAAAGGAAAGAACCTACAACCAAGGTTACTTTACCCAGCAAGGTTCCCATTCATATTCGATGGAGAAATCAAAAGCTTTAGAGACAAGCAAAAGCAAAGAGAAATCAGCACCACCAAACCAGCTCTACAATAAATGCTAAAGGAACTTCTCTAAGAGGGAAACACAAGAGAAGAAAAGGACCTACAAAAACAAACCCAAAACAATTAAGAAAATGGAAATAGGAACATACATATCAATAATTACCTTAAATGTGAATGGATTAAATGCTCCAACCAAAAGACCCAGGCTTGCTGAATGGATACAAAAACAAGACCTGTATGTATGCTGTCTACAGGAGATGCACTTCAGACCTAGAGACACATACAGACTGAGAGTGAGGGGATAGAAAAAGATACTCCATGCAAATGGAAATCAAAACAAAGCTGGAGTAGCAATACTCATATCAGGTAAAATAGATTTTAAAATAAAGATTGTTACAAGAGACAAGGAAGGACATTATGTAATGATCAAGGGATCAATCCAAGAAGAACATACAACAATTATAAATATATATGCACCCAACATAGGAGCACCTCAGTACATAAGGCAACTGCTAACAGTCATAAAAGAGGAAATCAACAGTAACACAATAATAGTGGGGGAATTTAACACCTCACTTACACCAATGGACAGATCATCCAAACAGAAAATTAATAAGGAAACAGAAGCTTTAAATGACACAATAGACCAGATAGATTTAATTAATATGTATAGGACATTCCATCCAAAAACAGCAGATTACACTTTCTTCTCAAGTGCGCATGGAACATTATCCAGGATAGACCACGTCTTGGGGCACAAATCAAGCCTCAGTAAATTTAAGAAAACTGAAATCATATCAAGCATCTTTTCTGACCACAATGCTATGAGATTAGAAATCAGTTACAGGAAAAAAAAGGAAAAAAAAAACACATCGAGGCTAAACAATACGTTACTAAATAAACAAGAGATCACTGAAGAAATCAAAGAGGAAAACAAAAAATACCTAGAGACAAATGACAATGAAAACACGACGATCTGCAACCTATGGGATGCAGCAAAAGGAGTTCTAAGAGGGAAGTTTATAGCTATACAAGCCTACTTCAAGAAACAGGAAAAATATCAAATAAACAATCTAACATTACACCGAAAGGAACTACAGAAAGAAGAACAAACGAAACCCAAAGTTAGCAGAAAGAAAGAAATCATAACGATCAGAGCAGAAATAAATGAAATAGAAACAAAGAAAACAATAGCAAAGATCAATAAAACTAAAAGCTGGTTCTTTGAGAAGATAAACAAAATTGATAAACTATTAGTCAGACTCATCAAGAAAGAGAGGACTCAAATCAATAAAATTAGAAATGAAAAAGGAGAAGTTACAACAGACACTGAAGAAATACAAAGCATCCTAAGAGACTACTATAAGCAACTCTATGCCAATAAAATGGACAACTTGGAAGAAATGGACAAATTCTTGCAAAGGTATAACTTTCCAAGACTGAACCAGGAAGAAATAGAAAATGTGAACAGACCAATCACAAGTAATGTAATTTAACTGTGATTAAAAATCTTCCAAGAGGGCTTCCCTGGTGGCGCAGTAGTTGAGAGTCCGCCTGCCGATGCAGGGGACATAGGTTCATGCCCTGGTCCCGGAAGATCCCACATGCCACGAAGCGGCTAGGCCCGTGAGGCACGGCCGCTGAGCCTGCGTGTCCGGAGCCTGTGCTCCACAATGGGAGAGGCCACAACAGTGAGGCCCGGGTACCACGGGGGAAAAAAAAAAAAATCTTCCAACAAACAAAAGCCCAGGACCAGATGGCTTCGCAGGTGAATTCCATCAAACATTTAGAGAAGAGCTAACACCCATCCTTCTCAGACTCTTCCAAAAAACTACAGAGGAAGGAAAACTCCCAAACTCGTTCTATGAGGCCACTATCACCCTGATACCAAAACCAGACAAAGATACTACAAAGAAAGAAACTTACAGACCAGTATCACTGATGAATATAGATGCAAAGATCCTCAACAAAATACTAGCAAACAGAATCCAACAACACATTAAAAGGATCATACACCACGATCAAGTGGGATTATTCCCAGGGATGCAAGGATTCTTCAATGTACGCAAATCAATCAACGTGATACACCATATTAACAAACTGAAGAATAAAAACCATATGATCATCTCAATAGATGCAGAAAATCTTTTGACAAAATTCAACACCGATTTATGATAAAAAACTCCCCAGAAAGTGGGCATAGAGGGAACCCACTTCTACATAGTAAAGGCCATATACAACAAACCCACAGCAAACATCATTCTCAATGGTGAAAAACTGAAACCATTTCCTATAAGATCAGGAACAAGACAAGGATGTTCACTCTCATCACTGTTATTCAACATAGTTTTGGAAGTCCTAGCCATGGCAATCAGAGAAGAAAAAAATAAAAGAAATACAAATTGGAAAAGAAGAAGTAAAACTGTCAGTGTTTGGAGATGACATGATACTATACATAGTATACTATCCTAAAGTATACCTAAAGATGCCACCAGAAAACTACTAGAGCTAATCAATGAATTTGGTAAAGCAGCAGGATACAAAACTAATGCACAGAAATCTCTTGCATTCCTATATACTAATGATGAACAATCTGAAAGAGAAATTAAGGAAACACTCCCATTTACCACTGCAACAAAAAGAATAAAATACCTAGGAATAAACCTACCTAGAGAGAGAAAAGATCTGTATGCAGAAAATTATAAGACACAGTTGAAAGAAATTAAAGATGATACCAACAGATGGAGAGATATACCATGCTCTTGGATTGGAAGAATCAATATTATAAAAATGACTATACTACCCAAAGCAATCTACAGATTCAATGCAATCCCTATCAAATTACCAATGGCATTTTTTACAGAACTAGAACAAAAAATCTAAAAATCTGTATGGAGACACAAAAGACCCCGAATAGCCAAAGCAGTCTTGAGGGAAAAAAACGGAGCTGCAGGAATCAGACTCCCTGACTTCAGACTATACTACAAAGCTACAGTAATCAAGACAATATGCTACTGGCATAAAAACAGAAATATAGATCAATGGAACAGGATAGAAAGCCCAGAGATAAACCCACGCACCTATGGTCAACTAATCTATGACAAAGGAGGCAAGGATATACAATGGAGAAAAGACAGTCTCTTCAATAACTGGTGCTGGGAAAACTGGACAGTTACATGTAAAAGAATGAAATTAGAACACTCCCTAACACCATACACAAAAATAAACTCAAAATGGATTAGTGACCTAAATGTAAGATGGGGCACTATAAAACTCTTAGAGGAAAACATAGGAAGAACACTCTTTGACATAAATCACAGCAAAATATTTTTTGATCCACCTCCTAGAGTAATGGAAATAAAAAGAAAAATAAGCAAATGGGACCTAATGAAGCTTAAAAGCTTTTGCACAGCAAAGGAAACCATAAACAAGACGAAAAGACAACCCTCAGAATGGGAGAAAATATTTGCAAATGCATCATTGGACAAAGGATTAATCTCCAAAATATATAAACTGCTCATGCAGCTCAATATTAAAAAAAAAACAACAATCCAAAAATGGGCAAAAGACCTAAATAGACATTTCTCCAAAGAAGACATACAGATAGCCAAGAAGCAAATGAAAAGTTGCTCAACATCACTAATTATTAGAAAAATGCAAATCAAAACTACAATGAGGTATCGCCTCACACCAGGCAGAATGGGCATCATCAGAAAATCTATAAACAACAAATGCTAGAGAGGGTGTGGAGAAAAGGGAACCCTCTTGCACTGTTGGTGGGAATGTACATTGTTACAGCCACCATGGAGAACAGTATGGAGGTGCTTTAAAAAACTAAAAATAGCATTACCATATGACCCAGCAATCCCACTACTGGGCATATACCCTGAGAAAACCATAATCCAAAAAGCCACATGCACCCCAATGTTCACTGCAGCACTATTTACAATAGCCAGGTCATGGAAGCAACCTAAATGCCCATCAACAGACGAATGGATAAAGATGTGGTACGTATATACAATAGAATATTACTCAGCCATAAAAAGGAACAAAATTGGGTCATCTGTAGAGACGTGGATGCATCTAGAGACTGTCATACAGAGTGAAGTAAGTCAGAAAGAGAAAAGCAAGTATTGTATATTAACGCATATATGTGGAACCGAGGAAATGGTACAGACAATCTGGTTTGCAGAGCAGAAACTGAGACACAGATGTAGAGAACAAAAGTATGGACACCAAGGGGGGTAAGCGGGATGGGGGTGGGGGTTGTGGTGTGATGAATTGGGAGATTGGGATTGACTTGTATACACTGATGTGTATAAAATGGATGGCTAATAAGAATAAATAAATACAGATAAATGTTGGTGAGGAAACCCTTGTACACTATTGATGGGAATGTAAACTGATGCAGCCACCATGGAAAACAGTTTAGAGTTTTCTCAGAAAACTAAAAATAGAAGTACCATATAACCCAGCAATTCTCCTCCTGGGTATATATCCAATTCAAAAAGATACATGCATACCAATGTTCATAGAATTATTTACAACTGCATAGATATGAAGCAACCTAAGTGTCCATCAACAGATGAATGAATAAAGAAGATGTGGTATGTATGTATGTGTACACACACACACACATGCACAATGGAATACTACTCAGCCATAAAAAATGAAATTTTGCTATTTTGCAACAACATGGATGGACTTGGAGGATATTATGCTAAGTGAAATAAGTCAAAGACAAATACTGTACGATATCACTTATATGTGGAATCTAAAGAATACAGCAAACTAGTGAATATAACAAAAAAGGAAACAGACTCACAGATACAGAAAATGAACTACTGGTTACCAGTCAGGAGACGAAAGGGGGAAGGGGCAATATATGGGTAGGGGATTAAGAGGTACAAAGTATTATATATAAAATGAACAAGCAACAAGGATATATTGTACAGCACAGGGATTATGGCCAATATTTTATAATAACTATAAATGGAGTATAACCTTTAAAAATTGTGAATCACTAAATTGTACACCTGTAACTTACATAATATTGTACATCAACTATACTTCAGTAAATAGAAATTCATGTTCTTTGTGACATTTTCTACTGGAATCTAAGTGTCTTATTGATTTGAATTCTCTCTCTCCTCAGTAGATAGGCAGAGTGCTGTTTTAATACATAAATGTGATTTTCACATGGAAAAAAATTCTCCATTTTTCCATGATGATAAAATAGTTGCCTGCAATTTATTTGATTTTCTCATAACATTTTATACAAAAACATCTCATGAATGATGGAGGCCCCAAAGAACAGTACCATGATATAGACTGCTGTTGATAATTTGAGAAATATAATAATAAAATGACAAGTAGCTTAGCCATCTTGAATTCATTCTGAAACAGTGTAAATTAACATTTTCTTCAAATGAATTAATCCCAAATGTTTTCTAATATTTCAGCCATTTCTTTAAAAAAATAAATTATAGAACATTTGGAGATGGTTATTTAATGGGAGAACATTACCCTAAGTGTTCTTCTATGCATCTACCCTAAAATTCCAGATGAGCCATTTACCTTCTAAGTATGGTGATAAGGAATGTCACCCCCATATTAGTGCCATATTTGGTATATGCCATAAATCTTTCTTACCAATGATGCTGATTATTGTAATTTTGCACCCTGTGTACTTTCCAAGTACAAGTCTCAAGCTTCCATCTACTTTCAGGTATGAGGCCCTAGCAGTGGGACAAGCTGGTTCCATCAGCCTGGGTTACCCATTACTCCCTAGCTCCTTCCCATGTTTATAAGTCTGTCTTTTGCAATGGAGTCTGCTAAGGCATGGACATGGCAGCGTAATATCAATATATGAAATCTCCTTTTAGGCTAACTATCTCCGTTTCTCAGGGATAGCAAGGAATTGAACAAAGACTGGATGGAGGTTTTCGGTATAGAACAAAGGGAGAACCTAAGACGCATCTGGAACAGAATGAAACTAGCAAAATACTGGGAAGTTCCAAACAACAGATTCCACTGCGGGGTCACAGGGCACAGAGGTACAGAAAACAGATCACTTACAGGGAACAGGGAATCATGACTTGGGACTGGCAAACAAAGGAGCTGCTCTTTGTGGGTAGATTAGGGAAGCTCCACGGGGAGGAACTCCCTGAGGCACAGCTCCATGGAGCCTGCTCCATTTTTATAGGGGTTCAGTTTCCACTATGGCTGAGCTGGTTAGTAAATATGACAATTGGTTGTGATGGTGACTTTGAGACTGTAAAATACTGAAGTGCTTTTTGGATCATTACAAATATATTACTATAATTTATATTATGACATGTGGAATTAAGACTGTATTTTCATTCTAATTCTTTAAACATACATGGACTCTTGATCACAATATTTGCTTGTCTAGAACTCCTTACCAACCATGAGGGATAACAGATTTTACTGCATCACTTCTGTCTCTTACTTAGATTTTAATCAATCTGAGAGGAAGGGACAGATTTTTCTACTTCCTTTGGTCTCCCAGCAGGCTGCAATTGAAAATGGATTCTTGGAAAAGTTAATCCATCTCTGAAAGGGACTGGAGACCAGCTCACTAAGCAGGGGCTGGCTGGCCCAGTGTTTCAAACCCTGTGAGGACAGACTCGATCTTGACTTGGTGTACCTTAAACTAAGCATACCTTTGGCACTAGTCTTAGTAACAGTACTTATCAATCAAGGCTTTGTTTAGTTGAGTCAATGATTTGACAGGTTAAATGAATAATTATGGATTGGCCGATCTGGAGCCCATTTCAGGAGCCGAACTTCAACTTGCTAATAGTCCCAGGATCAAGCATCAAACTGCACCCTGATATATGTCTGCAGACAATAAATGATTCCATTATCCTTTGGTTTGGAATGATATATATGATTGATCTTAGTTAACCCTGTGGTGAGAATGTGTTTGATGTCCTCTCATTTGTTTTCCATCTATTTTAGGTATACAAGTTGCTAAGACTCCTCAATCATAGCCTAAATCTTGGTCAATTACATGTTTTCTTTAAAACAAACCTGGCTACAATTTTTGAGAGTTCATTCATCAGACTTTGTGATCCTTTAAAACAATCTCCACTTTACATTAAAAATGCCAGCTTTTTTAAAGCGATAATATTTTTTCAAAAAATACTTCGCTTTTAATAAAATGTGTTTGTCTTGACTTTTAAGAGTCAAGGTGACTTTTGATAGTGGATTTGCACCTAAAATATTGAAAATAAAACCAGGCTTATGTCGTAGTAAGTAAGGCTTGAATTGGGAAAAGGGGAGTCCTTTCTGGAGTATCCTTAGCATTCTCATACCTTTTAAACCATCTCCCAAGGAATATGCTTAAGAACCTGCTCATAATATTTCTTTCATTACTTATGAAAATATTTTCATGGAAATTTCACCATATGACATTACACTTGCCTAAAAAATCTTATTTTTGTCTTGTAACATTTCCCTTTCAGACATGAGCATTTCTGGGGAATTATGGTATAGAGAGAAAACTTAGTCTTTTATTTAATAATTAGTATGAACAATTCAGTAGGCAAAAGAAATACTTTGAGGTTAATTTTGAAAGTAGACAGAAAAACCCTACTCACCTTATTATAACTGGAAAATTATACAAATGATGGTATTTATAATCTGGGTCTCATTTCAAGTTAAATTAAAATAGGTCATTTGTTCATTCAGCTTATATTTAATGCTAAAGAAAAAATTCTGATATTTTATTAAGCAAAATATTTGTGTTGTCATAATATATGTCTACATGCTGTTAAAATTACTTGAAGTCAAAATTAGTCACTTTTTAAAAACGTGATATTGAACAGCTAGGGTGATAGACAGTATCGAATTCAACACTGTCAAATTCAGACAAAACAAATTCAGGGGCTTCCCTGGTGGCGCAGTGGTTGAGAGCCCGCCTGCTGATGCAGGGGACATGGGTTCGTGCCCCGGTCTGGGAAGATCCCATATGCCGTGGAGCGGCTGGGCCTGTGAGCCGTGGCCGCTGAACCTGCCCGTCTGGAGCCTGTGCTCCGCAACGGGAGAGGCCACAACAGTGAGAGGCCCGCATACCGCAAAAAAAAAAAAAAAAAAAAAAAAAAAATTCAGTAGTCTTATTGAATTGAAGAAAACATTTCAATTAAAAAAATATATATATGGGGTGTGAAATTAACCCAGGCAACAAACAAAGTTATATAAATATATACATATATTTTTAAAAACTGAGGTATAATTGACATATAGTATTACATTATTTTCTGCTATACAACATAATGATTCGATATTTTTATATATTGTAAACTGATCACAACAATAAGTCTAGCTAATTATATACTCTCTGAATTTTTAAAAATAAATACTCCAAGATTGCAAAGTAAAGGTTTCGTTATACTTAGAAATTAGAAAATAAAATCTTTTCTAATTACTTATAAAATATTACAACTTAAATGTTAAACTGGTATCAGTTCATTATCCTTTTGATCATTTACAATACTTCCTAGAATCCTTTCCATATTCTCAAAACTATAACTAGCTCAGGAGAAAGGGAACTTGATACCAATTACTTCAGGGTAATGTTGTCTAACTAACTTACATAGACTCTAAAGTAGCATAAGGAAAAGTAGAGGGGGCAATATTAAGCATAATCAAAATTTTAATCATAGATTAAACTGAAACAAATGAAATAATGCTGAAATAGCCTTTGAACATTCTTTACTACACAGTTCTGGACTATGGGAAATCCAGTGACATAGAGGTCAACCTGGGGCATAGGAGTAAAGGAAAGACATGACGACCTTAGGTATTGAGAGAAGCACAGCATATACTGTTATAAAGTTCTTATATAGGAAACTGTATAATATTACTTAGAGGTAGACTGTGATAAATTAAAGACATATACTATAAACCCTAAGGCAATGGCTAAAATAAGCCAAAACCAAAGAGTTATAGCTAATCAGCCAACAATGGGAAAAAAACAGGGAACAAAACCTATGCAACTAACCTAAAAGAACACAGAAAACAACAGCAAGATGATAAATTAAACCCAACCTTATCAATAATCACATTAAATGCAAATGGTTTTAAGACCCCAATTAAAAGGCAGAGGTTGTCAGATTGTACTAAAAGAGACAATTATATGCTGCCCATAAGAAACTCATTTTAAATATAAAGACACATAGGTTTAAAGTAAAAGGATGGAGGAACATCTGCAACTCCTATATATTGCTGGTTAGAATAAGAAATGTTACAGCCACTTCAAAAACAATGCTGCAATTTTTTATAAAGTTAAACATACATCAAGAGGGAGGGGATATGGGGATAGATGTATACATATAGCTGATTCACTTTGTTGTACAGCAGAAACTAACACAACATTGTAAAGCAATTATATGCCAATAAAGATTTTTTAAAAAGTTAAATATACAATTACCACATGACACATTAATCACACCCCTAGGTATTTATCAAGAGAAATAAAAACTCATGTTCACAAAAAATAATAAGCGTATAGCAATTATAGAAAATTATAGATAAATGTTGCGAGAAATAAATAAAATGTCCTCTAGCAGAAATGGATAAATGAGCAGTTGTATATCCATATGACAGAATGCTTGCTACTCAGCAGTAAAAAGGTACAAAAGATTGAGAAATGCAAATTAAATCTACAATAGGATATTACTATATACCTATTAAAACTGCTAAAGTTATAGAACTGTAGGTTCACATAGTTGTGAACATTTAAAAATAATATACAGAAAAGCAATTGAATTAAGTAAGAGTTAGCAGCGTTGATGGATATAATTCAAAGTTAAAAAATATCAATTATATTCACATTACCAGTAACCATCAGTGAGAATGTTAAAATTAAAATTTAAAAATGCCATTTACATGAAAAACTATATAGGGAACAGTTCAATAAAGATGTGAGAGACCTCTACACAAACTGATTCTACAATTATATGAAAATTCAAAGAATCAAAAATTTCCAAGACAATCTGAAAGAAGAATAAACTTGGTGGCCTCCACTACCAGAAATCAAGAATTAAAGATAGAGTAATTATAGCAGGTGACATTTTGTGAGGATAGACAAATAGAAGAGAATATAGAATCCAGAAAGAGATTCACACCTGTGGACATTTGATTTATGGCAAGGATGGCACTTCAGAGCAATGGATAAAGAAATGTCCCTTTAATAAATGTGCTAGGTCAATTGGTATCCCATATGAAAAAATGATACTGTTGGTCAGGAATTAAGGCAGAGTTCATCTGAGAAATTTTTCTGTCCCATGTAGCATCAGCTGGGGTAAATCACTTGTAGTTAGTTGACACACTTCTAAGATGACTCATTCAGCAATATGGAGGGACCTATACATATTTGTTCTTTTTCAGATTCTTTTACATTATAGGTTATCACAAGATATTGAGTATAGTTCCCTGTGCTATACAGTAGGTCCCTGTTGTTTACCTATTTCATATATAGTAGTGTGTATCGGTTAATCCCAAACTCCTAATTTACCCATCCTCCCTTACCCCTCTTGTAACTATAAATTTGTCTTCTATGTCTGAGTCTATTTCTGGTTTGTAAATAACTTCATTTGTATCATATTTTAAGATTCCACATATAAGTGATACCACTTATATTTGATATTTATATCAAATATATTTGATATATTTGATATTTGTCTTTGTCTGACTTACTTCACTTAGTATGATAATCTCTAGGTCCATACTGCTGCAAATGGCAATATTTCATTCATTTTATGGCTGAGCAATATTCCATGGTATATATGTACCACATCTTCTTTATCAATCTCTCTGTTGATGGACATTTAGGTTGCTTCCATGTCTTGCCTGTTGTCAATAGTGCTGCAATGAACACTGTGGTGCATGTAACTTTTCAAATTAGAGTTTTCGTCCTTTCTGGATATATTCCCAGGAGTGGAACTGCTGGATCATATGGTAGCTCTATTTTTAGTTTTTTAAGGAACCTTCAAACTGTTCTCCATAGTGGCTGCACCCTTTTATACACCCCCTCTCCAGCATTTATTATTTGTATACTTTTTGATAATAGCCATTCTGCCCAGTGTGAGGTAATACCTCATTGTAGTTTTGATTTGCATTTCTCTAATAATTAGCAATGTTGTGCATCTTTTCGTGTGCCTGTTGGCCATCTGTATGTCTTCTTTGGAGAAATGTCTATCCAGGTCTTCTGTCCATTTTTTTTATTGGGTTGTTTGTTTTTTTGACATTGAGCTGTATGAGCTGCCTGTATATTTTGGAGATTAATCCTTTGTCAGTTGCTCCATTTGCAAATATTTTCTCCCATTCTGAGGGTTGTCTTTTCATCTTGTTTATGGTTTCCTTTGCTGTGCAAAAGTTTTAAATTTAATTAGGTCCATTTATTTATTTTTTATGATGGGTTTTTTAAGCTATAATTTTGTAGCTTATCTCGCTTATTCTCATGGTTAGAGTGACAGTGTTAGTCTCATGAATTTATACATTCCAACTGTGAGCAGAAATCTTCCCCAAATTCTTGATTTGTTTATGTAATTTCTATGGGTTTTTTTTTTCTGGTTTGCTCTAGAAGTCTTTACAACCATAAATTCTCTTCAATGTAAAGCTATGAAAGTTTCCCATAATAATTATTATATTCTCAGCATTTTTCTTTTATAGTGGATTAGTCAATACAGGTTAGAATGAATGATTACTCTATCAGTGGTTCAGGAGGCTTTCTCTAACACCTACACCTTAATTTTACTTGTTCTTTGTATTTATAAAACATACCATATATTTTTTCAAAACTTTAGTTCTACATAGCTATATAACTCATGCTGGTTTGGGGTTTCACTCTGAAATAAAATTAAAATTATTTTTGTAGCTTTACTATGAATCCAGAACCATAGTTTGTCTTTTAAGTCATCCTCTTTTTCATAAGTTGTTTCTCACCTATCTCTTTCTCTTAAGTCTTCATTTACTTATAATCTCACTTATAATCACTATAAAAATTGGAATGCCTACAAAGACAGGGCCTTATAAAATTTAGGATAGGTATAAAGAGTAAGTATATATTTTCATAAAACTTGTTCATGGGTAGTAAAATATTTGTGGAATATTTCCTAGAGTTTTTAATACTTCCTGTTCACCAGTGGATATCTATAAAAACCATTTGCATGGTTGATGCATGTCTTAGCATGTGATTACATTTTCTTTTTAAATTATGGTAAGATCAAGGATTGTTTCTACCTATTCTCTCTCCTCCATATTAGTTGAAGTAATTTTGCAGTGGAGGTAACTTTTGCTACATCATTAAATGTACAATTATACTGCTGTGATTATATTTTTAAATGGAGTTAAGAAAAGAAGGCTTAAAAGAAGTGTGATTCGTCATTTCAAAAGTTAAAGAGTGGTTTATCCCTATAATAATCTTTTTGGAAAGTAACCTACCACAATATAGAAATAGAAATAACTCAGAAATGAACATTCCAGCTTCTTTTCTCTTAACCAACAAAGGGTCCCTCTATATGTGCTAAAGTTTCCAAATAAGACTTCTCCGTGACCAGCCAAGGAGAGAAAGAGTCATGCCAACATCTGGTTCACTGCTGAAGAAACAACAGAAAACCTCACGTTTTACCTAATGAGTGATGCTGGTGTTTCTACTCTTACTACTACGGATAGTGTTGAAGGACTGAAGGCAGGCCAAGTCCTTGTTCACAGAAGTCTTCTTTCAGAACATAGCTGCTAGCATCTTCCATTACAAGCAGGTGCCAAATGGACAGCATTTTTATTTTGTCCCAAGCTGAATAGGAACTTTTTGGTAAACTTTCCCCTGTGTTGATGTTTGAAGAGAAGTTATGCCTGTGGAAGAATCCAAGGGATGAAAAATTTGTCTTCACTATTTTTTACAATTCTGCTTTTCAGTAAGGACTAATATTTGTGAGAAGCTCTTGCAAATTACTCAATTTTGATGTAAAAGTAGCTATTATAGCCAGTCATACACTTTTGCTAAAAATCTTCTTTCAAGGTAAGAACATGTGTGTGTGTGTGTGTGTGTGAGTATGTCTGTATGTACATACACAAAGTTGAGAGGTATTGAGTTATGGGGATGGTTGGGATGGTGCAGAGCAGGTAAAAGGAAGAAACAGAATGTGATACCATAGCTCTTTAGTAGCATTCTAGCTGTCTAGTATTCATCTCTGTCCCAAATTCTACTGACTTTTCAAGTGCAGCTCAAGATCTACCTCAAACCGAACTCTTTCCTTTCTGCCACTGGCACATGGCCTGATGTCTGAATTCCTGTAACACGTTTACATTCCATACTCAGGTTAGCATTTAGTACATACCACTCAAAATTGTATGGTCTTTTAAAAATGTGGTTTAAGATTGTACTTTTTGTTTTTCCTCAGATAATCCTAATCTTAGGGGAGTTCTTTGCCTTTTCCCCGCCATGATTCCATGATGAAAAGGGTAAAAAGAAAGACTATATAAACATAGCCAAGCCTGGACCTAGACGCATGGGTGTCTCCAGACTAATAATTTGGTTCCATTTCAAAATGAATTTTTAGATATTTATTCAACATTTACTTAAAGGGGTAGGAAGATTCTGATTTCCCATTAACAAAAGATGTATACAGAGATAAATTCATTTGTTGATTCACTTTGCTGCCCAAAGCAGAGTCAAAAGTCTGAAAAAAAAGAGCAGACAAAAGTTTCCTGCTTTCCTATAGCTCTTATTCTCTCTTCTGTTCTTCTGTGATTATCCAAACCAGACAACTTCTTGGCAAGCTCATTAAAGATGTAGATAATGAAGGAAATTCCTCAGTCCTGTGAACAGCCTTGTGCTGTGCAAATTTTTGATCTCAGAGCTTCAGCTGCCAGCTACTGCTGTCTTTTGGCTGACTGCAATTGCATGTGCATGTTGCAAAATTATTCAGTAGAGGCATGTTCGTGCTAGTGAGGACTCGCTTACATTTCCATCAGAAGCTCTATCGGCTTCAGCTGCATTTGTACAAATTTGCATTTCCATAGTAACATAAAAAGCCACTTGAGAAAATCTAACTTGGCAAGCAACTCATTTCTCATTTATTCCATGGATATTTCAATGCCCCCAAGTCAGTTCTTTAAGCAGCGGTCAAGCTGGCCTACCCCTTAGTCAGATTCTGTAGCTACCATTTAGCAACTCTTCTTCCTGGTGAATCTCCTCCTCCCAAAATCAGTCTTTCTGGCTGCTATATTATAAATTTATATTGCCTTTTAAAAATGTGACTTTTTATTTTCCTCTTAAGTTATGACATATAAGAAGCAAAGAAATTCATTATAAAAAGTATAAGTTAAGGGATCAGATGTACCAGCACATTCTGAATTAGCCACTCCCTGTGCCTAAGAATCCTGACAAATCTTTAGCTCCCCTGACCTCAATTTTTATCATTTGTAAACTACAGATAATAATATCCTCTTTGCAGAGTTGCTGAGAAGATCAGCAGCAATTAATCTCCCTGATACTCTTTGTCAATGATAGCCAATTTTGTTGCTAACAGGTACTATGATATTTTTAGTTCAGCCTTTGACACACATTGAACTGTATAAAGAGGACCTGAAGTTATTAAAAACTCAAATGGTTTATATTATTTGGAAAATCATCATTTATCAATTAATTCATGTATTCAACAAAAATACACTGGGTTCCATTAGGTGCTGGACATTTTAATTTTTGCCAAAATTTAGCTTTAAAAAAAACATGCAAAAATGTAACATGAGTTTTTGAAACCATGTGTGTATCTGTGTGTGTGCACATCTGTAGGTGTAATATGTGTTCAGGATTGACTGGATGGAAAGATGAAAAGCTGGAAGTAAACATCCCCCTTTTATTAGGCTGACTTTCAACGGTAACTACTATTAACAGTTTTTTGTTCATTATTCAAATTTTTTCATATGTGTCACTTCATTCATTGAATTAATATTTTCTGAGTACCTTTTGTGTACTAACCATTCTTCTAGTTTCTTGGGATGCAGTAAGGAAAAAAAATAAACCAACAAAATCTTTTTTCTCTTCTATCCCCTCCTTGGGATGTGCATGTGTATAAACGTTTGTCCTTTATATACTGAGGTGTAATTTATATGCAGATGAATGCATGTATCATAAGTTCAGTGAGTTCTGATAAATACATACATCTGTGTATCCCCACAAATGAATCAAGATATGGAATATTACTACCCCAGGAAGTTCCATCATGCTTCTTCCAGTAAATCCTGCTCTAGCCCCACATCACAGGCCACCATCCTCTGAATTCTAATACCAAATCCTTACCTGTTGTAGGGTTTCAAAAAATATGGGATTATACAGTACCTTTTTCATAAAGTATCCTTTACGTCTGGCTTCATTTGCTTAACAAAATGTTTTTGAACTCTGTACATGTTCTTGCATGCATCAGTGGCTCATTACTCTTTATTGCTCCATCATATGAATATACCACAATTTATTTATCCATTTCCTTCTTGATGGATATTTGGATTGTTTTTGGTTTGTGATATGAACAATCATAGACAAGTATTTTTGGCCAACATATGTCTTTGTCCCTGGAGTGAAATTGCTGGTCCAAGGGTATGTATTTTAACTTTATAAGAAACTGCTGGTTTTCCAAAACGTCTGTATCATTTTACACTCCCACTAACAATGTATGAGAAATTCAGTTGCTCCATATCTTCACCAACATTTAGAGCTTCTATTGTGCATGAAGTGATATATAATTTTGGGTTTAATTTGCATTTTCCTGATGATGAATAATTTTGATTACTTTTTCACGTGTTTAGTGGTTATTTTGCACATTCTTCTGTGAAGTGTCTATTCAATTATTATTATTATTATTTTTGGTACACGGGCCCCTCACCGCTGCGGCCTCTCCTCCCACGGAGCAACAGGCTCCGGACGCGCAGGCCCAGCAGCCATGGCTCACAGGCCCAGCCGCCCCGCGGCATGTGGGATCTTCCTGGACCGGGGCACGAACCCGCGTCCCCTGCATCGGCAGGCAGACTCCCAACCACTGTGCCACCAGGGAAGCCCCTATTCAATTATTTTGACCACTTTTTAATCAGGTTGTCTTTTCATTATTAAGATGTAAGAGTTCTTTATATTTTATGGACACAAGTCATTTTTTCCGTTATATGTATTACAAACATTTTCCTCTAGGTTATAGCTTGCCTTTTCATTTTTTAACATTGTCTTCTTATGAGAATTTTTTAATGTTAAGGAAGTATAATTTATCTTGCTTTTATGGTGCTTTTTCTGTCCTGTCTAAAAGGCTTTGACTACTCCAAGTTTGCAAAGATAGATTCCTCTGTGTTCTTCCAGAAGTTTTACTTTTTTTTTTTTGTGGTACGCGGGCCTCTCACTGTTGTGGCCTCTCCTGCTCCAGACGCACAGGCTCAGTGGCCATGACTCACAGGCCCAGACGCTCCACGGCATGTGGGATCTTCCCAGACCGGGGCACGAACCCATGTCCCCTGCAGCGGCAGGCGGACTCTCAACCACTGTGCCACCAGGGAAGCCCTAGAAGTTTTAGCTTTTATATTTATGTTTATGATCTATCTCAGATTAAGTTTTGAGTGTGCTGTGAGATAGAGGTCAAAGTTCATTTTTAAAATACATTATCCAGTTTTCCAGCATGACATTCTGAAGACTTTTCTTTCTCTGAGTTATTTTGGTGCCTTTTTAAAAACAGTGATCATACACTGGTGCTATTTTTAGACTACTGATTTGGTTCCATTAATCTGTATGTCTATACCTTTATGTCAATACCACATTGTCTCAATTATCATAACTTTATAGTACATCTTGCAATCATGTAATGTAAGTCCTCTAACTTTGTTCTTCCTTTTGAAGATTGTTTGGCTAAGTCCTTTCAAATTTGGTATACATTTCACAATCAGTCTGTCAAAATTTCTTCAAAAAGACCTGCTGGAATAGTCTTCATTGTAGAGCCCTTAAACACCTTTTGTTAAATTTATTCCAAAATAATATGTATTTATTGATTCTACTGTAAATGGTATTTTTAATATCTTATGTCTTTTGGTTATTTATTGCTTACATAAAATACAATTTATTTTTGTATTTTGACTTGTTTCCAATGACTTTGCTAAATTCATTTATTAGGTTTAGGAGTCCTACCGTACATTCCTTAGGGCTTTTTATGTACATCACCATGTAATCTGCAAATAAAGACAGTATTCTTTTACTTTCCAATCTTTATGTTAGGTATTTATTTATTTAGCTGATTGTGCTAGCGAGAACCTCCAGCACAAAGTTAAATAGAAATGGTGAGAGTGGACATCCCTGCCCTATTTCCCCTTTTAGGGGGAAAGTATTCAATGCTTCGCTATTTTGATTTTTTTTCTGTAGGCTTTTGAAAAATCGACTTTACTCTATAGAGCACTTTTTATTTTACAGAAAAATTGAGGAGAAAGTACAGAGAGTTCCCATACGCTCTCCTTCCCGCACTCCCAGTTTCCCCTATTCTTAATATCTTGCACTAGTGCAGTAGATCTGATGTTTATGTTACAATTGATAAATGATTACTGACATATTATTATTAACCAAAGTCCATATTTACATTAGAGTTCACTCTTTCTGTTGTACACTTTATGGATTTTGGCAAACGTATGTCCTGTATCCACCATTATAGTATCATATGGAACAGTTTTACTGCCCTAAAATTCCCTGTGCTCTGCTGTAGGTTTCTTTTTTTACAGATAACACTTGATCAGGTTGAGAAAGTTTCCTTTATTTTTAGTTTTCTGAAGACTTTTATCGTGAATGAGTGTTTAATTTTGTAAAATGCTTTTTCTGCATTTATAAAAATGACTATGCAGGATATTTTTGGCCTTCATTCTGTTAATATGGTCTATATTGATTGATTTCCAAATGGTAAACCAATATTGCATTCCAGGTAAACCTCACTTGGTCATGATGCATTATGATTTTGATATATTGCTGAATTTAACTTGCTAACATTTTGTTAAGAATTTTTATGATTTATGCATAAATTATGATTTATATAGAATATTTTTCTATCGTTTTTTTTTCTTCTTATGTTTTCCTCTAAATTGGATACTAGTGTAATATTGGCCCATAAAACAAGTTGGGAAATATTTTCTCCTCCATTAGATTCTGAGACTTTCTGTAGAATTGGTATTATGGGTACAAACCAGTTCATAATATTACTTTATCCTTTCAAAATATTTACAATCTCTATGATGTCCCCTCTTTCATATACATACTAAATATTTTCCACTTTGTTATTTTTAACTGTCTTAATATAGTTGAATCTTGCTTGTTTATACAGTCAGACAACCTTTACCTTTTAATCAGTGTTGACTCTATTTACATTTATGTAATCATTGATATGACTGTGTTTAACTCTACCATTTTGCTATTTTTCTTATTCTTTTCTTTTTCCTCTTTTTCTGTCACCTTTTAATCAAGTATTTATTACTGTTCCATTTTTTTTGTTTTTTTTCAGCTGTCACTGTTTTCATTTTCAGTGGTTGGTCACGCAGTTACATGAATTATCAACTTATAACAGTCTTATTTATTTAGCTAGTTATTTTATACAGCATGTTCTTATTAGTTATCTATTTTATACAAAAGTGTACATATGTCAACCCCAATCTCCCAATTCATCCCACCACCACCCTTCCCCACCCCGCTTTCCCCGCTTGGTGTCCATACATTTGTTCTCTACATCTGTGTCTCTATTTCTGCCTTGCAAACCGTTTCATCTGTACCATTTTTCGAGATTCCAAAAATATGCGTTAATATGTTTTTCTCTTTCTGACTTACTTCACTCTGTATGACAGTCTCTAGGTCCAACCACATCTATACAAATTACCCAATTTCATTCCTTTTTATGGCTGAGTAATATTCCATTGTATTTATGTACCACATCTTTATCCATTTGTTTGCTGATGGGCATTTAGGTTGCTTCCATTACCTGGCTATTGTAAATAGTGCTGCAATGAACATTGGGGTGCATGTGTCTTTTTGCATTATGGTTTCCTCTGGGTATATGCCCAGTAGTGGGATTGCTGGGTCATACGGTAATTCTATTTTTAGTTTTTTAAGGAACCTCCATACTGCTCTTCATAATGGCTGTATCAATTTACATTCCCACCAACAGTGCAAGAGGGTTCCCTTTTCTGCACACCCTCTCCAGCACTTGTTGTTTGTAGATCTTCTGATGATGCCCATTCTGACTGGTGTAGTTTTGTTTTGCATTGGTTTGCATTTCTTTAATAATTAGTGATGTTGAGCAGCTTTTCATGTGCTTCTTGGCCATCTGTATGTCTTCTTTGGAGAAATGTCTATTTAGGTCTTCTGCCCATTTTTTAATTAGGTTGTTTGTTTTTTTAATATTGAGCTGCATGAGCTGTTTATATATTTTGGAGATTAATCCTTTGTCCATTGATTTGTTTGCAAATATTTTCTCCCATTCTGAGGGTTGTCTTTTCGTCTTGTTTATAGTTTCCTTTGCTGTGCAAAAGCTTTTAAGTTTCATTAGGTCCCATTTGTTTATTTTTGTTTTTATTTCCATTACTCTAGGAGGTGGGTCAAAAAAGATTTTGCTGTGACTTATGTCAAAGAGTGTTCCTCCTGTGATTTCCTCTAAGAGTTTTATAGTGCCTGGTTATAACAGTCTAATTTAAATTAGAATTTTATCTCTTCACATACAATGTAAGAACCTTAAAACATTTATCCTCTATCCTTTTGTGCTTCTTGTCACATGTTTTACTTTTATCTGTGTTAAAACTAAACACCTCATGGTCATTTTTCCCTTTAAATAGTCTTATAAATTAAGATACTAAAGGAAAAAGTCTGCAATATTTTTCCAAATATTTACTATATTTGGCACTCTTCACTTCCTTGCTAATACCTGAGTTCCTTTTAGCATCAGTTATCCTCTAGACTGAAGACCTTCTTTGAACATTTTTTCTTTGGTAGTGTAGTTATCCTAGTTATGAATGTTGTCATTGTCAGCTATTCTTTATTTGAAAATATCTTTATTTTGCCTTCATTTTTGCAGAATACTTTTGCAGACTGTGAAATTTCAGGTGGAAGGGTTGTTTTTTTACCCCAGCACTTAAAAGATGCCATTTCCATTGTTTTATAGCTTGCATTGTTTGTGCGGAGTCCATGTTTATTGTCTTTCCCCTGAATGTGTTGTGTCTTTCTCTCGTCTTTAACAATTTTCTCTTGTCTTAGATTTTTATCAATTTAATTATGATGTACCTAGGTGTAGGGTTTTTGTTTTGGTTTTGTCAACGTTTTAAATTTTGTGGGTTGATATGTTAAAATTTGTAAAACTTTTTAGTCATTATTTTTTCAAAAAATTTCTTCTTTTGCGTCAATCTATCACTCCTCTCCCTGGACTCCAATTACACACATTAGAGGTTGCTCTATACTGTCTCACAAGTCATTGTGTGCCTATATTTTTCAGTCTTTTTTTTCCCCCCTCTGTGCTTTATTTTATAGCTTATATTGAAGAATTTTCAAGGACATTGATACTTTTTCCTGGAGTTTCTGATCTTTTATTCAGTTCATGTACTGTATTTTTCATTACAGATATTGTATTTTTGTTCTAATAGATTTTTTTTTTTGGTATATGTCTTTCTCCTCTTTGCTGAAATGTTCCACCTATTCTCTCATTAGATCTATATTTTCATTTTCTTTCTTTTAAAAAATATTTTTCTCCTAAATTTGACATTTGTATCATCACTGGGCCTTTTCTGTTTACTGTTCTCAGTTCCTGGTTATGGGTCATATTTTCTTACTTTTTCACATGTCTAGTAATTTATTTGAATATATATTGAATATTAGGATGCTATATTCTTGAAGTCTTTTTTTCTTTCTTTGCATAGTGCTATATTTTATTTTGGAAATTTACTATAATAATAATTATAAAGTAATAATAAGATAATTTATTGGAGGATCAGTTTAATATCAGCAAAGCTTGGTTTGTTGAGCTACTCTAGGACCACCTTTATGCAAAGTTGCAGTAGCCCTATTCCATGGTATGTCCTTTGTAAGGTCTCAACTGAATACACAGGGTATTCATCAAGGTCTCTTCATTCTGGTTGGTCGGAATTCCAACATATCTCAGTATTTGCAAGCTCCAGAATCTCCATCTAGCTCACAACCCATCAGTAGCTATTATCCCAGAATTCTCACTGGGTATGCATAGCTTAGCATTCAAGGGTAATCTATATCTATATCTATATACCTGTGCCATAGTTGGTACAGTTCCCTGATATAGAAAGCCCTGGTGAATGTGGAGCTCATGTCACATGTTCCCCTCATCTCAAAGATCACAGGCAGCTCTTCACTGTCAAGCTTCAAATTTGTGAACACAGTTGCTTTAAAATGCTTTGTTCATTTTTACAGTGATCTAGGACAGAGAAGGTAAACTGATGTTCTTTGACCTATTACTTTTACATTATGGTTGGAGATGAAAGTCTTTATAAAGCATTGTAAAAAAATATAAATGATATCTCAAAAGTTTGCTATAAATTATTTTTAAAGCAACACATCTTAGAAATATTTCCATACCCACACATATGGATCTGTCTCATTAAAAAAAATAGTTGCATTGTATTTCATTAATGTCTTCATTATATGTTGCCTACATATTCCCGTTAATAGATATTTAATTTTGCTATTAGAGGCAATGCCGCAATAAAAATTCTTACACATTTGGCCTATTTGTATGATGATACCAATAGACTACATTTATGGCAGTAGAGCTGATGGTTCAGAAGTAGAAATATTTGAGATTTTGATAATCACAAAGTACCCTGAAAATGCCATTCTACACTCCTACCAGGAGGAAAGCTTTTGTTTCCAATACCCTCCTCTACACACACATTATATGACAATGTTCTGAAAGAAAAAGAGGTAAAATGATGCATATAATTTGTATCAATGGAAACTTCCCAGTGATAGGTCAAACTGATATTTTAAGCTGAATCATTTTTGTGGTTTCCCCAGTATCTACTTTCAATGTCTGAGGCATAGGAATTTAGTGAGCAATTACTGAATAAATGTGAATGGACATAGTGGATTCTTTGCCTTCTTTTAAAAAAGGCAAGTCAGAACATTTACATTATTAGGAAGGCTGAGAAAATAAAGAGCTCTGACACTAAAATGGTTAACAGAAGTTAAGAAACACACACCACTGACAAGAGCAGCTCTGGATGGGGTTCCAAGGAGGAACCGCCAGACCAACTAGCTGAAGTTTTATAAATCTAAACCCTGATCTATATTTAACCACTCTTCCCTGATTATTTACTCCCTTCCACTGCAGTGGTCTGGACTCCTGAGAAGCATGTTTTCACAACTGGCTGGAAATGAAAGATTAGGTGGGTTAGATCAAACACCTCTTCCCTGTGATCAAGGGAAGGAAACTGAGACCTTTTCAAAACATACTCACTAGATTAGCCATACAGTTTGAGACTTGTTCTAGGCGGAGAGCACAACACCTCCTTTATATACTCTCTTATGTCTACTGAGAGCCTTTAAGAAATTAAGTACAGAAACAGAAAAGGAAAAAAAGAAAGTAAAAGAAGACAGACAAGGAGGGTCACAGAATCTAAATAATTTCTGCAAATAACTCTAATACACCTGGAGCCAATGTCCAAGATTGTCCTTTACATCTAGTTACCACAAAATCCAAAAAGATTTATAAGCAGAATTAAACAAGTATCAAAGATAAAAATACTCATGGAGAACATATGAAGAAAAGGTGTGCATCATTTGGCCACATCATCACACTTCTCTGAGTCTTTTATTCCTTCTTTGGTTGACAAAAAATAAGAAGCTATACAGAAGAGGTAGATCTTGAGCTGATTCATGAGGGATGAATAAAATTTGCTAGTTAAAAAGGAAAGGAAGGATATTGCAGGCCGGAAAGAGCAACTCTTTCAGGAGACTCCGCTGTCCTTTACTTCCTCAGAGTTAATATCTCCTTCCTCTGGGCTTCTGTTGTACTGTGTATTTATTTCTACTACGAGGATCTATTTGTTTGCATATGCCTGTACCTCCAATGTTTAACCCTGGGCCAGGCACAGGGGGTCAGTCACTGAACACTTCATAAATAAAGTCATGGAATGGTGAAATGGAAGGGTGTGCTTGGGGAAAGCTATATCTGCTATTGTTCTGGCACAGTACTGGATGGTATGGGGCCAATATTAAGTACTTAGGATGTGTAGGGGTACCCTAAAACATATGATACAATTAATACTACTCAGTGCCCTAAGGCAGAATTATCCTCCAGTTGTTGGCACAATAGGGACTGAGACAGGAAAAACTGGTTTGGGAAAGTCACAGAAGGCTCTGTGGAAAAGGTGGACACCAAATAGACTCAGAAGGATGGATAACTTGTGTGGAAAGAGGGAGGGAAGAAGGTTTGGAAGGACCAGAAGTAAAAAGGTATATGGAGCATGAAGGAGACAGGTAGGAGTGTAGATTGTTGCATGAAATGAGGCATCTCAGGGAATTAAGGGAAATAAGGTGGACAGATGGAGTCTTTCCAAATAGGAAAGACCACAAAAGTCAGGCAAAAGCATTTGTACTTAATTCCAAATAATGGAGGAGAGTGACACAATGGCAGAGATGTTTAAGAATATCTGGTACTAGTACAGCGGTAGCAGCCAAGATATTCTGAGAAACTTGATGTTACAGACTGAGTATTGCTCATTATGGTGTTATTTCTGTGACTAGTATAGTGTTTGACACATAGCACATTTGTAATAAAATTTTAAGTTGTCCTTCTGCCTATAATTTCCCTGTCTGTTGAACAAGGAATGGAAGAGGCTATAGCAGTAACTCAGGCAAAAGGTGACTACAACCATGACTATAGGGTCCCTGTGTAAATGGATAAAAGGGCAAATCTCAATGACATTTCAAAGAAATTAAAAATAGATCCTATTGAAATGGTGGGTGAAGAGTTTCAAAATGCTGTTTGGGTTTCTTGCCTGAAGCAATGATGTATGTAATGGGATGATATGGGAAGGAGGGAGAGAGAGAGAGTTTGGGTGATGGAAACATTGAAATCAGTGGGGCAACCAGACATCCAAGTTTCTTACAGGTGTTAGAAATTTGTAACTGGAACATAAGTGAGAAGTCAAGACTGAACATTGTTTCAATGAGTAAAAATGGGAAAGGAGAAGAAGAAATAAACTGAGGCTTCTGAAGAAAGACTTCTATGAAGGTTTTCTAAGAATGTTGAGTAGTGTCTGAGATGTGAGTTAAAGCCTAGAAATACAAGTCACAGAATACAACCAGGACCCTCATTGGAAAAATGTTCTTGTTCCTGTGATTGTTCTACTATTGTGAAGCTTTAATGGCTTATAATGTGTGTTCTACAAGAGTTGGTGGGATAACTGAGGTTAGAAAGGAAGTACATTAAGAAAGGTTCACTGGACTCTCCTTCTTTGGGTTTCCACAAAATGGACATTTATTAAAAATAGGAAACTTAGTGGCAATGCTCATAATGCATCATGGGTTTTACTGTCTTTTTTATGCCATTAAAGAGACTTACACATTTCCCTATTGCTTAGGAGACATGTATATTAAGATTCTCTTGAAGGCCACTCATTTTGTGTGGCAATGTATGTAAAGGACAGACTGGAATTTTCTAGATGAAACATTGCAATGTTTTGTGTTCACACCTGCTCTCATGCTGTTTGCTGATCTCCTTGGCTTCCCTACTCACACCTCCAAAACAATGCTTTAGCCCATTTGGAATGTTCCTGAGGGTAGAGAAGATTGATAGCTCTGTTTTCTCTCAAAATCATTTAGCAATTCCAGAAATCTCTACTTCTGAAATGACACAGCACACCTCATCTGGCTTTTCATATAAAAGATACCACAAATACTTCTTATACAACTTCTGGCTGCAGGGGAATGATAAAAATGGGAATTAGCCTTTGCTTTAGATAAAAACAGGATATTTATACATAAGACAGGAAAATGTTCAGAAATGTTTGCAAATGTCCATTGCTAACAAGAAAAAGTAATTGAAGATTTCTACAGAGGTGTGGTTTTCAAACATTACTGAGGGTAATCCAGAGAAAGAAGTGCATTTTACATCATGACCCAGATGTAACACACACACATATACATACACACACCCCACATACAACTAAGACAAAGTTTGAAGAAATAATACTTATCCTTGCTTGCTACCTGGGGGATATATATTTTTAGAATTTTAAAAAATTCTATTCTATTCTATTCTATTCTATTCTATTCTATTCTATTCTATTCTATTCTATCCCATCCCATCCCATCCCATCCCATCCCATCCCATTCCATCCCATCCCATCCCAGTATAAATAATGCTGGTTGTGACTTACTAAAATGATTTTATACCTGAAGGCTGAAAAACATTGCTAAACCATTTTGACGCCCATGTGAGCAAACTTATTTTTCTGAACTTGGAAATATGCTATAATTTTTCATCCTTGGGCACGTTATAGATCATCTTTACATCTCTTCTTCCCAGGTCAGCAATTAGCCTTATTCCGAGAAGAAAGAGGCACTTGGATGGGAGCAGTTCATTCCCACAGCCATCTTCAAGTTGTCACTCACAGCAATGTGTCCTCTCGGTCCTGGATCCTCACCACCATGGGAAGTTAAGGAGGGGCTCTACCTTGCTACTCCACACAACCCTCACACACATCACAGAACAATGTTCCTATAAAGACTGTGCCGAATGATGGACTGGTGTTTATTTTTCCAGCCACTAAGTCAAATAGCTCCAGTGATTCAAGAAGCAGAGGAACCTAAGAAAGATGGGATGAGAGCAGTGGTAGCTCCAGATTTTCTGTTAGGAAGAAGTGAGGGTCAGCCATCTGGCTGGAGGTTGCCTAGGGGACCTGTCCTAACCTGTCTTTGTAGAACCAGATGACATATTTATCTGAGGAGGCCTGCTGTGCTGGGAGGCTAGGAGGCTAGGTCCTCTCAAGCTACCCTATGGCAGAGTCAAGAAACTAAGTGAAGTTTTTGTGGAGAAACAATTCTGAATTAGAATCTTTTTTTCCTTCCAGTTTTATTGAGATACAACTGACATACAGCACTGTGTAAGTTTAAGGTGTACAGCATAGTGATTTGACTTACATACATCAGGAAATGATTATCCCAATGAGTTTAATGAACATGCATCAACTCATATAGACACAAAATTAAAGAAATAGAAAAAAAAGTTTTTCCTTGTGATGAGAACTCTCAGGATTTACTCTCTTAACAACTTTGATATATAACATAGAGTAGTGTTAATTACATTTATCATGTTGTAAATTACATCTCTAGTACTTCTATTTCTTATAACTGGAAGTCTGCACCTTGTGAGTACTTTCATACAAGCCCCCCTGCCACTCCCCACCTTTGGTAATCACAAATCTGATTTCTTTTTCTATGAGTTTGTTTGTTTGTTTTTAAAGTATAACTGACCTACAACACTGCGTTAGTTCCTGTTACACAATATAGTGATTCGATATTTCTGTGCATTTCAAAATGATCACCACAATAAGTCTAGTTATGATCTGTCACCACACAACGATATCACATAGTTATTGACTGACTCTATTCCAACACTGTACATTTCATCCCCATGACTCACTATTTTGCAACTTGACCCTCTTAATCTCCCTCACCAATTTCTTTCTTCCTCTCACCCCCTCCCCTCTGGCAACCTGTTTGTTCTGTGTATCTATGACTCTGTTTCTAAAGAAATGCTTTCTCAGAAAAAAATCACTTGGTTTGCAACATTCTAGCAAAGAGAAATCGCTCAGGGATCTCTTTTAGTGAGTACATAAAAATGATATAAAAATGTATGATTTCAAAGATTTATATGAAGAGTTTAAAAAAAGTGAACAGGGCAATTCCACTCCCAGGTATATACCCAAGAGAACAATAAAAAATATGTCCATACACAAACTTGGACACAATGTTTTGGAGCAGCATTAGTCATAACAGCCTAAAAATACAAACAACCCAAGTGTCCATCAGATGATGAATAAACAAAATGGGGCATATCCATACAAAGGAATAGTATTCATCTATAAAAACAAAGTACTGATATACACTGTAACAAGGATGAACCTTGAGAACATGTTAAGTGAAAGAAGCCAGACATGAAAGGACACTATTGTATGATTCCACCTACGTGAAATGTCACGTAGGCAAATCTATAGAGATATAAAGTAGATTAGTGGCTTCTAAGGGACATTGGGGCTAACTGTTAATGAGGGTGGAGTTTCTTTTTGGGAAAATGGAAAAATTCTGGAATCCGATAGTGCTGGCGGATGCACAACACAGTGATTAGACTAAAATCCAGTGATATGTACACTTAAAAATGGTGAATTTTATGTTACCTGAAGTACCTCTCAATAAAGAAATACTATCGAGAAAAAAAAAGAGGTAAATTCAGTTTATCTACCTTCTGCATTATCACAATGGTTGTTATGTGACAAAGTGTCTCTAAAGAGTTTAAAATGATTTTTTAATGTAGGTTAAATTTATGAAAAATATATTTTTGCAATTCTTTAATTTGTCAAACTCTTTTATGTTATACGTATTACCATAAATTCTAAATTAGACAATTTTAAATGTAAATTTTATGGTTGGATACAACCTATCTACTCTAAGCAGTATGTGAGGGTACTTTTACCATCATCATTTATTGAACAACTGGTCCTTGCATGATACTGTGCTAAGTGCTCAAGAAACAAAAAGGTCACTAAACCTTGATCTCTGGTCTAAAGAGCCATTCAGCTCATCTGGGAGACAGAACATGGCACAGAAGTACCCACTTCAGTAGGAAGACCAAGGGCCACGCCAAGTGGGAGCTCCAATGGTGAACATCACAGGCATTCAGAAGAAGGGGGGATATAAAGCTTCCTGGAGGAGATGGGTCTTTGCATGTAAAAGAGGAAGACATCTGGGCAAAGGAAAGAAGAGCAAAGACTAAGGACAGAAAGGCTGTGGAGAGCTTGCTTAGCACCTGGTTTCTGTGGAGATCAAGGCAATTTCCTCTCACCATCATTTTCTTTCTACTCTCCCACTAGGGTCTGAGAGTATTCATCCTGTTTTAGAGTTAGGACAACAACGAAGGCACCGGGATTTCAAGAAGGGCTCAGTTAAAAGAAAAATAAACTATAGTACGTTGAAGAGTTTTTTGAAAGAAGGATCTGTGGTTTTCCTTGGAAAAGATATTCTCTTGCCTCCCAGGCTCCAGCCAGCTTTTGGTAAGATATGTCACTAAAAGGAAAATTTAAGTCATTTTTAAAGCATCAAATTTTCATTAGAACTTGTCCAAACTGCAATACTATGAAGACAGAGGAGTTTTGGAGCCTGTAGACATCTTTCTTTCCAGTGCAGTGAGGAAGATTGGAGTTCTAAGCAAATTCCAGTCAAAATTAATTTAGGAAGTTAAATAATAATTCAGGAAAATATACGTTTAAGAACATTTCCTGCTTTCTCAAACCATGAAAATGTGAAATGGCATATATCAGAGACGTGAATCCAAATGTAGAAATTAAAAAGTTCTGTGTGCTAGGGTATAGAAGAGTGGTGGTTTTACCTTATTTTTGGCCCCAGTAGAGAATGCAACTGGTTTGGGAGCCTGAAAACGAGACGGTTCTCATCCTGTATCTGTTTATCACTTTCTCCTTCACCTAGCCTTAGCACCTGACTGTTAAGTCAACAGTACTTACCTACTATATGTGAGGTATTATTCTGGACACAGAAGGGGGAGAGAGAGATGAGTAAGGCATAGTTCATGATATCAAACTTCTTATTCTACAGATCCACATTTCCCAAAGTTTGCTCCATGAAACAATGCCCTGGAAGTTCGTCAACAAAGAAAAGTTTGATGTCTAAATTAGTTTGGCAAACTCCTAGCTCCCAGAGCCTCCTCTTAGTGACTGATAGTAAAAAACGGAAGGAAAGAAAACCTGAACTCAGAACTCCCTGTACACTACCCTCTATTAAGAACCTGGACCTAGTGACCTCTATTAGACACCAAGACAAGTTGCTTTAGTTCAGTGCTGTTCAATAGAACTCTCTGCAGTGTTGGAAATGTTTTATGTCTGTGCCATGCAATATGGTAGCTACTAGCCACACTGCATTGCCATGCAATATGGTAGCTAGTAGTCATAGAGCATCTAAATGTGGCTAGTGCAACTGAGGTACATAATTTTTTTTTTTTTTTTTTTTGCCGTACGTGGGCCTCTCACTGTTGTGGCCTCTCCCGCTGCGGAGCACAGGCTCCGGACGTGCAGGCCCAGCGGCCATGGCTCACGGGCCCAGACGCTCCACGGCATGTGGGATCTTCCCAGACCGGGGCACGAACCCGTGTCCCCTGCATCGGCAGGCAGACTCTCAACCACTGCGCCACCAGGGAAGCCCCATAATTTTTTAACTTTATTAATTTTGATGAATTTAAATAGCCACACATGGCCATATGGTAGCTCAGTGGCTACCATACTGAGCTGTGCAGCTCCATATCATGAAACATAAATGTTTTAAAAATCCTTTTAATGGAAATTTAAAATTTTCAACATTTTGCACAAACAGGGAAGTGACAGACACTTTGGGAGGTTTTGAAAGAGTCGAAAAGATTCTATTTTTACCCTGACTTTTGAAATTCTGCCACCTGAAAATGCTTTTCCAAAATCTTTGTTGATATATTAGCTCTCTAAATCCTGACTAGGACCACTTTTTAATTTCCACATTTAGATCCATCTCAACATTGCACAACTCTTAGGAAGAAATGCACCTCTGCTGCTCCAGGTAATTTGTCTGTCCTGTCTGACCTTCAGGCGTGATGCAGAAACACACAAACCTGAAGATGAACTTCACATGTGACTGTGTGAAGGTTCCTGGGATTTACTGTCAGATCTAGTCAGGCAAAAGACATTGTCAAACAGGTTGATGAAATTCTAAAATATTCATTATCAAAGGTTTCCTTCCTCAAAAGGTTTACTTTTCTTTTTTACATTTATTTTGTTTTTCAAAACATGTCTTCTTTATTTTTGTAGTTATGAATAACATTAATCCAATGAAATATTTTCAGGTTAAATGCAATTGGTAGTAATCCTGAGAAGGCTATAAAAATGGCAGCTTTTATTTCTTTATTCCTTTTCTTGTGATACTTGGCTTTTGATGTCTTGAGAGGGCTTCAGAACGCCTCCCAATTCTTCACACATTGGCTTATTTTCAACTTTTTCTGCAGACGTCCGGAGCCCACGACGCCTGCCTCCACAGGCTTCATGCTTTTGTGGCTCCAGCTTCACTTCCTGCTCACAAAGCCTTTCTGTCTGTCCTGGAGATGGACAGGCTCTGGAAGCAGCCCATACCCAGAAAGAGAAGAGCAGTGTCTTCCACGCTGATAAGAGCCAAGGCTCCCACCTTCTCCAGTAAAAGTGCCTCAGGAACAGTCGGTTGTATGGCACAGAAGCTGGGTATTTTATGAGTCAATTATCTTGAATAACCTCGGGAGAGGAGCTGTAGATTTTCCCCATTCCACAAATGTAAACAAATTATTAATATAAATTGATAAGAAACCTGCAGCCTTCAATGAAGAAATCCTATGGAAGCCTATGTATTTATCAGATATTATTTTATTTACTCTGTGGTTTAGGTCAATAAGGTCAGCTGTCTTCAGAAATAACACAAACTCTTGCCAGGTTGAATGAGAATTTCTGTTGGGCAACCACAAATGGGAAAGCTGGATTGCCTTCACCAGGTTTAGCTGGTTAGACTCTGGTACGCATGGGCTAAGTAGAGTGTTCCACTGCCTTGATTCTTAGGTTGGATCACATATTGGATCCATACATGAATTCAATCAGATATTACTCCTGATTACTGTTAGCAAACCATTCTCCATTTTCCTCCTAATAAGAAAATGTTTATTATTCCATAAATTAAAATCTGGCATTATGGTGGGTGGGGGCAGCAGAAACAAAATAGCTCAGTTTAGTTTGGAGTCTGAGTCAGGAGTTTCACTCATTAGCTTAATGGATATAAAATCTGGTCTCAGTCCATTAACTACCTGTGTAAGTATGACGGTGGAAAGTAAGACGGCCTATATTGTATGTACTCTGATAAATGTTTGGCTTTATTTAGATAAGCCTTAGCCCTAGAAAGTAACTCATGAATTGAGGTAAACATGAATTTCAGTGCTGCTAAAGCAATAGGGACCAGCATCATTAGCATTTTCCCAAGTCCCTGCTCATCTTTTAGGTAGCAGCTCTCCTGGCTGCTACAGATGATCAGGATTTGAGAGCTATGGATTCTCATCTTTGCATGAACTTAAACCATTTTAGCCTGCTCCATAGTCGAAATGGTCAATAATTTCTTCTGGATTTCTTTGACTATAAAATCCAGGAACTGATGTTGGTTGGTACCAGTCTGTAAACACTCATTGTGTTACCCAAATTCCTGGGTAGTCTGCTAAAGGTATACCAGCTGTGAATTTATTTCAACCTTTTATATTTTAGTAATTTTATATATTTACCTCTTACTTTTTAGTGATCATTCATTACTCATGTATTCATCCAATTAGAGGTAACTGCCATGGTCCACAAGAAAGACTGTGGTGGTCTGATCTGACCCGGTGGAAATGGAGATGGAGAAAAGTGTTGGGTTGTAAACACATTAGGAAGCCAAATTTGCAGTATTTGTTGTGACTGTCTGTGAGAGTAAAGAAGAAGCTGACTGCAAGGCAACTTGCAGGTTCTGACGTAGGTAACTGACCAGTGGACTAGAAATAGGACTTTCTACAATAGAAACAGGTTTGGGGTTAAAAATGAGGATTTACTTATTTATTTGAGATAGCTGATGTACAATATTATGTAAGTTACAGGTGTACAACATAGTGATTCACAATTTTTAAAGGTTATACCCCTTTTATAGTTATAAAATATTGGCTATACTCCTTGTGTTGTACAACATATCCTTGTAGATTATTTATTTTATACATAATGGTTTGTATCTCTTAATCCCCTACCCCTATATTGCCCCTTCTCCCTTACCTCTCTCCACTGGTAACGACTAGTTTGTTCTCTATATCTTGAGTTTGTTTCCTTTTTGTTGTTTTATTTTTTAGATTCCTCATGTAAGTGATATAATACAGTATTTGGCTGTGTCTGACTTATTTCACTTAGCACAATACTCTCCACGACCATCCATGTTGCTGAAAGTGGCAAAATCTCATTCTTGTTTATGGTTTAGTAGTACTCCACTGTATGTATGTATGTGTGTGTGTGTGTGTGTGTGTGTATATATGTATTTGTGTATTGTATATGTATTTATGTATATATAGCATCCTCTTTATCCATTCATCTGTTGATGAACACTTAGGTTGCTTCCATATCTTGGCAATTGTAAATAATTCTGCTATAAATACTGGGCTATATCTTTTCGAATTAGTGTTTTTAGTTTTTTTTGGTACATACCCAGGAGTGGAGTTGCTGGATCCTATGTTATCTCTTTTAGTATTTTGAGAAACCACCATAATATTTTCCACAGTGGCTGCACCAATTTACCTTCGCACCAGCTCTTATGAGGGCTCCCTTTCCTCCACATCCTGACATTTGTTAATATTTGTCTTCTTTTTGATGACAGCCATTTTGACAGATGTGAGGTGATATCTCATTGTGGTTTTAATTTGCATTTCTCTAATGATGTTGAGCATCTTTTCATGTGCCTGTTAGCCATCTGCATGTCTTCTTTGGAAAAATGTCTATTCAGGTCTTCTGCCCATTTTTTAATCTGGTTATTTGCTTTTTTGATGTTCAGTTGTATGAGCTGTTTATATATTTTGGATATCAACCCCTTATCAGTGATATCATCATCTGCAAATATCTTCTCCCATTTAGTAGGTTGTCTTTTCATTTTGTTGATGGTCTCCTTTGCTGTGAAAAAGCTTTTAAGCCTAAATAAGTCCCATTTGTTTATTTTTGCTTTTATTTCCTTTGCTTTAGGAGACATATCTAAACAATTGCTACAATTTACATCAAAGAGTGTCCTGTTTTCTTCTCGGAGTTTTATGGTTTCCAGTCTCACATTTATGTCTTTAATCATTTTATTTTCATATATGGTGTTAGGGAATGTTCTAATTTCATTCTTTTCCATGTAGCTGTCCAGTTTTCCCAGCACCTCTTAATGAAGAGACTATCTTCTCCCCATCGTTTATTCTTGCCTCCTTTGTCGTAGAATAATTGACCGTAAGTGCATGAGTTTATTTATGGGCTCTCTATTCTGTTCCATTGATCTATGTATCTGTTTTTGTGCCAGTACCATGCTGTTTTGATTAGTTAGTCTGAAGTCAGGGAGCGTGACTCCTCCAGCTCTGTTCTTCCTTCTCAAAATTATTTTGGCTGTTCAGGGTCTTTTGTGTTTTCATACAAATTTTAAGGTTATTTGTTCTAATTCTGTGAAAAATGTCTTTGGTATTTTGATAAGAGATTACATTGCATCTGTAGATTGCCTTGGGTAGTATGGTTATTTTAACAATATTAATTCTTACAATCCATGAACACAGTATATCTTTCCATCTGTTTATCTTTCCATCTGTTTCTGTCATCTTCAATTTCTTTCACAGTGTCTTACAGATTTCCAAGTACAGGTCTTTTACCTCCTTAGGTAGGTTTATTCCTAGGTATTTTATTCTTTTTGATATGATTACTAATAGAACTGTTTCCTTAATTTCTCTTTCTGATAGTTCATTGTTAGTGTATAGAAATGCAAAAGATTTCTACATATAATTTTGTATCCTGCAACTTTATCAAATTCATTGATAAGTTCTAGTAGTGTTCTGGTGGTTAAATCTTTAGGATTTTCTATGTATAGTATCATGTCATCTGCCAACAGTGACAGTTTTACTTCTTCCTTTCCAATTTGGATTCCTTTTATTTCTTTTTCTTGTCTGACTGCTGTGGCTAGGACTTCCAATATCATGTTGAATAAAAGTAGCAAGAGTGGGCATCCTTGTTTTGTTGTTGATCTTAGAGGAAATGTTTTCAGCTTTTCACCATTGAGTATAATGTTAGCTATGGAAGGAATTCATCTTTGAACATGTGTTGTAGGAATTAACTTTGAAACATCTGTGTGGGAACATCCAGTGGACCAGTGTCTTTCCAATGTTTTGACCATAGCCCAGATAAAGAAATATGTTTAACATCATAATGCCATGCTCCCACACAAATGAAAAAAAGTTTCATGAAATATAATTATTCAATATAAATTTGAAGTACTCTGATATTCTCTATTCTATTCCATATTTCATTTTTAACATGCTGGTCTCTATTCAGTCAACTGATTTCAAACCCACTAATTTCCAGTTTGGAAAACACTGTAGTATACAGTTTTATTTACTTTTCTATATATAGGAGACATATCTGGGTTTGAGGTATAGGTATAGATGAGAAATCAGCATATAGGTGGTAAGTGGATCTACAGATGTGGATGAAATGGCCTAGGAAGACACTGCAGAGAAGACCAAAGATCTAATCCTGAGATATGGGGAAATGGCATAAGGAAGACCAGGAGAATGTGCTCTACAGAGGATAACACAAGAGGTTGCTTTGATGAAAAAGGAAGAATGTTCAAAGCAGTTCAATGCTGCTAGGAGATGGAACTAATCACTGAAAAGTCTCCATTAGATTTAGAGATGACTGGGTCTCTGGTCACCTTTATGAAATAAATCTCAGGGTATGAAAGAAAAGAAGGAGATTTCTGTAAGTTGAAGGAGTGAGAAGTAAGGAAAGAGAAATCGAGTTACGTATCTCCTTCAAAAAGTTTGTCTTTGAAATAAAAAAAGTGAAATCAGTAGGAAGTGGAAAAGAAAATCAGTGACAAGATAGAAATAGTACTGTACTTTCTCTTATGTGTCATATAACTCTTCATTTCAAGGTCAAGGCAGTTACCTGGGGCCAACTCTAGGATAAATGAATAAATACATATTTGCCTTATACATGCTCTTTTGTGTGGTTGTGTAGTATTTCATTCTGGGTGCGTTTGTATGATTACATATGTAAACTATAAATATATATAAATATTATTTATGTAAATTATATATATTATACATATATGTGTATATTTATGTATAAGGGTGTATATGTGTTATATATGTGTGTGTGTGTGTGTGTGTGTGTGTATCCTAGCTTGAAAAGAACACATTTAGGTGGGTATATGGGTATATCAGCAAAGTTTCTAACTTGTTCCTTATGCAGAATCCCCAAGGTGTCCATGGGATACCTTCAACTATCACAGAATGGTAGAACTTCTACTGGAGAATGCCCTAGTAAAAGACATATAATACCATCAAGGGCTGCCAATCTTCCTTCTGGTACAATTCAAAGAATGGGTTGTACGCTTTTTTTCTTCCCCAGTGGCAGAGAAGTATTTCAAGGCTTTATTTGAACATGCCTTGAATTTCAGCTTCAGAAAGTAGAGAGTAAGAGAGTGATTAAATTTCAGCCTCAATATCAATCCAATTATCAACTATGTCAAGACACATAACTGCCCCATATTTGAGTGACTGCCAATGATTAGTAATAACCTACAATCTCCTTGACATTTCTCTCAAAAATATCCTATGGTTTCTAAATTAAAATCTGCCAACCTTAAGAAACATAGGTAAAGGAGTTACTATAATAAGTAATAAGGTCTCAGTGGAAAGACAGTTTGCTTTAGAACCCAGTTTCTCAGCCATCTGGGCAGAATAACTATGTTAAATCCTCTCTTACCGGCCTTTGGTTAAAGATGGAGTATTTATAAATCACTTTGGATTTAAGAACTGTATTGATTCTAAACTATAGATTGTTATAAACCATGATCTTCATTTTGCATTTCTTAATTAAAAGAATGTGAGGGATTTAAGAGAACTAGGTGGTTGCAGCTATTGAAAGTAAACTCTGAATGTTTCCTAATTTCTTCCCTGATTATTCCAAAATATTTATACTTCTTTTTATCTGGAAAGACATTGCATACACAAATAAGAAACTATGTCAGACAATGAGTCTGGTGACTCAACTTACTGGCTTTTCCTGGAAATCCAAGATACTTCTTTTTCAGGACTGGGAACCTAGAGGTGTCACACAGTCAAAAATGCTTCCATCTACTGGTCAAAGTCAGGAATACACTAAGTGTTCCTCTGCCTAAAGTCACTAGTGGAGAAGACAGAATACCCACACTGAGCAGAGCTTGGCGTCAAGGCTCAGATGCTCAAAATAGTGGGTTCTTGCTGACGATGAAGGTAAATTCTAATCAAAAAGCAGCCTATTCAGATAGATCAGCAGTGGAGCAGAGGGGTAAGATTAGAAATTAAATACCCTGAGGCTCTGCTGTGTATTCTCCTGCCAACCTAGAAACAGGCAATAGGTTGTGACTGCTTCAGAATATTCAGGGGCAAAGTGCTATGCCTCCTGCATTACCAGACTTAGTAGTCTCTGGAAGTCTGAGTCTAAAACCAATATATGAAATGGCTTAAGAGGTCAACTGACCCTTTTTCTCAATGCTTAGTTGGGTCAGTGGCTCCCTCAGAGTTATTTTAATTCATTCCTGTGGGTGAAAATACGTGACTATTTTCTTTTCCTACAGTCATATGGAGTTAATTTGCCATGGTGAGCAGTTGCCAAATAGGACAGTGGAATTTGTCTCATTCCTGTGGTGACTTTAGATATGAAATGCCAGGCTGCTGGCCTGGGGGAAGGTGCTGTAAGTTGCAGGCACGAAGCCAAGCCTCCCCAGCACCCTTTGCTCCCTTTGACAGCCACCCTCCTAGGCTGCGATCTGGTCGAATTAATTCACAGCTGCCAGATATCAGGACTTTATCTGCATTGTTAGCATTCCTCCTACCCTTCAACCTCTGTTCATTTAATGGTTATCTGATGGGGACTGATATTAGATGAAGAGGAATGTTCAAATCATGCTGGCTTTGGCAAGTGGGAGCTAAAACAGCAGAACTCCAGTTTAGAAGGGAATATTTGCTCACCGATATGAGAGTTTTGCTAGTAGGACTCTGGAATAGGAGGGAAGGTGATTCTAAGAAAATATTCTGGCAAAGGGGACATAGTTCTTTAATGATGCTCCATGTACTTTATTTATTTGGCCACAAGATGAAAAGAAAGCTACAAGAGACACAAAGAACAGGTATGATAGGAACACGTTTCTTCATGTTATTTTTGACCATTTTTTAGGCAAACATTCTTTCTTTGTAATCTCACTGTTATACTGAGTTGAACAATTTATTTGCATTGAACTAAGTTGAGCAAGAAGTATTAAGATATTTTAGAAGACAGCTTTCAAGGAGCAGTTTTCTTAAAGGATATATTCTTAAAGCATGTTTCTGAACTCATGGCATTTCTCTCTTGAATCTCAGGCAGATGAGAGTCTGAAAAAAATTGTATGGAAAGGGACAAAGCACGAGGCAGAACATTTTGCAATGAAATAAATGCAGTTATTGTAACTAAAGCTGAACTTTCTTTAAAACGGCATACTGCATGAGCATATCGACTCAAAAGTAGCCTTTTCTGTTTAGGGCCTGCAGCAGACTCACAGGGGAGTAAGCAAGGCAAAAATGAAACCCAGAGGGACGATGAGATTTCCAAGGGCAAGACTGGTGAGCATCCTTCTGGGCGGGGTCAATTTCACCATGACTCAAAATATATTTATATCACACTAAGCTGACAGGGGAAGCGAAGCATTTTGTGTTTCATCCTTTCAGAGAGCATATGACTATGGAAAGGCCTCAAGTATGTTTTCAACTTAAAAACGCAAAATGCACTTGAAATACCCTGACAGTAATAATTAATGCCCATTTTTAAGAAAGTCTAATATCTGTGCTGGGAAAATTGGATACTAACATGCAAAACAACGAAACTGAATTCCTATTTTACACCACTCACAGAAAAACTCGAAATGGATTAAAGACTTAAGTGTAAAACCCGAAGCCATAAAATTCTTAGAAGAAAATACAAGGAAAAGGTTCTGACATTGACCTCGGCAATTATTCTGTCAACATGACACTCTAAGCGCAAGCGACAAAAGCAAAAATAAACAAGTAGAATTACATCAAATTAAAAAGCTTCTGCACGGCAAAAGAAATGATCAACAAAATGAAAAGGCAACCTATGGAATGGGAGGAAATATTTGTAAACCACATATCCAATAAGGGGTAAATTTCCAAAATAAATAAAGAACTCAACAGCAAATCCCCCAAATTATCCAAATAAAAAGTAGACAAAGAATGTGAATAAACATTTTTCCAAAGAAGACATACAAACGGCCAAAAGTATATGAAAAGGTGCACATTATCACTAACATCAGGGAAATGCAAATCAAAACCACAATAAGATATCACCTCACACCTGTCAGAATGGCTATTATCAAAAAGACAACAAATAACAAGTGTTGGCTAGGATGTAGAGAAAAGGGAACCCTTGTGCACCGCTGGTGAGAATGTAAACTGGTACAGCCACTATGAAAAACAGTATGAAGATTCCTCAAAAAATTAAAAATAGAACTACCATATTATCCAGAAATCCTACTTCTGGGTAGGTATGTGAAAGAAATGAAATCATTATCTTAAAGACTTATCTTCATTCGTATGTTCCTTGCAGCATTATTTACAATTCTTTACAATAGCCAGTACATGGAAACAAACTAAGTGTACATAGACAGCTGAATGGCTAAAGAAAATGATGGAATATCATTCAGTGATAAAACAGAGAAATCCTGCCCTTTACAACATGGATAAATCTTGAAGGCATTATGCTAAGTGAAATAAGGCAGGGACTTCCTTGGTGGCGCAGTTGTTAAGAATCCGCCTGCCAATGCAGGGCACACAGGTTCGAGCCCTGGTCCAGGAAGATCCCACATGCCATGGAGCAACTAAGCCCGTGCACCACAACTACTGAGCCTGCACTCTAGAGCCCGCGAGCCACAACTACTGAGCCTACGTGCCACAACTACTGAAGCCTATACGCCTAGAGCTCGTGCTCCGCAACAAGAGACGCTACCGCAATGAGAAGCCTGCGCACCACAACGAAGAGGAGCCCACACTCGCTGCAACTAGAGAAAGCCTATGCGCAGCAACGAAGACCCAAAGCAGCCAAAAATAAATAAACAAGTCAGACAGAAAGACAAATACTATATGATCTCACACATATGTGGAAACTAAAAAAACCAAACTCATAGAAACAGACAGCAGACTGGTGATTGCCAAAGGCAGCGGTGAGGAGTTGGGGAAATGGGTGAAGGTGATCAAAGGGTACAAACTTCCAGGTATAAGATAAATTAGTATTAGGGATGTAATGTACAGCATGGTGACTACAGTTAGCAATACTGTATTGTATATCTGAAAGTTGCTAAGAGGGTAAATCTTTAAAGTTCTAATCACAAGAAAAAGCTGTAACTATGTGAAGCGATGGAAGTTAACTAATCTCATTGTGATCATTTTGCAATAAATACATATGTCAAATCATTACATTGTACACCTTAGGCTTACACAATGTTATATGTCAACTACATCATTAAAAAGGTGGAAATAAATATATAAATAAAATGAATTTTTTTAAAAAAAGAAAATCTAGCACTTGTAACCAAAAAACTGTTAGTTCTTTGAGTGCTTTCAGTGGCTTCTGGGCCAAACCAAGTGGAAAACTGACACTTTCTAGCTACATGGCAATGTTGCTCAGCCTCCCTGTGCCTCAGTTTCCTCTTTAATAAAATGGTACCACCTCATGGGGCTACTGTGTGGATTAAAGGTGTTAAAGCATGTAAAGTGATTAGAACAGTGTCTAGAGCATGATAAGAGCTTTGTAAACATTATTCTTTTTGTTTTTTAATATTTTTAAAATTATATATTCTTTTTTTTGGCTGTGTTGGGTCTTCATTGCTGCGCGTGGGCTTTCTCTAGTTGAGGCGAGCGGGGTCTACTCTTCATTGCAGTGCGTGGGCTTCTCGCTGCGGTGGCTTCTCTTGTTGCGGAGCATGGCCTCTAGGTGCATGGGCTTCAGTAGTTGTGGCACACGGGCTCAGCAGTTGTGGCTCGTGGGCTCTAGAGCACAGGCTCAGTAGTTGTGGCGCACAGGCTTAGCTGCTCCGCATCATGTGGGATCTACCCAGACCAGGACTTGAACCCGTGTCCCCTGCATTGGCAAGCGGATTCCTAACCACTGCACCACCAGGGAAGGTCTGTAAACGTTACTTTTTGTTCCTTGCTGCCTGAGAGTACAAGGAGTTTCAGTTTGGCTCCCAAGGCTACCCGTCCCAGTGTTACTTCTCTGGCTTCCATGTGCCATTCCTTCAGAGCTTCTGCCACTCCTCAAAGCACTTCATATGTACAAAATGTTTCACAGGACAGCGGGGAGAGGGCTGGACCACTCAGTACATGCCATGGCTGATGGCCTCCCTCCTAGCCCCCCACCAACCTAAGTACACAGTTCTCCCCCAGATCAGAAAAACCGGTACCTCTTCCAAAGGGAAGGCCAGTTCTGCATCCCCACTGCCAGCATCAGCCTCTCTTTTTTGACCTTGACTCCCCAAACAAAAGACTGGTCATTTATTTTCTATGGGGAGGGAGACAGACTTCAGAAAACCATGCATCACCACATTTATTAAAAATTGGAGAACTCAGATATTGGTAAAGCTTCTTTGAGTAGAAGGAAAAATACTTCTCTTTCTTTTCATTCTTCTTTGGGAATGAGGGAAAAGGCACATTAATGTGAGAATAATTTGGCCTGCTAAGTTTGGTCTCCCCCACTAGAAGCTCCTCAAAGGCCTTGATCTTCCTTTTTTCCGCATTTCACATTTATTAAATGAATAGATAAGTAAATATGAGTAGGGGTTTTACTTGGTGTGAAAATTTATTCTTTCTACTCTCTCACCTTTTCCCTTGGAACATAAAAACAGGCAACTGAATGCTGGTAAATGTTTAATAATTAGCTCTCCAAAGAGGTGGGGGAGGCCCTGATTTGTAGCATTTGCCAATTTCTGTGGTGTAAATAAATATTCCCACCAACCATAGGTCATTTCAAGCTACCAACAAGAAGCTCACAAAATTCCTGGTGAGTTAACAATAGGCTCTTGGAAACAGGTACCCACTGGCTCCAGTTCGCTAGGCTCCAGCTCGCTACTAAAAATAGGTATTAGATTAATTTAAATTAGAAAATTTAAAAAGGAAAACCTAGTATTATTTAACATGGCTTGAAACTAGAATACAAATCCAAAAGTCACTCTTCTTCCAAGATATATAAATACATGTATAAACAAATAAATGGATAGACTTGCAGAAATGAGTTAATGTAGATGGCTGTCCATAAACCGACCTGCTTATAAGGTTGGCCATTGGCTGGCAACCAGGAATTGGATTTTGAGAGGGTTCCCCCCATTGCCAGAACTGATAATAGTGGCTCACTGTGCCTAAACCATTTATGCAAACTTAGTCTATGGTGAACACCTGTTTTTATTCCAGGAATCTAAAATTTTCATACTTGCTAGGCAGAGCGTGCCTATGTGACTATTCCCCAGTAAAAACCCTAGAGTCTCCAATCAGCTTCCCTGGTAGGTAACATCTCACATGTATTGTCACAACTCATTTCTGGAGGAACTGAGCACATCCTATGCGACTTAGCTGGGAGAGGACCCTTGGAAGCTTGTGCTTGGTTTTTCTATGGACTTCACCCACTGTGTCTTTTCCCTTTGCCAATTTTGCTTTGTATCCTTTCACTGTAATAAATTTTTGCCCTGGGCTTCCCTGGTGGCGCAGTGGTTGAGAGTCCCCCTGCCGATGCAGGGAACACAGGTTCGTGCCCCAATCCGGGAAGATCCCACATGGCGCGGAGTGGCTAGGCCTGTGAGCCATGGCTGCTGAGCCTGCGCATCTGGAGCCTGTGCTCCGCAACGGGAGAGGCCACAACAGTGAGAGGCCCGCGTACCGCAAAAAAAAAAAAAAAAAAATTTTGCCCTGAATATGACTCTACGCTGAATCCTGCGAATCCTCCCAGTGAATTATAGAACCTGAGGGTGGACCTGGGAACCCGTCACATGGTAGGAAAATAAATAACTTGATGAGTGCTAGATGCAACTAAGGCCACAATTGTTCGACAGTGTTCAAAAAAAGTCTACAGGGAATCTGTTCTCTTCTCCTCTATACTCCCATAGCGTACTGTATAGGCTTCTGTTATGGCACTTAATACATTACAGTATAAGAACAGGTCCTCTCAGCAATCCCCACTCTCATCTCTACTCCAGGGCAAGGAGCTCCCTGAAGGCAGGGACTATTGCTGTTCTACTCATGTTTGTAATGGGAAATGTAAAGCCCAGCACTTAGTAGAGCACTGGGATTCTCTAAATAAATACATTGTATTCCATGGGGCTGGGAAATTTTGGGGCTGGGGAGGAGTTGACTATGGGGTGAGGGACTACTTAGTCGGAGGGCCAATTTTGAAGCTTTGTTGTTGATGGGGAGACCAAAAGAGATAGCCCTGATAGACTCCAGCCTCTTCTCCACACTGTTTCACTGAATGGGTAACGGGACATCCTGTGTGTTCTTTCTTGTGTTCCCAATGTCTACAGTACCATAGATGCATAAAGGACCTCCAGTGTGCTCACTCTGAATTACCTCCCCAGATGCCTGGCCAATTGTCCCAATTCCCATCTCACACAAGGCAGCAGAATGGACGGGTTGAGGCAGAGACATTGCTAATTAAAAGCCATTGTAGATGGGGTTCCTTCACTAGGAGATGACTTCAGAGATCAATAAGGAAGACAGAGTCCCTAGTTCTGTGACACACCAGATTTTCCCCTTATTGGCTATTCTATCCCCATGCTTCATTAAAACTGGCATCAAAACTTTCCAATACTAGTGGGAAGCAGCCACATAGCACAGGGAGATGAGCTCGGGGCTTTGCGACCACGTAGAGGGGTGGGATAGGGAGCGTGGGAGGCAGACGCAAGAGGGAGGAGATATTGGGATATATGTATATGTATATGTATAGATCATTCACTTTGTTATAAAGCAGAAACTAACACACCACTGTAAAGCAATTATATGCCAATAAAGATGTTAAAAAAAAAAGAGCTTTCCAATAACATGGAATTGAAAGGTATGTCTTCCATTTTCATTCAGTCAGTCGTACTTGACATTTTACTAGTAGACTGAAAGAATGCAAACCCAAACAGGACAGATGATTGGAACAACTTGGAATCATGCCTGACATTTTTTTTTCCTCTTAGCTCATGCACAGAAGTATTCACTTCCATTAAGTATAGTTAATAGCAAGGAATAGAGAGGTTAACCACCCGGGAGATAATTAATATAAAATGGTATAAAAATTACGGGTTACTCACTGAATTTTTTACTTCCTAATGATGAACAATCATTTCATTTTTTTAATTTTTTTGCTCTGCAGTGGATATAAAATAAGCACAAATTAATTTAGTGGCAGAAAGTTTTATGACCTTTACTATTTGGCCCAAGTTCACAACGATGTCTGAAAAGATTGCCAGTAAATTTCTGTTTAGACTAATCAGCAAAGGAATCACAACTTTAAGAAAAGTATAGCTATGTATTTTCTTTATTGGATTCTTCTCTTGGGCATAAGCATAATATTGTCTATTAATCTATTAACATGTGTAATTAAACCTGCTGTCCATCAGATTAAAACGTGAAACAGCAACTTCTCTGTGGCTTACGTGGAGTACTGACCATATGACAGACTCTGCACTAAAAACCTGGGTATATGTCTTTCTCTGTCGATTTATTTCGCTTAGCATAATACCCTCAAAGTCCAGTATGACTTTACTCATATGTGGAATACAAAAAATTAATAAAAACAAAAAATACACAAAAATAAAAAATAAACAGCCAAACTGAATAAAAACAAACACATAGATACAGAGAACAAAGTAGTGGTTATCAGAGCAGGAGGGTGAAATGGGTAAAGGATTAACTGTATGGCCACAGATGGAAACTAAATTTTTTGTGGTAAGCACCACTGCAGGGTATACAGAAGTAGAAATATAATGTTGCACACATGAAACTTACATAATGTTATAAATCAATGTTACCTCAATAGAAAAAATTAAAACTGAAAATACAGGGTACGCAGCAGTTAACAAAGCAGACTTGATCTTGTGCAGCTTACAGTCTTGTGGGAGAAAGAAAGTATGCATATAACAATCAAATAAACATTTAATCACAAGTTACGATATCTTATAAAGGCAGAGGGTGCTAGGAGAGAGAACTTATATTGGGCGGTGAGAAAAGACCTCTCTAAAGGGAAGTACATTTAATCTGAGGCCTCAAGGATAAAACTGAGTCAGCTGGGAACAGCGTGTGTCTATTTGTAGGGAAAGACAAGATGGAGGGGGACACTTAGGTGGAGTGAACAGTATGCATGTAGGTCTTAGGCAGAAAGACCTTGCTGAGATTAGGAACTGAAACAAAGTCAATATGGCTGGATCACAGTGAAGGAAAGGTGAGTGGTGTATGACGTCCACTAGGGTGCCTAGCACAGTTCCATGCGCACACTAGAGCTCAATACATTTTCACTGAAATTAAATAAAGCTTCTAAAAAGTTTTTTTCAGGAGGTTAACGTGGACCCTAAATTTTTATTTCACCCCAAATAGCCATTCTAATGTTTCCAAGAATAGAAACTATTGTGGGGAGGGCACACGGTCCCCAGGGATAGCCAGAGACTAATGTGGAGATCGTAAATTTCATGTAGTGGAAATAAAATACTGCCAGTTAATTGGTCCACTGCATTAACCAACTTAGTTCAATGGAGTTTAACTGGGGCAGACGGTCTGGAGACAGTTGGTATGGCGGAGTCTGAGGATTTAGAAAAGAACTACAAAGATCTCAGCACTCTTTCTGCCATGGCCTCATCAATAACTGTGTCCCTCAGGTTAAATCCAAAGCAAATGCGGCCAGTAGGGTGGAAAAAACTGTTTTTCACTGTTAGTATTAGGGTGGACTTAAGTCACTGACATTTTCCTGTCATGTAAACTTTCAAGCAGGAAAGATAAGTCCAACCTCATTTTCAGTGCTACCAAGGCACTCTGAACTCAGACTGCCTTTCAGCTATAGACAAACTGAAGAATGGCTAGACTATAGAGGAAACAAGTAGCACAGAGCATACTACCACAACTCGTTTCAGATGAAATTGGTAATGACGCAGAGGGAAATAAGCCAACTACTGAACTTATTTTAACTCTCTGAGATTGGAGGTACTCCAGTCAAGTATATACAACCAACAAAAATAAATACATAAAAATCTTTAAAAACCATTAACACAATCTTCGACCCTCTTGGGCATTATTTTATCATCTTGGAGACGCAGCTGAATGAGTTGAATCAATGTAAATTAGAAACATATGAATTAAAAATCTCAAAATCACCACATGTGATTGAGGTTTTCACAAACTCACGGAAAGGTATCTGGAAATATTTTCAGAACCCAAGAACCACCAGGTTGGCCCATCTCTAAGAAGTGAAGTAACGAAGCCTGTGAACATTATATTCCTCATGTTTTAATGTTTAACAAAATAATTCCTGTCATCGCTGCTCACAATATATAAATTATTGGGGATAAGATTAAACACGCTGATTTGAAAATGGTGGAAGGAATTCTAACCTAGAATATTCTAAGTTTCCATGGGAGACGGTAAGTCTGGAAGTCAGAGTGTCATTCCTAACAGGGTTCTCCGGAAAACAGAATTGATTCTAGTTAGTTGAAGCAGAAAATAAATTTGTTAAGGAAATTAGGAAGCTCACCTGTTTCCTTAGACGACTAGCGTCAAACGGAGGTTCTGCAGCTAGAAAGAGAGCCCAGACCACACTCGCAGGGCTGCACTCCAAGGGTCGAGGTATTTTAGCCTCAAGAATCTTTGCCGCAAGCAGTTTCGTCGCACAACTAATTGGCCGTAAGGCAATTTTGCCGTAAAAGATAAACTAACTGACTGACAGTTTGGTTTAACAGTTTGGTTAAATTTATCATGCAATATTAGAAGCTAGAGGGAAAAGAAGAATCAAACTCTTCCTATCTCCCCAAAAGACATAGTTATGTCATTCCTGATGAGTATAACTTTCTTGAAAATGGTGAACATTTTTTGCTATTGGATAGTGGAGAACATGATGTAGACAGAATCTGCTTACATAATTTGGTGAAATATAAGGACCGAGCATGTGCTGGAACATTTAAATGTCTGGATATGTACTATCAGTTGTATGCATTATATATATTGATAAAAAATAGCAGCATTCCTCCTCTGTTCATTGAACTTCCAGGGAAATCTCAGAGTAACCATGAATCTACACACATGTTAAATGTATTCAAATATCAATATTTTTTGTTTTTATTTTTCACAATAAAATTTTATTAATTTTTCTTGCTTGATCATGTCTTATTAAATGTCCCTATTTTATTTGTTTTGTTTTTATCTTTTACTGCAAAATTAGCTGTGTGGCGAAACTGCTTTCAGAGAAACTGCTTGCAGCAAAGACGTTTAAGAGAAAATACCCCACAGGGCTCCAGGACATTTGCTTCTGCCATTCAGCCCAAAGTTCCAGACTGCAGTGATGATACTGCTGACTATGACAGAAGCGTTTTAATTCTTTGCACCAAAAGGCAGGCGCCTCTTCTGCCACACTCACTGAAAGATGGATTTTGCATACTCTTTACTTGGGTCAATTACGAATCAAAGACTTCCACGGATGTGTCTGATTGGTCGAACCCAAGCTACCTGCTGTGCCCCTCCTAAAAGGGAATCTAGTGGAGAGAGTTTTGGCTTCTACCTTGGAGAAGAGGGACACCAAGGGGGGAGTTACTGTAATCATAACAAGGGTGTTCTTAACACTATGGGGGCCCACAACATAGTGGATGTCCTTTACAATTTAGATTGTGCAGTACCTCCTAGTTACCAATGACATTTCATAATCTTGTTTCACTGTGCAACTAATATTTATTATAGATATACATATATAAGCTTCTTAATTTTCTTCATGGCTATTTTTCTTATTAATTATATTAAAGATTCATTTACTCAACATTTAGTAATCCAACAAATTGTCTACCCTAGCACACAAGTAAAAACCAGAAAACAAGCACCCCTAAAATTGGGGTAGGATGGGATTGAGCCTGCATGAAACATTATGCATTTGTTTTACATGAGTATACTGTAGGCATTCAACTCAGAGTCTATTGATCTTTTATTATTATTTTCTTGAGAATTTATTTTGTGTTTCTTTCCCCCATTTATAGGAAAGTTGCAAGACTCATTCAGTAAATACCCATATATCTTTCACCTAGATTCATCAATCTCTCCTGCTTTGAAGATTCCAAACCAGTTGTTTTTCAGAATGCTCCTCAATTTGAATTTATACGGTTATGTCCTTAAGACTAGATTTAGATTAATGCATTTTGTAGAAATGCTACATAGATGATGATGTACTCTCATTTAGAATTTAGAAATCTTAAAATAAGGCACATTAACTCCGTTTGTGCCTTTACTAAAGTTGAATCACTTGGTTAAGTTAGTAGACCCTAGTTTTTTTTTTTTTAAATAGGTATCTCTCTCTGTAATTAAAAAGTGATACTCTGGGACTATGAAATCTTGCTTCCAGACAATCTTTAGCCAATGAAGTTAGCATCTGTTGATGATTCTTTCCTGAAGAATGATACAGAATGAAGATTTTCATTCTATCATATCTTCTACATTATTACTTGGCATTCTTCTGTAAAAGAGGGTTTTCCCTTCCTGTTCATCACATTCATTCACTCATTCATTTGTTCTTCCTTATAATAAGTGACATTAATTCATTTTGTTATTCAATTGTGTTATACTAATGACAGTTTTCACTTTGATGCTCAAAATTATCCAATTTGGCCAGTAGGAATCACCTTCAAGCTGGTTTCTATGTCATTTTGACACGGCCCCTTTAGATTTTGAGCATTCCCTTAATTTATGGCACAACAAGACATTTCTATAACACCTAAAGCTTCTCCTGAGCCAAGGCTAGAATCAGCATTTCTCCAAGATTTACTAGTTCCTTTTAGAGAAAAATGAAATGGTGTTTAAATGCCGGGATCTAGATGCTGCTATGCTCATTTCTTTGATTATTACTGCCTCTAGTTCCTTGCAGCTGACAAAGCTGGGAAACATTTATATCTATATCTGTATCTATATATCTTGATACCTTTAATTCAGTCCAACACTATAGGATTTTTCTTTTCCTCCTCTCATTCCATTATTTTGTGTTTTCTCCCTACCCCCCCCCCCTTCTATGCTTCAGCATAGACAAAATAAACTAGTTTCTCCACAGAGGCATATCACAGCTCAAGGTTGGGTGGAGAAACTATACCTCTGATGCCACTAGCTCTGCTGCATCATCCCCAGTTGGGTGATCATCTCAGGCTTGTGCCCTCAAAGCCAATCTTAACTCCTCCCCTACTCAGGGTCCTCCATCTGTGAGCATTCTTGAGCTTTTCTTGATTTAGTAATTGCAGATGATTTTTCCTGATTCTGGTCCTTATTTCCTCCTGTCTGGACTATGTTAATAGATTTCCATCTTATATTCTTGTTCGCATGCCTTCCTCATTCTAACACATAATTGTCATGTAATTCCATAGGCAAGTTGATTTCATTTAAGTCAGAAATAATCACTTACTTTTCTAAAAGACTTACATTCACACCAAGTTTAGTATTAAAAGTTGTTATTCTACTCTATTCCAACCCCAGTTCCTCTTAGTACATCCTGTGTTTCAGCTAAAATTAACATCTTTCTTCCTATGCACACTTTCCGTTTTTCTTGAGTTTATCTTCTTCTGTCTGGGTTGGCACAATTTAATTTTTAGAAGTATAATTTCCATGCTATTATACCACTGCTCAGAAATCTTCCTTGACTTCTTATAGCTTAACAAAACCGTTTATCTGTTGAAGTCATATTCACTAAGGTTCACTTCAAATGCAATTCCCTCCCTCTCATTCCAACGAAGTCTTTACTGAAATCCAACTTGTAATTCATTGTGAACTTTACTGAATGTCCTTAGCACTTGTTTTGCATCAAATTTATATAGTGCCATATTCTACTCACTTACAGCATATAGAATTAGGTTTTCCAAAATATAACTGTGGTTTAAAATTTTTAAGTTTATTTTTCTCTCATAAAAATTCAGTGAGCAGTGCAGGGCTATATACGGCAGCTTATCTTCTCAGAGACCTCAGGAATTCATGCTCCTTCCTTGCATGACTCTCATCCTCATGTTATAAGATGGCAGCTATCGCTTCAGTCATTATCTATGAATTCTAGGCAGTAGGATGGAGGAAGATACAACAAAATAAGGGGAAAAGAATGCATTCGAGATATATTTTTAAATAAACTCTGTAGAGGTATTATATGCATACAAGAAAATAAAAGCATCCAAAGTTTATAGTTAGCTGAATTTTGACAAAACTCACCAGTAACACAATCAAGATCTAGAAATTTTCTGTCAACCAGAAAGTTCCCTTTTTCTCTTTTGTCCTCAAGCACCTCGACTCTGGCTCATATTAACAGACTAAATTTAAAAAAACTAAGATCATCTCAATATACATTAAAAATTATTTGATAAAATTCAATACCCTTTTCAATAAAATTCTTATCAAATTAGGAAGAGAAGGGAACTTCCTTAACCTGATAAAGGGCATCTGTGAAAAACCTATAGCTAGCATCATACTTGAGCATGTGAGAAAATACTTTCCCCCTACAATCAGGAAAAAGGCAAGGATGTTCACTAACACCGCTTTTATTCAACAGTACAATAAAGCAAGAAAAAAAGAAATGAAGGGCAAACAGATTGGAAAGTAAAAAATGGTCTTTATTTGCATACAACACGATCATTTATACAGAAATCCATTTGGAATTTATTTTTAAAAGGTTTTGGACCAATAAGTGAGTTTAGAAGTTAAGATAAAGGTCAATATACAGAAATAAACTATAGCTCTACAAACCATTATCAATCAGAAATTAAAATTATAAATTTTTTGTCATTATTTACTGAGAAAAATTTTATGTACTTTTTTCCACTCCTTTTTTGGGAAAAAAATATCATATATGTTAGATGTTTGAGGTTGTCCCACAGGTCACTGAGTCTCTTCAATTTTTCTTCTTTTTTTTCTCTCTATGCTTCAATTTAGATAGTTTCTATTGCTGTGTCTTCATGTTCACGGATCTCTTCTTCTGAAGCATTAATCTATTATTCTATTAAGCAAAATTTTATTTTAGAAGTATTTTTCATCTCTAGAAGTTCTTTATTATTGACTTATTCCTTTATTATGAACATGTTGTTCTTTAGGAACTATTGATCACATTTATAATAGCTGATTTTAAATTGTTCTCTTTTAATTTCATCAACAATGTCATTTCTCGTTCTGCTTATATTTTCTCCTATTTTGTGGCAACAACTTGTTGTTTTTCTTGCCTAGAAATTTTTTATGAATATCATATTATAAATGTTACAATATTGAGTGTTTCCTATGTTTACTTCCTTTAAAGAGTGTTGAATTAATCTTGTTAGGCAAAGCTTGTATTTTAAAACTTGTTTTTAAGCTTTGTTGGGGTTGGTCTAGAGTAGCCTTTACTCCAAGGCTAATTTGGCCATATTACCAAGCCATGACCTTCTATGTTCTCTTGTTGAATTTCCTGAGGGTTTAATGAGATTTCTCTGCTCTAGATGGAAGGATTTTTGAATATCTCTCAACCTTGTTCAAGCTCTAGTTGTCATTCAGCTTATAGCTCCTCAGTAGTTATTTTCCCAGCAATTGCTTTTTCTGGAGTTTCACTGTATACATGCATAATTAAAGGGACATTATGCAGGTTTCTCTGCTCAGATTACTCCTCTTCAGTACTCTGTCCCACGGATTCTGACTGCCTCAGCATCCCCAAAATCCAACTGTCTTTTCAGCTCAGCAAGCTCTCATGTGCTCTTCTTGGGATCTTCCCCCTGGGCCATCTTTTACAGGCAGAAAGAAAGGCTAATCGTAGGCTTCCCCTTTTCTCAGTCATCACAGTCCTGCTCTGCCTGTTGTCTCAATGTCTGAAAGAGTTGTTTAATATATTTTATCTGGTTTTCTAATTGTTTATGGCAAGTAGACTGGTCCTGTACCAGTCAGAGGCAGAAACCAACTAAAGATGGATTTTTAAGAAAGAGTTATTTCTCTTCTTTTTACCACTCATTGGCCAGAGCTCCTTATCTTCAAAGGAGACTGGAAACGTCGCGTTTTTTCTGGGTGGCCATGTGGTCAGTGAAAAAATCGGGGAAGAGTAGATTTTGAGTAAGAGCGAGCATTATCTGCCATAATTGTATAGTTGTTAGGTCACTTACCAGTATAGTATCTCCCTGAGTGGAGGGTCAGAGCCTTCCTCATTTCAACAGCCTATGAAGAGCCTGGTGCTCATGCAGGGCTCAGGAAAAATAAAATTAAAAAGAACATAGTCCTGAACATTGAACTCATAATTATCCAGACCACTGAAGAGAAAATTAGGGATGAGAAAAGAAGACAATGTGTGCTGGGAGGGGAGAGCCTTGGAGAAAAAGATGTAAATTGTCTTGGAGCTCCAAATGAATTAACCTATAGATTATTTTAAAACTCAGCTGAGGTGTTGGAGACTACAGAAGCCTTGTTGCTCCCCTTACCCCAAATGTCCTTTTCCTGTCACCCATATCACTTCTTTCAAAGTTCAGATCATAAGCCAGAAAGAGAAAGACAAATACCATATGACATCACTTATATGTGGAATCTAAAATTGGATACAAATGAACTTATTTACAAAGCAGAAACAGACTCACAGATATAGAAAACAAACTTATGATTACCAAAGGGGAAAAGGAGTGGGGGAAGGATAAATTAGGAATTTGGGATTAGCAGATACAAACAACTATATATAAAATAAATAAATAATGAGGTCCTACTGTATATAGCACAGGGAACTATATTCAATATCCCATAATAAACCATAATGGAAAAGAATATATCTATATCTGTGTGTGTGTGTATATATATATATATATATATATATGTATCTATATATATCTGAACCACTTTGCTGTACACCAGAAAACTGACACAACATTGTAAATCAACTATACTTCAATTAAAAAAAGAATTAACAGAAAACCAAAACCAAACAAACAAAAAAACATAAGCAAGCTACTAAATGAAGACTTTTCTGACTATCCAGCCTACGGCAAATAACTCTTTTATGGCATAATTTGTGTCAAGTTCTTAAAGTATTTGATTATTCATATAGTTTATTTCTACCCTCAAGAAGGGGGAATCAATTTGAAGTGGCAAAATAAATAAAAAATTGTATTTTATTTCTGTTACTTTGTTGCTTTCCTCATAGTGCCTGCCACAGTGAGCACAGAATATGTTAAATAAGAACACTATTCCTTGATCATGTGTCTAATATCTGGCTGGGAGTTGTCTGATGGTCAGTTAAGACTTCAAAAAGAACAAGCATGTGACATCACTTGTCTTCTGACTACTGGGGGTGATGGGGCTGCTTTCTTGGAGAGGCAGTCTTGGACTACTTTTTTCGAAGCAGGCACACACACAATATCACTACAACCCTTCCTTGTTTTATTTTTTCCCTTAACCTATCACCAGGAAACATATAATATATTATAAGCATTTCTTTTCTTTCTTTCTTTTTTTTTTTTTGTGGTACGCGGGCCTCTCACTGTTGCGGCCTCTCCCGTTGCGGAGCACAGGCTCCAGACGCGCAGGCTCAGCGGCCATAGCTCACGGGCCCAGCCGCTCCGCGGCATGTGGGATCTTCCCGGACCAGGGCACGAACCCGTGTCCCCTGCATCAGCAGGCGGACTCTCAACCACTGCGCCACCAGGGAAGCCCGCATTTATTTTCTTTATTGACTATCTCTTTTTTCATTCAGATAAGTACTGGAATTTTTGCTCTTTTTTTGCCACGCTATATTCCTAGTGCATAAACATTTGTGGAATGAAAGAATGGAAGAAGATAACGAAAGAAGTTAAGTGAGAGGATAACATGGAAGAAATGGAGATGAGATGTGAAAGTGTGGTGGGACATTGCCTACCCTCTAAGTGACAAAGAGGGTTATATCTGATGATGAGAGGATTTGGGTAGCTCTTTAAGGGTCATGTAAAAGAGATGGTGAAATATGAAGGGGTAGGTGAAAGAGTTTTTCTCTATCCTCTTTGAATAATTCAGCCAATTCATATTTTGAGTTTGTAGGAGAATCTTTTATAGTCCACGTGGAAAACGAGCAAATCACAGAAAATTTTATGATGAAGTAAGACAAGAACGGATTTGTAATTCAAAACTAACACAGGAAAACAGAAATGCAGGCTGTAATTTTTATTTAGTTTCCAATCAATAAATATAGTTGTCTTTTACATATAAACTGAACTTTTAGTTGCCATGAGTCCTATAAAAACAATATTTTTAATGACTGGTTCCTGCCCCTGTTTTTTCCTGCCTCATGATTTGAAAATGGGTGTTTTATTTTCTTCTCCTTTTCACATTTAACCTGGAATCCCTTCTCCATTCCCTGGCCTCCATTTCAGCATCAAGGGGCTTATTATTGCAAAGTTAAAAAGCCATAAACAAGGGAAGTTCATAAAGCAAACTGCAACAGAAGAGCAGCTATCATCTTACCATCATAACCACTCTGAATTGCTGGGTGGTACCAGAAAGCTCACTGGCACATTAGCATATGGCAGTGGGAACCTGGTAATTCGGATAGATTAAAAGTTGGTATGGAATTGCCATTAGGCTTTCATCCAGTCCTGGCGTGTGTGTGTGTGTGTGTGTGTGTGTGTGTGTGTGTGTGTGTGTGTGTGTGTGTGTGTGTGTGTGTGTGTGTGTGTGTGTGGTGTGTGGTGTGTGGTGTGCAAGGGCAGGAAAGGGGAAGGAAGTAAGAGAAGAGGAGAAGAGAGAAGCATGGTAAATCAATCCTAGGCTCTGCTAAGTTCATGTTTTAGTTATAAATGACCTGGAGGGGTCACAGCTCCATCTCTGTGACTTTTCTCTTTCTATGGTTCTCAGTATTTTGTTGGCAGCTCCCTTTTCCTGAAACCCACCAAACTGATCGGTTGACTGGCTTTCCCCACTCTACTTCTTTGTAAAAGGAGTATAAAAATCCCAGCGGAAAGAGTGGGATTCAAACTCCACTACGCATACAGCTTTCAAACATCCAAAGACAAGAAAAGAATGAGCAAAGGAGAAGTGGTGGTTGGAGTCAGGGGGAAAGAGGTGTCAAAGAGGTGGTAGACCTTTTCTTCATTGTGACTTTGATGTAGATGTGTGCCCTGCATGCCTTGGGTTTAATATGAGAATCTTAGCATGTAACAATATCCTTAGAGTGTGTGATTATCTAGGGCAAGATGTCAACCAATCTGACTACACTGAACTGCTCCTTGAAGAAGGCACGGGTTGACAGTGTCAGAAAACATGGTAACCAACTTTCTCTTGACAGAGTCCTCAGCTGTAGGCTCAGATTAGGTGTCTGAGCTTGTAGTCAGGCCTCAGGGCAACTGAACTCATTTACCCATCTGAATGTTGTCTGTGAAATCAAAAGCTGAAATTTATAGAGCTCCGTGAGCTGAAAATTATAGGGCACTGTGCCACACAGGAGACTTAGTTTCATGTTTATTTTGGGATTTGCAATTTCAAATTCAGTGAAGAATAAAAGATTCTTTACAAGATCATAGTGATTTGTTCCTTTCACACTCTTGGTGACAAATTTCTCATGGTTGGCAAATCCATTAACCCTTTGTGACTTAGATACAGAAACCTATGAACCAGATGGAAGGGGTGTTAACAACAACATACACCCACCCAGCAACTCCCAACACAAAGAGGCAGGGATATTTCATCTTTGCAAGGAGTACATGAAGGTCCACAAGCAAAGAGCCCTAGATTGCGTAAACTCAATGGCTTTCCTCCTACCTGCCTCATGTCCCTGGGACAGGGTAGAGAAGGGACATTTTTTTTCTTGGTCCCTCTGACCTCAGCTGTGGAAGCCTCTGATGTCTTTTCCTGGCCTACTTCCTCTTCCATCTGGGCCTATCACTGCATTTTTGCATGCCACTTCAATGACTCCGTCGTGCCTGCAATAACACTCAACCACTTCTCTCCATTACTTCCCTTGTATTTGAAAACAAGAAAGAGCTCAACCTTCTCTGGGCTTGGGCAATACAAACATTTCAGCACGGCAAATGAATTATCTAAATGTGTTAGGAGATATTTTACTTCCTAGCTAAATGTTAAGGATTGTACCACATGGAAGTGAAATGTGCATGGCCAGGGAGGTTAGGAAAACAACCCCAGAGGACAGGGTGACAGAAGGGAGGGTGGTGGTCGTTACCATCCACAAGGCACTGGCTCTAGGTGATACCTGCTATGCTCTGCCATCAACATGGGGCTCCAGGAGAAAGGAGATCCTTTAGATAGCCTTAGCAACCATGCTCTCTGTCCTCAAGATCACTGAGGATGAGTAAGAGTTTATCTAACCCCGAGTCCTAATGATGAACCCATCAGACATATTCCAAACTGCAATGGGTTATGCCATTTGCACTAACAAACCTGAGCCTTGGTGTCCATCCACACTGATAAAATAAGAAAGATTGTCTTTTCCTTTTTTCCTCTTCCCCTGCTTCTCCTCTGCTTTCTCTCAGGGCGATCCCTCTCACAACCTGCTCTATTCACTTCATGGGCTGCTGGAAGGATTGGGAGCAGGAAGTGATAATGAGAGTAACAGCAATTGCTGTCTTTTACTGTGTACATTTTGTGTGCTAGACACTAATATTTCCACTTCAATCTTCAAACATGCTTGGGATGAGAGCATGTTATCTTCACCTACCCATAAGAAAATCAAGAATGAGAAGAGTTAAGAAACTATCAAGAAAATAAAGTTAGCAGTGGTGGGCACCTCTAAAGGCCATGCCTTTACTAACTAAGCTATATTACATCTTTTCATTCGTAAAGCATTATATAGATGGTTGGTATTGGTTACAGTTCTTAAGCCCTTTGCAACCCTAACCCTGTAGTTGTAAATTTTCCTTGATGCCCTACGATATACCTGAGCCAGGATGTTTAGGAAAGACACCTGATAGGTTAGGTGACAGGCCATTCATAGATCCCCTTTGACAGGGACCTATGAATCTCTTCCTTTAGCTCCCCTGACTTCCAAATTTCCAGTGGGATTTAAAGAGAAAAGGAGGTGCTGAATAACACTTGGTAATTCTCCTGTTCACACTTTCTGGTGTCTCAATCTCTCTGATGGCAAGTATCTTGGCTCAAATAGTAATAAATAAATTTTATATATAGGACAGAGTTTACAAAGGTCTTTCATATCCACATTTCAACTTCCATCCAACTTGCAAGATAATAATTATTATGCCAATTTTACAAATGAGAAAATTAATCTGCTCAAGGGGCAATAAGTTGTATCCCAAAAGTCTGTAAGTATTTTCCAATTATAAACATCTCCCATAATTAGGGTGGCTTATATGCCCCAGTTTGCCTGGTTGCACCAGCATAATTCTCTCTCAAAAGTGTCCTAGTTTGAGGGATAAGTTATACTATAAACCTATCCTAAAGCATAGAATTAAATCAGAATTTCACTTGCAACTAGAAAATTTTGATAACATGGTGAGTTATACCTTGGGCCATAAGGGATACAGTGTGCTTCTCTTGCATAAGAGTAATTCCTTAAGCAAGGTGGATATTTGGGGCACCAATAACTTTTTAAAAACTCTTTCCACCTGTAAGTGAAAGCTTCCCTAGGTCAACTACTCAATGTTTCTTTCTCAGCCTCAGCTGTGCCTTAGAATCACTTGGTGAGCCTTTTAAAATCAGGGCTGCCTCAGTTCCACCCAGGACCAGTTAATCCAGGACTTCAGGGGTAAAGCCTGGGAAATGGCATTTTCCAAAAATTCTCCAGACAGAGCTTTTGACAGCACAGCCAGAAGTGATGATTGGCGCATGTGAACAAACACAAGTACAATGGTGAAATATGTCAGACCCATGGGGAGGGCACCACAAGAGAGATCAGAGTCAGGAGGGGGATGCTGTCAAGGAGGGGAAAAGAAAGGTATTGTTGGCTACCTTTTCTATATTATGAAACCTGTATATGTTTATCTTGACTTAATGAAATGCTGTTGTTAAAAAAGTACTTTGTTTTGTTGAATAGGTATTGTCTGGTCTTCAATTTCAATACTTGTCTGTCTCCCACTTTATTTAGATCTGTTGCAACCTCTTATTTACTATGTATGTGTGTTGGGGAGTTACAATGGGATAGGATTATTTAGAAGGAATTGTGTATGAAAGTAAAGCTTATATCTATTAGCATCATGTCTTCCAAGGGATAAAACCTTTTATTATTTTACTTATTTCAGAATATGCTCACTGAGAAAAGAGAAAGACACTCCCATTGTGCAGAGAAAGACATGGGGTCACAGAGAGGTTAGGGCTGAGCCGTGGGTCAGGCAGTGAGTCAATCAAGACCCTGAATTAGCAGTCAAATTTTCTAAGCATTTTCTAATGCTATGTGAAAATTCAGGCATGACGAAAAAGGAGTTTCACTATTTTCCTGATTCACATGAGTATTTTTAGAGCAGAGTATTATTAGGCCTATCTTACGGTTATTTATTGCAATAAATGTTTATTTTCCTTTGAAATGTGCTAAATCATATCCTAATGTTTTTGCTATAATTTTTCGATCAAAAGAAAATAACATTTCAGTTGATGTAATTTCAATATGCTGGGGGCTCAGTCTCCTGTTTCAGGCCCGGTCCAGAACCGGTGCCTGGAGATGCAAGAGGCCAGACCAGGGACTTGTTCTTTCTTGGTGAAGATCACTACAGTGTAGAATTCTTTACTGAATTCTTTACTGACAACTCCAACTAACTTAAATTCTTTCCTTTAGTTTTTTTTTTTTTGCGTGTAAATAATATTTAGTCCATCCTAAGATTCTCTTCCAAGAGGTCATTTCTCAGCATTTCCCCACGCTGTAACCCTCTCCAAACTCCAATTTTAAGTCTAATTCTTCAGTCTCTCCTCCTTCTTCCCTGATGATTTGCCCTCATTTTCTCTGGGGAAAGAAGGACACATAGAAATGAGCAAGGAACTTTAAATACTATATACCCAGTAGATGCTTTACCCCAAATCCTAACTCACTATACCAGCCATTGGTGGGTTTAGGAGAAGGGAGGGAGACACAATATGTCCAGGCAGGAACTTCTACTGGTCTTCAATCAGTTATGGTTAAGAGTGGAGAAAATAAGTGAGGAATAGGACTCTTGGGTTCCTTCTTTCATGGCACTGATTATTCAGATACATGTAAAGCATTAAGTTCAGGGCCATTCCTTAGACCCAGAATCTGGGGTCTCAGCCTATATAAAATAATAATGTATAATATTATTTCAAGCAGGGGTAGGAAAATAGCCCTCAGAATTTTGTTCCCTCAGACTGCCAAACCAGCAGAAATAAAAATTAAATCTAGAGAGGGTCTTTAATAGCCACAATTCCTGCCCATGTTTCTCTCTAGGAATCTTTAGTGGTTTCACACTGGATAGAAGAGATAATTCCACCTTAGATATCCATCACAGAGATCTTGCCATGCTACTGGAAATAAGTCCTGAACCACTTGATAGCAGATCTAAGTCACTGAAAGTTCCAAATGGTATAAGAAGTCTGGGAAAATCAGACCAGGTGCTGATATCCTCATGAAATTGAACATAACCTCAAAAATTATTGGACATAAAATACTGTTGGTTTAAAAAATGGGAAATGGGGGCTTCCCTGGTGGCGCAGTGGTTGAGAGTCCGCCTGCCGATGCAGGGGACACAGGTTCGTGCCCCGGTCCGGGAAGATCCCACATGCCGCAGAGTGGCTGGGCCCGTGAGCTATGGCCGCTGAGCCTGCGCATCCAGAGCCTGTGCTCTGCAATGGGAGAGGCCACCACAGTGAGAGCCCCGCGTACCGCAAAAAAAATAAATGGTAAATGGAAGTAGGGTGGGGATTGGAGTCTGGGAAAGAGGACTGAAAAAGGAAGTAATTGTAAAGTTTGCTGTGAAATGTTCCCTGGTCCTCCTGGTAAATCCAGATGGGTGTCCTGAAGGAGGAGGGCTAGATGAGTACTTTTGAGCTACCTTTCAAATCATAAGGATGATCTTTAAGTGAACAAGAAATGAAAGACTCTAGACCTGAGAATAACCGAGGAAGTATGCAGACGTGAAGAGCAGAGAGCCATCAGCACACCAGTTTTAAGGTGGTGTAGATTTATTCTTCTTCACATGTGTACCTGTCTCCTGTATAAGCCTCGCAAGGGCTGCGACTGTTCACCTTTATGCTTGACACATAATAGAAGTTTAATAAACAGTTGTTCAATAAAGAAATACACGATTAGGCAAATGGATGAGGGTATGAATGAAGTCATAAATGGAGGCGTTTACTATAAGTGGCCTTACGAGCAGCCTTGGCCATGAGTTTAGGACTGTTGTTTGTGACCTCTCAGCTTCCTCTGCCCAACCATACAGCTCACGATGCTATTTCAGAGCATTCTGCCACCAGCAGATGATGCTTGCCTTTGGTCTTTTGAAGGAAGACTGCAGTGAATAGTTATACTGACTTTAAATTTAGCAGCATTGGGCAAGAATAGAAATGTTCTAATCCTGCCTCCTCCAACGGAATGTGAATTGCGGTCAGAGTAATATGTTTTTGCCTCCTGTGATTTAGATCAAATTTCATAGGCCAGACAGGGCGTAGGGAGCCAGGCTGCAGCAGCCGTTCTCCCTGGTAAACAGTGTCACACCTCTGTTGGATGGCCCAGGGCACCATGTGTGCCCTGGCGTTAGAGATGCCTCGCCAGGGCTTGTCTGCTCTCCCTGCCTTGTTTCTCTGCCCAGTGTTCATGTGGCGCTTGGCTTCCTATTAATAGAACTGGGCAGAGCAGTGATGGGCAGGTGTGAGAGGCGTACACACATGTGCCCAGAGAAGGCTGCCCCAGAAAAATACATGCAGGGCCTGGATGTGACTCAGAGTTTTATGTCTCCACTTCTCATAAGAAAAAAGTTCACTAGCTCTAAAACTTCCTCAGCAGGGCTGAGTTGGCCTACCAGGGCAATACTATCTGGTGGGCCATTCTATCTCTATAAAGCAGACTGGGGAAGATGTCGGAATGGCTTGTCTGTAGGCAGAAGCCAGCAGGAAAATCTGCCTTCTTTCATAGGCCACTAAGGAAATAGTTGATACTGGATTGAACACTGTTATGTCTCTGCCACCATATGGGCTCAACATCTTGGCTTTGAAACAGATGGGTCATTTCACCTGTTGTGCTTCAGTCATAGAATTCTATGTCAAACGAGGGAGTAAAGGGTTTTTATATTCAGAGAAACATATCGTGGATTTTTCAGTCTTCCAGAGGGCTCTCCTCCAATTTCACCTTCCCACTTACCTTGACAGCACTATTTAAAGATATGATAACTGGCTAATTAAATGCCTTTTAGGAACAAGAATTAGTATATAGACCTAGAAAAATACATTTTAGAAGAAAGGAGAAAAGAAAACAAATGGGAATTTTAAGAGGGAGCAAAAATAAAATTTAACTGATCTATATCAGTTTTGTTGAACTGAGACTATGCATTTCAAAGAATGCTGACAAGAATAAGATAAGGATTCTTCACTAACTTCCTTTTTATCCATGTAACAATCCATATCAGGGAAAAAAAATCTCGATTTTCTAAGTCACAGATATTCAGCCTATGAAAATATTAAGATCTTATCAAAGTTTAGCTGAGGTTCATCAAGGAAAACAAAGAGCCATCCCCCACTTAGGTTCTCTTGATGGTACACTTAGCAGTAGCTTAACATATTGAGTCTAAAATTGCCTCGCCAAAAATTCTATTCTTGACTGTATTATTAACAAACATGTGCTGCGAATATTCATCAGATGACCAGATTAATTCAGACAGTGGGGAAGTTAATGCCCAGACTCTATATACAATAAAGTAAGAGTCACATCATATGTTAGCTTTCTCTTTTGTGCTCAGTCCTTGAATTTTCTGATTTATTATTAAATTAGGCTAATCCTTTATTAATTATCTTTAGTTGGTAAGATTTCTTAGTTTGCAAATTTAAAATACTTTGATTTAACTAACTGGATAAGCATTTTAAAACTAGCTCTCGTAATTGATCATGGGTACTGAATTGTTCCTTCTCTTTATTTTTTCTTTGAGTTCCTTTTCCTTATCGAATGTTTTTCCTCCAAACAGGTGGATTTTTTGGTTGTTGTTGATGTTTTTCTCTTTAAATACTCTGTGAGGCTTATTTTCTAATACTTTCTAAGTCTGACTAGCTCTCATATTGGTAAACTACATATAGTAGATGAGATATATGATACCTGCTAATAACTTTCTGTTCTACTGTTCAGTGAAAAAATTGTACTTGTTTTAATCAAGAATTATCCCACAGTTAGAGCTCTCAGAAAGCAATTTGTTTACTGCAGAATAAGACATGTGGTTTGTACTATCAGCAAAACATTCTAAGTGGTTTGTGGTACTGGTGAAAAAATAACAGAGCCCTTTTTTCAAAGTCCTTCAGAACTTTTTTTTAATTAAAAATTTTTTTTATTGAAGTATACTTGATTTACAGTATCATGTTAGTTTCCAGTGTATGGCACAGAGGCCTTCAGAACTTTAACATCTCATAAGGTCAGTTAAACTCTTAAATGTGAATCCGGAAGATCAGATGCATTGACCTCTTGGCTGTTGTAGACTGGGGTGTTATCAAGAGCCTTGCCACCCAAACAGAATCTTATTTTCTCTGTCAGTAGGAACAGTCACTGCAGCCACTCCCTATGGCGAGCCCTGAGGAAACTCAGGATGTGAAAACACGGGATACTGGCCCCAGATAGGCTAAGGTACATATCAAAGGAATGATTTCAGTGAGCCTAGACTCTTGCATCTTCCCATATATAGAAAAGCTCTAAATTCCTTAAATTGAGATATTTGGCTTTCCTTTAATTAACAATAATCTTTTTACACATAGACTACCTGCCCATTGTTGTAAAACTTCTATATAACATGGCTCCCTACTTCGCCTCCTCAGAGCAGTTCACTCAGGGTTACTTGAGATGTTGCCTCCTGGGCTTGTAGTCCTAAAAGTTCCCACTGAATAAAAAGTAACCCTCAAGGGCTTCCCTGGTGGCGCAGTGGTTGAGAGTCCGCCTGCCGATGCAGGTGACACGGGTTCGTGCCCCGGTCTGGGAAGATCCCACATGCTGTGGAGCGGCTAGGCCCATGAGCCATGGCCACTGAGCCTGCATGTACGGAGCCTGTGCTCTGCAACGGGAGAGGCCACAACAGTGAGAGGCCCGCGTACCACAAATAAATAAATAAATAAATAACCCTCAGGTGCATGCTTCTGTGTGATACTGTCTGTATAGCTTTGCTTTTACCATTTGTCCTAGGGTTCTCTCCATCCGTATTCTTTTTTTTTCTTTACTTCTTAAAATTTTTTTCTTAATAATTACCTTAATAACTTTATTTTATCTTTTTTCTTTCTTTCTATTTTTTCTCCCTTTTATTCTGAGCTGTGTGGGTGAAAAGCTCTTGGTGCTCCAGCCAGGCATCAGGGCTGTGCCTCTGAGGTGGGAGAGCCAACTTCAGGACACTGGTCCACAAGAGACCTCCCAGCTCCACCTAATATCAAATGGTGAAAATCTCCCAGAGATCTCCATCTCAACGCCAAGACCTAGCTTCACTCAACGACCAGCAAGCTACAGTGCTGGACACCCTATGCCAAACAACTGGCAAGACAGGAACATGACCCCATCCATTAGCACAGAGGCTGCCTAAAATCATAATAATGCCACAGACATCCCAAAACACACCAACAGACGTGGACATGCCCACCAGAAAGACAAGATCCAGCCTCATCCACCAGAACACAGGCACTATCCCCTCCACCAGGAAGCCTACACAACACACTGAAGCAACCTTAGCCACTGGGGACAGACACCAAAAACAACGGGAACTACAAACCTGCACCATGCACAAAGGAGACCCCAAACACAGTAAGTAAAGCAAAATGAGAAGACAGAGAAACACACAGCAGATGAAGGAGTAAGGCAAAAACCCACCAGACCTAACAAATGAAGAGGAAATAGGCAGTCTACCTGAAAAAGAATTCAGAATAATGATAGTAAAGATGATCCAAAATCTTGGAAACAGAATATAGAAAATACAAGAAACGTTTAACAAGGACCTAGAAGAACTAAAGAGCAAACAAACAAGGATGAACACAATAAATGAAATTAAAAATTCTCAACAAGGGTTCAATAGCAGAATAACTGAGGCAGAAGAACGGATAAGTGACCTGGAAGACAAAATAGTGGAAATAACTACTGTAGAGCAGAATAAAGAAAAAAGAATGAAAAGAACTGAGGACAGTCTCAGAGACCTCTGGGACAACATTAAATGCACCAGCATTCGAATTATAGGGGTCCCAGAAGAAGAAGAGAAAAAGAAAGGGACTGAGAAAATATTTGAACAGATTATGGTTGAAAACTTCCCTAATATGGGAAAGGAAATAGTTAATCAAGTCCAGGAAGCAAAGAGAGTCCCACACAGGATAAATCCAAGGAGAAACATGCCAAGACACATATTAATCGAACTTTCACAAATTAAATACAAAGAAAAAATATTAAAAGCAGCAAGGGAAAAACAACAAATAACATGCAAGGGAACCCCCATAATGTTATCGGGTGATCTTTCAGCAGAAACTCTGCAAGCCAGAAGGGAGTGGCAGGACATTTTTAAAGTGATGAAAGGGAAAAACCTACAACTGAGATTACTCTACCCAGCAAGGATCTCATTCAGATTTGTCGGAGAAATTAAAATCTTTACAGTCAAGCAAAAGCTAAGAGAATTCAGCACCACCAAACCAGCTTTACAACAAATGCTAAAGGAACTTCTCTAGGCAGGAAAAAAAAGAGGAGGAAAAGACCTATAATAACAAACCCAAAATAATTAAGAAAATGGTAATAGGAACATACATATCGATAATTACCTTAAATGTAGCTGGATTAAATGCTCCAACCAAAAGACACAGACTGGCTGAATGGATACAAAAACAAGGCCTGTATATATGCTGTCTACAAGAGACCTACTTCAGAAATAGGGACACATACAGACTGAAAGTGAGGGGATGGAAAAAGATATTCCATGCAAATGAAATCAAAAGAAAGCTGGAGTAGCAATCCTCATATCAGACAAAATAGACTTAAAAAAAAAGACTATTACAAGAGACAAAAAAGGACACTACATAATGATCAAGGGATCAATCCAAGAAGAAGATATGACAAATATAAATATTTATGCACTCAACATAGGAGCACCTCAATACATAAGGCAAATACTAACAGCCATAAAAGGGGAAATCAACAGTACACAATCATAGTAGGGGACTTTAACACCCCACTTTCACCAATGGACAGATTATCCAAAATGAAAATAAATAAGGAAACACAAGCTTTAAATGATATATTAAACACAATGGACTTAATTGATATTTATAGGATATTCCATCCAAAAACAACAAAATACACATTCTTCTCAAGTGCTCAAGGAACATTCTCCAGGATAGATCATATCTTGGGTCACAAATCAAGCCTTGGTAAATTTAAGAAAATTGAAATCATATCAAGTATCTTTTCCAACCACAACACTAGGAGACTAGATATCAATTACAGGAAAAAATCTGGAAAAAATACAAACACATGGAGGCTAAACAATATGCTACTTAATCACCAAGAGATCACTGAAGAAATCAAAGAGGAAATCAAAACATACCTATAAACAAATGACAATGAAAACACGATGAGCCAAAAGCTATGGGACACAGCAAAAGCAGTTCTAAGAGGGAAGTTTTTAGCACTTCAATCCTACCTTAAGTAACAAGAAACATCTCAAATAAACCACCTAACCTTACACCTAGAGCAATTAGAGAAAGAACAAAATAACCTCAAAGTTAGCAGAAGGAAAGAAATCATACAGATCAGATCAGAAAAAAATCAAAAAGAAATGAAGGAAACAATAGCAAAGATCAATAAAACTAAAAGCTGGTTCTTTGAGAAGATAAACAAAATTGATAAGCCATTAGCCAGACTCATCAAGAAAAAAGGGAGAAGACTCAAATCAATAGAATTAGAAATGAAAAAGGAGAAGTAACAACTGACACTGCAGAAATACAAAGGATCATGAGAGATTACTGCAAGCAACTCTATGCCAATAAAATGGACAACCTGGAAGAAATGGACAAATTCTTAAAAGTGCACAACCTTCTGAGACTGAACCAGGAAGAAATAGAAAATATGAACAGACCAATCACAAGCACTGAAATTGAAACTGTGATTAAAAATCTTCCAACAAAGAAAAGCCCAGGACCAGACGGCTTCACTGGCGAATTCTATCAAACATTTACAGAAGAGCTAACACCCATCCTTGTCAAACTCTTACAAAATATAGCAGAGGGAGGAAAACTCCCAAACTCATTCTACGAGGCCACCATCACCCTGATACCAAAACCAGACAAAGATGTCACAAAAAAAGAAAACTATAGGCCAAAATCACTGGTGAACATAGATGCAAAAATCCTCAACAAAATACTAGCAAACAGAATCCAATAGCACAATAAAAGGATCTTACACCATCATCAAGTGGGGTTTATCCCGGGAATGCAAGGATTCTGCAATACACGCAGATCAATCAATGTGATACACCATATTAACAAATTGAAGGAGAAAAAGCATATGATCATCTCAATAGATGCAGAGAAAGCTTTGACAAAATTCAACACCAATTTATGATAAAAACCCACCAGAAAGTAGTCATAGAGGGAAATTTCCTCAACATAATTAAGACCATATATGACAAACCCACAGCCAACATCATCCTCAATGGTGAAAAACTGAAACCATTTCCACTAAGATCAGGAAGAAGACAAGGTTGCCCACTCTCATCACTATTATTCAACATAGTTTTGGAAGTTTCAGCCACAGCAATCAGAGAAGAAAAAGAAATAAAAGGAATCCAAATCGGAAAAGAAGAAGTAAAGCTGTTACTATTTGCAGATGACATGATACTTTACGTAGAGAATCATAAAGATGCTACCTGAAAACTGCTAGAGCTAATCAATGAATCTGGTAATGTAGCAGGATATAAAATTAATGCACAGAAATCTCTTGCATTCCTATACACTAATGATGAAAAATCTGAAAGGGAAATTAAGAAAACCCTCCCATTTACCATTGCAACAAAAAGAATAAAATATCTAGGTATAAGCCTACCTAAGGAGACAAAAGACCTGTATGCAGAAAATTATAAGACACTGATGAAAGAAATTAAAGATGATACAAATAGATGGAGAGATATACCATGTTCTTGGATTGGAAGAATCCACATTGTGAAAATGATTCTACTACCCAAAGCAATCTACAAATTCAATGCAATCCCTATCAAACTACCACTGGCATTATTCACAGAACTAGAACAAAACATTTCACAATTTGTATGGAAACACAAAAGACCCCGAATAGCCAAAGCAATCTTGAGAACAAAAAACGGAGCTGGAGGAATCAGCCTCACTGACTTCAGACTATACTACAAAGCTACAGTCATCAAGACAGTATGGTACTGGCACAAAAACAGAAATATAGATCAATGGAACAGTATAGAAAGCCCAGAGATAAACCCACGCACATATGGTCACCTTATTTTTGATAAAGGAGTGAAGAATATACAGTGGAGAAAGGACAGCCTCTTCAATAAGTGGTGCTGGGAAAACTGGACAGCTACATGTAAAAGAATGAAACTAGAACACTCCCTAACACTATACACAAAAATAAACTGAAAATGGATTAAAGACCTAAATGTAAGGCCAGAAACTATCAAACTCTTAGAGGAGAATATAGGCAGAACACTCTATGACATCAATCACAGCAAGATCCTTTTTGACCCACCTCCTAGAGAAATGGAAAGAAAAACAAAAATAAACAAATGCAACCTGATGAAACTTAAAAGCTTTTGCACAGCAAAGGAAACCATAAACAAGATGAAAACACAACCCTCAGAATGGGAGAAAATATTTTCAAATGAAGCAACTTACAAAGGATTAATTTCCAAAATTTACAAGCAGCTCATGCAGCTCAATACCAAAAAAAACAAACAACCCAATTCAAAAATGGGCAGAAGACCTAAACAGACATTTCTCGGAAGTAGATATAAAGATTGCCAACAAACAATGAAAGAATGCTCAACATCATTAATCATTAGAGAAATGCAAATCAGAACTACAATGAGATATCATCTCACACCGGTCAGAATGGTCATCATCAAAAAATCTACAAACAATAAATGCTGGAGAGGGTGTGGAGAAAAGGGAACACTCTTGCACTATTGGTGGAAATGTGAATTGATACAGCCACTATGGAGGACAGTATGGAGGTTCCTTAAAAAACTAAAAGTAGAACTACCATACGACCCAGCAATCCCACTACTGGGCATATACCTTGAGAAAACCATAATTCAAAAAGGGTCATGTACCAAAACGTTCATTGCAGCTCTATTTACAATAGTCAGGACATGATAGCAACCTAAGTGTCTATCAACAGATGAATGGATAAAGAAGACGTGGCACATATATACAATGGAATTACTCAGCCATAAAATGAAACGAAATTAAGTTATTTGTAGTGAGGTGGATGGACCTAGGGTCTGTCATACAGAGTGAAGTAGGCCAGAAAGAGAAAGACAAATACCGTATGCTAACACATATATATGGAGTCTAAAAGAAACAAAAAAAATAGGTCATGAAAAGCCTAGGGGCAAGATGGGAATAAAGACACAGACCTACTAGAGAATGGACTTGAGGATATGGGGAGGGGGAAGGGTAAGCTGTGACAAAGTGAGAGAGTGGCATGGACATATATACACTACCAAACATAAAATAGCTAGCTAGTGGGGAGCAGTCGCATAGCACAGGGAGATCAGCTCGGTCCTCTGTGACCACCTAGAGGAGTGGGATAGGGAGGGTGGGAGGGAGACGCAAGGGGGAAGAGATATGGGGATACATGTATATGTATAACTGATTCACTTTGTTATAAAGCAGAAACTAACAAACCATTGTAAAGCAATTATACTCCAATAAAATGTTTAAAAAACAAAGAACAAAAAAACATAACCCTCAAAAAAAAAAAAGAACAGTCAAAATACTTCCATGAATGTGTGTGTCATTAACAGAAGCTTTTCAGATGTCTAATGAGAGAGTCAGAAGGATATTCTCTCTGGATTATCCTGCACTACCCCCACACACTAGATTATATTGTAAGGACATGTGGTTTGGGTTAAGTATGGGAATTACTCTTAGAATCAATTCCAAGTGCCGCTTATTGACTTGGATCTATATGGCTGATTTAATGCAATCCATGATCATTCTAATGTGGCAGATATAAACACTCCTGGAAGAAGCTCACATTATTAGAGTTATGTACTACATAGGCAAGTCTGAGGTTCACAGCAGTCAGGAGATACTTAAGATGACAGATATTGATGCCTGAGGTCACTCTAGTGTCATCAGGGTTTGTAAAATCATCAGCTTTATCATAATTTGAAAACAGGTTTAAGGAGATATACACACACACACGTACGTCTTGTAGGTATCCACTAAAGAAAAACAGACCAAGGCCAATGAAATTAATCCATTGCCATCCTGTTGGCTAGCCCTACCTGCTACAGAAGCTGAGATTCTTTTCCTCAGCTGGGCTGCCAATGGGTTTAAGCCCCAGGAGATCTATGATTGCACCATGATTCACTGACTCTACAGAAGACAGACTGGCTCCTTCATCTCTGCCCTGAGGCTTCAGCTCAGGATCTTGGTCTCTCTTCCCTCTTAGCAAAGACAAAAGGGCGACAATAAGCATAAGGAGTCAGATAAAAACAAGACTCGTTAAGAATTTCAATATTTGAACTAAAGATTTGAAAAAAGAAAACAGGCAGGAGAAGGCACATGAGCAAAGGAGAATGTTTCCAAATAGAGGTTATAGGGTTTATTTTAATGAGACCTCAATGATCTTCCGGAAATTTAATAGGAAACTTTATTCTAATTGGTTTAATTGAGCTACGTTTGAGAAGTCTTGAAACTGGGAATTAATGAACAGGAAAATAAAATCTACTCAAAACTTTGGAACTTATGAAATTATTTTTCTAGTTATAGGAAAGTAACTGTTTTGAATAATATGTAACAGAATTTGGGGAATCTTTTTGTCTTGCTGTGTTCCTTTTTAAGGCATCCTGCTTACCCCAGGAGAAGAGGCTGGTGAGCTTCTTTATTGTGGACATTAAAAGCTTTTACTTAACTATGTGTGAAAAATAAGGAATGGTCTCTATTCTCTCAAGAGCTTATCAGGGAGATAGACCTATAGAAATAAAGGAGCGAAAGGAAGAAATGTGAGTATTAGTGGAGGTCAAAGCAGGGGTGGGAAGGAGGGCTCTAGGTAATTTTATCTAAAAGCTATTTACCAATTATCAGCTTTCCAAATGACAATATCACTCAGTTTACTTTTCTTCTATTTCCTTATGGTAAGTCAGGTTTATTTTACCTTCCTAATTGACGCTTAAGGAATATTGCTCTAGTCTCTGTTCCCAGATCTATGTTATAGTTGAATACTGAAGGGTGGAGAGAGGGGGCAAATTGAGTGACATACAAAGATATATTAATAAGCATAAAGTTTTGAATATGAATAATTTATATTAATATTTTCTTCATTAATTTGTTCAGTTTTAAAGAGAAATATATTCATAAGAATTTTCATATTCAAGAACATGATTTCCAGAAATATATTCTTACTGAGTATATCATATCTGTTAAATAAATATTGGTCCAAGGGAACCATGATACAAATTAGGCTAATCAGAGTTCTTCCCTGGGAACAACTGAAGGTCAACAGCCCAGGGCTGTGGAGTTCAGAGAACAGATTTGGCAAAGACGAAAGCTGTCTTGCTTCTCTGTCTATAGACTAAAGCAGAATAGGAATAGGCAGAAATGGATGAGGTATTGCCATTCAGGCTGCTATAACAGAATACCATAGACAGAGGAGCTTATAAGCAATAGAAATTTATTCCTCACAGTTTTGGAAGCTGGGAAGTGCAAAATCAAGGTGCCAGCAGATCTGGTGTCTGGCAAGGGGTTGTTTGTTTCCTGGTTCATAGACAGCCATTTTTATTGTGTCCTCATATGGCAGAAGGGCAAGGGAGCTCTCTTGAGCCTTTTTTATAAGGGACTAATCCCAGTCATAAGGGCTCTGCCCTCATGACCTAATTGCCTAAATCCCATCTTCAAATATCCTCATATTCAGAATTAGGTCTTAACATATGAATTTGGGGGAGATATAAGCAATTAGCCCATAGCAGATATGGAGAGAAAGGTGGACATGGAGGGGATAAATTTGAGACCCTAGTTCTAGTAGTTAGTCTTTAATTTGATTCTTTGAGTTTATAAGAACTGTGAAAGATCTGAAATTTTACCCCCTTTGCAAGCTAACAATTTGGCCTGCCATAGTCTCATGGTTGCTAAGTAGAAGGCATGAACCTCTTGGTTCAGAGACAAAGGACTATTAGTCACACTCACAACAGCAGCTGGAATATCAGCATTTCCTTGTACTCATTCCTCGAGTTCCATTTCCCATTTGGTGATGTTAAGAGGACAAAGTAACACTTGCACACACAGTGAGTTGCATTATGGAAGAGAAACCCTGAGCTTAGGGAACTCAGACCTTTTATAGTGGGGAGTAAGCCTGCTTGCCCTTTGTTTCAGAGTGAGACACTAGCTCCTCACTATACAAACATCCTTGAAAAAGTCCAGCAAAAAGACGCTCACTGCCACCGCTTACAAGACATGCAGAAACCTGAGATAGCAATGAAGAATTGTCGCCCATCAGAGATACCCCTGTATCCTTTTCAGCTCCGTGAGTTTATACCTTTACCTTAAGCTAGCCACACTGTGTTTATGTCACTAACACACAGTGTGACAGTAGGGATCCCCCTTTTTAATGGTCCCTCCCACTCTACTATGAAATCAGAGTGATACAGGTTTATTATAAAATAAATATTTGAACATACTTTTCAAATGAAAATTATTTGAAAGTATAAAAGTATAAGATAAGCAATCCACTTAAAATTATATGTGGGATATTACCTGGATCTAAGTTTGGGATCAGTTTTCATTTCACAGCAGTTGACTAGACTCTTCATATTTCTTTTTTCATGGCGTGACAAAACAAAGCACATATTTTGGGTTATAGAAAATATATATATTTTTTTGCGGTACGCGGGCCTCTCACTGTTGTGGTCTCTCCCATTGCGGAGCACAGGCTCCGGACGCGCAGGCTCAGCGGCCATGGCTCACGGGCCCAGCCGCTCCGCGGCATGTGGGATCTTCCCGGACCGGGGCACGAACCCGTGTCCCCTTCATCGGCAGGCGGACTCTCAACCACTGCACCACCAGGGAAGCCCTAGAAAATATTTTTAGTGGTATCAACTGTAGTTCTAAGCTGACCTGGGGTCTTGTAGAAAGGAAACTATGAAACTGGTACTGGTGTTTGCTAGGATCCTCTGCCTTCTCCTTCTAATGGACCTCCATTTCTTATGTGTTCCTACTCATAAGACCTCACTCTAAGTTAACTGCTAACTGATCTCATTAATACATTATCTGTATAAAACATTTAAGACAAATATCCTGCCAGGGAAAAGTACTTATATTGTAATATAAAATTCTATAGGAATGCAAAGTCTTTAGGAAGGAATCAAAAGAAGCACTAACAGTGGCATCATAAGAGACGTCAGGTGGCTAGTTAAGGATTAGAGAAAGCTAAGAATCATCTAAATCATACCATTTCAGATAGCTATTTTAAGGCCACCAGATATGGTTTACCCCTAGGGGAAATAGGTCCTACTTCTGTTCCTGGTGATTAGACTTCTCTTTCTGGTGGACTATCCATGTCTATATTTCAAGCACCTAACACAGTGTCTGACACATAAAAAGTGTTTAGTAAGCACTGTTTAAGAAATGAAGGTAAGTCACTACAGGCAAACATACCGAAATAAAGTGGTAGTCCCCTCATCGAGGTCATGTGCTTACTCATCCAGTTTTCAGGAAACTGAACGAATCGACACAGGCAACAACTCACAAATAATCAAGATAATCATGCTTGAATTAATGTTCATGCAAATCATCATCTAAAGGAAAACTCTGGCTAAAGAATTTACTTAAGGGAGATTTTCTTGCTCCCAGTTGAATCTCCTAGCAACGAATGAGAGTCCTTTTCCCTTCATTTGCATGTACATGTGTGCATGCTGTATTGGCAGGATGGGGAGAAGATGGGGGAAGTGGAGAGGACATCCAACCACCTCCATGGCTTCTCCCCTCTAAGGAAAGCTGTTTCTTCCATCAACGGCTGGTGGCAGACTTCTCCATATCCATTTGCCACGGAAAGGCGAGCGGCTGGAATGTAAAGCCTGGACTTAGTCTGAGAAAATAAACTCCCATCTAAGGACAGATGTGAGGTTTCCAGTCCTTAACTGCCCTGGAAACATCATTTCACCCTGTGTTTGCCTTTGTGTTTAGAAATGTGGAGGAATGTATACGTCAAACTGTTGCTTGCTGTGGGCATCTTTCCTCCTCTTCCCTGCTGAGACTAAGTATACGAGGTCAAAGAGAGAGAGCTATGGGTAAATTCAGGATTATTCTATAAAGTCATATAGATAATTCGTAAAAGCATCATTTTGTCTATATTGTGGATAAGAGTCAGTGTTCTCACTGTTGGGAAATGAAACTACAATTGTGAAAGGGGTAAGGCTGGAAAGAACCCTGTGGCATTGGATTGGAATTGGAGTTACCATTATGAACCCATAATTTTATATATAGAAATAGATATACATAGATTTGTAGCTATATCTGCTGAGAGGGCATAGCAGCAAAAACAATAAGTATACCTAATGGTCATATTTTGTTTTCTAAATATCATTCTTCACTAAAAGGAATAGAGTCCTTGAGAAATGTTTGATTCCAGGCTTGTGGCATGGAAAGTATAACATGAGCAGGGAATAGTGTATTGTGCTAAAAAAGAAGAAGTACTCAAAGAATGATGGAAGAACATCAGGAGAACATAGGATCCAGCTTGCAGGGGCTCCCACTAACCAAATCTGGGACAATTGTAGCACCAATATGAAAGAGAGAGAGAGAGAGAGAGAGAGAGAGAGAGAGACAAAGAGGGGAGGAGAGAGGGAGAGAAGGAGTGAGGAAAGGAGGAAGGGAGAGAGGGAGAGGAAATTAAAGTAAACGTGGCAAAACGTTAACATTTGGGAAATTTGGTGGAAGGGTATATGGAAATTTTTGGTATTATTTTTGCAATTTTTCTGTAACTCTGAAACTATTTCAAAAGAAAAAGGTCAAACACATGTAAAAATAGTTGTAGGAGGAGATAAACGAAACAAGATTAGCAAAATATTGATAACTGTTGAAGTTGGATATTAGATACCTGGGAAGTCATTGTACTATTTTCTCTATTGTTATGTATGATTGAATCATTTCCATAATAAAAAGTGAAAAAAAATAATGAAAAACACCCATGTGATTTTACTTTAAGACGGCCTCTCCTGTTTCTAATCCCACAGTTCCATGATATCCAGGCCCCTGTGCGTGACACATGATAGTAACATCAATTTGTTTTCTCTTTTCTGGTCTTGAGTTGTCCTACCCACTGTGGTCCACCCTCCCCACTACCAACCAGAGGAGTAGTCTTTCTGAAATATATCTTTTAATATTTTATCCCCCTCCCTCTAGCTCATAAATCTTTCACTCCCTTCCCATGCCAAGAGGAGAAACTCTGAGCTTTCATTTCTAAGCTCTCAAGGTCCTCTATAATTAGGTCCTGACCTACTTCTACAACCTCATCTTCCAAATTTCTCACATGAATATTCTTCTTCATTAAACACTGTTTTCCTTGTCTTGTCCCTAGGGCTCTTTGGACGGTCTTACCTCTGTACATGGCAAGTCTGAAAGTCCACAACTTTCTTTTTAAAAAAAAATCTTTACTCTCCATTTAGGATGACTGATGGGGATAATGGGGGTTAGGGTTTTTTTCAAAGGGATGGGCTATGACCATTCCCCACCAGACTGGTTATTTATTTTGTGGGATTCTAGCCTGGGAATGGGCTCTTTGAGGCTGCTGGGATTCTGGGCAAAGGGTGGACTAGGTTTGCTGGAGGACATGTTTATTTTCTCATGAATTTTTTAGAGTCTAAGTCATGTATTGGTCTATAGCAAGTCTGCAGGCAAGTTTCACTAACTCCAAAACATCCCATCTGTTCTTCCCCTATTCTCTTCGTCTTGACTCAAAATTTATCCGGTCTTCCCAGCTCTCTTCCAAGACTCTTAGACATATTCTTTCATTGGTTAGATTGGACATTGTTAGCATGTAAATTTGGGAAGTACCTTCTGTCCTCCCTTTATCTCATAGTCTGTGATACATTCTTTCTATCTTTAGCAACAATCTGAATGATAGAGAAGTTTATTATTGACACAAAGACTTCTAGTATAGTGATTTTCACATGTCTCAGAGCAAATGCTTGTATAAATAGTTGTTCAATTATTTACTCACTGATCTGCAGAAACCAGATCTTTTTTTTTTTTTTTTTTTTTTGCGGTACGCAAGCCTCTTACTGTTGTGGCCTCTCCCGTTGCGGAGCACAGGCTCCGGACGCGCAGGCTCAGCGACCATGGCTCACGGGCCCAGCCGCTCCGCAGCATGTGGGATCTTCCCGGACCGGGGCACGAACCCGTGTCCCCTGCATCGGCAGGCGGACTCTCAACCACTGCGCCACCAGGGAAGCCCGAAACCAGATCATTTATTAATAAATGTTCCAATCACATTGCCCTACTGCAAGAGAACTTAGAGACCCTGAAAGCAAGTAAGTGAAGGGAAACAGATAGAACCCTGAATAGGGGCTCACTTAATCTTTCTCCACATGTTTGACAACTTCTAAATGCCTGAACATCATGCTCTTTTCAGCATCTCAATATTTTCTTCCTATGCTAATTCCAAGCACCTTTACACTTCTATTATGGTTGGACTACTTTCAAAGTATGTGGATTCTACAACTTTGGATAACCGCAAACTCCTTCACTTCCCACTCCATGATACATTTGGTAGTTAAGTGTACACAACTGACAACTGGTCAACCTCTTAACAAAACTATCACCCATGGTGCAGTCGTCTTTTAACAGCTCCTTGGAAGTCTTCTAAACTCTAATAATCATTTGTTTTGGATCCTTAGGGAACACTTATCCTATCATAAGAACAGATGATCTTTCTTGGTCCATTCCGGCGTCTGATAATACATCATCTTAGAATGTCCTAATAATAATAATAACCAGCATTTATATATGCTTACCATGTGCAAGACCCTATTCTAAATGCTTAACCTGCATGAATTCATTTAAGTCCATTTAAATTTTCTAGTCTTTCATCTGACTAGCCTCTGAGATAAACCTCCTCAGAAATATTTTGGGCAGTCCTATGACACTCATTTGCCAGAAATTCTAGCACAAGCTAGAATTGGAAATATAATGAGCCAAGTCTGTGGTTTGGTATGGCAGCCTTTGGCGACTAAAAAAAGAAAAAAATTAAAGAAATGCTATTTCTATTATAAAAACAATATTTTCTAAAGTTCCAAAGAGACAAACAATTATGAAACTCCCAACATATTTTGGTGGTTGGAAAGTAGAAAATGGCTTTTAAAAAAATGGGCAAAATACATCTTGCAACCATATTACCAGTGGCTTTAAATGGAAAGGATGACAGGCCAACCTGGGTACAGGGCTAGCATTTCATCTCAAGAACTTTTTCAATTCTGTGGTCTCAAAACAGCTCCAGAAAAAGCATTCTCAGAACATGGTCTAATACTAAATAAATACTACACATTTTACGGTTTTGGATCTAGGGCCCAGGAAACACAAGATTAAACAATGGCAGAAGTATGGTGGGCTGGGAGCTCTGGATTCACTAGCTCTAAGCACATGAAGCCATAGCTCCCAGTGCCCACCATTAAAAGACAGGATTAATTGAATGCAGTCCTCTTAAACTGCTCTCCTGAGGCCTCTCTAGCCTCTTATGTTTCTCAGTCAATGAGGTCTTTGCCTTCCTTTTCTCCTTAAATTTCTAAGACCCCACATTGTCCTGGATCTTCCTCCTTTCTAACAGCTCTGAGCCTGTATCTATTTGCTCCACTTCTTCCACATCCCCAGGAATTAAGTTTGAGGCCTCTACTTTCTTAACACACGTATAATTTCCAGGAAAGCGTGGAAAGCTTCATTCACAATTTCTACTCTCCCCTCTGTGCAAATGACTTTTAAATCATCATTCCAACCCCCAATTCTCTGCTGAGTGCCAATCCTGTATACCTAACAGGGGTTAGACCTTTTCTCTTGGATTTCATGCAATCACTCCACATCATGATTAACAGGGTACCACGTCTTTTACCATGAACCAGGAATTATGCTAAGCACTTTCTTTATCTTCTCATTACTGTTTTTATTTCTATTAATGGATGCTTTGGCTACAGGTTCCTATTTTACTTTTAAATATGAAAAAGTTGTGAAAAAATATGAAGTTATTTCAAACAGCTTTACCCTTTTCCACACATTACTTATGAATTAAAAATTCTTTATACATTGTCATTGATCATAAGTCTGGAATAAGTATTAACTCATTTGCCTGATTTCGGTGGTATGAATTCTCTGAGCCCTGGTGACAGTCCTGCTGTTGCCACCTCTCAGAGAGCGGGGATTCTAGAAGTGGTTAAATGTAAAGGGGAAGTTTCTCCCCCAGAAGTATGGAAGCAAAGGAGGTGGCACGTAGGAAACTGGATCTTTCTAGGGGTAGGGGTTACGGTGCTATGGGGAAATGGGGGGATTTTTACATCTTCAGCTTCTCCAGGAATCATGAGGATGGGCTGGTCCTGGCCAGGAGTGCTTATCTCCTTGAGGGCAGCCAGGGTTAGCAGAGCCAGTGGCCTCTCCAGGCTGTGTCTAGTAATCACAACATGAAATTCTGTCCTGTTACTGAGGAGACCTGTTCACCTTGGCCCGTTGTCTGCTTCCCTCAGGTGGTTGTGGAATCCATGATCTTTACTGCAGGTACCTCCATAGAGGTGGGAAGCTAGTCTCACCCGCTATTTCTGTAGCTTCTCAGCTAGACACGAGCACCCAGGCTAATCCCTCCCCTGCTCCATTCAGCATGCTATGTGTCTCCATTTTTCCTTCCACCCAACAAGGTACCCTCAGCCTCAATGACCAAAACTTTTTCCTAACCAGTCTTCTTAACCTCAGCCTCCCCTCCCTTCTAAATGATTTTATGTACCAGAGTCAGATTAATTTCCTTTCTTCATTCCAATTCCCATCCCCAAAGTCCTTAGAGGCTCCCCATTAAGATAAAGCACAGATCCTTAGTCTGGCATCATTTGGAATATTTTCCAAATCGCTATCTCTACATTTTTAAACAGTTATTTTCCCACCTTTGTTTCAATCACACTGGTGAACTCAATGCTCCTAGATAAGCAATATTCCCCCCGATCCACTAGTACCTACTTCAGGTGCTAGTGGGATAAAAGAATGTCTATGAAAATACCCAGTTTGCTCTGTCATACTGAGCCCTGTTAAATGGGCAATGTCCTTGAACCTCATACCCTACAGATTGAAGGTGAAGCTCAGTTATTTAACAAGCCTTTAGGACAGCCATCCTCTTTGCACAACCATGTTGGGTCTCTCACCTCTGCTCTCGGGAGAGATGAGAGCTACTTAAACTGCCCTCCAGGCTTCCTCTTTGCCATTGTAACTGGTCTGTTCTAAGCGGTCATCTGTAGCATCAAATTCCCAAAGCTGTGCCCATCATGAGGCAAGGACACAATTATTTCCTCAGACTTGAGTTTCTCCCACATTTGGTAACTTTTATTCCAGTATTAAAAGTTCTCATTTGCACTTCTGTTTTTGCAGACACTCTGTAGGACCTTTTGATGTAGACCCAGTGGCTATTAGATATCCTTCTAACCGAGGGCCGTTTCTATTTCCTCATCTTATTTCCTTAGTTGCCGGGCTCACGGCATGGATATACAGTCAGCCCTATCCTAAATCCTGGCTATTCAGCACTTGCCTCATCATTGCTATTGTCGTCCTTAAATGAACTTCCATCCAAATATGCTTCCAGAAGCAGTTATTCCCCTTAAAATAAATAAGGGACCAAATGAGAAGAAGAGATCACTGTATACTTCGCTCACTATGTTGAGCTTCTCCCTTCTGTGGTTCATGATGAATTCCAAGACCTGACTATTTGATAGGGGTTTAGGGAAAAATCATGTACCATTACTTTTATTCATAGAAAATAGATGCCCCAGGCTGGTCGGGCATTATAAAGGCCTTTGTCAGAGCTCTGCTAGATGTAGCCTAAGGGGATCAATTTGCTTTCACTTCCAGTCCTATATAAATGTCTCTCAGACTCTCTCAATAGCACTGTTCAGACACTAGGAATTGTAGGCAAGGCTGTGACTTCATAGGATATCAAAACTGGAAGGAATAATAAAATTTACCTGACCCTGTATGGTATTATTGAGCTGTCAATTTCAATTTTTATGACTGATACTTCAGAGCAGGGAAACCAAGTCTGAGAATACCAATTCTGAGTACATATAAGTCTGCCCAGGAAGTGGACAAACATTTGCTTTTATTTTCTCCTTTGAGCCTAATTATCCTACCATGATCAGAGATGGGGAAACTAAGAGATTAGGTAAAATTCCCCCATAGAAACAACTCTAGTAAGTGAAAGAGCCCAGATTTGGATCTGTTCTCTTTTTTACCAGCTCCTTGAAAGCCCTTAGCCTAGGACTGACTGTTTGGGGACTATGAAAGTCTAGTTTCCTTATCTCTAATCAAGACAAACTCTGAGGTGTGGCACCCTCTGAGCACCCCGTGGGGTCTAGAGGAGGCTGGGACTTTGCCTGAGATCACAGCCTCAGCCTCTACCCTGCAGTGCTGATGAGTGGCAGGGATGACACCGTCACACTGGTCTCTCCTTCCAAGTCCAGGGTTCTCCCCATCAAAGGGACTAACCACATCTGTTATTTCAAACTTCAAAACATACCTAAAGAGTGACACAAATGTAAATGTCTGAGGCACTTTCCAAGTCTCTCCTGACACCTTTCCGGTCTCCTAATCTACAAATGGTTGGTTGGTTAAGCTGTCAAATCCCGGTGACACAGTGGCAGGCTGTAGGCTGTTTATTCTATCACAGATTCTTGCCTCATTTACTAAACTCCTATATATCACTGACATCACTTGGGGCAGACTGGGAAAGAGAGGCTCTTGCTTGACGTTGCTTTTTTCACATGATGAGTTTTTCCCCCCTGGCACAGCCTTACTTGGATGAGGCAGCAGGTAGTACAGGAGATGTGAGCCCTGGAGGGAAGAAAGCACCACCCAGGCTCCACAGCAACATTGCAAGGGAGCGAAGAGGTGTTTTCAGTTACTCTCGATAGTGCTTTTAGCAAATATCAGTCTATTTCTCACACTCTCCCAGTCATAAGCACTGCTAATTTCTCCCCAAATCAGTATAAAACTATGAATGACTGACAGCAGCTTTATGTGTATTTCTCCTAAATACCAAGGACTCCAGAATCAGAGAGGTTTGGGTTCAAATCCTTGAGGCACCATTTACTCATTGAGGGTCCTTAAGATTAAATTACCTCCACTCTAGAAAAAAGACAGGACCTACCTGAGAGGTAAGAATGAAATAAGTGGCAAATATAGATTCTAATGGGCTCCAAACAGGTCCTGGCACAAAGTAGGCCTTCACATGTTAGTTCCTTCCACTCCCCATCTTCCTTTCTGTCCAAGAGTTATTTGCATAGTAATCGTAACCTTAAACAGCAAAAGGAAAGCTCTGAGGGTTGAGTTTCAGGAATCACTTATTAGTCAAGGACGATATTGGGGGAGGGGTGGGCTCAATACTCCCACAGTCACATGATGTAGATATTTACTTCATTCACAGGTGAGACCAGCCAGGGTGTGACTGTCAGAGCTGAACCAGGCAGCCTGTGTCTTGGTCCTCATGGGTGGGTTGATTTATGTTCCCCTGAGACCCTGATGGTAAGAAGAAAGAGAACCAGGCTAATCTCTCTCCTCGGGTCCTCACAGTGATAGAAGGATCATATGAAACCCCAAAGCCTCAGACAACCAAGAGAAGATCAATTTTTAGACACCCTTCCCAGTATGTGTGCATCTCCGGTTGACCACATAGTAAATGTGGCAGCCTCTCTCTCCCAGGCAAAGATTGTGAGCAGAAACAGAAGCAGGCAATCAGAACTCATAGTGAGTCACAGGCCATTTAACTTGTTTCTGGTTTTGACTTTCATGAACCGAGGGAAAAAGGAAGTTTTATTCTTTTCATTCTGTTCCATTACAATAACGACTCTGTGAAAACACTTTTAGAAGTTTCATTTGAAGTCTGGGGCACTTCCTGGACGATGAGGATCCAGATATGCTATGCTTGGTTTTCTAAAATAAACCCAGAATAGGATTAGTAGGTCACTAATTCTCAGGAGGTGATGCTCTGGCAGGTCAATAACTTGGAGAAGGAACCAGGCATCACCGTCATGGATAGTCTCTGAATCTAACATAACATAAAGAAGCTATGGGGGGTGATTGAAAATAAATTCAAGTCAATGTGTGGAATCAATCAATGAAGGGGATGAAAGCAGCTTCAATAAAGTGCAGTGCTGAGTTAGAGGGATTGGTAATTACTTGTTAGTTACAATTCTCAACACAGACATCCTTTCCCAATTATCTATTTATGAATGTTTTTTTGTTTGTTTGTTTTTGCGGTACGTGGGCCTCTCACTGCTATGGCCTCTCCCGTTGCGGAGCACAGGCTCTGGACGCGCAGGCTCGGCGGCCACGGCTCACGGGCCCAGCCGCTCCGTGGCATGTGGGATCCTCCCGGACCGGGGCACGAACCTGTGTCCCCTGCATCGGCAGGCGGACTCTCAACCAGTGCGCCACCAGGGAAGCCCTTAGGAGTGTTTTTTGAGGTGACACAGATGAGAGGGTGAGAGAGCAAAGGTTGGAGAGGCAAGTGACCTTGAATTCCTTAATTAATTTCTTCTTCCTATAAGAAAAAGAGGACAAGGAGAAGTAGTTTTTCCTCTTCCAATTGTAGGTAAGTTCAATCTCATTCCTTACAGATAGCCTCAATCTAGGAGAAGAGTCCAAGAACATTTTGGTTCAGAAACATGTTGAAAATGTTCATTGGTGAGTTTGACATAGGTCTTTCTTGTGGACAGTCTGGTCATGCACAACTTCATGTTTTTCCTAGTAGCTGTCAAAGAAATGTGGGATGAGTGAGGATTATCCTCTTAGTAAAAAAGGGAGTCTCAGATCAAAGTCTTCCATGTATATTTGTCATTTAGATATTTTTTAACTAATAAGGAGAAATGGTCATAAAACTCTTCTGGAGGCTTGCCTGCCCTAAAACAAAAAGGAACTCTGACACTTATGCATAAAAATTTCCTTTGAAGCAGATACATCAAGTTACTCAGAGTCAGCATCAGGTAATCAAAAATCCCAGTCCAGTGGCTACAACCAGGGCTATTTAGGGGCAGGTCTTGGACACTTACTAAAGAGGGGTCTGTGGGCCTCCCTAGATTCTTAGGCTCTCTTCAGGCAATGCTTGGAGGCTTTCTCAAAAGTTTTAGCCAATCCATATAGGTTCCATCTCACCAATGAGAAGCCTGGACTAATCATTCATCATTTTATCAAAGAGATAGTAACTCCTATGTTAAAAAAAAAACTTATAAACACAAACATGCCAATAGGAAATCAGCAAAACTTTGTTAAAAAAGGGAAATGTATTGAGTAAATCAGGAAGCTAAGAAGTACACAAAATGAATTTAACCTCACTCATAATTATAGAGAGGCAAAGTAAAATAAGGTGCTATTTTGATCTATTATATCGGTAAATAACATTGTGTATATTTTGCCATGAGGAACTGAATTCACTAATACACTTGAATGGGATAGCAGTTGTTATAAACATTATGAAGTTTATCGATTTGTATTAAAATATTATATACATTTTTTGACAAAAACATTCCACTTCCGGGCTTCCCTGGTGGTGCAGTGGTTGAGAGTCCGCCTGCCGATGCAGGGGACATGGGTTCGTGCCCCGGTCCGGGAAGATCCCACATGCTGCGGAGCAGCTGGGCCCGTGAGCCATGGCCGCTGAGCCTGCGCGTCCTGAGCCTGTGCTCCGCAACGGGAGCGGCCACAACAGTGAGAGGCCCGCGTACCGCAAATAAATAAATACATACATACATACATACATACATACATAAATAAATAAAAGAGGCTGGATATGAGTGTAAACCTATTTCTAGTGAAAATTGAAAAACATGGAGAATAAAGCAAGTTAAAATCAGAGAAAAAAATTGATGGAGAAATCCAAATTCACAGAGAAGAAAATCAGGCTAAGAGTCTAGAGAAAGACTTAGATGAACTCTTATACCTCAGCTCTGCAATTTACTAAATGCCAGATTGTGAGCAAGTTACTTGGCCTCTCTGGTCCTAAGTTTTCTCATCTAGAGGCAACGGTGTGAACCCAGTGTCGACTTAGCTGGGCTGGAGGCCTAGGCATGTATCCCCTTCTCTCTATGGAGAAGAATGTAATTTCAATGGACTCAAGTGGATTTCCTCATGTTGACATCCTGCTTAGACCTCCAGTTCCCTCCTATGTAAAAGGAGGGGGTTGAATTACATCATCTCTAAGCCCCACATGCTCCACCACTGATTTTGCTATCTGGAGCAAATTATTTAATTTCTCCAGAACTCAGTTCCTCAGTTATAAAATGGGAGAACTAGTTACCTATTTCATAGGGTTGTTATAAGGATAAGTTTGTGTTTGGAAAATGAAAGAATACTTGGCACATAGAAACCAGTTCATAAAGGCTATTCGTATTACTACTAGCATTACTATTTTTATTATTATTAAATATTTCAGATTTATGGTGAATTGAGCCCTACATTATACTTTCAAGTATGGGCTTTTAAAACCATTTTTAAAAACCCATTTATTATTTTCATCCTTTCTTAAAAAATAAAATCCTTACTCATTTAAAAGAAAGACCAAGAGGCACAAGATGTTGCTTAGAGTCTTAAAGAGTTGGATCCACGTCTCCAATTTTGTATCTAAAGCTGGGCTTTTAGCCAACTTCTTGGCTGGGAAGAGAACTGGACTCTATTTCCACGATATCAAAGCAAGAGGTTAGTTCAGCCAGTTTCATCAAACAACCAGCCAGTTCTGTGAAACAATGGTCCAACTGGAGGCTCATCCTTAGTGGAGCCAAGCTGCCTCTAGTGCCAGCACAAACAATCACTCAAAGAGAGGCTACACGTCCCGCTCAGAGAGCTGGGTGTCGAGTTCTAACTCATCAGAAGATTATGAAGGATTTTGATGTTGACTGCTTCCAGCTCTTAATAAAACCAGTTGAGATCTAAGCCACAGATTGGTGAAGACATTCCAGACATAAAGACCACAAAAAGGTCTGTGCAAATGAAGCTTTACTCTGAAGCACTTTTCTTCCCCACGCCCCCGCTCCCCTCCACAGCCGACATGGTGTGGTATTACTAATGTCTGTTTTCTTTAGATCCAGCCCTTTTCTCAAAGAAGGCGTGGGAACTTTAAGCCCATCTCTGTCACCATTTCTGGGTGTTCCTTTCAGTTATTTGCAGGAGAGGAGGAAGAAAGGGAGGGCTGAATGGCACAGGCTGGCCAAGTATGGCTCTCATGCAACTTCCTGTGTTCCCTCTGAAGAGAGTACAGCTATCTCTGTACTCTAGAGATAACCAGTCTGGTTCTTTACAAAATGACAGTGAACATTTTCACGGAACTCTGGTGAGAAAAAGAACAGTCCTTAGAGATGTGTGCATAGGCCACTGTAAACACTTCAGTGCATTCCCTATATCATATGGTCTCTCATTAAGGATTAACTATCGGTCCTGTATTAACAACTGATTTTTTAAATACATGCTTTTTAATGAAAGATTTCAGCCATACAGAAAATTACAGGAAATAGCATAATGAACATTCATATACCCACCACTTAGATTTCATATGTTAATATTTTGTCCCTGCTTTTATTTTTATTTTATTTTATTTTTATTTATTTTTAAATAAAATACCTTGTACTTTTCAGTGAAAAGTACACTGAAAAGTACAAGGTAAAGATTTAATGAGTAGCTTTGCAAATAAAAAGTAACGTGCTTAGAACAGTGTCTGGACCATAGCAAACTCTAAGTGAGCTACTATTTTTGTTGCTGTTACCCATACCAAGCTTTATCAGGTTTTAACATTTTGCCGTATTTGTCTCAGATTTTTTTTAAGAAATCAAAATACGAACACACTCAAGACCCCCTGTTTATCCCCCCTTGATATCTTTCCCTTCTTCCCTTTCTCACTCCCTCTCACTACCCCCTCTCAATGCTCTGCTTCCTCAGTCTCTCACTCCCACTCTTTGCAGAGAATACCACTGCCCTGAATTTTATGTTGATTTTCCCAATTTTTATACTTTGGCATCATATTGTCTGGATTACTGTATTCTCAAGCAATATTTAGTATAGTTTTCTTATTTATAATTATGTATGTATTGTATAAATTGCTTTGCACTCAACAGGTTTTTCAGGTTTATCTGTGTTGATATATATAACTCTAGTTCATTCATGTTAACTTCTGTATAATATTTACTACATAAATATTTATTATCTATATTTTGATGATCATTGAGGTTGTTTCTAGTTTTTTTGTGCAATAAACAAATACAGGTTTTCTTGTATACATATGAAAGGGTTAATTTAAGGCAGTGCATAATACATATATGTACCCATGTACAAACATACACTTAGATGATACTGAAACCAGTTTCACAGACCAACCTTTTATTATTTTACTAATTTTTACTATTTACTCTTCATTCTATTTTATTTTGTTCCATTCCATTCCATTTTTGTCCATACCTGTATGATCTATCCTATTCTGAAAAAAGCAAATGTGGGTTGTGATTCCCCAAACTGATTTTTCATTTCACTAATCAGTCTAAACGCATGATTTGAATTATACTGCTTTAGGTTTTTTATGTGAAGATGGAAATCCTGAGTGATATACCATAAGAATCTTCAACTTTACTAGTATCAGCTCCCGTGAAATACACCCCCCCCCCACCAAAAGAAAAAAACACCGTTGATCAAGGAAAGCTAAGTTTCTTAGGCCTACTGTATTCTGGAAGAACCACTATCATGGCAGAGTCTTAATCATGCCCCCAAATGGAGAAATTAGAAGATGGTATTTGCATGGGTTTAGGACCTGGGCTAGGTGATTTTCACATATGTCTTGCATTGCAGGGGACTAATTTGGATTGGGCAGAATTTGTGACATAGTAGCTTTGAATTGGTAGGTACCACGAGGCAAGTCTCTTGAAGTAAGCCTTGATGAGCAAGGTATTAGTCTTGATACATAAGTTACTTTTGTAGCTTCATGGTCTTAACTTCCAGGAGAAAATATGTCCTGGAGCAAGTAGCTAAGTATTTCTTAACAAAGAGACAGAAAACTATGCCTGTCAGACTTGTCTAATACAGGAACAGAAAAGTATGTTTGGTACCAGTGTTGTTCAACACCAGGACAGGGAATTGTGTTGAATTCAGTTCTCACTAGACAATATCAAATATTCTCCAAAGTAGATGTGTCCATTTACAGTCCCACCATAATTATATGAGTCCATCATTCCACATTTTCACCAAGATTTAGTATTGTCTAATTTTGGCTTAATTTTACCAATCTAATAAATATGAAATGATGCCTCATTGTCATTTTATTTTATATTTCCTTGACTACCAGTGAGATTTAACATCTTTCCATGTGACTATTGGATTTATTCTTCTGTGAATATTCATATTATTTGTCCATTTTCCTATTGTCTTTGTAACTTTTCCTTACTGTCCTATTCCTATATATATTCTGGACAATAATATTTTGATGAGCACAAGCAATAAGCATTTCAAATATCTTCTCCCAGTCTGTGCCTTGTAATTTATCTTAATATTTGATGTGTTTTGTTAAACAGATTTTTAAAATTAAATGTAGGAAAATTAATCAATAATTTTTGGGCTTTTGGTTTATTCTTCAAGACATCCTTAGAATTTTTTCCTTTATTTTTGCTTAGATATTTATATTTTTTTCATTTTATATTTAGATCTTTAAACTGTCTCAAATTTATTTTTCTGTGCAGCAAGAGAATATTTTAGTCAAGTAGTGCCACGGTAATACTTCTTTTTAAAAATCCACAAATCAGTGGATTACAGCAAAAAGCAATCATTTACATATCATACATTGTTGGGTTCATTAGATTGGCTAATCTTGGCTAGGCTTAGCTGGGTTTGGTTCCAGACTGTGAGTTCAGGTCAAGCTTGCCTCACACACGTTACATTATTCTGGGACCAGTAGGCTATCCAGGGCAATGACAAAAGTGAAAAAGCAAGCCCAACCTCACTAGAACATTTCTAGTCCCTGATCACTTGACATCTGCTAACATCCAAACAGTCAAAGCAAGACACATGGCCGAGGTCGGAATCAGTGGGATGGGGGATATACTCTGCCTCTAGCAGGAAGAACTGCAAAGTCCTATGACAATGGGTTTAGACTCAGGGGTAGGGTGAAAAATTGGCAATAATAATGAAACCTACCACAGGCTACCCTCTTGGTTACAATTATTACATTTCTCCCACACACAAACTTCACTCAGCCCTTCACTGTTACACCCCAAAAGATTCATCCAATCAAGGCATCAGGCTCTAAACCCAGGATCTTATTACCTATGTCACATCTGGTTGTAACTCTAGAACTAAAAGGACAAGTTATCTGCCTCCCACACACCCCAAATACAGTGATGAATCAGAGACAGGATAACTGCAACAAACTCTCCCATTCAAAGAAAGAAAAGAGGTGGAGACACATAGCAGTAAATGGTCCATAGCCATTTGAATCCTTTGGGCAGATGTTGCCAGTTTGCTTTTCCTTAAGGCTAGGGAATGTATCTAGATTAGGTTCCAGTTTAAAATCCTGGGAATGGCTCCCTAGTCCATTTTTTTTCCCCTATGGTGCTTGGCTGTGCTGTCTCCTGTCTTTTTCCACTGTCTTCTTTGATCACTTCCGCAGAGGGCATTGGAGAATATTTCATTTTTGGCAACGGAGCGGCTGTATCAGCTTGCTTCCTGCCTGTAGAATGTTGGGGCCCATGGGTATCTTTTCACACCTCAATTAGTCTCAGTCTTTTTTACTCAAGGCTGATGACATTTTTGCCAAAGCAACTGTCTCATAAAATCTTATGGTTCTCTATGTGTTTTCTTCTAGTCAGTCTCATGTGCTAAAAGCCATAACCACAGTTCCTTTTGAGACTTGTTTCTATCTAGACTAAATTACAGAGAGCGTGGGCACATCAGGCTTCTGTGGGACCATGCTCTTAATATTTCTGGAACAGCTATTGTCTGGTAGAGAAGAATTTTGTCACAGGTCTTAACAAAGTGTCTAGTAGCCAAAATTTTACTATGCCTTTTACCTTGAAACCATGTTGTTTTTTAAACCAGTCTATTGTTACCATTACCCACATAATTTGTCAATTTCTATCCTATTGTGTTTTGTATCATGTGGTTTCTCTAGTGTCACTTTTATTCTTGTTTAAGTTTATCCTTTAATAGTACTTTTAGTGAGGGCTATGGATGATAAACTCTTGGCTTCGTACAAATGAAAATGTCTTTATTTTGATGCCATTATTTTGCCTCTGTTCTCAAATGATAGTTCATTTCTATATATTGATACAATTCTAGATTGACAGTTATTTTCCTTCTGCATTTTGAAGCTATTATCCTATTGTACTTTGGCTTCTATCATTGTCAATAAAGAAATCTGGTTTACATGCAAAGGTTATCCCTTTATAAGTAATCTGCCTTTTCCTCTCTAGTAACTTTTAAGGGTCCCTCTCTCTACCCTTGTTATTCTGCAGTTTCACAGTAATGTACCTCAATGTGGATCTATTTTATACATCTTGGTACTTAGAGTATACTTTCAATCTAAAGATTCATATTTCTCTTTAATTCTGAAAAAAAACTTCAGCTTTTACCTCTTCAAATATTACTTCACTTCCATTTATTTTATTAATTTCTTTTGGAAGATCTATTAGATGTATGCTTGAGCTTCATATATTCTTCATCTTTTTTTCCCCTCATCTTCATTCTTAGGGATGTCCTCAGTACTAACTTATTCTATGTATACAGTCTGGAGTTTAACCAGTTATTTGAGTGCTTTTAAATCAATGGCTGTACTTTTTCATCCTAAGATTTCTAATTAGTTCTTCTTACACTCACCTCGTTTAATTTGTTTCTTTTCTTTTTTTTTTTTTAATTTATATATTTTTTGCAGTACGCGGGCCTCTCACTGTTGTGGCCTCTCCCGTTGCGGAGCACAGGCTCCGGACATGCAGGCTCAGCGGCCATGGCTCCTGGGCCCAGCCGCTCCGCGGCATGTGGGAACTTCTCGGACCGGGACACGAACCCGTGTCCCCTGCATCGGCAGGCGGACTCTCAACCACTGCACCACCAGGGAAGCCCTTCTGTTTCTTTTTGACTCAAACTTTTGCTCACTTTAAAAGGAAATACTTCTTTCACCTAAAATGCAGAGCACTCTATATCCTTATTTTAAAGTCTTCGTCAAATTGTTACATAAAATTAATTTCAACCAAAGTGAATTAATATGGTTTTGATGGTTAATTTTGTTTGTTGGTTTTTTTTTAACACTGGGTTCCTTAATGTTTTAGAATTTTGCTGTTAGTTTAAATTTGAAAGGAAATTTGTGTATATGTCTTTTTATTTTCTATCTTCTGGCTAAACTCCAGAGTAGATACAGAGAATAAGTTATTACTGAGGACATGACTACCCCTATTTAGAGTCTACAGTTGCCTCTGCTCATCCCATGGGCTTGCCATAAGGGCACTGGAGCCCCTGTGAGTGTATCTCCATGGTGTGGACTGTGAGGATACCTCAGATCCAGTCACTAAGCAGTGGACACCTATTTCAGTCTCAGTATGGTTGGACTCTGTCCATATCTTCCAGCAGTGATGGCCTACAGCTTGCTAAAAGCTGTAGACTCAAGTCGGTCTAATATTTTTTCCACCTTCTTTTATGAGGGCAGGGTGGTTTCAGCAGCTTAGCTTCAGTGCTCCCTTGTCCCACATGGAACAATTTTAGTCCTCTGAAGCCTACAGAAGCTGAGTTCCTACTATCACTGCTTGTTTCTGGACTCAAAGGCTAGCATGTGTGTGGCTTCAGTCTTGCTCATGGCTTTGTATTTCAGTTCTGTTCCTGGTCCCCAGAGATGCCTTTCTTGTTTCTGAGTCTGTCTATATTGTTTTGGTTTACTATTTTGCATATATTATTGCTGTGTGTTTGGAGGGGAAGGGAAATATTATGCTTTAAATTCAAAGCAGAAAATCTGACCAGAGGTTCATAACATTTGGTTTTTATGGGAAAATTATAGCATTTAATTTATTTTTAAAAATTCAATTGTCTTTGTTAAAGGCTGCAAACTGTCTAACTTGTCTGAATATGGTTTTGGGGAAATTTTTTTAAAAAAAGACAAAAGGAAAACAACAAGTTGAGAATATGTAGAGCAGTAAGTTTGCAACTGGCAGTAAAAGTAATCTGATAACTTGTGTGTTTAATATTTTCTCTAGGACATTGAGGTCTATTCACAGGTGCACTCCAGGAAATCCTATTATCTCTGGAGCCTGCCAGTTGGAACATTAACATGATAAACACGATAACATAACATCTACTGTTTTTCCTTAGTTGCCTGTCTTTGAAGGATCTAGAACACTGTATGGGAAGATCACTGTTTATTCCTCCAGCATATAGATGGAATGGCTTAACTCTGTTCCATATTCTAAGAATTCTTTAATAGGGTTTCACACCCTCCAGCTGTGTATCTGATGTCCTACTCTTATTAGTTAGGTCAGTGTGCGTGCCCTGGGTGAGTTTCGGGCCCTGAACTGAACTAGATGTGTTGTCCTTGAATCATTGCTAGAATAAGGGTCAAAAACACCGTATACAAATATGACAATACCATGAATTTAATGTATGTAACAACTTTTGGCTATATCAAGGATCTTCACTCCATAAATATTCTGTTCTGTTTCCTTTTTCCCTTTCACTGCTGTCTTCCCACCTTCTCTTTTTAGACTTTGATCACTTGATTGTCTACTAACTGCAAAGAAAAACCATTATCTATCCCCTGAACTATTACAGAATCCCCATAAGTAGTCTGCCTACTTAAATTCTTATCTCTGTCAATTTATTTCCTCAAAAGAAACTAGAATGATTTCTTAATAAAAACAGCTTTAAAAGTAAAGTGATATATGCAAATGATTAAAAATGAAACAGTACCAACAGATATACAATTAAAGCCAATATTCTCCAGGCCCACTTCTCCCCTCTCTCAGTACAGGAATGATTTCTATTTTCAGTGCTTATATTGGTTATCTCAATGATGCTAAATATAGTGCTTTGTCAAAATATAAAATTATTGACTAGGAATTGTCACTTTACTATTGACATTCTTGACTCGACTGATGAAGATGAAACCACCTTCCTGTCTCATCTTCTTTCATTCTAGTTACATCACAAGTCTCAGTTCTACCTTTGACTGCCTCTGCTACTTCAAACAACATTCTTAAATCATTACTTCTTTATCTGCTCACTATAGACCAGAACTGTCCAATAGAACTTTCTGTGATAATAGAAATGTTCATATCTATTCTGTTCACCATGGTAGCCACTACCCATGGATGAATTCTGAGCACTTGGAATATGGCTACTGCAACCAAGGAAAAACAGAATTTTAAATTGTATTTAATTTTAAATAATGTAAAATTGAACAGCCATATGGTAACTGTACTGAAAAGGGAAGCTACAGATAATATTTTTTAAATAACTACAGTTTTGTAGGATCAGGATATTAACCCTCATCTCTTTTTTTAAAAATTAATTAATTAATTAATTGATTTTTGGCTGTGCTGGGTCTTTGTTGCTGTGCACGGGCTTTCTATAGTTGTGTTGAGCAGGGGCTACTCTGCTGCGGTGCATGGGCTTCTCATTGCAGTGGCTTCTCTTGCTGTGGAGCACAGGCTCTAGGCGCGCAGGCTTCAGTAGTTGTGGCACATAGGCTCAGTAGTTGTGGCTCATGGGTTCTAGAGCACAGGCTCAGTAGTTGTGGCACACGGGCTTAGTTGCTCTGTGGCATGTGGGATCTTCCCGGACCACGGCTTGAACTGTGTGCCCTGCATTGACAGGTGGATTCTTAACCACTGCGCCACCAGGGAAGTCCCTAACCCTCATTTCTTTTCACCTCCCATCCTGCTTCCATCTCACAACCTCAGTTATCTGTAGCTTTATACTTATGTTGCGAAAATCAGTAATATTGACAAGTTACTTGTAAGTATAGTTAAGTCTTCCACGAGATATCTAAGGTGAATCCTAATGCTGAAAATCTAACTATTATATTTACATTACTGTGATTCAGCTTCCTTCATAGATCTCTTCACAATGTTATTTTTGTTGTTGTTGATTTATTTGTTTCCTGTCAGTCTCTTTTGCTGAACTATAACTCTGATGAAGGAGTGACTCTTGCCTATCTTGTTCAATATTATAATTCCAGAACATAACAATGTAACTGACAGAGAATCTAACAGATGTCTCATAGATATTGAGTGGATGGTCACATTTTATTCATCGTTGTTCAGGTATTTTGTCATCCTCTAACAGAAAAGAAAATCAGCAAATGCTCCTTGAAGGGATAAGTATTGATAAACAACATTTTCATTGTCATTTGGGGCCATTATTACCTCATGAAACATTTCAATTCTTTTCTTCTCCATACTTAATCTATGATGATGTTTCCAAACCTTCTTTGATTTGAAAGTTCCTCTATTAGTAACATATACTAATAAAATAATCTAAAGAATTAAAAAATCACGTTGTTACTTTTGTATGGTACATGGTGATGTGACTTTAAATAAGTATATTTTATTTTTATCAGTAGACCATTAACTATATCATAAAGCTCATTTTAATAACTGCTAGTGATAGACATAAGATTGTTTAACTTAAACAAGTGATACATATTCTTTAAATCACTTATGTAAGATAAAATATGATTTGATAGTATATGTTTTAAAAAATAACATATAATAAATTATTTGAATTTGGGCCAAATGTACTCCAATATAAATTGAAATTTGGGGGGTGATTTAAGAAGATGGCACAGGAAGAGGCTGAACCTACCTCTTCCCACAGATACAACAAATATACAACTACATACAGATCAATTCCCTCTGAAAAGAACCTAAGAACTAGCTGAAACACATGCTCTATACCAAGAAATAAAAAGGACCATATAAAGATGGGTCAGAGAGGAAGAGAAACACTCTTGCCAAAAATCTCACCTGGTATGGCAACACACAATAGGGCAGGATCTCGACAGACAGGTGCTTCCGCCAGAGGAGTGAGGGGTTGGTGCTCCATGTCAGGCCCCTTGGCCCCTGGGATCTACATCTGAAGAGAGGAGCTCCCAAAACATCTGGCTTAGAAAACCAACGGGGCTGATGTTCAAGTGTCCCAAAGTGCTACAGGAAACTTCTTAAGGGGCTCATGTGTGGTCTCAGTTGCCCCAAGACCCAGTAAAATAACGGATATTTGAAAAATGCCAAGACTATAGGCAAAGAAGAGTCATTTGAGAATCTAAGAGCATCAGCTGGAGGGGAGGTGACAGAAATGTTCCCTGGAGACAAAGGCCCTGGCAGATGCCATTGTTGCACTCCTTACCTGACCTACTAGCAGAGGCAGGTGAGCCTGGACGTGGGGGCAAGCAATCCTTGAATGTGAGCAATCACGGTATTCTCCCACCCCCAGCTAAAGCCTACACAAGTATACAGGCAAGGCACTCTAATGGTGCATTGCTGAAGCTCATGGGCACACACAGTCAAATCACTGTTAAATGGCTTTCCTGAAGCAAGTGAGAAAGCTCTGTTCCCTATGCTCTCCAGATGCCTAGCTATAGCCAGCAGGCCTGTACAATCCATACAAGGGACACCTGTTTATCACCTGGACATTATGGCCAAGGGAGCTGGTGTTCCTGAGCTCCACAGGACGATAACAATTGGAAAGACAGTTCTTGGCAGGCCACCACCTCCAGGCACTGAAACAAAACCCCAGTCTTCCTGTGAAAATGGCCTATTCCTTAACCTGGATCTGCACTCTGTGGGACAGGCTTCAGGTTTCCCCCACATCTAGAGGCTAAGGAGGTGTTACTGGGGAACATAAGCAAGGAGACACCATTTTAGTACACCTCCTTGGCCTTGCCACAGATTGACAAGACTCCCTGGAAAGGAGTCCCAATTTTTACAACTGTCACCAAGAGGACAACTCTGGGTCTCCTGATTTTGAGGCCAGTAGGGATTACAGTTGCAGCCCTATAGGACTGTATATACCTACATGCTTTAAAAGCTCTTGCCTAAGGGTCTTGCATCCAATCAGCCTGAAGCTAGGTGCTAAATCAGATTCCTCTCCTTGGAACACTGATGGGCCTTGGCACACCCGCAACAACAGGAGCATATCAAAAATAAATCAGGCAATATAGACAACCACAAAGATTCTAGAGACCACCAAGAGCTAGGCAGGGCTGAATAAGAAGGATCATCACCTACACAGTGGCATTCTTTAAAGACCAAGAGAGGTAGCAGTTTTGCCTAATACATAGAAACAAACACAGAGAGCCAAGCAAAATGAGGAGATGAAGAAATACGTTCCAAGTGAAAGAACAAGACAAACCTCAGAAACACGCTTTAATGATATAAAACTAATAAGCTGCCTGATAAAGAATTCAAAGTAATGTTCACAAAGATGCTCACTGAACTTGGAGAAGAATGGAGGGACATAGTAAGAACTTCAACAAAGAGTTAGAAAATATAAAAAAGAACCAATCAGAGCTGAAGAATACAATAACTGAAATGAAAAATACACTAGAGAAAATCAATAGCGGATTAGATGATACAGAAGAATGAATCAGTAATCTGGAAGACAGGGTAGTGGAAATCACCCAATTAGAACAGAAAAATAAAATTTCATTTGAAAAATATTTAAATGAGGGTAGTTTAAGGGACCTCTGAAACAGCATCAGGTGTACTAATATTCACATTGTAGTTTCTGCTGAAAAACGAAGCAAAGTGAGAGTTTATTCTGAGTACTAGAGGATGGAAAACAATACATTTGCCAAATTCTCTACCATGTACCTATGAAGCTTTTTTTTTTTTTTTACTCTCTTTGTGGAGAGAAGTCTTAGAGGTTATTGGGCCATCCCCACTCTTTGGCTCCTACCTCATAGGACTGGGACATCATGTGGCAGCAGTTACCCCACCTACCAAGTATAGTCATTCTAATTATGCATTAAGTGACTGAGAACTGACTTTCTCCGGGACTCCAGTTACTAACCGGAATCTACTACCCAGAGTAGAACCCCAACTCCAACAGAGAGGCCAAGATTATGCTTTTGATTTCTGGTTGTCAATGTCAACTCAAATTCTAAACTTCATGAGGGGCAGAGTCAAGATGGCAGAGTAGGAGGACTCAGAGTTTGCAACTCCTCACAACTAGGGCACCTACTAGGTGCTGGTGGGGTACCTTGGACACCTAAGAGGACGGGAAGAACCCCCGAGTGACTAGGATCTTGGTTCACTGGTCATGGGGTGGGACTGAGACCTTGTGGTGGGAGTGCCGAGTCCAAACCGCTGGACTAACAGAGAACTTCAGACCCCAGGCAATATTAATCAGAGTGAGCTCTCCTGCAGGTGCTTATCTCGACACCAAGACCCAGCTCAACCCAACAGCCTGCAAACTCCAGTGCTGGAAGCCTCAGGCCAAACAACCAGTAAGACAGGAACACAGCCCAACCCATCAAAAAAATGAGATGACAAAAAAATATGTTATAGATGAAGGAGCAAGATAAAAACCTACAAGACCAAATAAATGAAGAGGAAATAGGCAACCTAGCTGAAAAAGAACTCAGAGTAATGATAGTAAAGATGATCCAAAATCTCAGAAATACAATGCGGACATGGATCAAGAAAATACAAGAAATGTTTAACAAAGACCTAGAAGACCTAAAGAACAAACAAACAGTGATGAATGACACAAAAACCGAAATGAAAAATACACTAAAGGAATCGACAGCAGAATAACTGAGGCAGAAGAACAAATAAGTGAGCTGGAAGACAGAATGGTGGAAATAACTGCCAAGTAACAGAATAAAGAAAAAAGAATGAAAAGAATTGAGGACAGTCTCAGAGACCTCTGGGACATTAAGCACACCAACATTTGAATTACAGAGGTCCCAGAAGAAGAAGAGAAAGAGAAAGGGTATGAGAAAATATTTGAAGAGTTCATAGTCAAAAACTTCCCTAACATGGGAAAGGAAATAGCCACCCAAGTCCAGGAAGCACAGAGAGTGCTTCCATACAGGATAAACACTAGGAGAAACATACCAAGACACTATAATCAAACTAACAAAAATTAAATTCAAACGAAAGAAGTTAAATCTGCAAGGGAAAAGCAACAAATAACATACAAGGGAATCCTCGTAAGATTATCAGCTGATTTTTCAGCAGAAACTCTGCAGGCCAGAAGGGAGTGGCAGGATATATTTAAAGTGACGAAAGGGAAAAACCTACAACCAAGATTACTCTACCTGGTAAGAATCTCATTCAGATTCAACAGAGAAATCAAAGCTTCACAGACAAGCAAAAGCTAAGAGAATTCAGCATCACCACACCAGCTCTACAACGAATGCTAAAGGAATTTCTCTAGGAAACACAAGAGACAAAAAAGACCCACAAAAACGACCCCCAAACAATTAACAAAATCGTAATAGGAATATACATATCAATAATTACCTTGAATGTAAATGGATTAAATGCTCCAACCAAAAGACACATACTGGCTGAATGGATACAAACACAAGACCCATATATATGCTGTCTATGAGAGACCCACTTCAGACCTAGGGACACATACAGACTGAAAGTGAGGGGATGGAAAAAGATATTCCATGCAAATGGACATCAAAAGAAAGCTGGAGTAGCAATACTCATATCAGATAAAATAGACTTTAAAATAAAGACTGTTACAAGAGATAAGGAAGGACACTACATAATGATCAAGGGATCAATCCAAGAAGAAGATATAACAATTATAAATCTTTATGTACCCAACATAGGAGCACCTCAATACATAACACAAATGCTAACAGCCATAAAAGGGGAGATCAACAGTAACACAATAATAGTGGGGGGATTTAACACCCACTCATTGGTCCATTTCACCAATGGACAGATCATCCATACAGAAAATAAATAAGGAAAGATAAGTTTTAAATGACACAATAGACCAGATAGACTTAACTGATACTTATAGGATAGTAAACCTGAAAGCAGCAGAATACACTTTCTTCTCAAATGCACATGGAACATTCTCGAAGATAGATAAAATCTTGGGTCACAAGTCAAACCTCAGAAAATTTAAGAAAATTGAAATTGTATCACGTATCTTTTCTGACCATATTGTAGGGGTCCCAGAAGAGAAGAAAGGTGCAGAAAACTTATTTGAAGAAATAATGGCTGAAAACTTCTCTAATCTGGGGAAGGAAACAGACATCCAGGTCCAGGAAGCACACAGAGTCCCAAATAAAATAAAACCAAAGAGATCTACATCATGACACATTATGATTAAAGTGTCAGAAGTTAAAGATAAAAATTGAATTTTAGGGGCTTCCCTGGTGGCGCAGTGTTTGAGAGTCTGCCTGCCGATGCAGGGGACATGGGTTCGTGCCCCGGTCTGGGAAGATACCACATGCTGCAGAGCGGCTGGGTCCGTGAGCCATGGCTGCTGAGCCTGCGCGTCCGGAGCCTGTGCTCCGCAGCAGGAGAGGCCACAACGGTGAGAGGCCCACGTACCACAAAAAAACAAAAACAAAAACACACAAAAAAATTGAATTTTAAAAGCAGCAAGAGAATAAACAAGTAGTTACATAAGGGAACCTCCATAAGATTATCAATGGATTTTCCAGCGTAAATTTTGCAGGTCAGAAGGGAGTGACATGATATATCCAAAGTGCTGAAAGAAAAAAACTTATAAACAAAAATACTCTATCTGGCAAGGTTATCATTCAGATTTGAAGGAGAGATAAAGAGTTTCCCAGAAAAGCAAAAACTAAAGGAGTTTATCACCACTAAAGCACTATAAGAAATGTTAAAGAGACTTCTCTAAGTGGAAAAGAACAGGCCATAATTAGATATAAGAAAATATATGAAAGAAAAATATCTCACCAGTAATGGCAAACATATACGAAAAGTACTGGATCAACCGCTCATAAAACTAATATGAAGTTAAAGGATAAAAGTAGTAAAAGCAGGGCTTCCCCGGTGGCGCAGTGGTTGAGAGTCTGCCTGCCGATGCAGGGGACACGGGTTCGTGCCCTGGTCCGGGAGGATCCCACATGCCGCGGAGCGGCTAAGCCCATGAGCCATGGCCACTGAGCCTGCACGTCCGGAGCCTGTGCTCCGCAACGGGAGAGGCCACAACAGTGAGAGGCCCGCATACCACACACACAAAAAAAAGTAGTAAAAGCAACTATAACTATAATAAGTAGTTAAGGAATACACAAAATAAAAAGATGTTAATTATGATGTAAAAAATAAAACATGGAAGAGGGAGTGGTAATGTAGTGCTTTAGAATGTGTTCAAGCGACTATCAACTTAAAAGAGACTGCTTTATATATTGATTGTTATACATGAACCTCATGTTAACTACAAATCAAAAACCCATAATAGATACACAAAAAAATAAAGTCAAAGAAATCCAAATATAACACTAAAGAAAATCATCAAAACACAAGGGAAGAGAACAAGAGAGGAATAAAGGAACAGACAAAAACTACAAAAACAACCAGAAAACAATCAACAAAATGGCAATAAGTGCATACCTATCAATAATTACTTTAAATGTAAATGAACTAAATGCTCCAGTAAAAGACATAGGGTGGTTGAATGGATTAAAAACAAGACCTATCTATATGCTGCCTGCAAAAGACTCACTTTGGATCTAAAGACATGCAGACTGAAAGTGAAGGAATGGAAAAAGATATCCAGGCAAATGGAAATGAAAAGAAAGCTGGGGTAACAATATTTAATCAGATAAAATAGATTTTAAAACAAATACTGTACAAAAGACAAAGAAGTGTATTACAAAATGATAAACAGATCAATACAAGAAGAGGATATTACTCATTAACATATATGCACCAAATACATGAGCACCTAAATATATAAAGCAAACATAAACAGACATAAAGGGTAAAACTGACGACAATCAAATAAGAATAGGGGACTTTAACACCCACTTACATCAATGGACAGATCATCCAAACAGAAAATCTATTGAAACAGTGGTCTTAAATGACATATTAGATCATGTGAACTTAATAGATATTTACAGGATATCCCATCCAAAAATAGCATAATACACAGTCTTTTCAAGTGCACATGGAACGTTCTCCAGTTTAGATCATATGATAGGCCACAAAACAAGTCTCAAATTTAAGAGAAGAGAAATTGTATCAAGCAATTTTTCCTGACCACAAAGGTATGAAACTATAAATCAACTACAGGAAGAAAAATGGGAATATCACAAACACAGGAGACTAAACAACATGTTAATAAAAAACCAATGATTCAATGAACAAATGAAAGAGGAAATCAGAAAATACCTTGAGACATATGAAAATGGAAGCAAAGCTTTCCAAAGTCCATGGGATATATCAAAAGCAGTTCTAAGAGGGAATTTTACAGAAATACAGGCCTACTTCAAGAAACAAGAAAAATCTCAAAGAAACAACCTAACCTACCATCTAAAGGAATTAGAAAAAACAAAGCCCAAAGTCAGCAGAACAAATAAAATAATAAAGATCAGAGAGAAAATAAATAATATAGAGACACCCTTCCAAAATAGATCAATGAAACCAGAGTTGGAATTTGAAAAGATAAACAAAATTGATAACAATTTAGCCAGGCTCATCATGAAAAAAAGAGAGAGGACCCAAATAAACAAAATAAGAAATGAAAGAAAAAATGACAACCAATATCACAGAGATTAAAAAAACCATAAGAGAATACTATGAATAGTTATATGCCAACAAAATGGACAACCTAGAAAAACTGGACAAATTTTTAGAAACATATGACCTTCCAAGACAGGAACAGATAAAAACTCTCATCAAAGTGGGTATAGGGGGAACATATCTCAATGTAATAAAGGCCATCTATGACAAATCCACAGCTAACATCATATTCAGTGGTAAAAGGCTGAAAGCCTTTCCTCTAAATTCAGGAACAAGACAAGGATGCCCACTCTCACCACTTCTATTTAACATAGCATTGCAAGTCTTGGCCACTGTATGGAGGTTCCTAAAAAAACTAAATATAGAACTACCATACAATCCAGCAATCCCACTTATGGGTAATTGTCCAAAGAAAACAAAGACACTAATTTGAAAAGATACAATCACTCCAATATTCATAGTAGCATTATTTACAAAAGCTAAGATACAGAAGCAACCTAAGTGTTCATCAACAGATTAATGGATAAAGTAGATGTGGTACATATATACAATGGAATATTACTCAGCCATAAAAAAGGATGAAATTCTGCCATTTGCAATAATGTGGATGGACCTAGAAGGTATTATGTTCAGTGAAATAAGTCAGACAGAGAAAGACATATACTCTATGTAATCATTTATATGTGGAATCTAAAAAATAAAACAAATGAAGGTATATAACAAAACAGAAACAGACTCACAAATATACAGAACAAACTAGTGGCTACTAGTGGAGAGAGGGAACATGGGAGGAGCAATGCAGAGGTAAGGGATTAAGAGATACAAACTACTATGTATAAAAAAATAAGCAACAAGGATATATTGTACACCACAGGGAAATACAGCCATCATTTTGTAATAACTTTAAATGGAGTATAATCTATTAAAATATTAAATCACTATATTGTACACCTGAAATTAATACAGTACTGTAAATCAACTATACTTCAATTAAAAAAAACAACAGTACAAAATAGAGGAGAGAAGCAAAATATGCAAATGACCAATAAACACATGAAAATATGGTCAACATCATTACTCAATAGTGTGATGTAAATTAAAACCACTATGAGATAGCACTACACACCTACTAGACGGTCTAAATTTAAAAATTTACCAATACCAAGTGCTGGCCAGGATAGAACAATTATAACTATCATACAGTGATTTGGGCAATATAAATTAAACAATTACCTAATCACTTAAATTAACAGCAATCACTATAAAATAAACAAAAATAAAATAGACAATTATTTTGGAAAATAGTTTGTTTCTTACAAAGTTAAGCATACATTTATAATGTGATTTAGACACGGTGGACAAATTTTGAAAACCTGTTTTAGATAGTGTGGTTAAATATGTGACATAATTTTGTCCTTATACTAAAGTCTACATTTCCTAAAATCAGGTGGTGATGTTGCCTTTGAAACTGACATGTAATGAGTTCCTCTGGAAGGTTAATAGCAAAATTCCTTTATGTTTGGTCCATGATCGGCTTTTCCACTCTATTAAGAATAAACAACATCAGAGCAAAAATTTTTTTTAGGAATGGGTGGGATGGTGAGGATAAGTGACAATAATAATGATGATTCTTTGACAGATGAACACCCTTCAGTTTAAAACGTCATGAAAAATTTGTAACAATATTGTCGAATCAAAGCTACCTTCAAGGTCCAGCCCAGACATAGCAATAGCCATGAAATTCATATTTGGTCACAAATTTTGGTCACCACTGCTCTTGACACGTATTGAAGAGCAGATGCAGAGAAAGGATGGTTTGATTCCAATAACTGTTTGGGACTAATCCTACTGATTTGACTTGCTATTGGATTTTTGTTTGTTTGTTTTTGTGGTATGCGGGCCTCTTACTGTTGTGGCCTCTCCCATGGCGGAGCACAGGCTCTGGATGTGCAGACTCAGCGGCCACGGCTCACGGGCCTAGCCGCTCCGCGGCATGTGGGATCTTCCCGGACCGGGGCACGAACCCGTGTCCCCTGCATCGGCAGGTGGACTCTCAACCACTGTGCCACCAGGGAAGCCCGCTATTGGATTTTTATTGGGCAGTGGTAAATATCTGGTAAAGAAAGATTCTCTCAGTCTTGATGTTTACTAAAATGGCAGAAAACCTGCCAATTTTCTCTCTCTGATAAAATGTAACTGTTCAGTGCCTTCGTCACTTTTTCTTCCAATATGTGTCGCAACCTCAATACACTTACCTGGAGAATATAGTCAGCCATAACGTTTTCATTTTTTAATCTGGGATTAGTTCTCCACAATTACCTATGCATTGTGTGAGTTGTCTTTTATGAGATACTAGTTCAGAGACAAGTTTATCTTTGCATAAAAACAGCCATGCATTTAACCTTACTTCAATACTACTGGGAAATAACTGCTTTTGACTTAATTGATGAAAGATATACAGCTATAATAACTGGAAGGCAAACCACAAAGTGACCAGCGTGATTTAAAAGGACAATCTGGATACCACACCCAGGAGAAATCACATGGGAATATGAACCCTAGGGCCCCAACCCAACAACCACACAACTCTTTTGACTCTTCTGTCTTGCTGAGCTATAAGGACCTAAGTCTGATTTACATTCCTAGGTCTGCCCTCATATTGTGGGGAATATTATCAGAATGTTAGGACAATTTTCAATGCACAGCTCCTACTTCACAAAAGGAGGGAGCATTAAAATGTGCCCTACGGAAGAAAACTGGTAAAGGGTAGGCATAGCTCTGCTTCCTCTCTCCTAGAATCTATTTCTTTCTCTCTCTATCTCTTTCTTTTCCCTATAAATTCATCTTCTCCTTGATAAACCTGAGAAATCCCCAGAGAAAAGCCATGGTTTCTGATGATGGCAGGGGATCTTACAGATGTGTGAAGGTCATAAGATATAGTCATTGACCATTGTAGTGGGTTAAATAGTGTTCCCCCCAAATTCATGTCCACCTGGAACTTCAAAATGTGACCTTATTTGAAAACAGATTCATTGCAGATGTAATTAAAAGAATGGAGATGAGGTTGTATTGGATTAGGGTGCACTCTAAATCCAATGACTGGTATTCTCATAAAAAGAGAAGAAAACATAGAGATGCACAAAGAGAAGAAGGCCATGTGAAGCCAGAGGAGACTGGAATGATGCAGCTACAAGAAACACTACATATTGCTGGAAAGCCACTAGAAGAGGCAAAGGAGGATTCTTCCCAAGAGCCTGCAGAGGAAGCATAGCCCTGCCCATACCTTGATTTCAGACTTCTAGCCTTCAGAATTCTTAAAGAATAAATTTCTATCGTTTTAAGTTTGTTGTAATTTGTTAATGTAATTTGTTTAGTTTCCTAGGAAACTAAGACTATCATCTAACTCCTTTCTCTGGAGTTTTAGACACTGTTCTCATTCAACTTTCTACCTGTGTCTCCAACCACACTTCACTCTCTTCTGTCACCCTTTTCCTCTGTCAACAGCTTACATTATGGCATTCCCCAGAAGTCTGTCACTGGCCGTTTTCTCACTTTACATTCTCTGGGCAATCTTATCCAATTTCATGGTTTTAATGCCATTTCTCTGCTAATAAGTCACATACAGAAGCTCTAGTCAGACTTCTCTCTTGAGATTTACTCTTAATGTCCTATTAGACATCAAAAACGGACATCAGGAAGCACGTGTTCAAAACTGAACTCATTTTTTAAACCCCCTTCCCATACTTTCTGCTCCTTCTTCTATTCTTCATTCTTTATTCTGTTTATTTTCATGTAACGTATTTGATCCAATGATAAAAGCCAGAAACCTTGAGTCATCCAAGAACGTCCACACTCCCTTACTCCCAATAGCTAATGTTTTAGCAATCTGTTTGTTTTATCACTTTAAGTTTCCCTGAATTAACTCTTTTCCTAGATCAGGTCCTTATCAACTTTAGTCTTATCTGCTAGAGTACTTTTCTGTCAATCTCTTTGCTCTTCAAACCATTCCATAATACTGCAGTTATCACAGTACCTCTAACATCTAACAATGATAGCATCACTCATCTGCTTAGAATTCTTCAAGTGTTCTCAACTGCCAAAAGGCACAAGCTCTTTAAAATGGCTTGACTCTCTTTTTGTCCCATTATTTCCCCAAATTCCTAACATGATTTCAGCCACACTGAACAATCTGCCATTCTCTGAATACATGAATCCTTCAAACATTTCCATGCCTTTGTCCATTCTGTTCTATCTTTTGAAATGCCCTTCATCCTTCCCAAATTTATACAGCTCACTGGGAGACACTTGATGTCTCCAAAAACGCTTCTCTGAGAACCTGTATATTTTATATGTTCCTTCCCTGGGTTACCACAGCTCACTATAGAAACAGTTACAGCACTTTCTCATTATTCTTTTAAGATATCTTTTCTTTTTCTTTTTTAAATTTAGTTTAATTTTTTTAATACAACAGGTAATTATTAGTTATCTATTTTATACATTTAGTGTATATATGTCAATCCCAATCTCCCAATTCATTCCACCACCACCACCCCCTTCCCACCCTGGTGTCCATATGTTTGTTCTCTACATCTGTGTCTCTATTTCTGCCTTGCAAACCGGTTTATCTATACCATTTTTCTAGATTCCACATATATGCATTAATATACGATATTTGTTTTTCTCTTTCTGACTTATCTCACTCTGTATGACAGTCTCTAGGTCCACCCACATCTCTACAAATAACCCAATTTCATTCCTTTTTAGGGCTGAGTAATATTCCATTGTATATATGTACAACATCTTAATCCATTCATCTGTCGATGGACACTTAGGTTGCTTCCATGTCCTGGCTATTGTAAATAGAGCTGCAGTGAACATTGTGGTGCATGACTGTTTTTGAATTATGGTTTTCTCAGGGTATATGCCCAGTACTGGGATTGCTGGGTCGTACGGTAGTTCTATTTTTAGATTTTTAAGGAACCTCCATACTGCTCTCCATAGTGGCTGTATCAATTTACATTCCCACCAACAGTACAAGAGGGTTCCCTTTTCTCCACACACTCTCCAGCATTTGTTGTTTGTAGATTTTCTGATGATGCCCATTCTGACTGGTGTGAGGTGATACCTCACTGTAGTTTTGATTTGCATTTCTCTAATAATTAATGATGTTGAGCAGCTTTTCATGTGCCTCTTGGCCATCTGTATGTCTTCTGTGGAGAAATATCTATTTAGGTATTCTGCTCATTTTTTGATTGGGTTGTTTTTCTAATATTGAGCTGCATGAGCTGTTTATATATTTTGGAGATTAACCCTTTGTCTGTTGATTTGATTGCAAATATTTTCTCCCATTCTGAGGGTTTTCTTTTTGTCTTGTTTATAGTTTCCTTTGCTGTACAAAAACTTTTAAGTTTCATTAGGTCCCATTTGTTTATTTTTGGTTTTATTTCCACTACTCTAGGAGGTGGGTCAAAAAAGATCTTGCTGTGATATATGTCATAGAGTGTTCTGCCTGTGTTTTCCTCTAAGAGTTTTATAGTGTCCAGTCTTACCTTTAGGTCTTTAAGCCATTTTGAGTTTATTTTTGTGTATGTTGTTAGGGAGTGTTCTAATTTCATTCCTTTACATGTAGCTGTCCACTTTTCCCAGCACCACTTATTGAAGAGACTGTCTTTTCTCCATTGTATACCCTTGCCTCCTCTGTCATAGATTAGTTGACCATAGGTGCATGGGTTTTTCTCTGGGCTTTCTATCCTGTTCCACTGATCTATAGTTCTGTTTCTGTGCAATTACCACATTGTCTTGATTACTGTAGCTTTGTAGTATAGTCTGAAGTCAGGGAATCTGATTCCTGCAGCTCCGTTTATTTCCCTCAAGACTGCTTTGGCTATTCGGGGTCTTTTGTGTCTCCATACAAATTTTAAGATTTTTTGTCCTAGTTCTGTAAAAAATGCCATTGGTAATTTGATAGGGATGGCATTGAATCTGTAGACTGCTTTGGGTAGTAGAGTCATTTTCACAATATTGATTCTTCCAATCCAAGAACATGGTATATCTCTCCATCTGTTTGTGTCATCGTTGATTTCTTTCATTGGTGTCTTATAGTTTTCTGAGTACAGGTATTTTCTCTCCTTAGGTAGGTTTATTCCTAGGTATTTTATTCATTGTGTTGCAATGGTGAATGAGGTTGTTTCTTTAATTTCTCTTTCTGATCTTTCACGGTTAGTGTATAGGAATGCAAGTGGTTTCTGTGCATTAATTTTGTATCCTGCAACTTTACCAAATTCATTCATTGGCACTAGTAGTTCTCTGTTGGCATCTTTAGGATTATCTATGTACAGCATCATGTCATCTGCAAACAGTGACAGTTTTACTTCTTTTTTTCCAATTCGTATTTCTTTTTCTTCTCTGACTGCCATGGCTAAGACTTCCAAAACTATATTGAATAATAATGGTGAGTGGACAAGGACATCCTTGTCTTTTCCTGACCTTAGAGGAAATGCTTTCAGTTTTTCACCATTGAGAAAGATGTTTGCTTTGGGTTTGTTGTATATGGCCTTTATTATGTTGAGGTGGCTTCCCTCTATGCCCAGTTTCTGCAGAGTTTTTATCATAAATGGGTGTTGAATTTTGTCAAAAGCTTTTTCTGCATCTATTGAGATTTTCATATGGTTTTTATTCTTCAATTTGTTAATATGGTGTATCACACTGATTGATTTGCATATACTGAAGAATCCTTGCATCCCTGGGATAAATCCTACTTGATCATGGTGTATGATCCTTTTAATGTGTTGTTGCATTCTGTTTGCTAGTATTTTGTTTAGGAGTTTTGCATCTACATTCATCAGTGATATTGGTCTGTAATTTTCTTTTTTGTAGTATCTTTGTCTGGTTTTGGTATCAGGGTGATGGTGGCCTCGTAGAATGAGTTTGGGTGTGTTCCTTCCTCTGCTATATTTTGGAAGAGTTTGAGAAGGATGGGTGTTAGCTCTTCTCTAAATGTTTGACAGTATTCACCTGTGAAGTCATCTGGTCCTGGACTTTTGTTTGTTGGAAGATTTTTAATCAGAGTTTCAATTTCATTACTTGTGATTGGTGTGTTCACATTGTCTATTTCTTCCTGGTTCAGTCTTGGAAGGTGGTGTTTTTCTAAGAATTTGTCCATTTCTTCCAGGTTGTCCATTTTATTGGCATAGAGTTGCTTGTAGTAGTCTCTTAGAATGCTTTGTATTTCTATGGTGTCTGTTGTAACTTCTCCTTTTTCATTTCTAATTTTATTGATTTGAGTCCTCTCCCTCTTTTTTTTGCTGAGTCTGGCTAAAGTTTTGTCAATTTCGTTTACCTTCCCAAAGAACCAGCTTTCAGTTTTATTGATCTTTGCTATTGTTTTCTTTGTCTCTATTTTATTTATTTCTGTTCTGATCTTTATGATTTCTTTCCTTCTACTAACTTTGGGATTCATTTGCTCTTCTTTCTGTAGTTCCTTTAGGTGTAAGGTCATATTGTTTTTTTGATATTTTTCTTGTTTCTTCAGGTAGGCTTGTATAGCTATAAACTTCCTTCTTAGGACTGCTTTTGCTGCATCCCATTGCTTTTAGATAGTCGTGTTTTCATTGTCATTTGTCTCTAGGTATATTTTGATATCCTCTTTGATTTCTTCAGTGATCTCTTGGTTATTTAGTAATGTATTGTTTAGCCTTCAAGTGTCTGTGTTTTTTACAGTTTTTTTCCCATCTCTAATCTCATAGCATTGTGGTCAGAAAAGATGCTTGATATGATTTCTGTTTTCTTAAATTTACTGAGGCTTGATTTGTGACCCAAGATGTGATGTGCCCTGGAGAATGTTCCATGTGCACTTGAGAAGAAAGTGTAATCTGCTATTGTCAGATGGAATGTCCTATAAATATCAATGAAATCTATCTGGTCTATTGTGTCATTTAAAGCTTGTGTTTCCTCATTAATTTTCTGTCTGGATGATGTGTCCATTGGTGTAAGTGAGGTGTTAAAGTCTCCCACTATTATTGTGTTACTGTCGATTTCCTCTTTTATAGCTGTTAACATTTGCCTTATGTATTGAGGTACTCCTATGTTGGGTGCATATATATTTATAATTGTTATATCTTCTTCTTGGATTGATCCCTTGATCGTTATGTAGTGTCCTTTCTTGTCTCTTGTAACAGTCTTTATTTTAAAGTCTATTTTATCTGATATGAGTATTGCTACTCCAGCTTTCTTTTGATTTCCATTTACATGGAATATAATATATTTTTATAATATATTTAATATTATAAATATACATATAAATATTTAGTGTTATAAATATATATATATATATATATAAATATATTTTTCCATCCCCTCACTTTCAGTCTGTATGTGTCCCTAGGTCTGAAGTGGGTCTCTTGTAGACAGCATATATACGTGTCTTGTTTTTGTATCCATTCAGCCAGTCTGTGTCTTTTGTTGGAGCATTTAATCCATTCACATTTAAGGTAATTATTGATATGTATGTTCCTATTACCATTTTCTTAATTGTTTTGGGTTCGTTTTTGTAGGTCCTTTTCTTCTCTTGTGTTTCCCACTTAGAGAACTTCCTTTAGCATTTGTTGTGAAGCTGGTTTGGTGGTGCTGAATTCTCTTAGCTTTTTCTTGTCTGTAAAGCTTTTGATTTCTCCATCAAATCTGAATGAGATCCTTACTGGGTAGAGTAATCTTGGCTGTAGTTTCTTCCCTTTCACCACTTTAAATATATCATGCCACTCCCTTCTGGCTTGTAGATTTTCTGCTGAGAAATCAGCTGTTAATCTTATGGGAGTTTCCTTGTATGTTAATTGTCATTTTTCGCTTGTTGCTTTTAATAAATTTTCTTTGTCTTTAAAGTTTGTCAGTTTGATTACTATGTGTCTCAGCGTGTTTCTCCTTGGGTTTATCCTGCCCGGGATTCTCTGTGCTTCCTGGACTTGGGTGGCTATTTCCTTTCCCATTTTAGGGAAGTTTTTGACTATGATCTCTTCAAATATTTTCTCATACCCTTTCTCTCTCTCTTCTCCCTCTGGGACACCTATAATGAGAATGTTGGTGCATTTAATGTCGTCCCAGAGGTCTCTTAGGGTATCTTCAATTCTTTTCATTCTTTTTTCTTTATCCTGTTCTGTGGCAGCGAATTCCACCATTCTCTCTTCCAGGTCCCTTATCTGTTCTTCTGCCTCAGTTATGCTACTATTGATTCCTTCTAGTATATTTTTCATTTCAGTTATTGTATTATTCATCTCTATTTGTTTGTTCTTTAATTCTTCTAGGTGTTTCTTCTTTAATTCTTCTAGGTCTTTGTTAAACATTTCTTGCATCTTCTTGATCTTTGCCTCCATTCTTTTTCCGAGGTCCAGATCATCTTCACTATCATGATTCTGAACTCTTTTTCTGGAAGGTTGCCTATCTCCACTTCATTTAGTTGTTTTTCTGGGGTTTTATATTGTTCCTTCATCTGATACATAATCCTCTGCCTTTTTATTTTGTCTATTTTTCTGTGAATGTGGTTTTTGTTCCACACGCTGCAGGATTGTAGTTCTTCTTGCTTCTGCTGTCTGCCCTCTGGTGGATGAGGCTATCTAAGAGCCTTGTGCAAGCTTCCTGATGGGAGGCACTGGTTGTGGGTAGAGCTGGGTGTTTCCCTGGTCAACAGATTTTAATCCACTTGTCTGCTGATGGGTGGGGCTGAGTTCCCTCCCTGTTGGTTGTTTGGCTTGAGGCGACCCAGCACTGGAGGTTCCAGGCTCTTTGGTGGGGCTAATGTCTGACTCCGGGAGGGCTCACGCCAAGGAGTACTTCCCAGAACTTCTGCTGCCAGTGTCCTTGTCCCCATGGTGAACCACAGCCACCCCCTGCCTCTGCAGGAGACCCCCCAACACTAGCAGGTAGGCCTGGTTCAGTCTCCTATGGGGTCACTGCTCCTTCCCCTGTGTCCTGATGCACACACTACTTTGTGTGTGCCCTCCAAGAGTGGAGTCTCTGTTTCCCCCAGTGCTGTTGAAATCCTGCAATCAAATTAGGCTAGCCTTCAAAGTCTGATTCTCTGGGAATTCCCCCTCCCATTGCTGGACCCCCAGGTTGGGAAGCCTGACATGGGGCTCAGAACCTTCACTCCACTTGGTGGACTTCTATGGTGTAATTGTTCCCCAGTTTGTGAGTCATGAACCCAGGGTTATGGGATTTGATTTTATTGTGATTGTGCCCCTCCTACCATCTCATTGCAGCCTATCCTTTGTCTTTGGATGTGGGGTATTTTTTTGGTGAGTTCCAGTGTCTTCCTGTCGATGACTGTTCAGCAGTTAGTTGTGATTTCGGTGCTCTCACAAGAGAGAGTGAGTACACATCCGTCTACTCTGCCATCTTGAACCAATCTCACACTTTCTCATTATTGATTGTTTCATCTAAAAGTTTTACTAGACAATATGGTCCATGAGACAGGGACAGTGCTACATTAATAGCCAATAAATATTTTAGAAATAATGAAAAATGAAGTAGATATATTAAAAGATTTAACAAATATGCAGTAGCCTATGTGTGTCAATGGATTTTTTATAATACATTGAATTTAAATGAAGCAGCTGTTATCAAATTTGCTGTGATTGGGACAAATACTGCGAAAGGACGAGACTTGTGGAAGGCCTTGAAGAAACAGTAGGTCTTATACAATTAGTCTATGATATTCTGGACAAAATAAAAAGCAAGGACAAATTTGGCATTAGGATTCAACAAGGTGATGGATTTAAAGAAGTTTGCAGTTAGTTTCTTTACCTTGACACTGGTGGCTTTGACTGGTTCTACTGAAATGTCAGCCTGGCATAGGCTAATGTAGTTGCCCAGTCCATGAACGGAACTGTTGTCCCTGGAGTACTTCTGGTTACAGAAGACGTCTAAAATATAATAAAATAAGAAAACTATCTTCCCAGTAACCTGGACAATGTTGGAATGAGTTAGAATCCTAGATCTTGGTTTCAAATGAAACGAATATGTATGGAACGTTCAAGTTACTCCTTAGCATGTTAAATTGCTTCCTCCAGGAACCATGGGAAATGAAAGCCAGTTAGTATCAGCTGGGAAAAGGACTTGGGAATTTCCTCTTATGGTTTTACTCAAGTCTGAAAATAGCACTACTGCTGGTTTGAGCATCCAATTTCATACTTTACTTTCTACACTAAGTCTCAAATGGGGAAAAATTTCAATGTCTTTGGACAAAACTGACCAAAACATCCAGCTGTTTGTTGTTGCTTCTCTTGTAGAAAAAAGCTGCATTTGAGAGCAAACTTGTCAAAAGGACTCTGTTGAATGGCCTATCACATGCCTCTGAAAGATGGGCATTATTAAAAATAGGAAATTATCTTGGACTCCCCTCCAGAAACTATATGATTTAATTATACTTAGTTTTACCTAAGAGTGTCCCTTAGCCAAGATTCTGAGGATTTAAGATATGAACAAAGATGAAAGAAGTTATCACACAATTTACATTTTATATAACATAGACTCAAATGACTACATTTTAAATTACTAAGAGAAATTGATAGAATTGAAATAAGTTAATTCCCCAATAAATACACTTTGTAAGGATTTCCATGAATGGGCCAATGGACATAGCTTTCAACAAGGAGGATATAGGCTGAGGAGTGAAGCAGAAAGAAAATGTGCTTCATTTTCCTTTTAATTCTTTTTCTGCCTGGAAAACAACTGGGTTTTCTATTTTTTTTAGGCAACATGCAGATTATCTATATAAAAATTAAGCCATAGTTCTCATTCTTACTGTAAATATTATGATCTACAAGAATTTAGTCTGGTCCATTAGCCAACTTAGTAAGTCATCTTCATCCTCGATTTTCTAATAAGTACCAACTACAAACCAATCCACTTGGTCCTAAAGAAAACATCCAACAGACTTTGATCTGATGGGATTTGGGGAGAAATATTTGATATGTTCCAAGGGAATTATCAGGAAGAGCTAATTTTAGCTACACAGATATAAAATGTTTTGTGCCAACCATTTTTCCCCTGGTGAAAGACTTCTCAAAGTTAAGTTCAACACGTCTACCTCTATGGGTAATTGTTATTTTATGGTTTTGGAATGTTTCTCCCTAATGTGTTAATGTCAAATATCACCAGTCTTCATTGACTCTCAGGTACCACCTCCTTGAACCTTTATCTAATACTACGTCAATACTCTTCTCATCCTTTCATTCTACTGATTATCTGTACCACACTTTTCAGTATAATCTAGGATGCACAGTTCTCTAACCACTTATGTTGCTCTACTTCACCCATCATTATTCCCATTTTACAAATAAAGAAACTGATTTTAAACATCTCTCTGCTTTAAGCCAGAAAAGAAAAGTCTGAAGAAACGAGGACTTCTAGTGGTCACACTCTTAAGTCATGAGGACTTTGACATTTCCCCCCAGTTTTATAAAATTATTGAATTGTTTAAATCCACATAATATCAGAAAAATCAAAGGATGACATGTTCACTGTTATAGAGTCTTTTGTTCTTATGCAGAAAATTCATTTTCCACTGGATCATGTGGGAGAAAGGTCAATGGCTAGCAAAGCCCAGGTTGTTGCCAATACCTTGGGTTCTGATTATTTTTAATCACTGGGATTGGTGGGAGAAATTCAGTGTAGGCATCAAAAAGGACAGATCAGACTACAAATATCTGGCTGCTGTTATTGTTTTCATTAGAAGAAAGTCAGAACATCATGTGGTCCAAAGAAACAGGGACTTAAATTCTCGAGGGGAGAATGTAGAAAAATAGCTCTAAAAAAAAAAAAAGTTATAAGTACATAAACCTTTAGTTTCTGTTTATTTTTCTTCTCTGGAAACATAAGGGACATGTAATAAATGTTTGCTAAGATGATTCATACAAGCAATTACCCGAGACAAATAAGTATCTCCTACAATGCCAGCTCCTTGTTGCTTTAAAACATCATATGATGATGTGTATTCATTCAACAAATACATTTTCAGGACTTGCCGTTTTTCAGACCCTGCATAGGTAAAGATTCTGCTAAAATGGTAGTGAAGATAGGAAGGAAACTCCCAGACACAAATGGACACATAAAGTTTCTATAAATTCATAAGCTCAGGGAGGAAAATGTTTTAAAAAATCAGTTTTACTCTTGGATACATTTTGTAATGGAAGACAAATAAATTTGGGAAAGAAAAATTGGAGAAGGCATGCAAAATTGGAATTGAATATATTGACCACCTTATGTAGATGAAGTCATTTTTGTTGGTTGAAGATAAAAAAAGTGTTACCCGATTGGCTCATAAATAATCATACTCTGTGAAGGTACAGAATAATACTTGGGAAGCTTGTTTATGCAGAGAACTCTGACTTACTCAGATGCAAGATTCCAGTGCAAGACAATTTTATGCTCTGCCAGGAAATGAAGCAAGTATGTGGGACACAGGATGAGTCAAGGTGGAAGGATCAACTTTAGTGCTTTTCCTTTCCAATGTTGAAGTGCTGCTTCGGTCGGGAGTTTATTTTCCTCTCCCCTAGTGTGGTAACATCAAGGTTTGACTAAGGTTAAGAAACAATGCTCTAATCAGTACCACCCTTTTCTTTCCTGCCTCCTGTAATACAAATTCCTAGGACAATATCAAAGATGTACAGCCTACACAGGAGCCGAAGAGAGACAAGCTTGGAAACTGAATTTTAGACTTTGAGCAGAAAGCTGCTCTAGAAATAATCACTTTGATCCCTGGCTTCACTACTGTCTACAACAGTCATGTTTCTGCCATTGTAGGACATTTCCTATTTGCTAACACTCTTTGAAAATTACACTATGAAATTTAGAATTTCTTTTTATTTCCATCAAGTATGAGGGGGAAAAGTTCACCCCTCCCACATCTTCTGAAAGGAAATATTTCTTTTTACACAATTCAGCTAAGAACTATGTGCTAGGGAGTGGAGCTATGGATAAGATGAGGAAGCTCCACAAGAAAGATCCTAGGGAAAAGGTCCAAGAGGTGGATGGGGATGTAGGGGAATGCTTAGGATGACCCAGCCCCTTTTAGGTTCCTAGGGGGACGTGAAGATCTAGCAACCAGATCTAAAAAAGCAGAATAAAGAAGAATCCACGGTGCTACTGACCACTTTGATCCTAGATCCTGAAAAGTTGCCTAGTGCTCATTTTTCCCATTTTAGAAGTGGAAAGGCATGAATACTTCAATGACTTTGGTTTCCCAACATTTCTCCTTTCTGAAGAAGGAGCCAGGAAGCTATTGACTAGGTCCAATGACCTACAAGACTGCAATCTTTTTTTAGAGCCCTTTAAAAGGGGACAGAGAATTCAAGGTTACCAAAAGCATAGATTATAAATGCCAAAGTGGAATCACTCTCCTGATTGCATGAAAAGCAGAGCCTATAAAGTGGGCATGCCAAGAGGCCCGACCTCAGGCGTGAACTGATTTCCCCAGAGCACTGGGGAGCCTCTTAGGGAAGAGTTTTGTCTGCATTTGGAGACCTGGAGACTAGAACTCCAAATGTGTCTAGATTCTGGAGACCTTAGGGGTATACACACTGTAAAATGTAACTTCCTGTTTCTATAGGAAAGAAACTCTTTTAACAGGGCTAATAAAATGAGCTCCTGATGAGGCCTCTCAGACATCAAATAGGCAGAGCGAAACACACTTTGATGAGGTAAGCGTAAGGGGATCAGAAACATCCCCCGCACCGCCCCTAAAAGGCTTTCCTTTCAAAGCCAGGTGGGATAAAAATTTAAGGATGCTCCATACTTTGCTCAAGGCAGGATATCTGCAGCAAGATTTTGAAGATATCAAAGGATTAATGAGGACCTAATTAGGAACCAGCCAGTAGTCACCCAGCCTGTGTCATCCTCTATTGCTGCCTGGCCTGATTATACGTAGCGTTTCAACCCCATCTACCATCACACCCCACCTTGTTCAGTAAGCCTCAATATTAAAAAGAACTGTTCTGAAACACCTCTCATATGAGACAGCAATTGTGAGTAAATTTTAACTCTTAAAATTTGTGGAGTCACAGAATCCTTTTGAATCTCTCTGTAATAGGAGGTACACAATTACACATTCAGAATTTATGATGCTTAGTTAGGAGCTACGGGTTTAACGTAATTGAAGAAGACTTCATCTCAATGTTAGGAAGAATTTCTAGCAAAGAGTTGTTTTTAGGAAGATGAGAGGCAAGTTGTTTCAGAAGGTAGTGAGTGGTCCAGCCCTGGAACTGAGGCTGAGCAACACCTGAAAAGAATAACATAGGCCTTATATTATGATATGATATCATCTATAAGATGTGATATGATATGGTATTCAAATAAATTGGCAGTTATATTCGACAACCTCTACAATCACTTCCTACTCTGAGATTCTATCATAAATAAATGTGGACACAGCAGACCACTTGCAATCGTTAATAACAAGGGCTTCCCTCCTAAGGAAGGCATTTAGATATTATTTGGGTCTTTGTACAGCACCGTTCATAGGGTCAGGGAATCAGTTTCTCTCTAGGCAGACCTACTACCTGGTCTAGTCTTTGAAACAGTAGATAGATTCTCTTCCAAACCAATAATCTCCCTTGAGAAGATTTGAAATTTCATTTATAGGTTCAATTTGTTTGTGACTTGAAGATTGCTCTCTGAGGTCTTTTTTAAAGTGCAGATATCCCTTGGAAGCATCAAAGATTCCTAGGTAAATTCCTAGGTAGATTATGGACCAGGAGACATTTAGTGAGCCTGTAGAACAAGGTTTCTCAACCTTGGCACTAATGCCATTTTGTCATGGGGGCTTTCCTGAAAATTGTAGTGTTCAGCAGCATCCCTGGCCTCTACCCACTTGATACTACTAGCACCCCACTCACTTGTTATAACCACAAATACCTCCAAATGTGACCAAATGTCTCCTGTGGGGTAAAAATGTTCCCAGTTGAGAATTACTGCTGCTGTCAAGAGTTAGAAAATAAGAGGCATAGGAATCTGGTAGAAGAAGACCTGTGATCTGGGAGGTGAGGCCATGAAAGGGAGGTGTAACCAAATTCACAATTTTTCCTAGAGTTAGACCTGCTTTCAGAGAACAGTTTTCCATCACTCACATTTCCTATATCTTCTGTACCACGCAGGACAAGAAGCCCTTTTAGAAATGTCAGAAACTCCTTGGTGTTTGTAACAATCATATATATATGTTACATAACTGTGGCTTTCCCTTTAACTTGCTGCCTAGGCAAATCCAAAATCCCTAGGGTAGGCTGTCAGGAAGGGCAGATTGAAGCTCTTTGTGAGTCAAACCTGCAGTTCCCTGGGAGGAATTTCTTCTTCAAGGGAACCTCAGTTCTGTTCTTAAAGCCTTTCAATTGATTAAATCATGCCCACTGGTATGCATTTCATGATGCGCTTTGAAAAAACTTCAGAGAGCAATCTTCAATTCACAAACAAATTGAACCTATAAATGAAATTTCTCTAAGGTAATCTCCTTTACATCTCCTTGAAACGACTGTAGATGTTAATTACACCTAGGTTAGTGTTTGATTGAATAATTAAGGTCTGCAGCCTAGTTAGAGGCATAATGCTTACCATCACAGTGTTCTAGACGCTATTCTTCAGGCTCTGATATTTTGTCCATGAGCACATTCTCCCGTTCATCTCATTTCAGCTGTGCTGGAGGCTCTGATCATTCACAGGTCCTGTTACTGGTATGCATTTCATGATGCTGCTGTGCTGTGGCCAGGCACAGAGTCTAAACTCAGCATTAGAATTTTCAGGGACTTAAGAGTATCTTTAAAAGGATCTAAAGAGACATTTTCCAAAGAAATGCAAATGGCCAAAAAGCCAATAAAAAGATGCTTAACATCATTAGCCACTGGAGAAATGCAAATAAAAACCACAATGAGATACCGCTTCACACACACTAGAATGATTATAATAAAAAAAGATAGAGGGAGAGACCTTCAAGATGGCGGAGGAGATCACCTTCCTCCCCACAGATACATCGGAAATACATCTAAACGTGGAACAACTCCTACAGAACACCTACTGAACCCTGGCAGAAGACCTCAGACCTCCCAAAAGGCAAGAAACTCCCCATGTACCTGGGTAGGGCAAAAGAAAAAAGAAAAAACAGAGACAAAAACATAGGGATGGGACCTGCACCAGTGGGAGGGAGCTGTGAAGGAGGAAAGGTTTCCACACACTAGGAAGCCCCTTCGCGGGCGGGCGGAGACTGCAGGTGGCGGAGGCGGGGGTGGGGTTGGGGATGTGGAAGCTTCAGAGCCACAGAGGAGATCACAGCAACAGGGGTGCGGAGGGCAAAGCGGAGAGATTCCCGCATGGAGGATCGGAGCCGACCAGCACTCACCAGCCCAAGAGGCTTGTCTGCTCACCCGCCGGGGCAGGCAGGGGCTGGGAGCTGAGCTCCGGCTTCAGTCGGATCCCAGGGAGAGCACTGGGGTTGGCTGTGTGAACACAGCCTGAAGGGGGCTAGTGCACAACAGCTAGCCAGGAGGGAGTCCGGGAAAAAGTCTGGAGCTGAGGAAGAGGCAAGAGACCATTGTTTCAGGGTGCGCGAGGAGACGGGATTCAGAGCACCATCTAAACAGGCTCCAGAGATGGGCGTGAGCCGCGGCTATCAGCGCCGACACCAGAGACGGGCATGAAACGCTAAGGCTGCTGCTGCCGCCACCGAGAAGCCTGTGTGCAAGCACAGGTCACTCTCCACGCCTCCCCTCCCGGGAGCCTGTGCAGCCCGTCACTGCCAGGGTCCCGGGATCCAGGGACAGCTTCCCGCGGGGGAGAATGCATAGTGCGCCTCAAGCTGGTGCAACGTCACGCTGGCCTCTGCCGCCGCAGGGTCGCCGTGTATCCGTACCCCTCCCTCCCCCCAGCCTGAGTGAGCCAGAGCCCCTGAATCAGCTGCTCCCTTAACCCCGTCCTGTCTGGGCGAAGAACAGAAGCGCTCAGGTGACTTACACGCAAAGACGGGGCCAAATCCAAAGCTGAACCCCAGGAGCTGTGTGAACAAAGAAGAGAAAGGTAAATCTCTCCCAGCAGCCTCAGGAGCAGCGGATGAAATCTCCACAGTTAACTTGATGTACCCTGCATCTGTGGAATACATGAATAGACAACGAATCATCCCAAAATTGAAGCGGTGGACGTTGGAAGCAACGATATATAGATTTTTTTTTCTTTTTCTCTTTTTGTGAGTGTGTATGTGTATGCTTCCTTGTGTGATTTTGTCTGTATAGCTTTGCTTTAACCATTTGCCCTGGGGTTCTGTCAGGCTGGTTTTTTTTGTTGTTTGTTTTTTTCTAGTATAGTTTTCAGCACTTATCATTGGTGGATTTGTTTTTCGGTTTGGTTGCTCTCTCTTTCTTTTTTCTTAATTACTTCTAATTTTTTTCACTTTTTAATAATTATTTTTTATTCTCACAAATTCATTTTATTTCATTTTACTTTTTTCTTTGTTTCTTTCCCTTTTTCTCCCTTTCCTTCTGAGCCGTGAGGCTGACAGGGTCTTGGTGTTCCAGCTGGGTGTCAGGCCTGTGCCTCTGAGGGGGGAGAGCCAAGTTCAGGACATCGGTCCACCAGAGACCTTTTGGCTCCACGTAATACCAAACAGCAAAAGCTCTCCCAGAGATCTCCATCTCAACGTTAAGACCCACCTGCACTCAATGACCAGCAAGCTACAGTGCCGCACAACCTTTGCCAGACAACTAGCAAGACAGGAATACAACCCCACCCATTAGCAGAGAGGCTGCCTAAAATCATAATAAGGTCACAGACACCACAAAACACACCACCGGACGCGGTCCTGCCCACCAGAAAGATAAGATCCAGCCTCATTCGCCAGAACACAGGCACTAGTCCCCTTCACCAGGAAGCCTACACAACCCACTGAACCAACCTTAGCCACTGGGGCAGACACCAAAAACAATGGGAACGGGCTTTCCTGGTGGCACAGTGGTTAAGAATCCACCTGCCAATGCAGGGGACACGGGTTCAAGCCCTGGTCGGGGAAGATCCCACATGCCGCGGAGCAACAAAGCCCGTGTGCCACAACTACTGAGCCTGTGCTCCAGAGACCATGAGCCACAACTAATGAGCCTGCATGCCGCAACTACTGAAGCCCGCACGCCTAGGGCCTGTGCTCCGCAATGAGAAGCGACCTCAATGAGAAGCCACCACAATGAGAAGCCTGTGCACTGCAATGAAGAGTAGCTCCCACTCACCGCAACTAGAGAAAGCCCGTGTGCAGCAGTGAAGACCCAAAACAGCCAAAAATAAATAAATAAAATAAATAAATTAAAAACAAACGAACCAAAAAACAATGGGAACTACGAACATGCAGCCTGTGAAAAGGAGACCCCAAACGCAGTAAGTAAAGCAAAATGAGAACACAGAGAAACATACAGCAGATGGAGGAGCAAGGTAAAAACCCACCAGACCAAACAAATGAAGAGGAAATAGGCAGTCTACCTGAAAAATAATTCACAGTAATGACAGTAAAGATGATCCAAAATCTTGGAAATAGAATGGAGAAAATACAAGAAACATTTAACACGGACCTAGAAGAACTAAAGAGCAAACAAACAGTGATGAACAACACAATAAATGAAATTTAAAATTCTGTAGAAGGAAACAACAGCAGAATAACTGAGACAGAAGAATAGATAAGTGACCTAAAAAGTAAAGTAGTGGAAATAACTACTGCAAAGCAGAATAAAGAAAAAAGAATGAAAAGAACGGAGGATTGAGGACAGTCTCAGAGATCTCTGGGGCAACATTAAACGCACCAACATTCGAAATATAGGGGTCCCAGAAGAAGAAGAGAAAAAGAAAGGGATTGAGAAAATATTTGAAGAGATTATAGTCGAAAACTTCCCTAATATGGGAAAGGAAATAGTCAATCAAGTCCAGGAAGCACAGAGAGTCCCATACTGGAAAAATCTAAGGAGAAATATGGCAAGACACATATTAGTCAAACTATCAAGAATTAAACACAAAGAAAAAATATTAAAGGCAGCAAGGGAAAAACAACAAATAACATACAAGGGAATCCCCACAAAGGATAACAGCTGATATTTCAGCAGAAACTCTGCAAGCAAGAAGGGAGTGGCAGGACATATTTAAAGTGATGAAAGGGAAAAACCTACAACCAAGATTACTCTACCCAGGAAGGATCTCATTCAGATTTGTCGGAGAAATTAAAATCTTTACAGCAAGCAAAAGCTAAGAGAATTCAGCACCACCAAACCAGCTTTACAACAAATGCTAAAGGAACTTTTCTAGGCAGGAAACACAAGAGAAGGAAAAGACCTACAATAACAAACCCAAAACAATTACGAACATGGTAATAGGAACATACATATAGATAATTACCTTAAATGTAAATGGATTAAATGCTCCAACCAAAAGACATAGAATGGCTGAATGGATACAAAAAAAAGACCCGTATATATGCTGTCTACAAGAGACCCACTTCAGACCTAGGGACACGTACAGACTGAAAGTGAGGGGATGGAAAAACATATGTAGCAAAACATGAGTAGCAATACTCATATCAGACAAAATAGACCTTAAAATAAAGACTGTTACAAGAGACAAAGAGGAGACTACATAATGATCAAGGGATCAATCCAAGAAGAAAATATAACAATTGTAAATATTTATGCACCCAACATAGGAGCACCTCAATACAGTGGGCAAATGCTAACAGCCATAAAAAGTGAAATTGACAATAACACAATCATAGTAGTGGACTTTAACACCCCACTTTCACCAATGGACAGATCATCCAAAATGAAAATAAATAAGGAAACACAAGCTTTAAATGATACATTAAACAAGATGGACTTAGTTGATATTTATAGGACATTCCATCCAAAAATGAGAGAATAAACTTTCTTCTCAAGTGCTCATGGAACATTCTCCAGGATAGATCATATCTTGGGTCACAAATCAAGCCTTGGTAAATTTAAGAAAATTGAAATCATATCAAGTATCTTTTCTGACCACAATGCTATGAGACTAGATATCAATTACAGGAAAAAATCTGTAAAAAAAATACAAACACATGGAGGCTAAACAATGCACTATTTAATAACCAAGAGATCACTGAAGAAATCAAAGAGGAATTCAAAAAATACCTAGAAACAAATGACAATGAAAACACAGTGACCCAAATCCTATGGGATGCAACAAAAGCAGTTCTAAGAGGGAAGTTTATAGCAATACAATCCTACCTCAAGAAACAAGAAACATCTGAAGAAAACAACCTAACATTACACCTAAAGCAATTAGAGAAAGAAGAAAAAAAAAAAACCAAAATTAGCAGGAGGAAAGAAATCATAAAGATCAGATCAAAAAGAAATGAAGGAAACAATAGCGGAGATCAATAAAACCTAAAGCTCGTTCTTTGAGAAGATGAACAAAATTGATAAACCATTAACCAGACTCATCAAGAAAAAAAGGGAGAAGACTCAAATCAATAGAATTAGAAATGAAAAAGGAGAAGCAACAACTGACACTGCAGAAATACAAAGGATCATGAGAGATTACTACAAGCAACTCTATGCCAATAAAATGGACAACCTGGAAGAAATGGACAAATACTTAGAAAAGCACAACCTTCCAAGACTGAACCAGGAAGAAATAGAATATATAAACAGACCATTCACAAGGAATTACATTGAGACTGTGATTAAAAATCCTCCAACAAACAAAAGCCCAGGATGAGATGGCTTCACAGGCAAATTCTATCAAACATTTAGAGAAGAGTAAACACCTATTCTTCTCAAACTCTTCCAAAATATAGCAGAGGGAGGAACATTCCCAAACTCATTCTATGAGTCCACCATCACCGTGATACCAAAGGCAGACGAAGATGTCATAAAGAAAGAAAACTACAGGTGAATATCACTGATGAACATAGATGCAAAAATCCTCAACAAAATACTAGCAAACAGAATCCAACAGCACATTAAAAGGATCATACACCATTATCAAGTGGGGTTTATCCTAAGAATGCAAGGATTCTTCAATATATGCAATTCAATCAATGTGATATACCATATTAACAAATTGAAGGAGAAAAACCATATGATCATCTCAGTAGATGCAGAGAAAGCTTTCGACAAAATTCAACACCCATTTATGATAAAAACCCTCCAGAAAGTAGGCATAGAGGGAACTTACCTCAACATAATAAAGGCCATATATGACAAACCCACAGCCAACATCATTCTCAATGGTGAAAAACTGAAACCATTTTCTCTAAGATCAGGAACAAAAGAAGGTTGTCCACTCTCACCATTATTATTCAACATAGTCTTGGAAATTTTAGCCATAGCAATCAGAGAAGAAAAAGAAATAAAATGAATCCAAATCAGAAAAGAAGAAGTAAAGCTGTCACTGTTTACAGGTGACATGATACTATACATAGAGAATGCTAAAGATGCTACCAGAAAACTACTAGAGCTAATCAATGAATTTGGTAAAGTAGCAGGATACAAAATTAATGCACAGAAATCTCTTGCAATTCTATACACTAATGATGAAAAATCTGAAAGCAAAATTAAGGAAACACTCCCATTTATCATTGCAAGAAAAAGAATAAAATACCTAGGAATAAACCTACCTAAGGAGACAAAAGACCTGTATGCAGAAAACTATAAGACACTGATGAAAGAAATTAAAGAAGATACAAACTGATGGAGAGTTATACCATGTTCTTGGATTGGAAGAATCAACATTGTAAAAATGACTATACTACCCAAAGCAATCTACAGATTCAATGCAATCCCTATCAAACTACCAATGGCATTTTTCACAGAACTGGAACAATAAATTTCACAATTTGTATGGAACACAAAAGACCCCCAATAGCCAAAGCAATCTTGAGAAAGAAAAACGGAGCTGGAGGAATCAGGCTCCTGGACTTCAGATTATACTACAAAGCTACAGTAATCAAGACAGTATGGTAGTGGCCCAAAAACATAATTATAGATCAGTGGAACGGGATAGACAGCCCAGAGATAAACCCATGCACATATGGTTACCTTATCTTTGATAAAGGAGGCAAGAATATTCAATGAAGAAAAGACAGTCTTTTCAATAAGTGGTGCTGTGGAAACTGGACAGGTACATTGAAAAGAATGAAATTAGAACACTCCCTAACACCATACACAAAAATAAACTCCAAATGGATTAAAGACCTAAACGTAAGGTCAAACTCTATAAAACTTTTAGAGGAAAACATAGGCAGAACACTCTATGACATAAATCACGGCAAGATCGTTTTTGACCCATCTCCTAGAGAAATGGAAATAAAAATAAACAAATGGGACCTAATGAAACTTAAAAGCTTTTCCACAGCAAAGGAAACCATAAACAAGATGAAAAGACAACCGTCAGAATGGGAGAAAATATTTGCAAATGAAGCAACTGACAAAGGATTAATCTCCAAAATTTACAAGAAGCTCATGCAGCTCAATATCCAAAAAACAAACAACCCAATACATAAATGGGCAGAAGACCGAAACAGACATTTCTCCGAAGAAGATATACAGACTGCCAACAAACACATGAAAGAATGCTCAACATCACAAATCATTAGAGAAGTGCAAAGCAAAACTGGCCATCAGAATGGCCATCATCAAGAAATCTACAAACAATAAATGCTGGAGAGGGTGTGGAGAAAAGGGAACCCTCTTGCACTATTGGTGGGAATGTAAATTTATACAGCCACTATGGAGAACAGTATGGAGGGTCCTTAAAAAACTAAAAATAGAACTACCATGTGACCCAGCAATCTCACTACTGGGCATATACCCTGAGAAAACCATAATTCAAAAAGAGTCATGAACCACAATGTTCATTGCAGCTCTATTTACAATAGCCAGGACAAAGAAGCAATCTAAGTGTCCATCGACAGATGAATGGATAAAGAAGGTGTGGCCCATATATACAATGGAATATTACTGAGCCATAAAAAGAAATGAAATTGAGTTATTTGTAGTGAGGTGGTTGGACCTAGAGTCTTTCATACAGAGTGAAGTCAGGAAGAGAAAAACAAATACTGTATGCTAACATATATATATGAAATCTAAAAAAAAAAAAAAAAAGGTTATTAGGAACCTAGGGGCAGGACAGGAATAAAGATGCAGATGTAGAGGATGGACTTGAGGACACGGGGCAGGGGAAGGGTAAGCTGGGACGAAGTGAGAGAGTGGCATGGACTTATATACACTACCAAATGTAAAATACGTAGCTAGTGGGAAGCAGCCACATAGCACAGGGACATCAGCTCAGTGCTTTCTGACCACCTAGAGGGGTGGGATAGGGTGGGAGGGAGGGAGACGCAAGAGGGAAGAGATATAGGGATATATGCATATGTATAGCTGATTCACTTTGTTATAAAGCAGAAACTAACACACCATTGTAAAGCAATTTTATTCCAATAAAGATGTTTAAAAAAAATGCAAAGAAAAAAAAGATAACAAGTGTTAGTGATAATGTGAAGAAATTATAACTCTGATATACTGCTGAGAGATGTAAAATGCTGCAGCTGCTTTGGAAAATGGTCTGGCAGTTCTTCAAAAGAGTAAATGTTGAGTTACCATACAACCTAACAATTCCACTCCTCGGAATACCAAGAGAAATGAAAACGTACGTCCACATAAAAACTTGTAAACAAGTGCTAATGTCAGCATTATTTATAGTATCCAAAAAGTGGAAATAATCCAAATGTCTATCAATTGATGAATGGATAAATAAAATGTGGTATATTCGTAGACTGGAATATTATTTATTCAAAAAAGAGAATAAAGTACTGATACATACATTGATAAACCCCGAAAACATTATGATACTGAAAGAAGCAAGTCACAAATTATACCACATATTGTGTGATATCACATGTTGTATGATTCTTATGAAATGTCTGCAATAGGTAAATGCATAAGGACAGAAAGTAGATTAGTGGTTACCAGGAGCTGGAAGGGTTCAAGGGAAAGGAAAAGTGACTGGTAATAGGTATGGGGTTTCCTTCTGGGGTGACGAAAATGTTCTAAAGTTGTGGTAATAGTTGCACAGCTCTGTGAATATACTGTTGTAAAAAACATTAAATTGTAAACAGATGAATTGTACAGTATATAAATTATACCTCAATAGATACACACACACACACACACACACACACACACACACAATAAAGAGTATCTTTGGAAAGCCTGGCTGCAGAAGAATTTAGCAGACCTGTCAGGGCAAGGCTCTCTCAGAATGAACAGCCAATGCCCACATCATCCGCTGGCTTCAGGCCATCAGGAAGCCATCAGAGGAAAGGAGTCAGTGAGATGTTTGTTGCTTACTATTTGCCACTCATACCAATCAAACTGGAAGAAGGAATCTCAGCATCTCCCTTCCTGTGCCACTCTCTGACAACAGCTGTGTAGTCTGCCAACTAAAGCAGGCTGATGAGAGTGGAACCCATCCAAGAGAAAACTCAAACGCTTGCCTAGACAGAGTGTTAGCTCAGAAACTGTTCTTTTACCTCAGTGGCTTAAGAATTTTGATTCATTTGGTGATAGTTTACCTTTGATGATATATGAATGCATGACTCATTTTGTGGCTTTTAGCACCTCGATGTTGGGAACTTACTGAAGTCTATTTCACTTATTCCAGAGAGAGTCCTGGACTTACGTCCAACCTTCCTCCTTGCTCCTGGCTCCCATAATAGGGAGTTTCTTTTATGTTGGCCTCTCAGGAGAGGCACTCAGGACAAATGGTGTCATTCCACTGTTACAGCTCTAGATCTTTGAGGGCTTTTTTCTTTTGTATCTTCTATTAAAGTATAAATATTAATTATCGGATAATGGCTTTAGCTAGGATTTTCAAAAATGGGACATAGGTTGAAAAAGATAATACAATTTTTCTTCAGGCTTGACCTTGCTAAGATCAGAGCAAGGGCAATGGATTTTTCTAGCAGGAACGCACGAAGTAGTTGACCACCACTATGTTGGGTCTGGTGCCATGGGTCCAGAACTTCATGCAACCAAACTGTGGGCAAAAATAATTTACACTGACATTATGACTCAAATTCTGCAGGCTTGTTGCCTTCACTCATAGAACTGTAAGAACTTGGTCCCTTGAAAAGTCCCCCCAAGGTATTTCTGGGTTTCCCCATGGAAGCCTCACATGTGTTCAAGCAGGCCCTTTACATGCTGCTGTTCTCCCTGGGCCTCTGCTCATGATCTCCCACCTCATCTGGGCAACTGCTGTATCCATGAGCTCTCACTCTATATACCATTTACAACCTACCGAAGAAAGCTGTCTAGCCCTGGGGGCTATTTCCCATTGCTTAAAGCACCAACAGAACCCTGCATTCTTTTAGCCCTTAAAATGGCCCACTTGACAGTGTTTATCCAACCCTTGCTAGGATGTTCAAAAACCATTGCCAAAACACTATGAGGTACCAGTTTATACCTCTCCCACTGACCTCTCAAGTATCTGTGCTCAAAGTTTCTTGCAGGTACCTTCAGGCAAAGTAAGCCAAAACTCAATTCAGACCCAACAATTCCAAGTCATGATCAGACATCCCTACAAAATTCTCTATATTCTTTAGGCTACGCCAGAGTCAACTTATCTTATACTCAAGTTTGATAGGTGTTGATCAAATCTAGGAACTTCAGTATAAAAAGCCACATTTTCAATTTATTAATTTATAAGGAAAAAGTGTTACCAAGTTAGCGTTATCTCTCTATATATCTCTTAATAGAAAAATGTAGTTGTTTGGCCAAGCTTTTAGAAGAATTATTGGTAAAAGGCCTAAGAGCAAAGAATTATATAATATGAATGGCCACCATCAATAACTTATAGCAGTTTTTGTTCATGAAATTTAAATTAGATTTTTCATGTTTCCATCAGCCACGTGTTTACAAACCAGGAGTGTATATCTCATCCTTTAAATTTGGTTGACTTCTACTAATCTCAGTTGCAAAGAAATCCTCAAATTCTACTGTACCTTAGCTTTCCATCCCTTTTAAATCATAACCCTCCCTAGGTTTAGGACTTGGAATAGACAACAGTTTAGAATTTACCAATTAAGGCTTTGATAATCCCTTATTAATGAGGATCAGTCTGACTGTAGATTGCTGTGTAACAAGACTTTATAGGAGTTACCACTTTTATCTATATTCATGTAACAGGATGTCAAATTGGGATTCTTGGTTTCCCAGCTTTTTATGTGATACAAAGGCCAAGAATGATCAAAGAAGTGCCAGGTACTTGACTATCTATGCAGAGCAAGCTAAGAGGTTCTAAAAACAGTCCTGCCAACATCTTCCTATCAACTACCTCTTACCTACACGAGAAGTTGAAGCAGTTGGTAGAGAAGAATGTCATGGGAAGATTTCTGGTATGCTGTGATGTCCATCCCCTCCTGTGGGGAAGGGCAGGAGAGTTCTTCCCCTTATCTCAAGTCAACTGAAGAGAAACTTGAAGAGAACCACGTGTAGAACTCGACATGTATCCCTTGGAGTTTGAGAACATAGGAACTGCATCCAACTCCTACTTGGGAAAATCTAAATGGGAGAGCTGGGGGCCATGGCTAGCCTTGCATGGTAGCAGGAGAAGTGGTTGCCATGGGAAGAGCCTGTCCTCCTAGTTTGATATGTGTCAGATGTGGACTCTTGAGAAGAGGAGACGAATGCGGTCACAGAGAGAGAGTGAGGCCAAGAAGTTTTCCCGGATAGTGAAGACACCCCAACAGAGGAGGGACTGGTCAAAAACCAGGAATGGAGAGCAGCTTACAAATAACCACTGCAGGAGGCATTGCTTGAATCAAGGGAACTGTGGTTAGAGGGATGAGGTGGGGTCTTTATAAAATACACACACACACCAATGACAAAGACAGACTTGGACATCTGCCAAAACAGGAGTTACCAGAAAATCTAAGAAACCTGTCCAAGGTTTCATCCAGGGTGGGGAGAACAAGTTGAGAGAGTAGTTGGAATAGGCAATAATGAGAAATAATAATGGTCATTATTATTTAGTCACTCAACGCAGTGGTCACTATGTTTAAAAAGCTTTACCTATATTAATCCATAAAATTGGTCTCGACTTGCTATCAATGTTCAATATACCAGTTACACTTACCTTTCCTATCATTTCCACATCTAACAAATATATATTAAGTACCTATAATGTGCAACTCAATGCTGAAAATACAGCAGTGAACGAGACAGATATTTTAATGAGAGGGACGATATCCAAGCAGACAAATAAGATAAGAACAAATTGTGGTAAGTGTTGTAATGCAATTAACATGGTGCTGCAATAGAGTAATCGGAGAAAGTCAATCGAGGCCACTCTCTAGAGAAACTTGTGAACACCCACGTGTGATTCAGCTTGAATTACCTCACTGAGTTAGCCTCAGAGTTCCATCAACTATCAATCACAGAGCTCATCTGGGCCAAAAGATTCTGTCATCATACATGCTGACATACCTGAAAGTTCATTTTCCAACCTATCATTGGCCAACCATTGCAGAGGGGACCATTCTTTCAAGTTCAGTCTTTGTTTCTTCACTGGGATTGAATCCAGCTGTGAACTTCAACTTTATGCTCTTTTTATCAATCAGAATACCCAGAGAACCACCAGCATTCAATTGTTTTCTGTAATGAGAGACGAGGCTGGGCATAGGAGTCTATCATTCTCAAAGATCCCCCAAATCTTTTGAGAATATGAATCTCAGAATCTTGCTAAGAAGCAAAAGAGACTTAGTTAAGTTTACCTTCTCCCCTGTTCTCCTAGGGGTCTTTGTTTCAAAAATCTACTGGAGGAACTTCAAGGCTAAGAACTGTTGTGAGGACTTGGAAACCTGTTATTATTGCCTCTGTTCCCTCTAAGGCCCATGTGGCCAGTGTCCCTCTGCATGTTCATTTCCTCTTTTTTTTTTTCTACACTGGCCAGCTTCCTTTACCTACTCATACCTTCTTCTCACTGATACTTTGGCCTACTCTCCACTGTGGTCCTGACTATCTCAAAGAATTTCTCATGTCCTTGAAGCTTCAGTTCCCACTTCTAGTTACTACATCACCATGGTTCAAAAACATTACTGATTATATAATGTACCATCATTTTAATACGACCTAGTAGGAGAAGGAAATATAATTACAATAAATACACACAGAGACTGTATGACATCCTGATTCCAGGTATGTAAAATACCACAAAGGAGGTGTTCACCTTAGAATAAAAGAAGTAGAGTGACTGGTAATTTGGACACAGAGGATTAGGGTTGTTCATCTTCTATATCAACCAGATGATAAAATGCTGGACAGCCTTGGGCTGCTGGCTTTGGTGTTCCCCTCTGATCCAGTCAAGATACAGCTTACCTCTGGCTATATCTTGAGGCTGAAAAGCACTAAACACAGTGGCCTGGGCTGCTGTTCCCAGATGAGCTGTGGCATGGCAGCTCCACTGAAAGATTCTGGAAGTAGGTAAGAATTGACTTACCAAGTGTCATTAAGAAAGAAGAATGGTCAACCCCTTGTCGTGTACTTTAGTATTTTTTCTAATTTAACAATATGAGGTTGATTCCAAACTATAAAATTACAGTCAGAAATTACATGGGAAATCATGCCCACATTTGGTCAGTTCTTGTCCCTTAGGTCATTTGTTTAGCTTACTGTCTTTGAAGCCTAAACTAGTATGGAAAAACAAACAAACAAACAAAAAACGCCTGAATAATCCATACCAGATGGATGAAAATTTCTGGGGCACATTTAACTCTCCTTGAGTTGTGAAGTCAAGTGACACTGAAGTTATTTTCAAGCATTGACTCAGAAGACCTGAATGTGTCAAAATGGGAAGGATTCAAGAAGGTCTTTCCCCTGCTGCCATTCAATGAGCAATTCCCATTTCCCTTTAGAAAAAGCTTTCCTCAGACTGCCAAGAACCTGCTGGCAGATGAAGTTTAAATTTAACAGATGGTCGTCTATAATTAAATGCTTGTCCACGGCTGGGCCCACTGCATTACAAATGCTGTGGGAAGATGTGCTAGTAGTTACCAAGTGTGGATCACTTCCAGGATGAGGGTCAAGGAAGAGAAAGTGTTATGTGGCCTTTCACATGAGATCATTAGAGAGACGGATAGAATTCAACTTATTGATTGCTGACAGAACCCGAGGAGAGGACTACTGAATTACTCAAACACTTAGTGGACTGAGAAGTGGGGGGCTCCTTCGCCTGGGTAAGCAGGAAAGGTAAACACCCAAGGTGTGTGTTTGGGTTCATACACAGAACACACAATTTGAAGTGGAATAATACTGGTGTCCACACATACATACTGCATTGATATAACTACATTTTTAAAGTAAATTTAGAATTATCAGGGACTTGGGTTTCTTTCCATTTATGTACAACCAAATAGCTCATAGGTACAACTAAACATTTCCTTTTTCAGCTGAAAATTCAGAAACATTTAGAGACAGGTTTAAAATTTTTGATTCTAGATAAATACCTTTTGTTTTTCATGTCAGCTGAGCTGCTATGAAGAACAGGGGTCCCCTCAGGTCCCAGTTATGAGAAGATATGAGTAGAATCCACAGCTTGTGTCTTAGCTCCAGCCCTCTGATAAATTATAGCATAATGACTATTAATTATATAGAATCCATAAATTAGGGTACATGTCTGTGTATATAATATATAAATATTGAATGCAAAATTTACTTTTGTAGTTAGGGGGCCCAAAATTGACTATAGAGACAATTAAATATGTTCCCATATGTCTAACATGAGAAATCAGAGCTAAGGTCAGTTGCCAGATCTGTCCACAGTGATATGGCCCACCTTGAGGGTGCCAGCTAACAGTCTACCTTCAGCAAGGCCAAGTGAGAAAAGGTCCTGTCCCCTTGGAGTGCCAGCAGGGGCTCTGTGAGCCAGCCCTGGTGAGCTAGTGTTCACGTGGCTAACCCCCTGCTGGAGGCAGACCGGCTCCTGCCTGTTCACTGGCCTGTAGATGGCAGCCTGTTCGACCTGGAACGGCCTTCTGCCTGGGCATCTTGCCTTGCTGCCTAGCCTCATAGCATCACGTGGGTTAAACTGAGTTGCTGTTAAAAATGCTTGCATCTAAGCAAACACAGAAGTGACTCTGAACTACATGTTTCTATTAATAATGTTGGTTCTAACCCCCCTCCTCAGCAGAGGGGACAAATCGTCTGGAGACAAAAACTCAGTGAGGTTTGGGAGGGAATGGCAACACAGGGGGCAACAGCCCTGGCTACTGGGCAGGCTGGCCCCTAAAAGCTTCTTGGAAAATGTGCTTGACAAATGAAAACCAAAGTGGGGAGAATCTCCAAGCTAACTGCTACTTATTGCTCTCCTGCTCACCTTTCTTTCTTGTTTACACCAAATCAAAGGTCAAATTGAAGTTATGAAACAGCAGTTTATTTTTTTTTAAATCTTCTTTGGGAAAAAGAATGAGATAACTCAGCTGGTTAGAAAAGACTAAAAACACTCACTCCCACTATTCCTGGCATCCATACCAATGTGTTAATAGAGATGGCTTTCCAGTGAGGTCTACAAACAAACAGGGTCTGTATCCCTGAGCTGGTGGGTGCTTTTCAGTCCAGGATTCCGGAATGGCCCAAAGGAGGAGATGAGACGTAAGCAGATGGTGATGAAAATGCTGTTGGAGGAGCCAGGTCCTGGAAATGTCCCAGGGACAGAAGGACCCTAATATAGCCTGAAGTCCAGGGACTCTGAAAGCAAAGCAAACTCACCAGAGCACTGTGTCCTCTGAGGACTTCAACTGGAAAAGTAAACCGAACTTTGGCAGGTCAAACACGTTTGGGACAGGATATTTATACACGGCTATTTCTGTAACTGGAATTGATCAGACATGGGTATTCTGGGTTAGCTCAGTTACTGTCCCCTCAGGCACACACAGCCATCACACATATTTATGTGTTCTTGTGTGTGTGTGTGTGTGTGTGTGTGTATGTGTGTGTGTGTGTTGGGGGTGTGTGGTAGTATATGGACAGAGAAGCCATTCTGATTTTTCTTCCTAGCATTTCATCATGTCTTCTTCAGGGTCCACTTATTAATTCCTAAACCATTAAGATTGGTGTTTGAATGGTTCCATAAGAATTCTCTCTGGCAACAAGTTAAAATAAACATTTTCAGGTCCCACCTGAAGGTTCAGAGTTAGGGCTAGGGTATACCCTGGGAATCTGTATTTTTAAGATCTCCCCAGGTGATACCAATGTCAGGTTTAGAAAGCACTGATTTTACAACAAAGAGTCTGCGAAGTGAAAAGTATATAAAGAGGGCTTCCCTGGTGGTGCAGTGGTTGAGAGTCCGCCTGCTGATGCAGGGGACACGGGTTCGTGCCCCGGTCCGGGAGGATCCCACATGCTGCAGAGCGGCTGGGCCCGTGAGCCATGGCCGCTGAGCCTGCACATCCAGAGCCTGTGCTCCTCAACGGGAGAGGTCACACAGTGAGAGGCCCGCGTACCAAAAAAAAAAAAATTGGGGAGAAAGTATATAAAGAGAAGTAAATATTTATTTTGTGGTTTCCTCTGAATAGAGACAAGAATTCTAAATAGCTACATTTAGTCAAAAGAATGGTATCACATAAATAGCAGGGTCAGATTTCAAAATTCAAAGGATCAAAAGTCTCTTCTTTTAGACTTTTCTCTTGATTCTGATATTCTTCTCCAGGCAATTATGTTTCTAAAGCAGCTTAGATATTTCTTTTAAGCTATTATAAAGAGCCTTGGTGGACTATATACTATAAATGATAATGGTTTTACACAAGCAGAGATCCACCTGGTATTCATTCCACCAACTGGTATTTTGTTTGTTTTTTACTAAACATCTACCTGTCATTTTACAGTACAAACTTTCTATTTATCTTTGCTCCTACGGGCCTTTCCAAGCAGATTAGATGTTTTTGCATATTAAAAAGAGCCTTCTAAGGAGTCATACTATAACTGTTTTCAAGACAAAACAAAACATTAAAAAGAATCCATCACACTCAATCCATAGACATATATGTATATAATATCTAATAGTTTACTAGTCTTATTGGAGAAAAATTACAGAACCGAACATTATAATGGAAATCCCCAGATAATCATGAAAACAAAGGAAATGAAAATCTATCCAGTAAGACTCCATAACTGGACCTATGAAAACGGATGCACGGGAGAGTAGATGCAGGCAACTAGTGCGTCCAGGGCAATATAACAGCCTGCAGTTACACACAAGTGGGTGAGAATTTTTAAAAGTAAATTGTGATCTTCCTGAGAGATTTTCTTTTGGTGAAATAATTAATAATTGAGTAATCTAACTGCTTAGTCTCTCCATTGCTTCATACTAGATATTGTTCCGGTACATTATTTTTTCTCTCCACTCTATCCTTCTCCAATTGTATCTCTTCATTGAAGGGGTGTGTGTGTGTGTGTGTGTGTGTGTGTGTGTGTGTGTGTGTGTGTGTGTGTGTGTGTGTGTGTGTGTGTGGTGAAGTATAAGGAAAGAAAACACTTTAAAGCCACTGACCAGACCTTATGACAAAAACAGTTCTTGAGCCAAATACTAGAAACAAGATAAGATGATGTCTTTGCTCACTATGCTGACCACACAGGAAAAAACACAAAAAGATTATCACATTGCTAATAACAGGTGCTGGCTACAAAAGCCACACAGCATTAGCACAAAAGCAGGAGGAGGCAGTGATGTGAAGTGGGGAGAAGGAGGGGATGAATACTATAGGAAGAAAAGTGAAGAAGAGAGAGAAAAAGGGCAGTCAGAAAACGAGAGTGGTGAAGATTAGAAAAGAAGAGAGGCAAGGGACCACAGAAACTTTAACAATAATGGGATGAGACAGAGGAGATAACCAATAATTTGTACTGGATGCGGGGTTGGGTGGGAGACGTGCGGCGGTGGGACTTGCAGGAGGAGAACTGAAGTTTAGGAGAGTTCCATTCGGAGAGGCCAGCCAGCACTCTGTAGTGTCTTTGTGCCCTACTAAATGTACAGCTGAGTTAGGGATGGGATGGAGGAAGGCAATGATTAGGAATTGGATTTATGGTGAATTTAGAATTCAAAACAAAGGCTTACTTCTGTCTTCTCTACTGTATTATACTGTATTACATTTTAACACAGTATAATAACTCAAAACAAGTTAAGTGAATATATTAATGCAGTAAGTGTTTAAAAGGTGTGATCTATGTGAATGAGGGCCTATCGTTAACCATACTGTACCATATACTTCAAAATTTGCTAAGAGGGTGGATCTTACGTTAATTGTTCTTATCGCAGAAAACATTAATAATAAATGAAGAGAGTCGGAGGGAATGGATATGTTCATGGCATAGAATGTGATGATGATTTCATGGGTATATCTTATCGCTGAACTCATTAAGTTGTATACATTAAATATGAACAACTTTTTGTCAATTATAACTCAATAAAGTGGCTTGAAAATTAAAAATAGAAAAAATAAAATGAAGCGTAGTGTCTGATGGAACGGAAGTTTACAAAAATGGCAGAGCTATTGATGTTTTCTGGAAATCAGAAAATCTCTTGCTCCTTTCATGGCCATGCCTTTAAAATGTGGATCTATAAAATGCAAAGAATTCTTCCTAAAAATACTCCTATATGACACTACAGAGGCCACAGATACAATCCTTGAGTCTTCTGTTCCATTACTAAGATAGCATGCTTACCTGGAATTCTTGAAGGACTAAACTGAAAGTTGATATCCTGAACCAGTAAACTCTAAGATTCCAAATTACGTGGTGACATCTCACCGGGATGGGTTGATGTTTTAGGGACTTTATCTACTAGGGTTCAATTATTGTGGGTTTTATTTTAAATTTTAGAATTTGGCCAACTCTCTCCTTTCAAAATTATGTGAATTCTGTTTTCTCAATTTGTTTTTTCTTTTTGCCCACCACCTATCACTTAAACTAGGAGAGATTTATTGTTCTTAACTAAAATGATAGTTATTTCAACAGGACTACTATATGTGTCCGCAGAGATGGGTTATAGCTTGTAATATCTTTGGATTGTTAGTGTCTTGCACTAATCCATCCTATTCTTGCTCTTAACATTTATTTATTGATGAATCTGTGTTCCCTAATCCCCACCATACAACCAAAACAAGGAGCTGGTAGCCAGTGCTGTGAGGGAGAAGGGCCATGTGAATCTTTAAGGGGGAGGGGGAGGTATTTCTGCAGGACTGGAATGCTGTGACAGAAAATAACACATGAATTACTCTTCCCTTTGCCTCAAGCAATAAGGCAGTGGTGAAAGAGATGATATGCTGACTGTGCTCCTCTGAGTGTTCTTCATTTCTATGCATGCCTTCCTCAGGTGCACAGGGGTAAGAATGTGCACTATTGTGAAGACTCATTCCAGGGGAAGAACCAGTAAAGTATACTTCAAAAAGATTCAATGATCTCCTCCTCTCATGCACTGTAATTTGTCACTCACCTTTGTTTCTGACAACGAGTTTGCATTTACTTTATACGTGTAAACACATCCTCATCTGAGTCGCCTGCCACTCGCACTTATGACCCTCAAACAAAATACAAACATGGTGAAGACCATTTGCTTTTTCTTAGAAGCAAACTGGAAAATCTTGATTTTCTCATGAAATAGTATACACTAATAGTATGCGTAAATAAAATGACTTCTTCCAGGCATAGATGAAGATATTTAGGAGACAAGATTATAGTCTGGATTTTTTTCATATCTACCATTTGTTTATTTAACGGGAATCAATTTTTCCTTATTTAATAATATGGAGCTAATTAAAGAGGATGGTTCACACTATAAATGAAGTCTTGGGCCATGCAAAATCCAGAGTGCAGATTAACCATGGGAATATTCCCTACCATGTTCACCAAGTATGGAGGAATTCCTTCAAGGGTATGAGTTTAGGGATTTTTCTTACAGGGTCCCTGGCATTAATTCAGCTATGTTTTCTGAAGACTCAGAGTTATCAAGTAATGCATTCTTTAAGAAGAAATGTGTTTACTTTGTTTCTATATCCCTTGAATTTTTAAAAATCATTTGTCATATAATGAATAAATAAATGATGGAGGTGAATAAGTGAGCAAGAAACAATGATTCTTTTCTTTTTCTTTTTTTTGGCTGCACTGCACGGCTTGAGGGATCTTAGTCCCTCGACCAGGGATGGAACCGTGCCCTCTGCAGTGGAAGTGCAAAGTCCTTATCACTGGACCGCCAGGGAATTCCACAATGATTCTTTTCCAATCACTGCTCATAAGGAGTCAAGTGGTATTTGACCCCCTGTAGAGATTAAATCCACAGAGATAAGACAGATGATAGATAGACAGACAGACAGACAGATACTGATTTAGTAGGTCTGGACTGTGAAACCATATATTCAAAATTTCCCTAGCTTTTCTAAATTACAAGCAGGTAGAGAACAAGTGCATTAATATACCTCAGAGACAGAGAAGGTCCACTACTGGTGAATAAGCTATTATGTTATTAATTTGTTAATCTGTTTTATACTTATATAAATATATCATTTATGTTTACAATTTATATATACACACACGGAAAGTATTGGTTTTTATTTATATTCTCACCTTATTCCAAAAGAATTTAAAAGTTAACAGAATGTCACATATAATACCAGGTTAAAAAAGTACGTGAGATTAAAAAAGCAAAAGAAATATACAGGTAAAAGGGTATCAGTCAGGACTCAGGCTGAAAGACTGTGCTGGCTAGGAGGACCAAGAAACCATGGGGATCGGTGCTAGTGGTGGTGTTTACTCTGAGTATTTAGCGTTGCCTTCTGCAGTGATTCAGAGTAAGGTGATCTCAGAGTCAGTTTCTCCCTGCTTACAGTTTGTTATTGCTTTTCTTTTCCCTTGCCTGTGTCCTTTGAGCCAGCAACACTTTGATAAAAGAGAAAATATTTTTATTGTTAGTCATTCTTTCCAGAAAGCTCACCCTTACCTAGCTTATTCATCTCATTAATATCATCTCTTAAAAATTTTTAAAAAGAACGTACTCTCCAGCTGCCATCTAAGCATAAAGCTGGGAATGATTAAAGATACTTCTAGCGATAAGAAATTATTTTAACTGTCTGGTGATGTTACTCCGAAAGGGGACAATAATCCCCCCAAAAGCCTTGTTCACCTTGGCACCCAGAGGCCCCTAAAACTGAAGCCATTCTTACAACTCAAAGGACTGGGTGTTGTGTGAAATTTGGGGGGTAGAGAGGACCGTACTGGGGAAGTTTAGGCAGGAGCCGAGAGCAGAGGATGCAAAGTCTTTCAAACATCTTGAATGTGTAGGAATCAAATTGTGGGTCACTAGTTCAGCTTCTGTGCATGACCTTGAACAGCTCAGTCTGAATTCAGGATGAAATGGAACACTTGTGGGTCTCCCCAGGCTGGGTTTCCTTTCACTACTCCTGCTCAGCTGCCCTGGAGGCACCAGGCAGCTGCCCTTTGCAAACATACCCCTGGATCCACTGCCTACTTTGATGGTGGGAAGTAGAAAGTGAGAAATCTCTCTGGGCTTATTCACCTTAAACTGGTCAGACCAGTATGGGGAAAGCGAGGGAGTTTTCCTTGTCTCCCACCCCTCCCTTGTGACCAAGCAGTTGAACAGAAAACAAATCCCACTGATTCACAAATATCCAAAGCAAAAGGCAGACCAGAGCTCATGCCAGTTCTACAGGACATGGTAACAAAGACTGTTATCACAAGAGCATGGGATCCAGGCCCCAGTCAGCATGGTAGGTGGAAATGCCAGACGGGGCTCCTGCTGTCCACGCTGTGACCACTCTAAAATGCTGTAACCACTCTAAGATGGCAAAAAGTTTCTTTTAAGATCTCAGGACACTGGAAACTCTGAAAACACTACCTGATGGAAGCATTTTATTCTCAAAGGGAAAGAGCAAACCTTAACTTCCTCTTAACGCGTAGTTGAGAAAATTAGCAAAATGTTGAATTTCCAGAGAGTCTGATGAACTTCAAAACAACCTGAGTGTACAGTGTTCAGATTTGGTTCCAGAGGTGTGTAGAAGGGGTGCTTGTGCCCTGGGAAGCTATGAGGGGCCCTGAGAAGACTCGAGGCTTTGAACCAATGTTTCATGTCAGCCAGTCCCTAATTCTAATCATACCACTGGCAAGTCCTCTTACCACTCAGAGTCTCAATGCCCTCTTCTTTAAAGTGAGGACAGAGTTGCTGAGAGCATTAACTGTGAAAATGTAGGTTATAGGGACTTCCTTGGTGGTCCAGTGGGTAAGACTCCATGCTCTCAATGCAGGGGGACAGGGTTAGATCCCTGGTCGGGGACTAGATCCCACGAGCATGTCACAACTAAGAGTTCGCATGTCACAACTAAGAAGTCCTCATGCCGCAACTAAAGATCCCGCATGCCGCAACTAAACACGCAGCAGCAAAGATCCCACATGCCACAACTAAGACCCAGCGCAGCCTAAATGAATTAAATAAATAAATAAATAAATAAATTTTTTTTAAAGTAGGTTAAAATGTCCTGCAAATTTCTTGGCACCCATTTGCTCAGATGAATCTGAAGCAGACAATGCTGAGTCAGAGGTAACCTAGTGGCCCACTTGGTCCTCACTTCAAATAATCCCAGGAGACCGTGAAATCAACCCAGCCTGTCCCTCCACAATTGGAGGCTGCCTTTTCCAACTCCAGCTCCTTTAGAAGAAGGGAGGGGTCAGGGGTTTGACAGTGAACTCACCGACACTTAACAATGGAAGGGATGCGGTGTAGCTAGGTTGGTTCTGAAACCCAGGGACCTTTACTACGACATGCCTTCTGCTGTGGGTACCAAAAATCATGATTACACTCATTGAGTCCTTCTCCTCAAGAATATTTACCAGTGAGTTGTTTCAGCGATTGTAAGACAGAGCTCCTAAGGTTCATCCTAGCTTGACAATGACTTTCTAGTTTCATGATTAGACAGTAAAACACGGTGGTGACAAGCATATGTTTTAAAGCCAAACATACCTGAGTCTAGAAATGAAAACTTGGTTAAGTTGATTAATTTTTGTAAGACCTTTTCACCTGTAAAATGGAAATAATAAAAGAACTTACTGAATAGGGTTTTAGTGAGGATTCTGGAGGTTAATAAACTTCAGTTGCTAGGCACTGCGCCTGGCACATAGTGACTGGTCAAAGAAGACTGACAGCTATTAACACTATAGAGATTGAGGGCTGTGTGGTTGGAATTATGATTAGGTATAAGCACATATAGCAAAAATGTGATGAACTAAAATTTTCTAAAATTGGCTGCTAAGGTGTTTGTAATAGGACAACAAAATCTAATTACATATTACCTAAAATTCAGTATTGATAATTATACAATAAGAGCTATGATTTCCTTCAATTATCAAACTTGCAAAGTAAGCTTAAAATGAGAGACCAGACTCCAGATATTTCTATATTCTTGAATTTTGCTTTAACTTAACTGGAAACTCATTTGTATTTTAATGCAAGATAATGCATATGACTCTTTCCCCAATGAATAAATCAAAAGATTTAGTAATAGGAAAGAAATAACAACACAAAACAACTTCAACTAGGTTATAATCATCAATAGGCAGAGGCTGCATCATTTTTATATTTGGGCACTTAATAAATTCCATTATTTGATGACAACAGTAAAAGTCAAAAGAGTATTAACTGTTGAGTGCAGGAAGGGACCACAGCAATCACCTATGACTATACTATGTTAATCACTTATACTATACTCATGGTATTTTGAGGACTAGAATAGGAAAAATGGTTCATTTTCAAAAATGGCAAGACCATCATTGATATTAGAGGAAGAAACTGTCTAGTGATGGATCAGGACGAATAGCAAAGGCAAAGAATATCCTGGGTAAATGGTCACCAATAAGAAACGCTGGAGGGGCCGGCTGTAATCACCCCTGTGGCCATCCAGAAGCACTGGTGTGCAAAGCCTTGAGTGGCACACAGCAAGCCAGGTCTGCCTTCATGGTGAAAGCCATTCCCATGAAAATGTTACTGGGAATCTTTGTGAAGAACCCGAGGGGCATCATAGCACAAGCTGCTGCGGCTTTAAGCAGAAGTTGGTATCATGGTGCTCCCAAACACACTCCTGTTGTTAAGAGGGTCCCAAGAAACCCCTTGTTTCAACACTTGTCCTTCAAAGTGAGGAAAGGGCATGCCAGGAAGGTTCTAGACAATTTTCACTCAGAGCAGATGAACTGGTAGCCAAGTAGTCTGACAAATACTGTTACCTATTCTACTTTTCCTATCCTAAAACGAGGAAAGAACATAATGTTATATTTAGCAAAGTTGGTCAACACAGGCTCTGACTAATAATGGTAGAACAGGCTGACAGTAAACGATAACAAAATCTCCAGCTTCAAAAGGAATGGCCCAAGATACAGCCATGCGGTCTTCCACTGTCTTCCGCTCACTCCCAAGGTGTCCATCCAGCTATGGTGAGTCATCATCAGTTTTCAGCATGAAAAGTGACAGCTTTAGTGTTTTCCCCAAATGGAGAAGTCTATGTTAAGGTTTACCGAAATCATTTATCAAGAGTCCTGTCCTCACGGCAAAGCATAGGCAATTATGAGCTTAAGTACCACGATATACTTTCATGAGAGCCTTCTTTTTCATGAAAATGCTGACAGAAGATAGGCTTCTATTGAAATACTGATCCAGTAGGCTTGTACTTGTGAATTTAAAGATTAGCATCGCTTCCTAACAGGATATTCTGGCTGAAATAAACTAAGGAAAACTCAGGGAATATATTTGACAGTAAAAGAATATCCAGAACTTCAGTTAATTAGGTTGTGAATAGTCACTCCCTGTTTAGACATTCTTTAGCTACGACCTATATAGGAATAAAATATGCATATTCTCATTCTAAATTTGTCATGCTTAAAATTGTGATTTATTTAGGAAATAGAAAAGGACCAGACATTTGGTTTTCAGCTTGGGGAAGGGGAAGGTGGAAAAAGCATGGCCAAAGTCATGCTCATATCCAGAAAGTACAAAGCTGCTGACAATCTTCCAGGTCAGCAGGAGACTTAGGTGACCAGGAAGGTTCCACTGATAGCAAGTGGGTAGGAATGAACACGAGCAGAATGGTATGTATTTGGAATCATAACAGTGAGGGAATTAAGAGGAATAAAAGATCCGGCCACCTAGTAGAGGCGTATCTCCACACCTTTTGCTTCTTCCCAGGCACCTCTCTACTATGTTTTTTCCTTCCTGACACCCAAATTGCATAAGGCCATGGAAATTTTGTCCCACTTCCCGCCTTACTGGAAAAAGAGGAATGAGGATCTTTCAGAAGGAATATTTTTCCTTACACTTGGAAGGATGGAGATGATGGGAAGGTGGAGAAGAGTCTTCTCTGTGTTTCTATTTGTTATCACAGCAGAACCAAGAATTACCCTGGCTTATACGTCTTCTATACTCATTTCATCGCATTATTTAAATTACCCAAATCTATTGTTTCTATCTCAGAAATCTCTTTCAAATCCACCTTCTCTTTTCTACCTCCAATCACACTTCCTTGTTTCAGTTGCACATCATTTCTTACTTTTATTACTACAAAACTCCCTTAATTGGGGATTCTATTGTTTTTCTCCATTATAGCTCATCTTTCACACTGCTATCAAAATTCTCTTTCTATAACAAAATCTCATCATGTCACTTCTTTACTTAAAAATTTGTTCCCTATTGTTTCAAAGCTTCTGATTTTAGTACTGGATGTGACCTTAAATATTATACTAAAAATCAAAAATCCACAGTTAATTCTGACCCACAGCTATTACTGAGAACCACTGTTTTAAACTTTTCTATGTAAAGGCAAGCAAACTAGACATGAGGTTGGTCTAATAATACACATTAAAATTCTTATCTAGGGAAAACAAAGGAAGTGGGACTAGTTTTGTTTTTCTAGTAGATGTCATACAATCAGAAAAATGCCAAATTAAATAAATCCACCATGGAGAGCAGACAGAGTAGCATTTGTTATCTTCTCTCTTTAATACAGTTTTCATTTACATGAAAGATCCATCAGCACCATCAAGTTCCAAGTCTGATGGATTTATCCAAATAAGACGTGGCTATCCTACGTTAATTACCTACTCCGCCCCTCTACCACCTCTTCCAGATCAGTACAAGTTCTACAAGAACTCTCCCTTCGTTATTCATTAAGAACATTGAGATGGGGGAAAGAGAAAGAATCAGAGTAGACAGAAAGATTAACCCAGGCAATTCAGCACTGGGAAGAATTAGTTAGAAAACATATCTTCATACCCCCTTTATGTTTTCTTTTGGAAACAAAGAAACATACAAAATCAAAGAAAAGAGATAATAAATGTTCAGGTACCCATTATCCAGCTTCAAAATTATCAACTCATCTCCAACTTTGCTTCATCAATACTCCCCCCATATACACTCTTTCCATCTTACACACTGGATTATTTTGTAGCAAATCTAAGACACTGTTTTATTCCTCTATAAATATTGTACTATGATGCTCTATAAATATTGTACTATGAACCTGAAAAAGATAAAAACTTTGAAAACAGAACCACAATACACTTATTGTATTATTTTCCTATTGCTGCTGTAACAAATTACCACAAACTTAGTCGTTTATGAAAACATAAATTTATTCTCTTACAGTTTGAACGTCAGAAGTTGGAAATGAGTTTTAAAGGGGCTGAAATCAAGGTGTCATCACGCAGAGTTGTTCCTTTTCAAGTCTCCATAGGAGAGTCCATTCCTCGCCTCTTCCAGCTTCTAAGGCTAATGACATTTCTTAGCTGCTGGCTGCATCACTCCGACCTCTGCTTCAGTCACATTTTCTTCATTGACCTTCTTGCTTCCCTCTTCTAGAGACCCTTGTGATTACATTTAGGGTCTACCCAGATAGTTCAGGATAATCCTTAATCATAACTGCAAAGTCCCTTTTGTCATATAAGGTAACATATTGACAAGTACCAAAACCTAGGGCATGGACATTTTGGGGACCATTAATCAGCCTACCACACACTTAAAAATTAGCGGTAGTTCCTTAGTATCATCATACAGAGTTCAAACCCCTCTGATCATCTCATAGATTCTTTTGTTTGATCTTGTTTTCAGATGGTTTGTTTAAATCAGTACCCAAAGTCCATACGCTATAATTGATTATGTCTCTTTTAATTAATAGGGTTTTTCTTGCAATTTAATTTGTTGAAGAAACTGGATCGTTTGAGCTGTTAAATATCCCACACACAAGATGATGCCTATGTAGTTATTTAATACATACTTTTGTCCCCATTTTTGCTATAAACTGATAGTTCAAGAAGCTTGATCAGTTCCAGATTGTATTTTTTGGCAAAAAGATTTCACAACGCCTCTCATTCCATTTAAGCATGGTTCTTTACATTATCCTTTACATTCTTCTTTCGTCGATCAAAACCTTTCTCGCTGAAAAGGTTTTATTACATCCTGGTAGTCGTTATGCTTATTATGAATTAATAGGCTCTGGATGATGAATTATTATTATGAATTAATTTAAAGGCTCCGGTACATCCCTTCAACACAGATTCTGACTTTAGTTCTGTTCTACTCAGCAGTACCAAGAGTAAAATCCTAGAGGTATCAGTCATTCCAATCACATCACCAAGTCGACACTCTTCCTGACTAGCTTGATTCAAATTTGCAGGCAGAACAGTTCTAGAAGGATTCACCCATTAATTGTATAGACCCAGCCTAAGTTTGAAGAATGACCTTAGGTCCTAGGATAACTCATGTGTCACATCCTCAGAGAAACAATGAGTGAGACCACATTTACAGCAAATTCAGGTCACAGTGTAATATCAGGAAGCAGAGCATGTGGCCTCCTTGATAGAGGAAGGAGATTCAGAAATGAAGATATCAGGAAGAACCAATCCTTGGTCAATGTTGACCTCTCTGTCTTTCTGTCCAAGTTCTCACAATCAGACAGCTGATCTCAAGGATGGGATAGAACAGGAGACAATTATAAGACAGAGAAAAGTGCTCATAGCTCATCTGAGAGCAGAATGAGAAGACCAAGACTTACAACTGCTTCTACCTTGCTGATTAAAAAGAAGGTTTTTTCTTCTGATTTAAAAAGACAAGCAGAATTTGATAGCCATGTAATGTGGTATAAGGACTGAATGATCTGTCCTGGGTTTGGCTGCAAACTCTACTGCTAACTAGCTATGTGATTTCGGGGCAAACCTTTAAATGTTCTGGATTATTGGTCATCTTTAAAATGCAGGCGAAAGTCCCTCGCACAGATTTTTTTCTAGTGCATGTCATTGCTAATGTTAAACACAGCATAAAATGTACATTCATCCCCTGATCTCATGCACTTCATAGAATTTTAATGATTAGAAGATTTGAAAATATGCCTTTGCACAGCACTTCAGCGAGATAACTGACTCCTGCAATTGTGCGGCCTTCCCCAACAGGCTCCACCCAAGAGTAGGCTGGAAACCTGCTAAAATACCTTAACACAGGTATATTGTTCTTGTCACTCATCCCTGCCCCCTAACTGGTGCATCACTGGTATAAACAAGAGCTGCAAGTACACTGTCAATACATTCACACTAAAACACAAATTACCAGTACTTGAGAAAATGGAGTTCAATGAAACAATAAGGATTCATTCATACTATCATATTTGGTGATATGATAGCATGAATTACTACTAATTTTGCTAGAGTGAGAGAAGAATGGAAATGGAAGTATTCCATTTAAAGCAATGTCTTTTATGATCCCAGAGAGGCATTAAAAATAGGTATGTTTGCATTCCTGCCAATCCATTCAATAAAATCTCTTGGTGTCACTTGGGCAAAGGGAAGGGTCGATTGGCAGTAGTAGTAATCACTGTTCAACTCGGGCAATTCAGGTACAACATGATAAGAACTCAGGAAGACAGGCTGTTACAAGCATAACTCCTTCACTGACAGCACCTGTACAATGGGTAAATAGATTATTAGGTAGGTGGATCAGTAGGGAAGTCAAACCCAATATATTTATTTTAAAATAACCATTTGGGGCAGACATAAATAGCCTCTCCACTCTTCATAGTACAGTACACGCATTATGCTCTATATGAAATAAAGATCAGCTGGTTATTGAAAACATGTGAATCCCTCACAAAGTGGTTAGAGTAACATATGGTTTCAATAACCAAGTGGGATTTGCTTAACATACAGTGACTTTATTATTAAATGCGGTACAATTATTTAATTTAAATGTCAAATATTGAAACCAGCCTGGCTAAAGATTAACAGCTAATACCCTACTTAATGTTAAATATTCAACAAATGCTTTTTAATGTGGAATTAGTACTTAACTACTTCAGTCCTGGAGATTTTCTTTTCATTTACCTTAGTAACCCACAGTCCCTATGTGTTAAAACCTTAGAATCACACAGCCTTAGCACTACAACGTCCTTACAGAGCTGCCAGTCTGTGCCTTTGTCCTTATCCGTAGATGAGGAAAAGGAGACCCAGAAAGGCAAGATAACTTATTAGAAGTTTCATGAACAGAGTTAAATTTCCCAATTCAGCACCTTCCATGACACCATACTGCTTTTCTCATAAAAGAATTAATACAGGATGATCAGAGACCCAATATTTTCTGAAATAAATCTCTACAAAACCAGTACATGGCCAGTACAGAGCGATTTTTCCTTCCTTATCTATACCCTTCCCTTAACCCCCACCTCTCCTGACCCCCAAATATTTCCTCCTAGTGGCTCCAGCAACTCTTGCTGGCTCAAGGCCTAGGACGTGAATTCTATTCTGCAGTCCTGGAGCTAAAGAAGAAAGTTCATACTCCACATCTCCAGTACAGCTACAGAAAGAATGGAACTGAACCCAACTGTCTTACAGAGGAAGGATGACTGCCAAGTACTGAAAATCCAAGGAGAGGAGCAAAACAATGGCAGGAGAAGCCATGAGTCCCTAACCTAACAGCAGGTCCGGATAAAGCAGTGAAGCTTTTATGTATCTGGGTGTAACTGTGATTTGTGGGTGGATTAGGCCAAGGGTGGAGGGACTCACTAAAAGTTGAACTGAGCCAAATATTTGAAGAATCTGGTATTCTATAAACACGAGTCCCCCAACCCTTCTCTCTCACTCTTACCCTCTTTGCTAAATTGGCTGTAGAAACAAGGCTTAATCAAGTACTTTTTCGAGTCCGCAACCAAAATGGCAAGCTACTTGATGGTTTATCAAGTCACATGAAAAATATTTTTAATAATTGAGCTTATTTTGCCTAGAGAAAGCACAGATCAGTTTGAGTTTGTGTGTGTGTGTGTGTGTGTGTGTGTGCGTGCGTGCGTGCGTGCAGAGGGAGGAGGTGGGAAGGGAGGGGAGGGGATGACAGGAAGGGAGTTGTGGCTTTAGGACTATCTTTATATGTTTTCTCTGCTCTGTGGAATCAGAAACAGACTATTTCAGTATAACTCCAAACAGAAGAATTAGTCCCAGCAGTCAGAAAAACAGGGAGGTGATTTCTGCTAATAATCAGAAATACTTTTTTTAACCATCAGAGTTGCCCAGTGATAAAATGATGGAACCAGCCAAAGTTGTGAGCGCCTAGTTTTTGAGAATTTTTGAGTGCTTCAGTGAAGTAAGCTCTGATGCCTTTTCTGTTCAACTCAAGATTCCATGGACCTGCTATATAAGCCTTGGATTCATTTTTCACGAAGTAACATTTCACTGCAGATCCCTCGGGTGTGATTTTCTTTGGGAAAGAAAGGTAAAGCCAAGAGACATACAAGGGAGATGGAGGAAAGGAAGAGCAGGGGGCTCTGAGAAAGAGGAATTGGCCTAGAACAAGCAAGTGAAGAACAGACCTCAGTTACCATAATGATTAAACAGGTAGGTCACCGTTCCGATACTGAAATGAGAGAGCTAGGATGAGTGCATTGGATGAGGGCATAAATCAGAGGTAGGAAGGGTAGAGCTCTTTGTAACTCAAAGGTCAGCTGTGGCATCCTTGCACCATGGAGATCTTACTAAACTTGAGCCCAACTGCAAGTCCCCACAGCTCTTACCCTGGTTTCTGGACATTCCCATGTGACTTGGGAAACAAGAGTCCAACTTGATCTGATCTCTGTTGACCTTTTCTGGACAAATATCATGAGTTACAGGTAAACAAGTTTTTTCTCCATGGGAAGATTTTCCTAACAGAGCAGTATGGAGACGGAATAGATAACTGACGGCCAGAGTGAGGGTTCCATCCTAGTGTTGGGAATGTTGAGGGGAGAGACATGATTACTTTGTCCAACCAGGCCACTAACAGGCCACAACCCAGGCTTCTAAACTATTGGCAGTGGTCCTAAGAACACCTGCAGGAATAATGGAGAAAACTGTAGCACTTATTCCAGGAAATTTAGGAGATATTTCTTATAAGACTCTCAGAAAATAATCTATGAATTGGAGATTTTTCATATATCACCTCTCCCCCATATTTGTGGTAATATAATATCTTTTCCGCTACCAAATGTAGTCAGTGGACCCTTATTATTTTTTTTTTTAACCAGTGCCAGCTATGTTGTAGCTATTAAAGACCTTTATTCAAAATGCAAAACACCAGACTGACATGTCTCATCAGTTGGGAGGCACGCTGCCTCTACATTGGTTGTCGGTGTAGTTTCATTTCTAATAGGCTATGATGGCAGGATGCAGCTAAATATAAACCAGACCTGTGGACTCCTCATCAAGGAAATGTCTCACGCTGAGAGCGAGGGCTCCTTTACCTCTGCTATGTTTATACACGTCTCCTCCTGGGCTCAGAGATCTGTCCCTAAATGTGGTGAAATGGAGCAGAACTTTCCTGACTGTCTGGTATCTAAGCTTTGAATGTCAAGCAGTGATTTCAAGGTCATGGCACTCTGCTGTGGTTGCTCCCATGTCCCTCCAACACCATCTCCAAGAATGGAGAAGAATTATCAACACCTTGCCTTCCTTCAGCACAAAAAGAACGTTGTTTCTTATCTTCTTACCATGGAAGAAAGGATGCTTTCCCCACCATCAACATTAACTCACAGTGAATGATTTAAATCGCACATGCCCTAATCTCTTCCAGTTCATACCAGCTTCCTGCTCTGATTTCTAAGACCATAAACTCTTGAGATTGAACTGGAATGCTTACTACTTTTTAAGGGCCAGATTCACATATACTTTCCTTGCAGGAAAAACTTGCATTACAGACTATGAGCGCTCAGCCTACTCTCCCAAGTCCAAACCAAAGATCCAGGGTAGGTTATCGCCCACTGGACCCACTGTCCCCATCTTGCCGCCCTCATGTAAGCTCACACATGTCACCAATTAAAGGAAGTTTACCTTGCAAAGAAAAAGTGTCTTGGTATAGTTTTCTTTCTATTCCTCTCATGAGGCTCCATTATTTTGTTCATCTTTGGGTCACATACATTTTGAAGACCTGGAAAATTTTTTTGTGAAAACCAAGAATAGAATTCTAAAAGTGCTCTAAAAAATAATATATGAGGAACAGTTGAAGAAATTGGGGATGATTTTTTTAGAGACCAAAAATTTTGATGGGGCCAGGTTCGCTAACTGACTTCACAAGGCTAAAGAACTGTTTGCTGTGACTCTGGAGGGCATGGTTAAACTAATGGATAGAAGTTCCAGGTGGGTTGAGGACAATTTTAGCTTGCTATGAAAATTTTATAACAACATAGTAACACTTATGGATGTTCAAAGATGTAATAAGTTTCCCCAGAAGACAGCGCATTCCATGTCCCTGTAGGTACAGTTTTCAAGCAGGTGGTTTCAAAAAGAAACGAGGCCAACTGTTTATGTTTAGACATTTCAAGCTGTATGCTTAAAAATCAAAGAAAATGAAGAAGATTTTGTGACATGAAGACCACTGGTGGCATGGTAGGGGTGGAAGCCAGTCTGGGCTGGAATGAATAGGGTTGAACAATTTTATTTCAGGATCTGACCTTGTCTCGTATCTCTGTACTTAGATTCCTAGAAACAGAGATGAAAGCAAAAACTCACGTGCTGCCCCTTTGCTGAATAGTGTGGGGGAAACAGGGAGAGTGACATAGAAAAAAGGAGAGCAAAGGTGAGGATGTGCATTAGCCCCCTGGCCGCTGTTGGTGGGAAGCATAGCTGACTGCTCATTGGGCAGAGAGATCATATGATCTCTCTTCCGGAGGCAGAAGAGAGGAGAGTGTACCGCACTCCCTACCATCCGTTGGTCAAAGTTGGCTTCGTGCCACTCTCAGGCAGCATCTCTGGGCTCTCTGGGAAGCAGCCAAGGAAGCCAGATCCCACAAAGGCAATTTGTGAGCACGAAGGAACAGCACTGCTCTTCGCCATGCAGTGGGCCAAGGTGGCAGTGATGACCTGGCTCCACAGCTGTAGAACCAGCATGCGGGCCACTCTGGCCGGAGCTAGGCAATTATAAAGGTGGAGGACAGGGAGATGGGGGCACAAGGGCTCTGTCCAGCATAACTCCCCACTCTGGATCCACGGCACTTCTGGGAAACATGAGTTTGGTCTTTGGTCAGGTCTACTCAGCCCTACGTGTGCTGCAGCTATGGGTATGCATGTCTGAGGAATGGGTCTTTTTTCTAAGACAGAGATGCCCAGACACACCAGAACAGATAGTGGATGACAGGTCATCCACACCAATCACAGCTCCACTGATGAGGGAAGACTTCCCTTCTCAGAAATAATTCTATTGCCTCCAGACCCCTGAGAAGGCTGACTCAGGATTTATACTTGCTAACATCCTATTGGAGGAGGTACTTCCTAAGACTGCTCAACAATTTTTCCTGGGGCTAGTTTGCAGAGAAACTGTATTCTGGGCAAGGCTCACTTTAAGAGATGAGTATGTCATTTTGCAGACACATGATCCTGCCCTCTTCGTACTTATTACAATCTAAGTTTTTCGACTGCAGAAGAAACAGCTTAGCGTGGAAGGAAGGGAACTTGATGTGGAGTTTGAGGACGAGGTGAGTTCTCCCCCTTATTCATGGATTCTGGTCAAATTTCATAAACCCTGAGGCTGATTTTCCATCTGCCTCTAACTTTTACAACTTCAGGTAACTGTTGCGTGAAATTTCCATGTACATTATTATTATTAGGACCTCCCAAATGTGACAGCTGGAGCAGTAGCATGTGGAAATATATACGTGGAAAGATAAATGGCAGTGACATGGAGAGTCTGACTAAAATGACCGTGAAAGGAAAGGCCTGCGAGTTCATAAGGGCAGGTTTATGGCTTTAAAGAAGACAGCAAATGGTGTCACTGTGGTACAGCATATTCCTTGACCCTGGTTCTATCTAATAGGAAAAGACACTCAGAGGTTGGAAGAAGGAATATTTAGGAGAGGAAGGACTGAGATTATTAGAGAAAGACAAGGAGACAACTATAAGGTATGGGGGCCATTTTGCTGAGGAAATTTCAATGTAAGTTATAACTAAGAAGAGATCTTTCTTTTCACTAAAACTTCATTCAGTTAACAAGCATTGTGGGGGGCACCCTTGGTATGTCTAGTATTGGTAGGTAGTGCTGTGTAGTATACAGAGAGAGTAAAAGATGTGATTCTTTTTCCCAAAGTGCACGAAAGCCAGCTGCTATTTTAAGGCACCAAACCTGGAGCAATAAAGGAGAAAAGCAATACAGAATAAATTGCATGTGTAAATGAAGTGAAAATAGGCAGTACAGGATATCCAATATAAAACAGGGCCTTCTTACTGGGCAATGAAACAGAGGATCAAGATAATAATAGGTAATATTTATGGGGCGCTTACTGTGTAATAGGATCTATTCTAAGCCTTTTCGTTCACTAGCTCATTTAATCCTCATAATAATCATAAAATGAAGAAAGTGAGGCACAGAAAGGTTAGGTAACTTGCCCAATGCCACACAGCTACTGAATGGCAGAGAGAGGAACCAAATACAGCAAGTCTGAAGAAGAAATCCACATAGTGAGAGACAAGAAACTTGAGGTTTGCTAGAAATAAGTTACTACAGGTCTTCCTTATGTTCCCAGGTCAGGCACCTGCTAGTGGGTGAATGGTTACCTGATGAAATGAAATGAGCTGAACTGAATGAGCAGGGAAGAGGTAGGAAAGAAGCATAAAGATCATCATAGTCAGTGGAACAGCAGAAGCAGGAACGAACACAACTCTGTCTTTGTCCCCAGGTCAAAGCCCAGATTCCATTCAGGGAAGACTTCCAGGGGCACGGTACAGCCTTAGGATCCTAGAGACGATGACAGAGCAACAGAAAGCTGGAGCACAGACCGGGACTCCACAATTCTCACAACCAAGACAAGAGTGCATTCCCGTGTCACAATGATGCCATACGCAACAGACATGCTCTGATTTGGTGACTGGTCTCTGCTCTGCAAAGACAATAAATATGCTACTGTAAAGACTAAAAATGTATCTTGGACTCGCAGCTCAAATGGCTAAGTCGTGTGGACTCCAATGTTTCCCAGGAACTCTTGCCATGTTTAGACAAACCAAGAGAATAACTGAGTAACACTCTGAGATTTGGCACGCCGAGAGACACCAGCAGCCGGCGAGGCTGAGCATCTGTCTGACCGCAGCTCCCAGTTGAGAGTGTCAGCACAGCACAGCACAACAATGGCTGAGAAAAATCCTCCATCCGTCTTTTCAAGGGCATTCAACTCTTCCACCTCCTCACATGACCCTTTCTGACCCTTTCTGATTTGACTGGTTTTTCCTCCTCACCCACCCACCCACTTCACAGAGGCCATTTTACTTTCCATCTGGTGCATACCCCAGTGAAAGAAGCCAACATTCTTTCCAACCGAGAGACTGGAACTGGCCATCGGGATAAACTTTTTCCATCTAGTAAACGTTCATCTGCTGTTTTAACATTTTAGTCCTATCAAATGGCTGCAGCAGCCAATGCCCTGGGGGCAATAGGCCATATTGATACAATTAGCCTACATGCTCTTCCGTTCCTGGAAGTGCCTTTCCTTTACTATCCTTGAATATCAACAGTTCTTAATTTCCAAAGACAAAGCATGTAATCTAACTCCCAAATCCCACAAGGAGGAGAAAATCTGGCCCCCACCCATTTTCATATTCCCAGCAACGGTCCCACAGACTCTGTTTCTTTACAGTTACACTGGGACTGAACTTTTCAATCAATTATATGCTTAGTTGGAGCCAACAACATTTGTTTCTACCATATCATGTTTTTAGTAATTAGAAAGTAACTCTCTGGGGCAGAGAATAGTTCAGGCTTGCCAGGAGTGAGCTCTGCTGCTGACCTCTGAGCGCTATGAATGATTTCGCTGCGACCTCCCTTACAAAAGAGATCACTTGCCTGACTACAGAGTCAGGCCATTCTTTCAACTTGGACAAGCATTTTGCCTAGCATTCTCCTAAAAGAATTTCCCTTTGAAAACTGGAATTTTTTATAAGGTTTATAGTCAGATTTGAATTAGCTAGAGATAACTAAGGCTTTTCTGACATTTTCTAAATTTCAAATGTTGGAATCAGTGAAGTAGGGTGAGCACATTTTGCTTATGAGATGGTATGACAGGTCATGAAAGAGGCTAAAACAATTCTCCAGTTGGGCAAACAATGGCTTTCCCAGCTCAGACAAAGATCATTTGTCAATTCCAGATATTACATTAGGGTGAGCATATGATTGTTTTCAATGTACATAGGTAACCAGTGTTAGATTCACATAGAATTATAAAATCAAGCGAAGCTGGCCTTCAGTGTATCTTCCTTCTTATATTGAATGTTTCCCCCCCCAACTTTCTGGTATCCTTTCAACTTTCATTTTGAGATTATATCCAAAGGCTTTCTTCTCCACCCCTTAGGAAAAGTGCTTTCAGAAAATATTAGAGAATATTAAGGACTGACATTCTATAAGAAAGTAGTTCTAAGCTAACGTGATTTTCAAAGCTCTGTGGATGGAATTCTTAGCACCAGCCATCAGGGGGAGTAGTTGTGGTTCTGTGTGGTGACACCTTCCTGGTAGCTGTGGAATCACAATTTACAGATTCCTACAACTTAGTGTCCTACATTGCCAAAATGTAGACCTGGCTCACTGGTTACCTGAAGAAGGACAAGGATGCAACCACTTCTCTTTAATGCTGATATGGAACATCTCATTGTCCTTTGTAGCTAAGAATGACTTTCCCTGATAATGATTTCTCTTATGTTCTGGCAATTTTCAGACCTGTAAGTCCTGAAAGTTAGTAATAGTCACTGGATAGTACTTGTAGATCTCTGGGGTCAAATAGTAAATAAGGAAGGGGTGGAGACTAAATTATTCAAAATATATGAGTAATATTTGAGAAGTTCAGAGTATATGGCATATATAACCTTAACATGTAATTACTTAATTGTGCACTGATATAAATTTTAGTTATAAGGAACACAAAGTATATTACAGATGTTATTAAATCAGGTAGTACAGGCTCATAGTATCTAAGATTTATTGAGTACTTCCTATGGGCCAGAAACTATAAGTACTTTACATATGTTAACTCATTTAATCCTCACGGAAACCCGAAGAAAAAGATATTATTATTACTGCTAATTAATAAATGAGAGAACTGAAACACAGAGAAATTAAGCAATTTGCCCAAGATCACAGGGCAAGAATTTGAACCCCCCAAGTCTGACTCCAGAGCCTGAGGTCTCAGAAGTAGCTCCAAAGGTCATTTTACTTGTTTTGAAAAGGATCAGCTTAGGAATTTATTGAAAAATGTAAGTGGTCAAGTTGGGATGTCCCAACTATAACAATCTATATAAGTCCCAATCTATAACATATTTTACTAGCCTAACCCACTGAAGTCTAGCCAAGTATTTCTCCTTAAGAGAACAACAGAATCACTTTCTAAAATGGGATAAGAATGCCGATCAGCAGTGGACCTAGGATCATATCAAAGTAGGCGGGGAGGTTATGGAGAGGGTGGCACGATGAACCGTGCACCTTGGAGAACACAGAGGACATGCCAAGGCTTTCAGGCCCAAGTTCTTCTCCCACTGGGCTCTGCTCCACTAGCCCTCTCCCCTTTTAACCTGTGACCTTGAACTTTGGAGGCTGCTTACAGATTTTGATATTGAAACAAAACCTGACCTTGCTTATTTTTCACTGACTCTATGTCTACTTTGTCTGTCCTTCACAGACCTTAATATGGAACCTTATTTTTAAAATCCTCTCCCTTTGTTTAATGCTTTAGGGGAGACATTCTTGACACTGGTCCAAACCTCACTATTATTAACTCAGAACTGAGACACATTCTCTGGTATGTAACATTATTTAATAGATTTCAAATACTCAAAATTAGAATATCTTAAACCTAGTAATGAATCAGGATCATGAAGCTTTTTAAAAATATGGATTCTGAAGAAAACATAACCTTGGGATAGGCAAATATTTCCAAAATAGGAATCATAAAGTATTAAATATAAAGGTAAAATAGGTAAGTTGGACAACATAAAAATTAAGAGCTTCTGTCAATCAAAAGTCACCACTAGGGAATAAAAAATAAGTCACAGTGTGGAAGAAGATTTTTTCAATGCAAATATAATCAAAAGAATCACACAAGTCAGTAAGAAGAGAGACACCAATAGAAAAATAGGCAAAAGATTTGATCAGGGTGTTTACAAAGGAAAGATATCCAAACGATAAAAACAATAAAAAATTCTCAACATTCATGAGGGAAACTCAAATTAAAACCATAATGAGATACCACTAATACCCACCAAGATAGTTAATATTAAAAAGACTCATGTTATCAAGTATTAGCAAGGATGTGGAGTAACTGGACTCTTGCTTATTGCTGGGAGTATAAACTGGTAGAACCACTTGGAAAACTATTTGGCAGTATCTGCTAAAACTGAACATATGCATACCATCTGACCCAGTAATTCTACTCCAAGGAAAAGAACCAACAGAAATACATACATAATTTTACCAAAAGGCATGCTAGGAATGTTCATAGCACTACTATCATAATAGACAAAATTTTTTTAAGTTAACAACCACAAAATGGATTAATAAATAACGGTACACTCATAGAATACTATTTAAAAAATGAGAATGAACAAACTATCACCACAGGAAAAAAGACTTATGAATCTTGCAAACACACTGTTGAACAAAAGAAGTCAGGGACAATACACACTGCTTGAATCCATTTATATAAAGGTCACAAACTGACAAGGCTAATCCATGGGGGTGGAAGTCAGGATTGTGATTACTTTGGAGAGGATAATGCCTGGAATGGGGCAAAGGGAGAGCTAGACTGAATCAGAGGGACTAAGACTGGATCAGGAAGAAATAGAAAATATGAACAGACCAATTATCAGCAATGATATTAAATCAGTAATAAAAAAAACTCCCGGGCTTCCCTGGTGGCGCAGTGGTTGACGGTCCGCCTGTCGATGCAGGGGACACGGGTTCGTGCGCCAGTCCAGGAAGATCCCACATGCCATGGAACGGCTGGGCCCGTGAGCCATGGCCGCAGAGCCTGCGCGTCCGGAGCCCGTGCTCCGCAACGGGAGAGGCCACAGCAGTGAGAGGCCCGCGGACCGCAAAAAAAAAAAAAAAAAAAAAAAACTCCCAACAAACAAAACTAGAGGACTAGACAACTTCACAGGTGAATTCGACCAAACATTTAAATAAGAATTAATGCTCATCCTTCTCAAATTATTTCAAAAAATTGAAGAGGAAGCAATACTTCCAAACTCATTCTATAAGGCAAGCATCACTCTGATACCAAAATCAGACAAAGACAGTATAAAAAGAGAAAATTACAGGCCAACATGACTGATGAACATAGATGCAAAAATCCTCAACAAAATATTAGCGAACTGACTTCAACAATACATTGAAAGAATTATATACCATGATCAAGTGGAATTTACCCAAGGGATGCAATTATAGTTCAATATCCACAAATCAGTCAATGTGACACACCACAAGTTGAAGAATAAAAATCATATGATCATTTCAATAGATGCAGAAAAGCATTTGAAAAAAATTCAACATCCATTTATAATAAAAACTCTCAACATAATAGAGGTCATATATGACAAAATTACTGCCAACAACATACTCAACAGTAAAAAGATGAAAGCATTTCCTCTAAGATCAGGAGCAAGACAAGGATGCCCACTCTCACCACTTTTATGCAACCATTGGAAGTCCTAGCCGCAACAATCATACAAGAAAAAGGAATAAAAGACATCCAAATTGAAAAGAAAACATTAAAACTGTCACTGTTTGCAGATGACATATTATATACATAACATATATATATATACATTAAATATATATAATTATATATATAACAATTAAAACTAATAAATGAATTCAGTAAAGATGCAGGATACAAAGTTAATACACAGAAATATGTTGCAGTTCTAAACATGAACAATGAACTATCAGAAAGAGAAATTATGAAAACAATCCCATTTATACTTGCATCAAAAACAATAAAGTACCTAAGGATAAATCTGACTAAGGAGGTAAAAGAGACCTGCAATCTGAAAACTGTAAGACACTGATAAAATAAGTTGAAGATGGCACAAATGGAACAATAAACTGTGTTCATGGATTGGAAGAATTAACATTGTTAAAATGATCATACTCCCAAGGCAATCTACAAATTTAATGTAATCTCTATCAAAATACCAATAATATTTTCTACAGAACTAGAACAAATAATTCTAAAATTTATAGGGAAACATAAAAGTCTCCGAATAGCCAAAACAATCTTGAGAAAGAAGAATAAATCTGGAAGTATCACACCCCCTCATTTTAAACTACAGTTATCAAAATAGTATGGTACTGGCACAAAAACAGACACATAGATCAATGGAAGAGAATAAAAAGCCCAGAAATAGCCATACACTTGTATGGTCAATTAATCTACAATAAAGGAGGCAAGAATATACAATGTGGAAAAGACTCTCTCTCTCATAAATGGTCTTGGGAAAACTGGAAACTACATGCAAAAGAATGAAACTGGACTACTGTCTCATACCATTTATAAAAATAAACTCAAAATGAATTAAAGACTTCAATGTAAGACATGAAACCATAAAACTCCTAGAAGGAAAAACAGGGAGTACACTCTTTGACATTGGTCTTAGTGATATATTTTTGGATACATCTTCTCAGACAAGGGAAACAGAAGCAAAAATAAACAAATGTGACTATGTAAAACTAAAAAGTTTTGCACAGCAAAGAAAACTATAAACAAAACAAAAAGGCTTCCTACTGAACAGGAGAAGATGCTTGCAAAAGATACATCTGTTAAGGGGTTAATCTCCAAAATATAGAAAGAACTCATACAACTCAACACTAAGAAAACAAACAACCCAATTAAAAAAGAGGCAGAGGACCTGAAAAAACATTTTTCCAAAGAAGACATACAAATGGCCAACAGACACATGAAAAGATACTCAACGTTGCTAATTATCAGGGAAATGCAAGTCAAAATCATAGTGAAATACCACCTCACACTTGTCAGAATGGCTAATGTCAAAAAGACAATACAGGGACTTCCCTGGTGGTCCAGTGGGTAGGATTCCGTGCTCCCAAGGCAGGGGGCCTGGGTTCAATCCCTGGTCGGGGGTACTAGGTTCCGCATGCCGCAACTAAGATCCAGTGCAGCCAAATTAAATAAATTAATTAATTAATTAAAAAAAAAAAGACAATACATAACAAGTGCTGACAAGGATGTGGAGAAAGGGAACCCTCGAGCACTGTTGGTGGGAATGTAAACTGGTACAGCCACTATGCAAAACAGTACAGAGGTTCCTCAAAAAATTAAAAACCTAGAACTACCGTGCAATCCAGTGATTCCAATTCTGGGTATTTTTCCAAAGAAAATGAAAACACTAACTCAAAAAGGTATTTGCACCCCTATGTTCATAGCAGCATTATTCACAATAGGCAATATATGCAAGTAACCTAAGTGCCTATTGATAGATGAATGGATAAAGAAGATGTGGTGTGTGTGTGTGTATATATACACATACATATACACAAATACAATGTAATATTACTCAATGTAATATTACATGAAAAAGAATAAAATCTTGCCATTTGTGACAACATGGGGTAAGTGAAGTAAAGTCAGGTGGAGAAAGACAAATACCATATAATTTCACTTATATATGGAATCTGAGAAACAAATAAAATGAACAAAACAAAACAAATGAACAAACATAACAAAACAGAAATAGAGTCATAGATATGGAGAGCAAATAATTATAGCTGCCAGAGGGGAGGGTAGTGGGGGAATGAGTGAAACAGATGTGGGAGATTAAGAGATAAAACTTGCAGTTACAAAATAAGTGAGTCATGGGGATGACAAGTACATTGTAAAGAACGGTCAATAATAATGTAATTTCTTTATAAGGTGATTAGACTTGTAATCATTTTCTAAAAAAAGAAAAAAAATGTTCCCACTTATTCTAATAAGCAATTAGTTTGGGAATGACCAAGAATGACTCCTGGGGAAGCAAAATACTAAATTAAAGATTGTAATGTCAGGAGGCTTATTTCACACTGAGCAAGATATTCTAGAAAACAAGTAGACCAAGGAAGAACGCATTTCAGTCACGTAAAGTCACATGCGCCCCTGCCTGGGCTATCAGACAGAGAACATGGATTCAGTCCAGTAAGAGCCACCTGCCCTCTTTCAAGTGCAGGCCACAGCTGAAGAGACAATAGCACAGCTGCGGAATGTCATCAGAGAGTCCCTTTACCCACATTCTTGTCCTAATGAGTCACTCAGTAAATATAGTATGTTACCTTTGTGTGCTGAATCTCAGCCTCTGAAATCATGCAGCAAATCAACTCACTTCAGAGAAGGGGGGAAATCTCTCCCTCCCACCTTCTGTAGTGTAGGTAACCCAGTCCGTGGCTCCTGACGTCTCCCCACGTCAAGTGAGCAGGCTATGGGGTTTCTGGTAAAGAGCAGTTGGCTTGTTTGGATCAAGCTAGACTGATGTGAATTTTGAAAAGGCCAAACAACTGTGTAATGCTCTCTGCTTAACAATGCTATACTATGTTATCCTGACAAAGGGCTCTGCAAAGGCTTAAAATAAAATCAAGGAGTCTCAATTCTTTTAGTAAAGGTTCTTTGGAGATCTCTGATCTAGCTTACTCAATTAAACCACTGTTAGCAAAATCAGTTAGGATTTTGTCTTGTATTTGTCTTGTCACCTTGAGGGTTTATTCTTCATTCTTAAAAATGAGTATTTTGAAGAAAATTGCCTGGTGAAACATCTTCATTACTGACTTTTAGACTTTATATTGATGAATTCACCATTTGCTTCTCCAACCTAAACCTCCTCTCTAAAATCCAAACTGATTTATTTATTTTTTTATTGAGTAGCTGTTGCCTACTCAACAGCTTCATTTGGATAGCTAATAGGCATCTCAAACTTAATATGTCCTATACTAAATTCCTGAGTTCTTGTCCTGTTACCCATTTCCAAACTTGCACTTCCCTCCATCTTTTCATCTCACAAATAGTCCCACTCTTCACCATGATGCTTAGGTAAAAAACCTGGGAGTTTTTCTTAACTTCTTTCTCTCACACTCAACATGCACTTCATCGAGCCATTATTTTCTCTTACCTAGTATAGTTGATGCTATTCTGCACTGCTCAGATAGCTCCCTTTAGGACCAAAGTGTGCATTACACGTTATTTCAAAGGAAGTACTGGGCAGAGGATATCAGCCATCCCATCATTGGTCACCCCAAAGCCGGCACAATGGGTGTATTAATGGAATAGCCATGGTCACAAGAATGGAGAATATGCTTGGGCCCAACAGTACAGGATTCCATTCATCAAGGCTGCTTTGCCTATTGCTGCCACTGAATTTCCAATCTGTTAAGAATAAAGACCAAACCTGAGTCCCTAATATGGCACTATCCCTTGATGAGACAAATCAGTCACATTTTGGCAATTTAACTACCTTGGTTCCCTTCCATCCAGAAATGGGTATGATTCACTTGGCTGGAATTAACTCATATTCTGGTTATAGGTTTGCCTTCTCTGCCTGCAGGGCCTCAGCCAGTATCACTATTCAAAGAACCAGAGTTTGATCTACCAGCATGGGATCCGGTATCACATAGCAACAAATTAGGGAATCCATTTTATAGGACAGAGGTCAAACAGTGACAAAATGACCATGAAATGTGCTTTACTGTTGAGCTGAACTGGATGAAATCCCAGCACTGCTAATTACTACACTTGGGACCACAGGCTCTACCAGATCTACCACATGCCACAGTACCCAGAAACATCTGACTTGAGAGAGCTATGGACCGTCCCTGTGAAGGTGCAACTCTGGTGCCAGCTGAGAGATGAGGAAGAAGCAGCTACCTTAAATCAATGGTCACTATATGGAGTCATATTACCAGAAAGGAAAACACATGGAGTTGGGAAATAGATGGTGGAAGTAAGAGTAACTCTGCTTCCCTCTACTTTCAGTGATGCACTTGAGGAATTTGTGCTTCCCGTCACTACAACTTTAGGTTTTGTGGGTCTAGAGGTCATGTCCCAGATAAGGAACATTTCCACCAGGGAACACAAGAGTTTTATTAAACCTTAAAGTAGAGTTGCTACTCAGTCACTTTGGGCTCCTTGGTCAAGAGACCAGCAGGCAAGGAAAAGAATCACCATCCTAGTAAAGGTAAGTGGACCTGATGGCTAAGAAAAAGTAGGGCTGCTCTACCATAGTGGAGTCAGGGAAGAATACATTTGGCACCTCCATCATCCATAGGGCATCTCTTTTTTCTCCTCTGCTTCATTTTGACAGTAAATAGACAAGAACAGCAGAAGGGCATGGTAACCAGGGCTCACATCTCTTAGAGATGAGGTCTGGGTCACTCCACCACATAAACTACCAGTACCAGCCAAGTGTGGAGAATCTAGAATGGGGAGTAAGGAAGATGAGTTTCAGTTGTGGCCATGAGACAAGTCTTTTCTCCAGAAAAATAGATAGATCAGCATCCTGGAGAAACTGTTGCCAGATGGGCTGAAATAGGAAGTAAATGGGTGGAGATGACACAAGGGGTGGATCGTTGTAGACATCCAGATGCCCCCTTTATGTTTGAAGTGTGCATTTCCACAACTATTGGAAGTGTTGCTTACTGATGGCTCACAACTTAGTCCCTTTTCAGAATCTGACTGTCAGCAAAGGGAGCTGCCTCACTCAAGGTGACATCCACTCCCCAGGGACATTCAACATCTAGTAATTGTTTGATGAGAGGATACAAAGGCCTGAGCCCCTTTGCCTCAGTTACCTGAAGGTATAAACCTGCCGCCTTCGGGACTGGCTGAGGCCTCTGCTGCAAGTGAATCACGGTTCAAACTCTCCCCTGCCCAGTCCTGCCTCCCTCACTCCCTTACATATGCTACTGCTGAACACACTTCCAAACAAACCACCTGCCCTCAATCTTTCTCTCAAAGTCTATTTCCTGTCTGATACGAAGCTTATGGCAATAATCTCATGTGTGGTTTCTTTCCCTCTACTCTCAGTCCCTAAAGTTTCTCCTCCACTCACAAGTCAGAATGATCCTCAAGTGTAAGTCAGATAATGCCACTCCACTTCATGGTTTCTCATCACTCTTAAAATCACAGGTAGTGACCAAGGCTCCCAGGGCCCTACATGGGCTAGCCCCCTTCTCTACAGCCTCATCACCTACCACTCTTCCCTTTGGTCACACACCTCCTGATCTCCCTGCTGACCTACCCAGCAAGCACTTTCCCAACTCAGGGCCTTGGCCCTTGCTGTCCCTCTGCCTGGAGTGCTCTTCCCCCAATATATGCATGGTTGGCAGCCTTCCTTCATCTGGATCTTTGGTCAAATGTCACCTTATCAGAGGGGTGTTCAATGTCCATCCTAACAAAACTGTACTCCATCCCTATCTGCTTGATTTTTCTCCATAGCCCCTACCACTATCTGACAATCTATTATTGATGGATTGCTTTTTTTGTTATCAATGGATGATTATTTTGTCTGTCTTTACCATTATACGGTAACCTCCATGTAGGCAAGGATTTTTCCATTTCTGTCCAGTACCTAGAATACTATCTGGTTATAGGAGGCATTCAGCAAATAACTATTTTATACACACACACACGCACACATGCACACACACACACACACACACACACACACACACACACATATCCAAGTATACAGGTTTTCTGAACAAAAGAGAAAGACAATATGAAAATACTGACAATGATCCTGTCTGGTAGGCACTCTTACTCCAAACATGGACTGAATCATATTCATAGGAGTGGCCCACTGAGAACTCAAATCTTTTGATGATCCTCAAAGGCTAATGAAGAGTCCAAATGGTTCGGTCAAAACACAGAAGTCTTTTAATGTGTCTGGTGCCTTATTTCTGCAAAGTTTTGTGAACGGAGGGATTGGAGTTTGATGCTTATTGTTGCTTGGGTTTTGTTTTTCCTGTTGTTTCTTATCACACCCATCATTTGCCTACACCTAGTAGCCAAAAAATATGGCAAGAGCCATTTTGTCTAAAGTCTCCAGCTTCTACAGCAATGAAGTAAAAGACATTGAAAGAGCTCAGGTAGGTGTTGTACCACTCAAGGTTGAATGCTAAATCACTGGAAATGGCTCCATGTATTTAAGCAAATGAAATTTCATACAGAGTAACTGGTGCCTGCAAAATCCTTGGAAGGGCCTGAGGAGCAGAGGACACTTGCTCCAAGGTAGTATCACCATAACAATGCTGAGATCTGGAAAGTGAACTGTTGCTGCTGCCATAATTGCCTGACACTCATTTACAGATCAGTCACCTGGTCCTGGAATGCAGAATCCAGCCCCCAAAAATGTTCTTGCTCTCCTGATCTTACCTGATATCCCCCGGGCATCAGGAGGCTGACCCCTTTGTGCTGTCCCTATACTGAGTGAGTCCATTTCATTGGTAGAGCTATGTCATACCCAGAACCTAGTTGTGTAGTAAAGGGTGAAATATCATTTTTAGCCTTCCAGATACAAGCAGGTAAAAGAAAGAGTAGAAATGGATGTCAAGTGCAATAAACATCCTGCAGAAGTGCCAGTAGTAAGAAACTATAAGTGGAAAAGTTTCTCTGTTCTGCAAGAATCTAGTTCAGTATTGGGATGTCTTTTTTGGAAGGCAAAAGAAAGTTCCATGTAATTCGTGCTTACGTTGTGTTTGGCCCCATGTAAAGCACTTAATATTCATCATATCATTTACTCATCTCAGCAACTCCATAAAGCCAGTACTAACATTATGCCCATTTTACAGATGAGAAAATCAAAACTTAGAAAGTTTCAGAGGTGTGCCTAGGTGAAAAGCAGAGCTGGGATATAAACTCAAAGCCAAAGTTCTTATCCTCTAAGTAGTACCACTCTCATCACCAGTTTACACCACTTATTCCATCAACATAGAAAATTCTTTACCATCTGTAGCCTCCTCCCTCTCTCTCTCTCCCCACAACTCCTTGCATTAGCTTTCTAGCTTTCTCACTCTCACTATTGCTCTAGCCTTAAACAAACAACCCCTATGTATACATGTATCTACACATCTATGTATTCACTATCATCATGGTGCTCATATTAAAATCCATGCATATCAAGTTTCAGCACTATAAACAGATTAGTTCATTTCCAAAAGTAGCCACTTGAAGAAGCCTTGAAAAATCCTCTGAGAAAAGGCACAACTCTTTGGATGACAGAAGTGGGTTGCTGGGAAAATATCTGTATCCCTAGTAGGCAAACTTAAAAAGACATTTCAAAATTCTCTTAGTCATGCATCAAGGACTCTTGAGAAAGACCAGTCACTCTGGTTATTTTTATTACTAAGAAAATTTAAACACTCCTATATTTGTTTTGTGGTTTCCTAGGTTATCTTTTCCAGAGGTCACTCTGGATCGTAATTAAGAGAGGAAGAGCTACAGGGGAGCATAGATGAAGCAGAATAACTAGAATATTCTCTTCTGGCTGAGAAATCCCTGGGTCATTATAGAAGGCAAAATGGAAGGGCCCAGCAGTGTTGTCTTGAATGTTGCATTGAATGTCTTTGTAGCATAGACTCTTCTATGCAACTATCTAATTTCATCCTTGCAAAAATAGTGTTAAGTAGATAGTGTTGATGATGTTTAGTAATGGACTAAAGCAAGGTTTACTAACTTGTCCATACTCACACTGACAGTAGGTGACAGAGCCAGGGTTTGAATCCATATCTCTGTGTTCTTCTTACTGAATCATCTACAACCCCACTCTCTAGATTCTAGAGTTTCTTTTGTTAATTTCCATTTCTTGTTCTTTTTAGACTCTCAGTTTTAAAATAGCCTTGGACCAATTATTTTTATATGTCCGTTTGGAACATATTAAGAATAAAATAGAAGATCAATACTATTGTGATTGGATCAAAATTGGAGGTCTTGTTTCCCAAAGGAGGAATACTTCTATAAGGGGACAAACAGAGCAAAAGATGTATTAAACCTTAAGGTATGCCTGTCACCCAGTCCGTTCAGGTTCCTTGGCCAAGAGACCAGCAGTCAAGGAAAGGATTCACCACCCTAATAGGAGTAAATGAACCTGATGGGTGGAAGGAGGAAGGGCTACTCTACTACTGTGGAGTCAGGGAAAAATACATTTGGTACCTATGTGACCCACAGGGCATCACTTGGTTTCCCCCTGCTCCATTTTGAGAGTAAATAGACAAGGACAGCAGAACGGCATGGTGACCAGGATCTCAACATTCTGTTGCCTAAAATAAAATGTGTAAAATTGTGGGTAATTAGTAGCAGTTAGAACAGACCACGACTGGGCACAAGAGAGTGCCACAGGAAGGGATGGATGCAATAGGACAACCCATAAGTAGCAACTTAGGAATGTGTTCTTCTGACTGTGGTTACCTTTGAGGGGTTCCTGTGGGCATTTAGCCATCAGCAAGAACCTTGTTTATACTCCCTGAATTTTGGTCGTAAAGATGAGTAGAGGCTGTCAACTCAGAATTGTTTCTGGTGTCCCTTGTGATCAGCCTCAAAAACCAGAACCAATGAGACCTCATTGTGTAGGTCTGAGCTCTCGCCTCACCTGAACTCCCCCATCTAAATGTGGTCCACACTTTTCCCACATTTCAGATTCAGTTACCTATTGTAGGAACTTAAGAAGAAGCTTGAGGATTTCATTTTCTTTTCTTGACTGTTAAGGTGACAACTGAGGGGCAATGTGAAGCCAGACCTTCCACCAAACACCTTTTCTATCATGCCTCTTAATAGGATAGCTTACATTTTTTCAAACGAACGAATGAGTGAATAAATAAATGAAGACTTGTGCTATCATACCTAGCCAAGAATTCCATTTCTCAAGTCTCTGAGTTATAAAACAATGCAGGGGGGACTCATTATTTCCAGAGGGCCCCCATTAAATATTTTAATGTATTGATTTATTCAATAATTGATTCATTCCTTCATATGCAATAAATGTCTGCTATTTGTCAAGCATTGTGCTACAGGCTAGGGGTCAAATATAAATATGCCATAATTGTCCCCTTGAGAAATTGAAAATTGAGTAAAACCATGGAATGTAATATTTATAGAATAATTGCTATAGCAGAAGAATACACAACATTCTTATTTCTGAATAGGATAGGTATTTTATGTAATATCTTACATAAAATAGGTGATTGCTGGGTGAAACTGAGGAGGAAGGGCATTCCAAGAGAAGAAGCAAAGCATGAAAGTTGTAGCTGGGAAACAGCTAGTAGTCTGATGCGGTTAGAGCAGAGGGGTCATGAGTGGATGAGTGGTTAAAGGTGAAAACAGAAAACTGGCCCTTTAGTGGAGGGCCTTGGATACCAATTTCGGTATGTACTGTTTATATTCCGTAGGCAATGGGGATCCATTAGATGTTCTAAAAAGGAGAGTGATTTAACAATATGTGTTCTTTTCTTCTGTGTTGTTTAACCTCTAATTGTTCTCTCCTTATCACACTAGCACATTACTACTTTACTATTTATGTTTTTCTTAATGTAGCTTACTTGTGGGCGTTGCCCAAAGTTGACGCTGCTCCTTTCTCTCTCCTTTCCTGATGAATAATTCCTGTCTCATAAATCCAACTGGCACCTCTCTGCTAATAACTCAAATCCTTAACACCTTTCTGCATCTTTCATTCATTTTCAGTCTATTTTTCTCATAACGTATAGGTCATCTCTACTGGAATGTGGGATGGCTTGGTGAGATGTGAACTTGGCTAGGATGAGATACATTCCCCAGACTCCTTTCTAGTATGTTTCTTTTTTTTTTTTTTTACATTTTAATTTTTCATTTTACTTTCAGTCACTTTCATGCACATTCATCTTTTCCCAAAGTAACAGTTATGGCATATGCAAAATTGCAGGCTGGCTGAAAAATGTCATAGTATTTTAGGGCTTGGGACTTCAGAACAACACAAGTCTGAGTTCAAACTATGATTTGCACTTCTCAGCTTGTGATATTAGGCAAGTTATGTTTCTGATTAGGGTAGGCCACAAGGAGAACTGGAGGGAAGGCAGGAGGCAACAGCCATTCTGTTGCATGCATACATACCTTCTCCCAGTTATTCAATCACACAATAGTCTAGGTATGATGAGGGGATTTTCAGGTGTAATTCAAGCCTCTAATCAGTTGATTTTGAGTTTACCAAAAGGGAGATTATCCTAGGGGTGGGGGTGGGGGTGGGATGGGGGTGGGGTGGGGAAGGGGGAGGGGGAGGGGAGGCTCACTTAATCCAGGGAATAGGCCTTCCCTGAAGATCAGACACACCAAGCAGGCCAGCATGCTTTTCCTTCCCCCACACCTGCTCTTCCTGTGGACTTCAAGCTTCTGCTGGAACTCATGGGATTCCTGCCAGTTTGTGATCATCCCATCCTGAACGCCTGCTCTCTGGAAGTCAGGCTTGCCTAGCCAGCCTCCACAATTGTGTAAGCCAATTCCACATAACAACTAAATAAATGCATATAATATGTATATGATATATATCTATGAAACTCATATGAATATGTCTTCTGCTATTCCAAACCAGGCTCTCCTTGACTCAAGCTGAGATGATTTTTCTCCTTCCTAAGGTTTTTCCCTCTCTCAATTCACACTCTCTCTCAAGAGTGTTGACCCAAAGACCTTCTTACATCTTACCACTTATTGCTCTGTTTACAGTGGGCACGCCATTGCCTAAGGTTAAAATCTAACTTTTATTTAAGGTGGCATTTAAGACTCTCCAAAATATTGTCTCATAAGTAACAGAGTAAAAATGATAGTCATAATACTGTAAGCACTTCTACGCAAGGCACTCTGAGAAGTAACATTTACGAATTATCTCATTTAACACTCACCAAAAACCACAAAGGGGGTACAATTATTTTCCTCGTTTTATAGGTGAAAGCGCAGAGGCAGAGAGAGGTTAATTCACCTCCTACTTCATACATCTAGTAAGTGGGACATCTGGGATTTTAATCCAGGCCATTGACCCTACAGCTCACCACTCTCACATTCCCTGTATGAATTTCATACTCTAGACTAGCCTGGATTCTCACTGTTCTTGAATATGTGATGCTCATTTTCTCACTTGCCCATCTATTTTCCCTTTGAAGGACACACTTCCTCCTTGCTCTTTACCTATCCAACTCTTGGGCCTGATTCAAGTTCTACCTTCTCCAGATTGCATCCACCCACTGTTACGAGTCATACATACATCACATTTTTCTCAATACCTACTGCACTGTTTTATGTGAATACCTCTTTTCTCCATTTAGATGATTAAGCATCACGTATACATTTCTTGTATACAGTTAAGAACCCCTCCACAAATAGATATTTTGTTAGGACAGTTTTGAGGGAGGAAACACACACACACACAAACACTGTTACCTCTGGATTACGAGCACCATATCTGTCAGGTATATACCAGGTAATATGGGTCTCATTAATCTAATTTTTAGTGTGAACATTGACAGTTTCTTCATAACAAGTCAGAAGCAAATTTTTCTCATTTAACTAAATGATCTAAGCATGTGCGTTCTGACTGATTTGATGGTCATGTGGAAGTGCTGGAGGTAAAATACAAAAGTTCTCTCAGTGGGTCAGATTCATTAGTGGGGACCTTGCTGAATAATTTCACAATTCTTTGACCTTAGAAAATCATTCCAATCCAAATAGGGCTCTGCCACCCTTTACGTTTCTCCATGACCTATGTCAGCATTTTAAATTTCTCTGTTTATGTATGTTTGGTCTGGTTTTATTCTGATGGAAAGAATTGAGCAGAGAAAAAGGAAAATTGTCTCTGCCAGAGAATCTCGAGCTAGACGTATCCTAACACATTTGTGTTTCTCTAGTACTTGGCATATTTAACAGAGCTACAAATATTAGTTTACTGAGTATTTTTCTTCTACTGGTTCTTTGTATGTCCCTCTATTATAGTATTTATTGAAATGCCATTGGTTATTTATACCTCTCTCTTTAAAGGACCATGTGTCTTTTTTAGTATCTAGCATAATCTCCCAAAATGGTCATCAGATGGATTTAAGGGAAAGAAAACCAGCTGTTTAATTTCATTTCCCATGAAAGAGTAATAATCACTGGTTTATAAGATCAGAATGTGGTTGGGGTTTTTTTCACTCTTTTTATAGTACCTCAGTTACAAATATTCCCCTGAACCATTCAGTGAGAAATGTTACTTTGATATGAGTAATATGAAAGAGATCCTTGTGGTGATGGGACCATTCTATATTTTGACTGTGGAGCTGGATTCACAAACCTACACATGATGGAATTCCATAGGACTAAATACATGCATAAATGAATATAAGTAAAACCAGAGAAATCTGAATATCTGTGTGAGATCAGTGGGTTGTGTCAATGTCAATCTCCTGGTTGATATTTAATTGCAGTTTTGCAAAGATAACATTTCTAAGATGTTACCATTGGGGGAACTCTCTGTATTATTCGTACAACTGCATGTGAATCTACAATTATCTCAAAATAAAAACTTTTTAAAAATTACCAATTTCTTTACCAGTGGTTTCATAATGCCCTGGGGTTAGTGCAATTGTTATTAGCAGGATTAATCAGACACTGTTAACCTTCCAGGATGTTTTCTGGATACACAATTTGAAAAAAATGCCCCAAACCCCAAGTGGGACAGAGGGAAAGCTATGATGAAATGAACTTTGGCTGGAGTTTTGCTCTTGGAGCTTCCTGCCACTTTCTCTTTTCCACATTTAACTGAGTTGCATTGCTGTACACCTTAAGGAAGGTGGGATCTTCAAATCTGATTCTATATTCATTCTCTGTAGGGTTGTAGAGATGTTACTGGAGTTTCCCTTTGCCTTCTGTCAATGAATAAGAAATATGTCTCCAAATCAGATGTTACAATTCCAGGAGAATGTTTGAAATATGGGGTGGTGCTGATTCCATTTGTATACTAATAGCAGTAGTCCTTTGTGTTGTCAATATTGTTACTGTCCCAAGGGTTTTCCACACTGTCTGGAACTGGGCAGTTTGTGGAGCCAGAAGCTTTGGTAGTCAAAGAAACTCTTCTCCTGCGAATTGTCTCCATTGGCATCAAAAAAAACTCCACTACATTGGGAATGGCCAGGAGAAACGCCAGGAGGATAAAGTCAGGCTGATGAGACAGCTATTCTGCTTTCCCAGTGGTGATAAAGGCACAGCTCTGGGAAAGCCAGTTCATCTGCTGGGAGTCACCAAGTGCTAACAGGGTGATAATGGGAAAATATCAAGAAAAAAGTCCCTTCTGAGATGGTCTCAGAAGGCTTCACGAGAAAGTGGACCACCAAAGAGCACAGGCTCTTTTCTATAGAAAAAAGAAGTCTGTGCTTATGCGCCTGTTTGCTTCTCTCTGACCTAGTTGGCTCCTATCAAAACAAAAATCCTTTCCTTTGAATTTGAGCTGACTTGAACCTGGGCTGTATCCCACTTAACGGTATTTGTGGGGACTCCAGAAAGATACTCCCTTTTCCAATAGAGGTCCATGTAAGGCAATGGCAATATGGCCTTAAAGGATTGTGGTCAAGGGCAGATGCAGGATTCCTGGACTTGACACTGGCCACCATTAATCATGAATCAAGACTTCATCTCCTAAGGGCAGTGACCTTTTCTATATCTAGATTGTTTAACAAGAGCTATACTTATCCCCTGGGGAAGGGGAGTTGCTTATAGAGCATTGAGTTCTCTTCCTGGATTGGCTCCTAATTATTAAGCTTTGGAAGAAGCAAGTCATTTTCATGACACAATTCCATAAAATTGAATATATATATATATATAGATATAGATATAGATATAGATCCACATGTTTTAATTCTATTTTTCCATTCACCACTATATTCCTGACTTTTTTTCCCCTTCTTTCACATTAATTCAATGACACAACCTATTGGATTCTCTTTATTGCTCTCTCCTTCCTTCTGTATCACTCTCACATTTGTTCCCAGGTATCCTCTGGCTTATATACTTCTTCATCCAAACTTCTTATTTAAAAAAAATCTCATGGTACTTTCTCTCAGTTACATTTTCTTGCACATCTCCTTTTACTCAACATCTCTCTCTCTTTCACTCTCTCTGTCTCACACACACACTCATGTCAGCTCACCAGACCTCAGTTCACTCTTGGTTCCCTGGGCTGGCATTTAGTCTCCAGTGAGTGTGGTCACTGATTTTCTTGCTACCAATAGCCACAGGCATAACACAAAAGTGGGCTGGGGCTAGATGGAATAGACTAGACTGTGGTAGGACTAATTGACAGAACATTGGGAGGAAGGACATCTCCTAAGCATCTTCAGTTGGAGACTAAGGATGTGCTGAGGCAGCAGGAGAGTATGAAAAAGCATGTCCAATGTCAGCAGCCTGAGCTAGTGATCAGGATATGGAAAACCACTGTCAAGGTGGGCAGGGTATGTGGATGTGTTGCAGTTGGGAGGGTGTTGGAAGTAGAAGTAAGAAAAGTGAGAAAGAAACTATCATGAATTGGGTACTTATGGGTTAGGCACTGTGCTCTAATAGTTTCTAATATTTCTTGTTGAATTTTTACAACAAATCTCTGAAGGAGATGATTGTTATTGTGCAGATGAAGAAACTGAGGTTTAGAGTAGTTAATAATTAACCATATTTGCACATAGTAAGTAGAGGATTTAGGCCCACTTCTTGGAGCAGCCATTTGAATATATTTGTTTTCATTTTGTGTATTCTTGTTCCCATTCCTATTTGGTATGGCCTGGAGAAGATGGGAGAAGAGAAATACTGTGCATTGGTCTTAGGAGGTGGTACTTGGCTTCAGGAGACGCTTCAAAGCCTCTCTAGTTGAGAATGGAGGCTGAATGGAAACTCAGGGGCAGAGCTGATACCCCCTCGTAAGCAAGGATTGCTCAGTTTTGCTCCTGCGTTCCAGATACATACTTCCTCAAAAGCAAAGTACTGTTTAAAAAACAAACAAACACAAAGCCTTGAGATGAGGTTTTTGTCCATGTTTAGTCATGACTTCTGGGGATGGCAATGACCTGGAGGTTGGAGTGGAGATGTGTAGAATGACAGTGAAACTGGAATATGGAGGAAAGTGTAAGTTAGTGACTCTCTATGCTCCTGTGAGGAAGGAAATACAAGCATTGCTTTGGGGCTATCCTTAGTAGGATGTCAACTCAATCAATGGAAAAGCTACCAAACAATTATAATTTGTCCATGTGATATCAAGGAACTGAGTCAAATTGTTTTAGACTCAACCTGTCAAAGAAATCCACTGTTCTGGCATCAGAAACTACTCCATCATTAAGCTGCTTCTCTGCATGTGTGTGTGTGTGTGTGTGTGTGTGTGTGTGTGTGTATGTGTGTGTGTGTGTGTTTAAAGCCTACTTTTAAGGTAAATTTCTGAGCCTAAAGTTCAAAACATCGAAAAATGACAGGACTGCACATGACCTAGAGTTTGAGCTAGGTACAGTGGCTGAAGAGAACTTTGTGTTGTTTCCCTCGGGGAAAGAATTAGTGTTTTGGGTATAGGAAGAGTTAGTATTTGATGAACAAGACGGATAAACTCTGTAAAAGAATGCTTTGTGCCCACCAAATGGTCCTCTTCCTCCAAGGCCCACAAATAGACTACAACTGAATTCTAAGTCATGGAAGTATGAGTCTCAAGTCTTTTCCTTTCCAGCTTGATAAAGATGAGCACTGTGACCTTGGAAGCCATGTGTTATATAGAGAGAAGCCACAAGAAGGAAGGAGCCACGATTCCTGAATCACCACCTGAAGAAGAGCCTCATCAACTGAAAACTCTTGTTTTGGATTTTGAGTAAAAAATAGACTTCTCTCATGTGTGAGCCATTTCTTTAGAGTGGAGGTATTTATGTGTTTTATGTCAGACCTTCATATAGAGATTAAGCTCTCAAGTTTAATGTGAGTCCCGGAAAAAAGAAGTCTACAGCAGGAATACCATCTACAGCACACCTACCTGGTTCTACAGAGTTCTACTCTCACTCAGAGGAGTTGTTCTGCCTCACCCAGGATCCATCATAGAAAGCTGCTGCTTAGAGCTCTAGGGCATTCATCACTGCTCTTTATATTCTTGTGCTCTGTGGATACTGCCTTGCTTTGAACACATAGTAACAGAAAAATGGGATCAAAGCTCCTCTAGGACGCACAGCCTGCTCTCCTTAGGAAATCACAGCTCTTGAAAGCCACAGCCAGTTCTCCTGGCAGCTCTGTGTTCAACTGTGTTCTCAGGCCACATGTGTTGGAAAGATATTATCCCCAGTAAACCTCAGATTAAAGAAAACAAATGAGAATTTGTTCTGCATTTTTGGAAGATGCCTTTCTCTTCCAATACTCCCCTAAAGCTAAGGCCTCCTGGGAAGGTAATATGAAAAGAATTCATTTCTACCTAGACTAGAGCTGTCCAGTAGAAATACAAAGTGAGCCACAAATGTAATTTTACATTTTATAGCAGTAACATTTATAAAGTAAACATGTGAAATTAATTTAAATAATATACTCTATTTAATCCAGTACATCCAAAATATCATCATTGCTACATGTTATCTATATATCTGTCTATCTATCGGTCTTTTTCCAGGCATTTTTGACGTAACTTCTGCAAAGAAGCTGGAAGGGTAGCAAAGTATGGTTGGACAATATTTGGTGTCAGATATCCTAGCTATGCCCACCTAACTGTAGAGTACCTTTGGGAAACCTCTCTGAGTCTCTGTTTTCTCAATCTAAACTGAAGATAGTACTATTATTCTCTAAGGATTTTGTGAAGAATGACAGGAGATAGTCCCTATGATGGGCCTAGTATAATGCCTGGCACAGAAAGGCTCTCATATGCCATATTAAGAAATTTCAATTTTATCTTGCAGGCAACAGGGAGCCAGTGAGGACTGAAAATAAAGAATGATAGGATCAGATCTTCCATATATAAGGCAATTACTGGGGAAAAAAAGCTAAAAACATTTCGTTATTTTTATAGCCAAGCTTTGTCCCAAAAAGAATTGTTTGCTTCCAAATCTTTCAAATCTTTGTGTAAAAAAGAAAAGAATCTTGGCTAAACTTCAGACTGAATTTTTTTTTGTATACCCAGAGGTATCTCTGAATGAATAAAATTTAACATATCATTAGGCACTTCTACCTCTTGCATTTAGGAATATAAACTTGTCTTAGGATAATGCACACAATAAAATTACAGGCATTAGTTAAAATATAACTTTATTACTCTTTCTGGTGTTGCTTTACCTCCACTGGGTTTCAGTATATCCTCCTGGACCTCTTTAATGAGAGAAATGATGACTCTAGACCAGATGGCTCTAGACCAAATGGTTCTAATGGCCTTGTCCTTTCAGTTCCATAGTCTCTCTGGGAAACAGTGAGAAATTCAATTGAAAGATAAGTGAAAAAAATTGAACTTTATAACTGAAAGATATCAATTGAATGGATTCATTTTCAGAATGATCACACCAAGAAAACTCTAGTTGAAACTCTCATTTACCCTTTAGCAAAAATCGTAACAAATGAGTATGTCTTCTCATTTGAAAGAGCTTATTCTTTTTAAGACCTTAATCTTGTAGAAGTTTACCAGCTTCAGTGGCAAATGTCATAAAGTGCTGGGGGAATCTGACTCTGGACCTACCCTATACTGTTTGCAGCAACAAGGGACATCCCAAGCCTAAAGCCAAGGATATACACAATCTGCTCAATTTATTGACCCTGTTAGGTACAGAGTGTATGCCGATCCAGAGGGAATAGAAAATGTGACAATGTCACTATAAGCTAGCTGGAGAGACAGCCCTCATGCATTAATTTACAGACTAATTAAGAACGTGCAATGTAATGATTACTGAGTACACTACGTATAGCTTTTGTAACTTGTGTGTTTAAATCAATTAGATAAATTTAACGGGATCTCAGAAAACATTATCCAAATCTGAAATGTCTGCACATAGAAAATCAATGAACCCCAGCTAAAGATGTATGAGGGCTAAGACAGATCACTAAGATTTTAACCAGTCAAATTGAGATTAGGCATGTAAAAGAAATGAATATGATAAATTATTTAAACTAGAGGGGTTACTATTAAATAACTCCTTTAATGACAGTACCTTGCAATGAATGCTTCCCTATGAGAGAAGACTGAACCATCTGACATTTTGCAGAGTAAACTTCAGCAGAATCTGAGAGTTGGCCAGACCCAAGAAGCCACAAACCATCATACAACTCCAACATTTGTTTATAATCGTAAAAGTTTTTCCTTCATTCTTCTCAGTCAAGATCAGGTTAAAACATGGAAGTATACCATCTCTATGTATTTTAACCTTCAGAACCCAAAGTTCTTCAGAAAATGAGAGGACTCATTCTGCTACAGTTAACCCTTGAAAAGTAATGTGAGATTGTTCCAAGCACAGAAATGTTCCTGTATTCAAAGAGGTAGTTTAATGAAAATAATGATTTCACTTGCCAACATTATGAATAAACGATGTTTCCTTGTTGACAGTAGAGGTTTATGAAAATCTTCATGTACTTTCTGAAAATGGGATTTCTGACGGAGTCGTCATGCAGTCTTGACTCCCAAGAATATTCCCAATGTGAGCATAATGCATATTCATGATCCCTTTGCCTAGAGCATGAGAGAAATCACTCTGGAAATAAAATAAGTTGTCTTTATTCAAAATGGAAAGCAGTAACAAAAGCTTTACATAATAATGCCTATTGCCGGTAGGCGTTTGGCTGGAGCAGGAGTTGTTAAAATGCTTTAGAGGAACGAGGGGAAGATGGCGGAAGAGTAAGAAGACACGGAGATCACCTTCCTCCCCACAGATACACCAGAAAAACAACTACATGTGGAACAACTCCTACTGAACACCCACTGAACGTTGGCAGAAGACCTCAGACCTCCCAAAAGGCAAGAAAGTCCCCACGTACCTGGTTAGGGCAAAAGAAAAGAAAAGAAACAGAAACAAAAGGATAGGGACGGGACCTGCACCACTGGGAGGGAGCTGTGAAGGAGAAAAGGTTTCCATAGGAAGCCCCTTCGCGGGCGGAGACTGCGGGAGGCAGAGGGGGAAAGTTTCGGAGCCGCGGAGGAGAGCACAGCAACAGGGGTGCGGAGGGCAAAGAGGAGAGATTCCCGCACAGAGGATCGGTGCCTACCGGCACTCACCAGCCCAAGAGGCTTGTCTGCTCACCCGCCGGGACGGGCGGGGCTGGGAGCTGAGGCTAGGGCTTCGGTCAGACCACAGGGAGAGGACTGGGGTTGGCGGCGTGAACACAGCCTGAAGGGGTTAGTGCGACACGGCTAGCCGGGAGGGAGTCCAGGAAAAAGTCTGGAGCTGCCGAAGAGGCAAGAGACTTTTTCTTCCCTCTTTGTTTCCTGGTGCGCAAGGAGAGGGGATTAAGAGCGCTGCTTAAAGGAGCTCCAGAGACTGGCATGAGCCGCGGCTAAAAACGCGGACCCCAGAGACGGGTATGAGACGTTAAGGATGCTGCTGCCACCACCAAGAAGCCTGTGTGCGAGCACAGGTCACTATCCACACCTCCCCTCCCAGGAGCCTGTGCAGCCCGCCACTGCCAGGGTCCCGGGATCCAGGGACAACTTCCCCAGGAGAACGCATGGCGCACCTCAGGCTGGTGCAACGTCACGCCGGCCTCTGCCGCCGCAGGCTCGCCCCGCACTCTGTACCCCTCCCTCCCCCCCCCGCCCCCCCCCCGGCCTGAGTGAGCCAGAATCCTCGAAGCAACTGCTCCTTTAACCCCGTCCTGTCTGAGCGAAAAACACGCCCTCCGGCGACCTACACGCAGAGGTCAAATCCAAAGCTGAGCCCCCGGGAGCTGTGAGAACAAAGAACAGAAAGGGAAATCTCTCCCAGCAGCCTCAGAAGAAGCGGATTAAAGCTCCACAATCAACTTGATGTACCTTGCATCTGTGGAATACATGAATAGACAACGAATCACCCCAAATTTAGGAGGTGCACTTTGACAGCAAGATTTATGATTTTTTTCCCCTTTTCCTCTTTTTGTGAGTGTGTATGTGTATGCTTCTGTGTGAGATTTTGTCTGTATAGCTTTTCTTCCACCATTGATCTAGGGTTCTATCCGTGTTTTTTTTTTTTTAATTTTTTTTCTTCTTCTTAATAATTATTTTTTATTTTAATAACTTTATTTTATCTTACTTTATTTTATTTTACTTTATCTTCTTTCTTTCTTTTTTGCTTCCTTCCCTCCTTCCTTCCTTCCTTCCTCCCTCCCTCTCTCATTTCTTTCTTTCTTTCTACTTCTACTAATTCTTTCTTTCTACTTTTTCTCCCTTTTATTCTGAGCCGTGTGAACGAAAGGCTCTTGGTGCTGCAGCCAGGAGTCAGTGCTGTGCCTCTGAGGTGGGAGAGCCAACTTCAGGACACAAGAGACCTCCCAGCTCCACATAATATCAAATGGCGAAAATATCCCAGAGATCTCCATCTCAACACCAGCACCCAGCTTCACTCAACGACCAGCAAGCTACAGTGCTGGACACCCTATGCCAAACAACTAGCAAGACAGGAACACAACCCCACCCAATAGCAGAGAGGCTGCCTAAAATCATAATAAGTCCACAGACACCCCAAAACACACCACCAGACGTGGACCTGCCCACCAGAGAGACAAGATCCAGCCTCATCCACCAAAACACAGGCACTAGTCCCCTCCACCAGGAAGCCTACACAACCCACTGAACCAACCTTAGCCACTGCAGACAGACACCAAAAACAACGGGAACTACAAACCTGTAGCCTGCAAAAAGGAGACCCCAAACACAGTAAGATAAGCAAAATGAGAAGACAGAAAAACACACAGCAGATGAAGGAGCAAGATAAAAACCCACCAGACCTAACAAATGAAGAAGAAATAGGCAGTCTACCTGAAAAAGAATTCAGAATAATGATAGTAAAGATGATCCAAAATCTTGGAAATAGAATAGACAAAATGCAAGAAACATGTAACAAGGACCTAGAAGAACTAAAGATGAAACAAACAACGATGAACAACACAATAAATGAAATGAAAAATACTGTAGATGGGATCAATAGCAGAATAACTGAGGCAGAAGAACGGATAAGTGACCTGGAAGATAAAATAGTGGAAATAACTACCGCAGAGCAGAATAAAGAAAAAAGAATGAAAAGAACTGAGGACAGTCTCAGAGACATCTGGGACAACATTAAACACACCAACATTTGAATTATAGGGGTTCCAGAAGAAGAAGAGAAATAGAAAGGGACTGAAAAATATTAGAAGAGATTATAGTTGAAAACTTCCCTAACATGGGAAAGGAAATAGTTAATCAAGTCCAGGCAGCACAGAGAGTCCCATACAGGATAAATCCAAGGAGAAATATGCCAAGATACATATTAATCACACTGTCAAAAATTAAATACAAAGAAAACATATTAAAAGCAGCAAGGGAAAAACAACAAATAACACACAAGGGAATCCCCATAAGGTTAACAGCTGATCTTTCAGCAGAAACTCTGCAAGCCAGAGGGACTGGCAGGACATATTTAAAGTGATGAAGGAGAAAAACCTGCAACCAAGATTACTCTACCCAGCAAGGATCTCATTCAGATTTGATGGAGAAATTAAAACCTTTACAGACAAGCAAAAGCTGAGAGAGTTCAGCACCACAAAACCAGCTTTACAACAACTGCTAAAGGAACTGCTCTAGGCAAGAAACACAAGAGAAGGAAAAGACCTACAATAACGAACCCAAAACAATTAAGAAAATGGGAATAGGAATATACATATCGATAATTACCTTAAATGTAAATGGACTAAATGCTCCCACCAAAAGACACAGATTGGCTGGATGGATACAAAAACAAGACCCATATATTTGCTGTGTACAAGAGACCCACTTCAGACCTAGAGACACATACAGACTGAAAGTAAGGGGATGGGAAAAGATATTCCATACAAATGGAAACCAAAAGAAAGCTGGAGTAGCAATTCTCATATCAGACAAAATAGACTTTAAAATAAAGACGATTAGAAGAGACAAAGAAGGACACTACATAATGATCAAGGGATCGATCCAAGAAGAAGATGTAACAATTGTAAATATTAATGCACCCAACATAGGAGCACCACAATACATAAGGCAAATACTAACAGTCATAAAAGGGGAAATCGACAGTAACACATTCATAGTAGGGGACTTTAACACCCCACTTTCACCAATGGACAGATCATCCCAAATGAAAATAAATAAGGAAACACAAGTTTTAAATGATACATTAAACAAGATGGACTTAATTGATATTTATAGGACATTCCATCCAAAAACAACAGAATACACATTTTTCTCAAGTGCTCATGAAACTTTCTCCAGGATAGATCATATCTTTGGTCACAAATCAAGCTTTGGTAAATTTAAGAAAATTGAAATTGTATCAAGTATCTTTTCCGACCACAATGCTAGGAGAGTAGATATCAATTAAAGTAAAAGATTTGTAAAAAATACAAACACATGGAGGCTAAACAATACACTACTTAAAAACGAAATGATCACTGAAGATATCAAAAACGAACTAAAAAAATACCTAGAAACAAATGACAATGGAGACACGACGACCCAAAACCTATGGGATGCAGCAAAAGCAGTTCTAAGAGGGAAGTTTATAGCAATACAATCCTACCTTAAGAAACAGGAAACGTCTCGAATAAACAACTTAACCTTGCACCTAGAGCAATTAGAGAAAGAAGAACAAAAAAACCCCAAAGTTAGCAGAAGGAAAGAAATCGTAAAAATCAGATCAGAAATAAATGAAAAAGAAATGAAGGAAACAATAGCAAAGATCAATAAAACTAAAAGCTGGTTCTTTGAGAAGATAAACAAAATTGATAAACCATTAGCCAGACTCATCAAGAAAAAAAGGGAGAAGACTCAAATCAATAGAATTAGAAATGAAAAGCGAGAAGTAACAACTGACACTGCAGAAATACAAAAGATCATGAGAGGTTACTACAAGTAACCCTATGCCAATAAAATGGACAACGTGGAAGAAATGGACAAATTCTTAGAAATGCACAACCTGCCAAGACTGAATCAGGAAGAAATAGAAAATATGAACAGACCAATCACAAGCACTGAAATTGAAACTGTGATTAAAAATCTTCCAACAGACCAAAGCCCAGGACCAGATGACTTCACAGGCGAATTCGATCAAAAATTTAGAGAAGAGCTAACACCTATCCTTCTCAAACTCTTGCAAAATACAGCAGAGGGAGGAACACTCCCAAACTCATTCTACGAGGCCACCATCACCTTCATACCAAAACCAGACAAGGATGTCACAAAGAAAGAAAACTACAGGCCAGTATCACTGATGAATATAGATGCAAAAATCCTCAACAAAATACTAGCAAATAGTATCCAACAGCACATTAAAAGGATCATACACCATGATCAAGTGGGGTTTATTCCAGGAATGCAAGGATTCTTCAATATACGCAAATCAATCAACATGATACACCACATTAACAAATTGAAGGAGAAAAAGCATATGATCATCTCAATAGATGCAGAGAAAGCTTTTCACAAAATTCAACGCCCATTTATGATAAAAACCCTGCAGAAAGCAGGCACAGAGGGAACTTTCCTCAACATAATAAAGGCCATATATGACAAACCCACAGCCAACATCGTCCTCAATGGTGAAAAAGTGAAACCATTTCCACTAAGATCAGCAACAAGACAAGGTTGCCCACATTCAGCACTATTATTCAACATAGTTTTGGAAGTTTTAGCCACAGCAATCAGAGAAAAAAAGGAAATAAAAGGAATCCAAATTGGAAAAGAAGAAGTAAAGCTGTCACTGTTTGCAGATTACATGGTACTATATATAGAGAATGCTAAAGATGCTACCAGAAAACTACTAGAGCTAATCAATGAATTTGGTAAAGTACCAGGATACAATATTAATGCACAGAAATCTCTGGCATTCCTACACACTAATGATGAAAAATCTGAAAGTGAAGTCAATAAAACACTCCCATTTACCACTGCAGCAGAAAGAATAAAATATCTAGGAATAAACCTACCTAAGAAGACAAAAGACCTGTATGCAGAAAATTATAAGACACTGATGAAAGAAATTAAATTTGATACAAATAGATGGAGAGATATACCATGTTCTTGGATTGGAAGAATCAATATTGTGAAAATGACTCTACTACCCAAAGCAATCTACAGATTCAATGCAATCCCTATCAAACTACAACTGGCATTTTTCAGAGAACTAGAACAAAAAGTTTCACAACTTGTATGGAAACACAAAAGACCCCGAACAGCCAAAGCAATCTTGAGAACGAAAAACGGAGCTGGAGGAATCAGGCTCCCTGACTTCAGACTATACTACAAAGCTACAGTCATCAAGACAGTATGGTACTGGCACAAAAACAGAAAGATAGATCAATGGAACAGGATAGAAAGCCCAGAGATAAACCCACACACATATGGTCACCTTATCTTTGATAAAGGAGGCAGGAATGTACAGTGGAGAAAGGACAGCCTCTTCAATAAGTGGTGCTGGGAAAACTGGACAGGTACATGTAAAAGTATGAGATTAGATCACTCCCTAACACCATACACAAAAATAAGCTCAAAATGGATTAAAGACCTAAATGTAAGGCCAGAAACTATCAAACTCTTAGAGGAAAACATAGGCAGAACACTCTATGACATAAATCACAGCAAGATCCTTTTTGACCCACCTCCTAGAGAAATGGAAATAAAAACAAAAATAAACAAATGGGACCTAATGAAACTTCAAAGCTTTTGCACAGCAAAGGAAACCAAAAACAAGACCAAAAGACAACCCTCAGAATGAGAGAAAATATTTGCAAATGAAGCAACTGATAAGGGATTAATCTCCAAAATTTATAAGCAGCTCATGCAGCTTAATAACAAAAAAACAAACAACCCAATCCAAAAATGGGCAGAAGACCTAAATAGACATTTCTCCAAAGAAGATATACAGACTGCCAACAAACACATGAAAGAATGCTCAACATCATTAATCATTAGAGAAATGCAAACCAAAACTACAATGAGATATCATCTCACACCACTCAGAATGGCCATCATGAAAAAATCTAGAAACAGTAAATGCTGGAGAGGGTGTGGAGAAAAGGGAACACTCTTGCACTGCTGGTGAGAATGTGAATTGGTACAGCCACTATGGAGAACAGTATGGAGGTTCCTTAAAAAACTAAAAATAGAACTACCATACGACCCAGCAATCCCACTACTGGGCATATACCCTGAGAAAACCATAATTCAAAAAGAGTCATGTACCAAAATGTTCATTGCAACTCTATTTACAATAGTCCGGAGATGGAAACAACCTAAGTGTCCATCGTTGGATGAATGGATAAAGAAGATGTGGCACATATATACAATGGAATATTACTCAGCCATAAAAGGAATGGAAATTGAGCTATTTGTAATGAGGCGGGTAGACCTAGAGTCTGTCATACAGAGTGAAGTAAGTCAGAAAGAGAAAGACAAATACCATATGCTAACACATATATATGGAATTTAAGAAAAAAAAAATGTCATGAAGAACCTAGGGGTAAGACAGGAATAAAGACACAGACCTACTAGAGAATGGACTTGAGGATATGGGGAGGGGGAAGGGTAAGCTGTGACAAAGCGAGAGAAAGGCATGGACATATATACACTACCAAACCTAAAATAGATAGCTAGTGGGAAGCAGCCGCAAAGCACAGGGAGATCAGCTCGGTGCTTTGTGACCACCTAGAGGGGTGGGATAGGTTGGGTGGGAGGGAGGGAGACACAAGAGGGAAGAGATATGGGGACATATGTATATGTATAACTGATTCACTTTGTTATAAAGCAGAAACTAACACACCATTGTAAAGCAATTATACTACAATAAAGATGTTAAAAAAAGCTCTAAATTAAAAAAAAATAATAATAATGCCTATTGCCAATAATTAACCGATTAAAAACTCTAAACTTCTATGTGTAAGATGCTGTCCTTGACACCAAAGAACTGATCACAAAATATTTGTATTTTCTAGGCCATCCTACCCGCAAGATAAACATGAGGAAACACCACTACTTCTCTGGTTCTGACCTCTAACATTTTGGGGGAACTTCAAACATCTCTCAAATTCCTCCCAGACATTTCTGGAAGTCCTTACAGGTGACTGGCAGGTGTTTTGTGTATTGAGCATCTGGGCTACCATGTGATGTCTGTTCTTCTCCTCCTCTCCAGAGCCGAGCCACAGAGCCAGGGTCCCCCATCTCCACCTGTGCCTAAGGCCTGCACAGAGACTACTAGTACCCAATATTACAGGAGGCATGCCCAGATTCTAGCACTCATGTTACCAAAACCTGGAACCCTCAACATTCTTAAGAGATGTCACTAAAACAACTCTTTGTGGTTTTAGCTTGCTTTTATTTTTTTAACTCAAATTTATCCTAAATCTCAAACAAAAGCCTGGAGTTGCTGAGAATCTATGGTTCAGTTACAGTGCTCAGAATCATCACTGCTCTTGGCATGAACTGGGTATATCTTAGTTCCTTCTTTTCTTAGGGCAAGTTCTTTCCCAAGGGTCCTCTTGGTCACTTATGCAAACAGATAGCTGAGGAGCCTGACATTTTGTTCTCTAAGCAGGCCTGATTTCTAAGGAGAGCACAGCTTCAGATCTGGCTTGGCCCTGATTAACAATACAATCCTACCTGCCTTCAAAGGCCATGTAGTCTAGATGTGATAGGCACATAGACTGACCAATTATTCCAATGTACTGTGCTAAGTGATACAGTGAAATTATATCATAAGAGTCATTTAACTAAACTTGGAGATTCCCAGTGGACTTCCTGCGAGACAGGGTGTCCAGTTTGATACTTAAAGCATGAACACGTTATATTCTCATTTCATATTCAATGATGCCAAATTCTCCTTCCCAATCAAGATGAATTAGAGAAATGTGAGAAATTAAAATAGAGCCCCAGAGCCACAGGGGCTCCAGTTTCTGGAAATGGGTTGTGATAGCCATGTAATGGCCTGGGAAAGGCAGATAAAGTCACTTCAGGACAATCTTCTAGTAGCTGCTGTGGAGACAATTACCTCAAGTCTTCAGCTGAACAATTCAGGCCTATCCTGAAGTTTAGTGGTCCTCTCCAGACCACTGGCAAACTGCCCTGAGAAGGATGCCCATGAGATGCATGGAGCTTGGTTATTAGGACCTCCATGAGTGAGGGGTAGTGGAGGACAACAGGAATGCCACATATTTTCTCTCTCTAATTTCTGAATAAATTTCAAGTCACATATTTTCTATGAGTTCATCTGCCAAATTTTGTCTCTAATATTTCCCCAAGACTTGCTTCCACAGTTGATTCAATAGTTAGCAATGAACTCAAAGCTCAAGTAGTTTTATTTGGGAAATTTGGGAATCCTTTATAGTTTTCTAAATTCTAAAAGAAATTATAGAGCCTAAAGGAGACACTTGCTGGTATTCTGATGGAGCTGATCTTTATTTCAAAGGTGAGCCAGTTAAAAACAAACAGTACTGTGACCCATTTGTACCCAAATAAAATGTAGCAGATTTTATTTTTAACATAAAACTATGGCCTACTTTCACATTTTTCTATGAACAATTCTAAAGTGAATCTTCTCAAACATTTTGGCCTCTGGGAGGATTAGACTGAGTTTTGGTTCTATCCACATAGCATTGAGGAGGAAGGTTTGAAGTATGGAGTTCAGGCTTGGTCTAAGGCATTAACACATGGCATCATCTCCAAAACTCAGTATGAAATGCTCGTGGAGGAGACTCTTCAGAAGCAAAACTAAGGAATAAAGCACCTCTGACCCCTTTATACATCTCCAAACTAAGCTTTACCCAGTTGCCATTAGGGCTCTGGTCCTTCTTTTCTTTACCTTCTTAAAATCACACACACACACATACACACACATGCACAATATCATTCACACAGAGCCTGGCAGAGCAGTGAGCAACGTCTAGTCTCTGAAAGACATTTTGTTAGGAACGGGCAGAGGGAACCCAACTCGGGAAACAGCATATAGAGAAGTTGCTGTGTTAGCCGACTCAGTCTGCTGGGAGGGTTTCCATTGCCCAGGAGGAGGTCCAGAGAAAGGAGAGGGTTCCCACAAGATGGAAGGCTCGTTATTTTATTTTTTATTTTTTTGCAAGATATCACTCTCAGTGTTGCAACAGTATAGTTTGAAGCGAGCTGCCCATCCATTAGTCACCTCCTGTCAGCTTTCACCCAACTCACGGAATGGAAAGAACACTAGGGCATTGGGTCTAAATTGGCCGAGGGATAGGAAACATGGAACGGTCCTAAATGGAAAGTATTCAGGTTCAAAACAAGTTTGTAGGGGGAAACCATACAGGAATCCATGTGAGGCAGCCTAGAAATGTTTACATGAAAAGCAGCAAAAGTCGGGGAGAAAGAAGCACCAAAAGAAGCAAGAAGTCCAAACTCATGGATGTCCTCAAATCTAAAGAGGAATTTCAGCAATTAAATGTTCAGCAAGTGTCTGGGAGCCAGGAGCGGGAAGTTTTGTAGTACCAGTTAGGAGATACATATAAAGGACTTCTAATCTGGAGAATGAAAAACTAAAATTGAAATACATGGTAAGGTTGTGTTAAACAAGAGATTTTGAACTTATTTTAAAAGGAGCAAATCAAAATAAAGCATAAATAACAACAGCAACAAAGTTTTTCTTTAAGACCCTGTGGTTTCATTTCTGTTTCCTTTATTTTACCCCTGAAATCAAAGGGATGCATCTTTTGATTTCTTGATTTTTCTTCCCAAATCAGAAAGAAACAAAGATAAATATTAGAGAAATATGTGAGAGAGAAAATGTGCTGTGGAGAAGTTTTTAGAAACAGGGCAAAGGAACAGAAAACTCTCTCCTAATAAATTGCTCTAAAGAAATGTCATCTTAATATTTGCTAGTTATTTTAATAAACTGATATATTTTTAAAGTTCCAGATTGGAATAATTAGTATAATAGGTAACATTTGAATTGTCAAAACAAACTAAAAGGGTAAGTATTATTTTTGTCCCCTTTCACAAGGAGGAAACTGAAGTTAAACAACCTTCTTGGGATCACACAGTTTATGTAGAAGCAGCTGGGGCTGGAACCCTGGTCTGTCTCATGTGAAAGTGCATGTAATTAACCATGAGCATAAATATTCACTCAAAGTCAGCGTCTCTTAGTTTCATTTGAACTGTCCTAAACTTGTCTTAGCAATGACATACTCACATTTTTGGAAACACAATGAAGAAAAGTTTTTGCTGAAATTGCAAAACAACCTTCCTACAGGAGATAACATTAAACCTTCGAGGCACTGGCTGCTAGAAGTGATATCATTGATGAGTGATGGGTGGGACACTAAGCCAGCCAAGCAAATGCCACTCTACTGCCTGATACCCCATGCTTCTCTGTGACAACACTTGTAACCCTCATTCCAAGGCTTGACATAGCATGGGCTGCACAGTAGATGTACAATACACACTTTGCATTCAGTAGTTATTTCTGAACTGAAGTGAATGTCTTCCATCAAATATTGGCTCAAGGATCACTTGACCTCCTTGAAGCCATCTATGGTAGTCATGACAGTCACACCTGTCTCAATTCAGTCTAGTTTCTTTTTCATTTGGCCCTTTGCTAGCTCTAACTTATGTCACAAAGGTTAACTAAGGATTACATGAGATTAATGTAATTAAAACTATTCTGGAAGATATAAATTTCTATGTGGATATTAAGCATTATTATCATTGTATATACTGCCACACCCTTGGTAGTCATGCTTATGAATCTGTGTTTGTATTTCACATACATTGAGGCATACTGTAGGCCAAACAAGTAACACTTGATTTAATCTCACAGCAACTTTCATAGGTAGTTAACTTGGCCCAGTTAAGAATGTAAGGAGTAGAGAAGTTGTGAAAGGTTAGCTGCAATATAACAAACCCCGAAGTCTCTGGTTATCCACAAGACCTATTTATGAAAGTCGGTTTCATAAGCAAGATTTCCTCCTGTGGATTGCCCTTGGTACTGGTCTTTCTGTTTATCCTATTTAGTAAGTCTCCTCCAACTCTATGGTAGAGTTAGAGTCCCCAGATCCTTGAAGTGAGGGGTGGCTAAGTGGCCAATGAAACCAACAGGTACCAGGACAGGCAGGGTCACAAAGTGAGTGGAAGCGACATGTGTCATATCAGGTGGAAGCCTTAAAGAGCCACTGTGTGAATTTCCACAATGCCAACCGCTGCCACCATGACTGATGATGCTCCACAGTATGGAGCTGCCATGAGCCTGTGCCCCTGAGAATTAGCAGGTAGAGAAGAGCTCCCAGTTGACCCATGATGATCACAAAGCATTAAGTGAGGAATAAGTCTTGGCTGTTAATAACCAGAGACTTGGGGGTTTGTTACCGTGCAGCTAACTTAGTCTTTCCTGACTGATATAAAAATCCAGCTCTTTTCTGGACACGGTCACTGTGGGAATGGAGTAACAGGAAACCAGAAGGGTGGTTGGATCTCATTAGGGGCAGTAAGTTTTTCTCAAGCTTCCCTTAGGAATATTGCATTAAATGAAAATGAGTACCCTTCAGGAAACCTGAATGCATAATGCAAACAAGGATACACAAGTGCTTTACAGATTATAAATCACTCTGCAAATACTAGTTGTAACAACACTTAGGTCTCACCCGCAATTGTAGCCATGATTACATGTTTTCCTATTTTGTAAGTCCATAATATTTACTCAGCTCCCACTAAAGAAATGTACTTACTTACAGTGTTTGTAGACAAGTCAAAGAGATCAGAGATAACTTTCCTAATCTATGCAGCAAACCAAATATACATGAGGAAGACTAAGGCCACTTGGTAGAATATGTAAAATTTTAAATGAGTGCTTCTGTTACCCTTTTTCTTATTCATAAACTCCAGAGATACTACAGGAGAGATAAGCTCTTCTCCACACCATGAACACAGAAAGTGGAGCACAGCATGGGGCTAGTAGTTTGCTTAGGAATGGACAGGGATGCCACTACAGGACTCTCACTGCCTCTTCCCTTTGCTCCTCTTGGCACGATGACAGGCAGAGGTGCACAGACTCTGTAATTGTTTTGTTTATGCCAACCTTTTTATAAGGAATAAACTTGAGGCTTAGCGATATATCGTTAGGTTGGAAGGTGACATTATTAAAACTTCCTAATCCCCACACCTACAAGATTGAGATATTAAGAGCATATTTTTCTAAATGGCAATGGAAGTATATTAAAGCTTACTAATAAATATGTAAGTCCCTAAAATTTGAGAAAAGACAAGCAATGATAATATAAACTCTTTTTCTTACCACTTAGACGGGAAAGGCTTGCTCAGCGTAGCTGGCCTCAGTTAGAAACAACAGCCACATTAGACAGAATGTGTGGTTCTCACCTATGGTTTCTGAGGGAAAAAAAAAGTCTAGACTTAGTCTCTAGAGGCAGATACTGGAACTTGGTCTTTTAGCTTCTGGTTAGTTCTATTGCTACCAAACAAGGAAAAAGCAAGATTTCCTCCTGTGGACTGCCCTTGGGACTGGGCTTTCTGTTTATCCTATTTAGCGAGTCTCCTCTATGAGTTTTCAGAGCTTCATGCATGCTGTGAGCTGTTTCTCAAACAAAAACCCCTTTCCTAGAGGGCACGAAGCAGAGGCCCCCCATATAAGGTACAGCCACACCACATGTGGCTCAGTCTAGGCTTGTCAAACTTCAAATGGTGCCCCTGGCTGAGTCTCATCTCAGGCCTGTACCACTTTCTCATCGTCACTCATCCTCTAGGAGGAAAGTGCTCTCCCTGATTTCCAACCATTTTCTTCGTGACGGTCAACCTCCACAGACAACACCCACCCTCTCCCATTTCTTATCCAAGTCACCCCTTCCTGCCTTTACTTTTCTCTGGTTCTCTCTTCAGATGGTTTTACTTCACTCTACCCAATTCCATCACATACCCGGATTCATGCACCAAGTAAATGTCCATGTGGACAAAGTGACTGCATTTCTGTAAGTAACTCCAACCAAAAAGTTCTACCTAGAATGGGTAGAATTAGGAAAGAAATTCTGCAGACATACCACACCCTTTTCCTGAGATGGACTAATGATTCTTGGAAATATTCTACTTACTTATACCCTCCTTTGTTCCCAAAAGGATTCAGGGCAGCATCTCTGAAAATAAAGCTCATGCCTTCTTTGAAGTCTAGGAGAGCATATGTTGCTGACATTTGTCAAAAAAAGTAGCAGTTTTTACATTAGTAAAAGGCACCCTTCCATTCTTATGTTAATACACAGCAAAGAATTAATATTTAACTTCAAATTGCTCCTGAAACCTTGTGTGAATAACCTTGTCTAGAAGAATGATCTATATCTCAATTTATATGGTTTTGAGAATTATCACATGTAAACTCTAAGTAAAATAAGAAAAGGAAGATTCTGGAGAGACGCAGATGGGAGAGAGAGACAGCAAAACTGCCACAGAGAATGCAATTTGTCTAGGGTTGTCTGGGGTCCTGGATTATCAAGATTGTCTGAATTCTGGTTGTTTCTCTGCCACTGTAGCTTGGAAAGGCTTGTCGAGATGTCCACTCTTCCATATTGGATAAATATGTCCCATGGCTGGACCATTTGAGTTCAGTGAGGCCAGGAACTTAAGTGTGTGGCCTTCAATTAATAAAAAGCAATGAAACTGCTTGAGGGTAAAGATCACTGGGATGGATTTTTCTTGCTCCTTTGGGAGAAATAAACCAAAGTGTTCAACAAAACCACAACTGACTGACTTTCTCACGGGTTTAGAACATGGATACCTCATTCCCAGCGCTCACTCAGTCATCCCTCAGATCGGACATAATGTTTGATTTTGCAAGGTCATTTTGCCACCATGAATTTCTCCTGAACTCTTAAGTGGAGACAGCATCAGCAGGGCAAGTGCTGCAAGACCCTTGTCAGCACTGGGAGTTTTTACTGTTGCCTTTTTTTCTTTCTCACATGTGATCACTGACTAGAGGTGAAGTAAGTCCTTCTCGGGGTGGGGCAAGAGGCATGTCTAAGGATGAGTTTCCCTATAATTTTGTCTTTCATTTACTTTTTATAGTTCTGCAGCTAGCTCAGAGGACTCCAGGGACCTTGCGACTAGAGCACAAGATCTTGACATACTGCAACTAAAGGCAAAGGCAGTGAGCAATCTCAGCTCAGCACAGCTGAGAAGGCAGGGGTCAGGCCTGGAAGTCATCAGATGAAAAACTCAGAGCAAAAGTTAACATGAAAATATTGGCAGTTGGTATACCACCAGAACCTCAGCAATTCATTCCTTGCGTCCTCCCTGCCTTTCCAGACCATTAGCTCTCACTCTGAATTCAAAGTTAGGAAAGGATCCTCCTCTTTGCAGAGATTTTATGAATTCCTGGTACTCGCTAAAGTAGAGTGTCATTCACTCTGATCCACCTTCTCTTTGGGGTACTAGTTGATTCCCTGCAAGCCCTAGTGATGCCTAGGTCTAGCCTACACAGGTCACAGTTCAAGGAATCAGACCCACTTATGTCCCTCAAATATCTCACTTACGGGCTGAATACTTACAACATATAAATATCAAACAGCCATTTGTCAGCTCTACGTGCAAATAAGTCACCATCCAGAGAGAGGCTATTTCAATGAGAACCGATAAGGGAGGTTGGTTAAGCTGTCTCCAAAAAGTCAGTGAAGGTTGGGCAAGGATAAAGGGAGGTTTCCCTGTTAGGAAATGGAGGGAAAAAGGGAAATTCCCTAAATAAGAAAAAAATTAGGACAAGGCCACCCAAGTAGAGAGACACCCCTAAAATGACTGGTCAGTGTGAGTTGACACTGGAGCAGATGCTAAAAGAAATGGCAAGCTCTCTTTCCCAGAGGTCAGCTGGCACCAGAGGCCCAGGATTGGGGTTATTAGGCCATAGCTGAAGCCTTCCTGGCTCAACTTCTCTCCCCGAAGGTCTCTTGCTACCCAATAGGCCAAGAGCTGCTAAATCTAACTGAATAACATAAATTATGTAATCTTTCTCTCTGGGGATTTTACGATTAGAGGAGATTTGTAGAGACCTCCGAAGTGCCGCTCTCAAATTAGACACTAGATTAACATCCACTCCTTCATAATTCTATACTCTGTCTCCTACGTAGAGTTCACCTGATTTGCAGTGAAAAGAGAGGTGGCCTGAAAAATACTCAAAGACATGCTGTAGTTAAATAAGAGCTAAAAGTTTCAGCCTACACGTTCCTTTTTAAATGAAGATCCTAGTGCAACTAAAATAGGATGGTTCTATTCTAACACATGTAAAGATATTTATCACAGTTGGCAGAACAGAATCATTTCTTCTCAGTGGTATTATTTTGTTCCTTTCTCAATGTTTATAAAAGTAGAATCTTTAAAAGGCTAAACTATAAAATACTGTCCCACAGCTGGGCACCAAAAATAAGTAATCAAAATTCAAATGGAAACACATTGCCCTGGCTTGTTGATCATAGTGAATAAAGATATAACTAGCTGAAGCTGATGATATCTGACACTGAAAAATGACCCATGGCATCAATGGGGTACTGGCTAGCACCACCTTGCAGGAGCTGATTATGTGTGTTTCTTCCCAATTTTATATTCAGTGTTCCTACTTAGCAGCTTGAAATTGGCCATAATCAGAGTTTTTAGACAAGGAAACTGGCAAAATCCATAAATCACAACTTTTCTGTTTATACCCCCCACCCCCAGCCAGTTGTTAAACATTTACCAACACGCCATGGCACAGACTTCTACTTTAATCATAGCTGAGCCTAATTTTTTAAAAAGCAATCATATTTATCTGTTGTATGCTATTATACCAACTCATAGTTCATCAAGAAGACAGCAACAAGATTTCAATTCAGAGATGGGTATGCAGACAGACAGGATTCTCTCATGACCCCAGGGTTATCTCTCAGTTAACTGACAACAGCTAGCTGGTACCCGAGACTCACCAGCCAGCAAGTGGGAGCCTTCTATGCCCAAACTCAACTTCTCCCAGATCTGAGGGTCCCAAGATCTCTAGATCACGGCAGCTGGCATTTCCCAGAACTCCCCTTTAAACAGCTGGCACCTAAGCTCAGGTTGTCAGAGGCTGAAGCCCAGATCCTCAGGGTGTCCAACTGTGCTCCAGTCCAAGCATCTCTTTTCTATAGGAAGCCAAGAGGACAGGCACCCATGCATGCACTGGCCCTTCCAGCAGCCTGTGTCAAATAATGCTGCTCACCCAGTGTTTGCATAATGATGGGGAAACAGACACAGGGTCCTGCAAAACCACTATTCATCCACTGAGTCTACATGGTCTCTCTGGATGGCATCTACCTTGCTATTTACCTAGAAACCGACTTACAAAGAAACCACCTATAAACATAGCCTTCTTTTAAATTCTATCTGCCACCCTTTTTACTCCCCAACCTAGCAGTGCCTACAACATTGTTAACCAAAGTTAACTGTCTCTAATGAGAGAGTAAGTGAACATTTTTTATGACAGTTTTCAACAAGCAAAAGGAAACATTTAGTATAGGGCCTTTGGGTTGAAACAAGCAAACAAAAAAGAAATGGCTTCTAGTATTTGCCTGCAACACATTATGAACTGGCAGAGGACAGACAACATTTTCTGTTCATGCAAAAGAAGCATAATGCAGAATCTCTTTGTAAGTGAAGACCAAAGTAATCTAGGCATTTGGTGTTACCAACACATCCTTCATTTTGCTGCAAACAGTACAACCACACTCCCCCTGACACACGTACCACAAATTCACATGCACAATTAAAAGATTTTAAAAATGATGCAGATTTGAATGACCACGTCAGTTCTTTTGTATGTAAAAGCCTATATTTGAAAAGGGAGATGAAGAAGAAAAATAAAAAACAAAATTAATAAGTTCCTGGAGTTCAGCCATGAAATATGATTGAGATTAGGAGAAGGGTGAAACTGTGGTCAAGCTCTTGATGCAAAAGCCCTGCTTGCCTGTAACCAGATGTAAATCATAACATCTCCATGGAGATGAGCGGGCAGATGCCCAGTGGAATTTTCATGTCCACATTTAGAGGGTGAGAATTTCAATGGTTTATGGATTCCAAGTCTTTGGGGCTAAACAAGGAATTTTATCGAACATGAAACTCTTCTGGACTCTCTAAACAAGGCAGCCTGATTTTTATGGGCTGATCTCAAAAGGCTCCTTTATTTCTCTATAGCAGATGCTTCCCTGGTCTTTACGTCACTGTGAAGCTACCTCAGGAAGTGAGAAATATAACTCTAACCCTAAAAGCTAGCTTGCTATGCCCAGTGTTTCGACATGGACCATCTCTTGTCCCACTGATTTTATGTCATAGTTATTGTTACTTTTCTTCATTTACAGGTACTCAGTTGGGAGTGAGATGATTGCATCTGACAACCTTTTAAATTTTATTTTATTATTTATGCGAAAGTAAATGCGACCAGGAATATTATTAACATTAATGCTTAATACCAAGTAAAACTTGGTGACAGGCAAGAAAAATGTTCCAAGAAATCCAAAGACAAAACCTCAAAACCCTAGCATGACATATCTGGGTCTTGAATGTCCTCTGATTTAAGATATATCATCAAGATAATGCGATGATTATAAGGAACATGGGAGTCAATATTTTAAGGAAATCATGAGGATCTGTGAGCAAGGGTGGAATCGATTTTGACGCTAATAGGGCTGAAGCCATGAGATCCTTCACAGGAAAAGAATCTACCCTCTCTTTTCTCCTCCATTTTTCTAAATATTTGCAGCCATGACTTCCATACGTGACGAACTCCACAGAAATGTTCAGATTTTGTTAAGGGGTATGTTGAGATGGGCATTCTCATGTAATACTCACGAAAGCATAAATTGGTACCTTTAAGGGAGGCAATTTGGCAAAATAAACCAAGAGCCTTACAAATGCTCAATTCTTTGTCTCAGTATTCCTCTACTAAGAATTAGATACGATAGCAAACAAACAAAACACCATAAATTTCCAAGTATAAAGGAATGATTAAGTAAATAAAAACATATCAATAGGAATAAAATAGTGCATTGTTATTAAAAATGTTTTTTTACAGAATACTGAACGTGTTGAGGATATGTTATAATATTCTATCAAGTGAAAAAAAGACTGATACAAAATTGCATATACATTATGTCCTCAATGTACACATATACACATAAATACACACAGACAGACATAGTAGACAAAACACTGGGAAGAAATATGCCAGAGTATTTAAAGTGGTTATTTCCGGATGGAAAAGTGGAATAATGATGACTTGTATTTATTTTTATTTATACTTTCCAGTGGTTTACATTGAACAATGGTTACTCAATTTTTTCCAGACTTACATTTATAATTACAAAGGTGATATAGAAATACTATAGAAACATCAAGAATTATAAAAATGTATGAAGTAAAAAGATGGAAGTACTCTCCCTACTCATTCTCCAGATGTTCCCACTTTAATAGCAGGAAAAGTTTAGAGTTTACCTTTCCAGACTGTTTATGTCTATGTGTATATACCCAAGTACATCCTACTTTGGATATATTTGCATGTTATTATAGAGAAATGTATCATTTTTAATTTACTTTAATTTTTAGAGCTGTTTTAGATTTGCAGCAAAATTGAGCAGAAAGCACTGAAGAGTTCCCACGTACCATATCTCTGCCTGCTCCCCTACCCCAGACAGCCTCCCCCACTACCAACGCTGCACACCAGAGTGGTATGTTTGTTACAGTCAATGAACCTACATTGACACGTCACCATCCGAAGTCCACAGTTCACATTAGGGTTCACTCTTGGTACTGTGCATTCTATGGATTTTGACAAATATATAATGATACACATCCACCTTTATAGTATCACACAGAACAGTTTCACTGCCCTAAAAGCTTTTTCGTGCTCCATCTATTCATCTTCCCCCCCAACCCCTAGCAACCACTGATTTTTTATTGTGTCCATTGTTTTGCCTTTTCCAAGGTGTCATATAGTTGAAATAATACAGTATGTAGCCTTTTCAGATTGGCTTCTTTCACTTAGAAATATAAATCTAAGTTTCTTCCATGCTTTTTCATGGCTTCATAGAATATTCTATGTGTACGTGAGAAGAATGTGTAGTCTGCTGTTGTTGGGTGGAGTGTTTTGTGTATGTCTATTAGGTCCAGTCATCTACAGTACTGTTCAATTTCCTTATTGATCTACTATCTGTTGTTCCATCTATTATTGAAAGTGAAGTATTTAAGTCTCCTACTATCATTGTGTTCCTATCCATCCCTTGAATGGATAAAGAAGATGTGGTATATACATACAATGGAATATTACTCAGTCATAAAAAGGAATTAAATTATGCCATTTACAGCAACATGGATGGACACAGAGATTACCATACTAAATAAAGTAAGCCAGACAAAGACAAATATCACATGATATCACTTCTATGTGGATTCTAATTTTAAAAAATGATACAAATGAACTTATTTACAAAACAGAAATAGACTCACAGACACAGAAAACAAATTTACGGTTACCAAAAGGGAAATGGGGTGAGGGAGGGATAAATTAGGAGTTTTGGATTAACATATACATACTACTATGTATAAAATAGATAAACAACAAGGACCTACTGTATGGCACAGGGAATTGTACTCAATATCTTGTAATAATCTGTAAGAGAAAAGAATCTGAAAAAGAATATATATATTCTTATGTATACATATATATACACATACATATATATGTATATAAATACATATATATACATACATACATATGTAAATAAAACTGAATCACTTTGCTGTACACCTGAAACTAACACAACGTTGTAAATCAACTATAGTTCAATTTTTAAAAAAAGTCTATTAGTTTAATCAAAGATATTAGCATGTCAGGTATTTGTTCCCCTGTGGCTTCTGCATGATTTCTGAGAGATGGGGAAATGTCCAATACTAACCTGTCATTTTCAAACCAGACATGAGTGGCTTTTCAAAAATTCTGTAGCCCCTTGTAGTTTTACATTTATTAATTATATGCTCATATCCTTGATCATTTCTTTTTTACTTTAGGTATGTTCTATTAGTCATAAAAAAATAAAACAAATTGAAAATTAATAAAATATTTTCTCCAAGAAGGGTGGCAGTGACCATGATGTGAGTAGCAAAGTCAGAGCTGATAGGAAGGTGCAGTCTTTAGTCTGATGGGATTTAGTCTTTGAAATATCCCCATCAGGGTCCATGACCTAAGAAGTCTTCTTTGGTGAGAACTCAGTGGGCTCATTCCTGAGCCTAGCTCATCATCTGGTTATTTTAGGTGCCATTTGAGAAGTATAATGAGAGAGTGAGACATGGGAAAGGTAAGCTTCCCTGAGTGACCTTGAAATTTCTTTTGTAACATCTGTTTTCTTCTCTTTCCCTTGTTGTCTTCCCATCATCAATAGGACTGTCAGGGGCCACTTGCTTTGTCATAAGAATTTGAAGAAAATAACTGAATAAAATTTATTTTATTTGAAATGACTTGAAACTTAGATACACTCAGACCTAGGGTTTAATCTCTTTCTTGCTCAATTATGCAGCATATAGAAAAGGCAAGCAAGACAAAACAAAACAAAAATGCACTCCTAATTCGTACATGCACAGATACCAATGAGCTGAGGTGAAATGATGTCACTTTTCTCTTTCTACTTTTATAACTTCCTAGTCATTTTGGTCAAAATTAAGTAAGTCAAATCTCTGATCACAATATAGACATATTACAAATTGTTTTGTATGTCTACATACATGGGGTTGAGTCCAACTTTCCTCTTCATCATTATAGATTAGGAAGAAGTCATAAATTGGGTATAAATTGGGGAGAAGGCATTTAAATAGTTAAATTTAATATTAATATAAATAATATATAATTATACAAATTAAATAACTAAATATTTAAATTTAAATATTGTGGATTATCCAAAACTCTCTAACTGTATTCCCTCAGATAGACTATAATAAGACAAGACTAGTTACAGGACTGTTATTTTTCACAACTACCAAAATGCCATCAATTACTGAAGTATTTATGCTCAAACAGAAAAGCACAAAGTTGTAATTTTACAATTTCAAGATCTTGAAAACAGATAGTAGACAATATTATCAATCACTTCCAGGTGGTGAGAAGGGAATGAGGAAAAGAAAAATAGGATAGAGTAATGATTCTCAAAAACTTAAACAAAAGGTAGATTAATCACATTATTTCCTTCTTAAAATGTTTGTTCTAGATACAAGTACCCAGTTTACACATGGTTAACACACCATGAAGGGACAATCTATAACCTAAACTACTGCAGATCCTGCCTACATGACTCATATTGCCAGACATTAACTGATTTTGAAGTAGCTGGATTTTCCTCTCTAATTTCAAAATCAGTTTGGCAAAAACTGGAAAAGTGTAATGAAAAGCAGAGGAAGATACTCCCAAAACTACATAAAAATGCATTTGGAAGTTAGCTTGCGTTATTCATGATAAAATCTGCAGAAAAATTAGCCTTTGCATTATGAAGAACATTTGGAAAATATTTTTGAAATTTTGGTGACACCCCATTCTTTCTGAAGAAAATTAATCACAATACTGAGTAGAAAACGCAAGGGAATTTTCAATGAAATGTTTTCTTTCTTTTTTACTGATGCAATATTTGAAATGGGAGCACAGGGCATTTTTCTGAGCAAAGCAGTTGTCAGCAAGCATGACTCTTTTCAGCAAATCAGCTGTTGTTTTCTTTTTTTTTTTAATAGATTTATCTATCTATCTGTTTATTTATTTGGCTGTTTTGGGTCTCGTTGCTGCACGCAGGCTTTCTCTAGTTGCGGCAAGTGAGGGCTACTCTTTTGTTGTGTGTGGGCTTCTCATTGCGGTGGCTTCTCTTGTTGCAGAGCATGAGCTCTAGGCATGCAGGCTTCAATAGTTGTGGCATGTGGGCTCAGTAGTTGTGGCTTGCGGGCTGTAGAGTGCAGGCTCAATAGTTGTGGCGCACGGGCTTAAATGCTCTGTGGCATGTGGGATCTTCCCAGAGCAGGGATCGAACCCATGTCCCCTGCATTGGCAGGCGGATTCTTAATCACTACGCCACCAGGGAAGTCCTATCACCTGTGGTCTTCTGAACAAATAACTATGGACATCAAATTAAAAGACATGAACTCAGTCTCTGTTTCCAAATGAATTGCGGTCTTCATTATTGAGTGAATAATTTATAAGTCTTTTGCATGTTCTTCATGTATCCTTCCTCTCTTCCAACAAACACACTTATTTCCAGGTAAGAGGTAAAAAGCCTTTGTTGGAATCACATGGAGTCCAGATCAGAGTTGGGACCAGAGCCCAGAGCATCTCCCCTGCTGGCTCAGAGGTTACCTCCTGGTCATGTTACCTGACTTGTTTTTCTTAAGATCTCTGTTCCTTAACTTGGTAGCATGGAAAAACTGTTCTGGTTATCACAGCTGGAAAAAGCAACTCACTGCTGTGTGATAGGATCTTGGCCAAGCAGAAGCTAAAGCATGTCGATGACTTCTACCCAAAGGTAATGACTGTTGGCTGTGACCCATGAATTCCTACCCTCTGGCCTAGGCACTTTACATTTGAGGTTCCCTTGGGTCTACTGGGCTTATAAGACAGAATCTCTGTGGAAACAGAAGCAACACAGCCAAGAGGACTAAGGCAAATATTATGTACAAATTGAGCAACACTCCTACTGGTCATGCTGTCAATGACTAATATACCCAAATCAGTGTGGGTGCTTCAAGATCATCCATCACAGCAACATAAAGGGATTTCTTATTCCCTATTCCTTCCCATTAGTTATTTCTATGACCCTTTCTCTGTTGTTCACCAATACATGGCAAATCATGCCAATTTGTGGAAAATGACACATAGAGGGGGAGTGAATATTCAACTGGGCTGTTTCAGCTATGGAAATGAGTTAGAACCAAAGGGAAGAATTTCAAGTCAAAAACTGTCCCTAGTCTTTAAGTTCAATTTTTTTCTTTTGTGCCAGTAATACACGTCCTTCAGGAAACAGAAGAAAAAGAAAGATTCACACACCCCCACGATGAACACCCTTCTTCTTGCACACAGCCAATTTTCCCTTTCTCTTGCACTCTCCCCACCTTCTTTCCTCCCTTACTGCCTCTTTCTCATCCACTCTCCCCACCTTCTTTCCTCCCTTTTTTCCTTTCTCATCCACTCTCCCCACCATCTTTCCTCCCTTTTTTCCTTTCTCATCCACTTTCCCACCTTCTTTCCTCCCTTTTTTTCCTCTTTCTCATCCACTCTCTCCATTCATCTATTCACTCATCCTTTCAACAAATAGTCATTGAGTGCCAGATGATATTCTAGGAGCTTGAATTCATCAGTGATCAAAGTAGACAGAAATCCTTGCCTCCATGGAGTCTGGATTCTCCTTTTTCCTGCATGTTTCATTAGCAGTGCTGATATAGTTCAAGGACTCCTAGAAGCACCTGTTCTGTTGCTTTGGTCCACAAGTGCTGTCCCTCTTCCATGACACCTGTATTTTCTCTGCTTGCAGGTGAGGAGAACACACAGGGGAAAAGAAGAGCTACCCCTAGGCACTGCAGAACCGAGGGATAAACAATTCTCAATCCTGTGAAGAAACAGCACAACCAAACTGAACCCAAGTGCAGCATCACAGCCCATGTAGGCTTTCTAGTCCTCTAGACTGGAAGTTAAGTCAGAGGTTATTGGTATAATTCTATCTGGCATTAGAGAAAAGGGTAGGATTCAGAGTCACACGGACCAGGGGATGCATTTTAGTTCTGCGGTCTGGGGGTAGGTCAAACGACCTCTTTAGGTCTCAGTATCTTCAACTCTTAAGTGAGTTTAACATCATTTACCCTGTGGGTTCTATCATTATTTTATTCATTCATCGATTCATTCATTCAATGAGTATTTATTAAGCCCCTACTGTGTACTAACACTGCTGTAAATACTGGAGATATAACAATGAAGAGACAAAAATTCTTGCCTTCATGGAGCTTCCATGGAGAGAATACGGTCTATTACATAGGTAACTTAGATTCACCTTATCTTTCGGTAACAATAACTGAAGCAATGAATGTTCAGAACTATTCTTAAAGCAGAATAAAAATTAGCATGCACCCAGCATATACATCTTCATTATGTTCTACCTTGAACTTGCTACGCAGATGAGCTCAGCCAGGCCAAGTGCAGCAGGAAAAAGAGCTTTAGTTAGTGATGTTCTTCATACACTATGGGTAAAATCACCTACTCCTGCCTGGGAAAGATGCCACATAAGTGTAAGTAAGAGCTAACAAAGTACTAACTACTTAACAACGGCTCCTGTTGGGTATCCAATGAAGCAGATTATCTGAGAGACCAAGGAGCCTGAGAAAGGCTTTGGGGGCTGGGTGAAAGCTGCACCACCCAAGGCAGCAAGAAGCCATCCTGTGCCCAGGACATCTGATTCCTCCACCGAGGGATGAGGGATATTGTCTTCCACAGCCCTTTCCTTTAGAACCTGATGTTTTCAATTTCTCTTTGAAGTTTATTCCCATTTTCCAAGGCTTAAAAACCATGCCCAAGAGAACACCAGCTATGAAATTAATGAATGTGTGTCTCTATTTGTTCTGCCAGGTCATTGAAAATCTCTTGACATAGTTTTGAGTTACAGTAAAATTAAAATGTTTTCTTGATCATTGAGTAACACAGAAAGAAAGAAATGGAATTAGTCTGAAAAGATTAGTTTTCACAAGGCCATTTCAGTAACTACCAGAATGTTTTCAGAATCTTCTCTAGTTCCGAAGTAGACAATATGAGTGATCTTTTGCTTTTTAAAAGTGGATTTTCTGGTTATATTCTACTTTAAATTCCCTTATGAAGTAGATAAGGTAGATGTTATAAATAAATAAATGTTATAGAAAATTATAGTTACTTTGGGATTTATATAAATTCTAAGAATAATGAATCTCATTTGTTGGCTGAGAGTTAATGTGTCACAGGACTCTACTGATTTGAATGCATAGTATTTATCCTATGTCCTTTTTCATACACTATTCTCCTACTTTATTAGACCTCTTTATTTTTTTTATCCAAATAATACTCTCTCTAGGTCTCTGAAGATTTAAGAGCTCCATGAAAGCAAGGATTTTTGTTGTTCTGTTCACTGCTGTATCTCCAGAGCCTAAAACAGTACCTAGTATATAGTAAATGGTCAATATTCATTGACTGTTGAATGAGTTTAGTTCTCAAATTTTAGATGATGATAGCTAATATATAGCACTTAGCATGTGTCAAACACTTTTCTAGGAACTTTACACATACTAATTTATTTAATCCTCAAAATATAACCCTCAGAGACACTGAGTGGATACAAATTTGTCCAAGTTTGGTGACAGAAGCAGAATTTGAACTCAGGTGGTCTGGTCCAGAGTCTGTGCAATTAACTACCATGCTCTTACTGACTCTCTAAGTTAGGATAGTTTTTTTAATTAATTAATTCTTAATTTTATATTTTTAAAATGATTTTATTATTAAACTAATTTTAGTCTTTTATGCATTTAATAGATATTACATTTATATATTTATAAAAACCGAAAGGTACAGAGAAGCATAAACCTGAACGTCTCCCCTTCATTGTCCTTGAGCCAAGCAGAGGCAGCCAACAGACAGCTTCAGTCTACTGTGGCTCTGCCCTCTCTAGACAAGTAACTTTGGGCAAACTACTAATCTTTCTATGCCTTACTTCTTGTATGAAAAACGGGCATAATAATGATAGCTCTTCCATAGACTTTTTATGAGGATTAAATGAATTAATTTCTGTAACATGTTTAGAATAGTTCTGGTCACCGAATAGGTACCAATAAGTGTTTACTATTATTGGTTTTATTAGTTTTCTGTATCCTTCCAGATATTTTATTCATACGCAAGATATACACATATATGCACCCACATATACACTTTCTCTCCCTCTTTTTTATTTTTAAATAGTATTCTGTACCTTGCTTTTCTCACATCACTGTCTCGAAACTTTAATTAAAAGATAAGTCCATGAATACATTTTCTTTTGGAGTAACATGTTCTCAGCCTTTCCAATATATCACTTCTTTGCTCACAGAAAGTTATCTATGGCTTCCTGATACTGTTGTATCATTTCTCATTTTGGGGATAGAAATTAAGGAAGGATAGCCATTCTGGGGGCAACATGGGGCTGACAGGCGTCAGCAAAGTCACTTCGTGGAAAATGAGTGATGGTACAGATTCTGACTTTCTGAAATGCGTTCTGATGTCAGTGGCGGTGGCAGCACCATGAGTTTCTGCATCAAGAGGCTGGGTGGTAGGGAAGGTGGGGCCAGGGGTGAGGTCTTAGAGCACACTTGCACAGTAACCCCCCTGTTTTCACCTAGATTTAATATCTACTTAGGGTGGGACTGTTTGAGGATGAAAGTTACAGAGGAAAAGCGCCAAGACCTGCCCTCTCCCCTTTCCATCAAGGCAATCCTTGGCACTTCCCCTGCTGGCTGGCTGGTACCCCCACACCTGGCTCTACCATTTGGAAAAACAAACAACAACAAAACAGAGAATCATAAGACTGACTTGCCTTCCTGTAAAACAGGAGCTGCAGCTATGGCCCAGTTGAGAGAGAATTACCACCCCAGGGAGTAAGCTACTGGGAGGAGCACATGAGGGGTTAGTTTCCATCATGATTGAATTTAGAGGGTAATTGACTCTTAAACAGGCAGGAGGGGCTTCCCTGGTGGCGCAGTGGTTGAGAGTCCGCCTGCCGATGCAGGGGACACGGGTTCGTGCCCCGGTCCAGGAGGATCCTACATGCCGCGGAGCGGCTGGGCCCGTGAGCCATGGCCGCTGAGCCTGCGCGCCCGGAGCCTGTGCTCCGCAACGGGAGAGGCCACAGCAGTGAGAGGCCCGCGTACCGCAAAAAAAAACACAAAAAACAAAAACAAAAACAAAAACAGGCAGGAGAAGTGCTTCAGAGAGTGGGAGTGTCTAGACACTGGCTGTGGGCCAAATCCCCTCTGAGTCGTTTTCTGTGGGACATGGAATCAGGGTGAGAGACCTGAACAGGATTACAGAGGCATCCTGTTCCAAGGAGCAAAAAAGACTGCAGCTGCCAGCAGAGAGCACCACAGACACTAAAATGTAAGGCCTGTGCCTCCTGCAGGAACAGTAGTGAGGGGGGCGGTGAAAGAGAATAAAAAACTGCGATCACAGATGTGTCTGGCCCCTCTCAGACACCATCCTTAGTCTTACAAACAAAAGGAAACCTGCAGGACAGCTCAGCACTGCCTTGAGTCTCTACATTAAAGTCAGGGGACCCTGTGGACTGCACAGAGATTTTAGGCCAGGAAAAATGCGACTCTCCAGACAGTTTGAATGGCTTGTAGGTCACAAGTTACTCAAGGATGTCAGGGAAACTTGGCAGCTACACACTGACTCTCTGATGATGAAACTTCAGTGCTGTAGGACGTCCCACTTTTGTAAGCTAGAGGCCACAGAGTAACCCCAGACCCCTGCTTCCCAGCCTTTCAATCCTCAGGAGCTTCTGAAGCCTTGAAGAGACTTCATCCCAAACTCAGCCAACCTGGCACTGAAAGGCTTCCTGTGCAATAGGAAGTCCCCAGGCAATGGCAGAATTGGCTTGGCCCATATCACCTTCAAGGGCTACCTCTCTGCTGGCTCTGCGTGCACAGAGCTTTCTTCTGGAATGCGGACACTGCATGGTTTCTTAGCTGTTTCAGCTGCTCTGAACAAACAAGTTCCCATCCTCAGGGAATTGAAACTACACAGTTTCACTCTGTCCTGTTGTGTTGGCAGCTGCCTTTCAGCATTGCCCTGTCCCCACAAAAACCTCAACACAGATCCCTTGCTTGCATGGTATATAATAGGACCTTTCATTCCTGCTTTGGCACATGCACCCCTGGGTTAAGAGTGCCATGGAAAAAAAAAAAAAAAAAAGAGTGCCATGGAATAGAGAAAGCATTTCGCAGAGTGTGGTGCTGGGGACCCCGTCCCATGCAACAGCTGAGTAGAGGCAAGTAGAAGTAATATGCATGCTTGCAGGGAAAGGAGGAAGATGAACCTTGGGAGAACCATTCCTGCAGCCAGGCTGCGTGCTCTGAACATCTACTGCATTTGTACTGTGCCAGGCACTGAGAGCAGCACCCAATCTTTGTCCTTAACATGTTTGGAGCTCCCAGGGGGATAGAGACCACAGAACCAAAGGTACCAGTCGAGGTTCTTGGTTACAAGCTGCTGAATCCATCTTTAATGAGACAGCTGGCTCTGTCTGGGAGCCAGGCTCTAAGGTCTCCATTCTGTCTTTATCAGTTACTAGCTGGAGGACCTGCATAACAGTTACTTAACCACTCTATGTTTTAGACTCTCATTTGTCAAACGAGGGCTGCTTCATTAGTACGTACCACTCGTAAGGATTAAAATGCTGAATCCACGGGAACTAATCGGGGCATTGCCTGACTCATATTTAACCTTCAGGAGATGTTAGCCATCATTATTATCAATTTATCCTCAATCAAAAAGCCATGGAAGCAGATTCAGAAAATGGCCAGGTACCAAGAGAGGCTGAGAAGCAGGATGCATAGAAAAGTTTATGCCACAGGCACAGCCTGATTAGAATGCTGCTCCGGCACCACTGCCGCTACTCACGTTAGCCAGCACTGCCACCCCGGCTGGTCACTCCAATGGCCACCACTGAACGCTGCTACCAGGCAATCAACTCTAAACTCATTGTTTTCTACCTGCTCCAAATTCAAAGTCCTGTATGGAAGCAAATAAGTGCCAAAGCTCAGTTTCCCTGTTTGAGACGCAGAAGGCAGGGTTAGGCAGAAGTCACATCTGGTCTACTCTCTTTTCTGTACTGGGAGGTTGTTCTCGGTCTCCTATCAAGGCTCTCACGTTGGTGGACTGCTCCACTGTAGTAAGGGCAACACTGACAACAAGAACAACATCAACAACCAAGACAGCAACAACAATAGCAACTGATAAACATCCATACAAAGGAGGGTTCAGGAGTAAAACTATGAAGTTAGGGCCACAGCATTCACTACTTATTATTTTTTTATTGAAGTATAGTTGAGTTACAATGTTGTGTTTCTGGTATCCAGCAAAGTGATTCAGATATATACTTTCCATATGCTTTTCCATTATAGGTCATTACAAGATATTGCATATAGCTCCCTGTGCTATAGAGTAGGACCTTGTTTATCTATTTTATATAGTAGTTTGTATCTGCTAATCTCTAAGTCCTAACTTATCCCTCCCCCCCTTTCCCCTTTGGTAACCATAAGTTTGTCTTCTGTATCTGTGAGTCAGTTTCTGTTTTGTAAATAAGTCCATTTGTATCATATTTTAGATTCCAAACATAAGCGGGTGCACAATTTAGAATCCCAGGTGTCATCCTTGATACCTGCCTCTCCCTTACCCACACCTCCAGTACATCACCTTTCAGTTTCATTGCTTCCCCATCACTTAAAATCCATCCACTTAATTTCAATTTCCTAATCCCAGCCACCATCACTGTGCTGTTAGACTATTATATCATCCTCATGGCTGATTCCCCTCCATGGACCCCAGACTCTGTTTAGTCTAGTCCCACAGAGCAGCCACAGTGATCTTTCCAAATTGCAGATATGAGACTCGATCATCCCTCCCGTTTTTAATGGCTTCATGAATCTCTTAGGTTAAGGACAAAGCTCATTAGCACGCGCACAGGGTCCTGTCTGTCTTGGGATCTCGCTCCCCTCTAAATCCACGTGCGCTCTGCTCTGGTTTCCCTTCCTCATTCCACTCCAGCCACAGTGCTCTCTGTCCAGTCCCGATGAGCCAGATGCTCTCTCTTGCCACAAAGCCTTTGCCCATGTTTGGCACTTTTCCCCCCTCTTCTCTTTTGATCCCTATCATTATTCAGTGCTACTTCCTCATGGGGGGCCTTCTCTGACCTCCCTGACCAGGACAAATCTTTTCATTACAGGCTCTCACAGCATCCTGAATCTCTCCTAAAATGGCATCACAATTGCCATTTTTCATCTGTGTGATTATATATATGTCACATGAAAATATGGACTATGTGTGATTCCGTTCACCATTGCCTAGCAGCTCCCATGTGTTGAGTAGACTGACTGAATGAATGAGTTGAAAAATGGCTTCTCATTGGAAGTTGATATAACCTTGATGTTTCAGGAATGAGTGAGAATTCGTTGGATGGAGGAAAGGAGGAATAAAAGCATTCCAGGAGAGGAAACAGGGAAATCAAAAGTCACAGGACATGCGAGGGAAGGGTGTGTTCAGAGAGAGTTTAGCATGGCCAGCGTGTGAGTGATGGGAGATGGATGAGGGAGAGAAGAAAAGCAGCAAATAAGGCTGGTGAGGGTTGTGTCTTGGTTGCAAAGGTCCTTGAATGCATGCTGAGGTATTTAGACCAGCATTTCTCTGTCAATGTGGAGAGAATCTGATTAAGCAGAGAAATTAAGCATCAGAAATGCAGAATGAGGGTTGAATCAAGAACATACCTTCTGTCTTTAAAATTTTTAATATCAAATTAGTAACTATTTGTACTTCCACAGCAAAGTTCTAGTTATTCATTGTATAATTTAAGAAAGTTGTTTCAAAGATGCCTTAAACTATGTTTAGATGTCTGTTTTAAGTAAGTGCAATCAGAGTTTTTTGTTATTCCCTACTTCCAATAATTGTCTCCCAAATGATTATTCTGCACATTCCAATGAACAGATGTCACATAACCAGCTGGAAAAAATCAGTTACATACAACATGATCAATCAATAGAGGGCCTCTGATTTCAGCTCAATACAAGTTATTCCTATCAGGTTGATGATAATAGTTGTGGTAGAATTTAGTTCTAACTGGTTTTTAAAATAAAACGATGCTCCTCAAATTTTTTGGACTTGGGACCCTTTACAATCTGAAAAATTATTAAGAACTTCAAAGAACTTTTGTTTATGTGGGTTACATCTGTGAATATTTACCATACTAGAAACTAAAACTTAAATTTTTAAAAATATTTCTTAATATATTTTAAAATAACAATAATAAACTAATTAACATACTTAACATATTTTGTGAAAATAACTATTTTCTAAAAGAAAAATTCTCGTAGAAGACAGCTGGTTCTCATATCAGTGTAATCTGGTATTTACTCTATTTAACAGTTCATCTGCATTTAATCTGTTGTGTTATTTTGGTTGAAACCTATGAATAAAATCCTGCCTTATGCAGATATGTAGTTGGAAAAAGGAGTGTTTTGATGCCTTTTTCAGATAATCATGACACTATATATTAACTTGAAAAAAGTAGCAGTTTCTTAAAGATCAGTTGCAATGTGGAATGTAAGACCATATCAATGAAACTTGTGTGCTCTGAAGCACTAAAATTCATCAGTCTCTTTTGCACTTTGAATGGAACTTTTACTCCTGCATGATTGAGTAACACAATGCATTGGTCGTTTGGAAAATAACCTTTCACTGAGTTGTGTAGGTTTTCCAAATTTTGACACATTTTATTATACCCTATCAAAAAAATCACATTCATACAATAACTATAAATGGAATACAACCTTTAAAAGTTGTGAATCACTATGTTGTACACCTAAAACTTACATAATATTGTACATCGACTATATCTCAATAAAATAATACGTTTTTTAAAAAGGAAAAAATTAACATCACCACTAATCTTATCAAGAAAGACTTTTAATATTGAGAAGCTGCCAAGCTCCTGGTGACAAGTATAAATTTTCAAAAATTTAATTTTACCTGAATGCTTAGATTCTATCACTGGCAACAAATTCCACAGTTGTTTTTCTTGAAGTGACACTGACTTTATTAATTTCAAGAAAATGTCTGCCGAATACCCAAGTCTGAATGGCTATAACTTGTCATTCTTTCAATAAAAATGGTGTTGCATTAAAAACACGTCTAATTTAGCTTGAACTCAAATAAATGCACCACATGCTTTCTTTTTCAGACAACCACCATACTTCAATATGCAACAGAAGTGCTTTACGTGTTACTTCTCATTTTGTCACATAGGTAGTAAAAAAAGAAAAGTACTCAAAGATCAAGACAATAAAATTAATAATTCTTCCTGCTGCATTAGAACAACTTTGTGTGAAACAGAATTATTTTCTACCGCAAGCCTGCAGTGGTTAAGAATACAATGACTGCTAACATGGTTCGGTATCACCGTCTTAATTTCTGCTTGGGCGCCAGCAGTTTTACCCACATCCTTGCTTTCACACTGTCAGTAGAAAAGTCCACAGAGTCAACAAGGAAAATAATATGTAAATATGATTATAAAAAGAGTTTTGACCTCCTGAACCACGCAGAAGCAGCTTGGGACATCCAGGGGTTTGTGAACAAAATACTGAGTACCACTAAAATAGAAGTTAACTTAGAGACCTAGTGGTTTGCTTACAGTGAAATAAGGGGCTCAGCCCACAGCCTAAACCAATTCATGATTTCACTGTTTTTAAAAGCCCACCTTTGCATGTTTTCACTACTTCAAGAGCAGTGTGCCATCTCTAAAAGAAATGATCGCAAGTCAAATGAATTTTGTCTTTTAAAGCATTCTTGTGACTCATCAGTTCTGGTCACTGCAAAGGCTACCTACATAGTGCTAGTAAAGAAAGGAGTCATTTATCCTAAGTATGTGGTGGTTGTCACTAAATGATCCATTTAGTGACTCTCTCAGCAACCAAGACCAGCCAACGACAGAGAGGAAGTAATTTTAGAAAAGTTTGTAAAGTGTCATTTTGCTAAACAGCTTTTCAGATAATCAAAGCTAAACGGGAGTGTAAAGGGGTGAGGCAGGTCTTCCCCTCATTAACTGAATAAGTAATACTTCAAACGACAATACTATTCAGGATGATTTTCTCCTCTAGTGATTCAGTTCATAGCACATGTTAACTCTGAATGAGCAGGGAAGTCTCCAAGTTCGCAACTAACACCTTATCAGGCTGACATGCGGAAAAAGTCAGACCTAGGTTTTTCAAAGGAATTGCCCAGCCCACGCTGAAAGCTATAGTGAAAAATAACTGATTCATCCCAAGCCTTTTTGAACTTGCCAACAAGCAGAGCATGTGGAAGGCCATCTGAGCATGACTCTGCCAACCAGGCAGGCACAAGCCATGTTGACTCATGTGATTTCTCCAATTCATGTTGGGGCAAGAGCTTGGCTCTCAGTTGCTCACCCTGGGTGGGCTTCTATGAGTTATGCCTATTGTGTGAGTGTTACAAGGTCATCCTATTTATCCAGTTACAAAGAAAGGAAAGGAAGAAGTATTTTTCTATTTCAATGGCATAAGGGCTTAGAAACTATGCTTCGGTCATGCAACCCTAGTGGATTTTCAATGACAAAGCATAAGCATGCTGTCCTGATGGAGAGAGGAGCACTTCCTATCATCATTTTTTCAGAATCATCTTATTTCCCTTATGTTTGAGGTTGTTTGAGGTTATAGGTGTGCAGAGATGAAGGATTAATGTTAGGCTCTCGGGTACTTGCCTTCACCTATTTCTCAGCACAGCTGCAACCCTGTGAGCTGCTCATTACAATGGATACATCCCAGAAAGTCAAGTTATTTAGTCAAACCAGCACCTTGTGAGTCAGTGTGATCATCCTAAGAAACATCAAACCATAAAACCCCAACCATTTCAGAAACAACCCAGTTCAGGAGCCTGGCTCCCAAACCAACACCTTGTCATCCTCTGTAACTGCATATCCCTTCACTTACTCACATATATCATAGATTTAAGAAGCATGGATATGCCTGCAGTATCTTGAATGCCTTCTTAAACATCCCCTGCCTCCTTCTTTCCACATGCTATTCTCCCTGCCTGGAATGCCCTCTCTTATTTTCTGGTAGACCTGTGTGCTGTAACACTCAGTCAGAGCTGGGTATCAACCTTCTAGTCCCATAGCATTTCATGTTAGCCTCTCATGCTACCTTGTCACTTCAGTTGCTCATGTGTCTCCTCCACTACTTGGGATTCCTTTAGGGCAGAGATTTTTGTCGTTAATTTCCAAGAGTCTAGCAAAAAAACAGCAGGTGGTAATGTTTCAAGGGATGCTGGCTGGACACATGTACTGTACTACAACCATCCGTTTTACATGCGTCTTAAGTAATCAATTTGAATTTCTCACCGTAATTGAGTCGTATCCTAAAATGTAACTTTATCCATAGTCCCAAACTACAATCTCCTTTTACTTCCTCCTTCAGGGCTCTCTCTCTTCATTTCCAGCATTAAAAGATCTCTCTTCACTTCCTCGCACTACACTTAAACATTTCACTGGTCATCTTCTGCCATCTCAAGATGTAAAAAAATAATCGAGGTTACCTCATTCATGGATATGTAAAGTCTCGACAAACCGCTGGACATTTAAAATATCGTTTCTCCTTAATTATCTCAGTACCATCATCAAGGCAAGCTGTGGACTGGGGTCAGGGGAGGCAGGCACAGGGAGGAGGATGTGAGTCTGCTTGCCTTCTAGGCAGTCTGATGAGTCTGGACAAGGTTAGGCTGCCATCACAGTCCTAGCCTTAACTTTGGCCAGGTCTTTGGCAGCCTCTCTTCTCTGACTTTCCCTCAGTTAATCCCTCTTTGCCCAATTAGATGGGCTTTGCTTGGGTCCAAAGAAGCACTCAGTAAACACCAGTTGAGGCAGCTCGCCCTAATGATGGCCATTATGGCTTGGATTTTCCTCATAAACTATAGAAGCACTAAACGTTACGGATGGAAGGGACTCAAGAATTTTTTTTGAGGAGGAAACTGAGGCCCTGAGAGGTGAAGTGAATGGTCTGACTATAAGTCCTCCTTGAGCAGGAGAGGAAAGGAGTAAACCAAAGAAACAGGAGAAAAGGCTAGTATGGCAACGAGCGACCTGAACACACGTAGCTGTTTGCACTTCTCCCAGCCACAAGGAGGAAGGATGAGAAATCTGCCTCTACACCACTTCTTTCTAAAGCTGCCCAAATGTTAATATTTTGTAAATAAAGAGCAATAAATGTTTTCTCATTCAAGTTCTCACATTCATTGAGTTAGTAATCTAAATTATAAGAATATTCATTTTTTCACAGAATTGAATAAAGTTATTTTATTTTTAAATGTAAAAAAAAAAACATGGCTCAAAAATGTTTTCATTTTTCCTCAGTTAAACTACATGCCGACACGTTTACCTTCATGGGACTAGAAAACTCAGGAAACTATAGAAAGACATGGTT